>NC_053394.1:341908725-342572892 GCF_905171765.1 Bufo bufo
ATCTCCCCCAAAGTTGATAAATTTGGCTTTATTCAGCTCAACAGACTAACTACACTCACTTTCTCATCCACTTTTTAAAACTGGGGGGAGTGGTGTAAAAATGCTAAATGTCCTACAGTTTTTGCACTAATAAGCCCCAAAATTGGAAAACTTTGCCAACTTTTTGAAGCCTGAATTCTAGAATGCAGGGCTTGAAAAATAAATCTGCCCTATAGCTCTCCTTACATCTCTGAATCAACATGTGTATGGCTAGTTTTACTAGAGACATGTCAAACCTGAATGCTGTCCCTCTATTGCAAGAGGTTGTTCACTCAGCGTTTGGTGCAGGCAGAATTTGGCATGGATTCTGCACCAAAAATCCCCTTCCCATTGTTTTAAGTACTTTCTTGGCACGTTTCCGCTATAAACCACGGCTGTATCAACAACAGTGCAGCCTCCAGTAAAACACTGGGAGGTGGATTTCGCTCGGCTGGTGGCTTTTTGGTGTAGAATCCTTGCCAAATTTTGCCTGCACAGAACACTGTGTGAACGACCCCTAAGGCCTCTTTCACACGAGCGTGACGGAATAGGTCCGGATGCGTTCAGTGAAACTCGCACCATTTTGCAAGCAAGTTCAGTCAGTTATGTCTGCGATTTCGTTCAGTTGTTCAGTTTTTTTTCGCGCGGGTGCAATACGTTTTTATGCGTTTTTCACGCGCGTGATAAAAAACGGAATGTTTACAAATCACATCTCTTAGCAACCGTCAGTGGAAAACGCATTCACTTCTATGGGGCCAGGGCTGCGTGAAAAACGCAGAATATAAAACATGCTGCGTTTTTCACGCAACGCAGAACTGAATTGAAATGAATGGGTCAGGATTCAGTGTGGGTGCTATGTGTTCATGTCACGCATTGCACCCGCGCGGAAAACTCGCTTGTGTGGAAGGGGCCTTAAACAATGATAAACCAGCCAAAATACACTGGAGGTCATTTACTGGCATTTTATGCCGATCTTTGATTCCCCCCGCGCTGCCAAAGGGTGCTCCTAATTTATGACGAGACGTGCACCTCATCATAAATTAGGCGCACTTTTGGCAGTCCGTGTGCCTGGCGTGAAAACTACTTCGGCCCCTGACTGGAGTAGTTTTTCACCGACATTTACACCTGTTTCCAGAGGTAAATGTTAGTAAATTTGCCCGGGCTGATCTCCCGCCCCGAGGACAGTAAAAAAGCTCCTGTGCTTAGGGGTTTTAAAAGTCGCAACTTTTTTTTTAATGTAGGGGTGTTAGTAAATGACCCCCACTGTATGCCAGTGACATAACACATTTATTTTTGGACCTTTATTTCTCCAAAATGTGTGTAATATAATAACTGCAAAGACAGCATTAAGGGAATTCAGTGGTCCAAAAAGTAATACCTGAAACTGGATGAAGGGTGTGTACTTTGTTGACAGCGTAAGTTTTAGGTGTATCTCCATGGTTGGCACCAGGTGTGCTGCTCGTGTTCCGACCTGTGTAGTGAGGGCGTTTAAGGGGCATCTCAGGGTGTGTAAGGAGTTTAGGCCTTTATTATGTAAGGAGCAACGTACCTGTCTTATGTATACAGAATCCAGCTTTACTATGCTCTCCGCGATCTGCCCTACGCGTGATCGTGTACTCAGAACAACGTGCCTAACAATATTTTGGAATAGAAATGAAGAATTTAGGCACTGGTCCTCAAGTTGTGACTCTCCAGCTGTTACAAAACTCCAACTTCCAGCATGTCCTGAAAGAAAGGACGTAGTTTGTTAGTAAAGGATAATCTTGATGATCTTAGAGCATCTGTCAGCCAATTTGTACCTATGAAACTGGCCGACCTGTATGTTGGCAGCTGAAGGCATCTGTGTTGGTCCGATGATCATATGTGCCCGCTCTGCTGAGAAAAATGACGTTTTATTATATGCAAATGAGCTTCTAGGAGCAACGGGGGCATTGCTGTTACACTTAGGGCTCATGCACACAAACGTATTTTCTTTCCGTGTC
The DNA here is from genome assembly GCF_905171765.1 of Bufo bufo. Lineage (NCBI taxonomy): Eukaryota > Metazoa > Chordata > Amphibia > Anura > Bufonidae > Bufo > Bufo bufo. The sequence continues at coordinate 341,910,726 of NC_053394.1, forward strand.
CATTCCGTTTTGTTTTTTTTGCGGACCATATGCGGAACCATTCATTTCAACGGCTCTGCGAAAGACAGGAAGTTACTCCGTGTGCATTCCGTTTCCGTATGTCCGTTCTGCAAAAAAATAGAACATGTCCTATCATTGTCTGCATTATGGACAAGGATAGGACTGTTCTATTAGGGGCCAGCTGTTTCGTTAAATATGGAATGCACACAGACGTCATCCGTATTTTTTGCAGATCTGTTTTTGCGGACCGCAAAATCCATACAGTCGTGTGCATGAGCCCTTAGAGTGTAGGATCAGGCCACTTCGGTGATCTGTGGGGGCACAAAATGGGGTTTTATTAACTCAGTGTGTGGGCAGTCGTCCTCTACTTCCCATCAACCGACATATCCAAGAGGTCGGGGACACGTGGAAGAGGGTCTGACTACACAGGTTTTGACTGCAGTCTGTAAGTATGGAGAAAAACAGGACTGCAAACCATATCACGAATGGCAGATTTGTTGCAGAAATTTCTTAGGTTGAAAATAATTTCCATACATCTAAATTGGGTTGATTGTGCAGCAAGCACATGGAGGTCTGCAAGCCCCATTCAGATAAATGGGGCAGTCACAGAAATTGCAGCACAACTGCCATGTGGGAATATGTCCTAGTGAAAATGGCAAGAGTTAAAAATGGAGCTAAAAAATTGAGCATTTTTGAAATGTATCTTTATTACCTGTACTCACTGGTATTTACACCCTTTATTTTTATTTATTTTTACTTTGTGCACTAAATAAAAACCAGGTAACTATCTGCAAGCAGGCTTCCTGCTGTATTTTCTTTTGGGTTGTGTAAATTAACAGGATCAGTCATCTTATGAATACCTGATGTTCATTAACCTGTACATATGAATATATATGACAGGCCCTGCCCTCTCTGATGACAGCCCAGTCAAAACAGGGATTTTTACCAATTATGCTATTGTAAGGTTGGAGCGCATACAAATGTAATCACAAAGGTTTCCCTCAGTTTGGACAGAATGCTTCCTGTTCCCTCTGCGCAGACTGTAAGGTAAAGACAGCGATGCTGTCCAATAATAATAATGATATTAATAATAATAATAATAATAATAATAATAATAATATTAGGTCGTATCCACAGTGTCATTTTTATGCTGTGAACAAATCAATCCCGCCGCCTGCTCACTAAGTAAGGGCTCATGTACATGACCGTATGTATTTTGCGGTCCGCAAAACACGGATTTAAAAAAAAAAAAAAAACGGAAAACATCCATGTGATGTCCATGTTGCATACGTTTTTTTTTTGCAGATCCATTGTAACAATGCCTGTCCTTGTCCACAAAACGGACAAGAATAGGACATGTTCTATTTTTTTGTGGAACAGACTTGCGGACATATGGACATGGAATGCACACTGTCATTTCCGATTTTTTTACAGACCCATTGAAGTGAATAGTTCCGCATACGGGCTGAAAAAAAACTGAATGGACATGGAAGGAAAATACGGTCGTGTGCATGAGCCCTAATAAAGAGTCACATAACAATAGCAGATTTGACAATAGCAGTTTGTTGACAGCAATTGGAATTTTGTACACTACGCAGGGTAAAAGAAACATTAACTGTAAAATAAAGGTAAATAAGATATATTAAAAAGATGCAGATTTCATATTTTCTCTCTCCAGTAGAACAAGTGATGATCAAAGATGTTGCAGCGAAATGGATAAGATTTGAAAGGGAGTCTATCAGCAGTTTTGACCATGCTAAACTGCTGACAGCACTAGGTAGGGAATGAGGACAGCAGTATAAACATGCCTTTTGTGGAACTTTTCTCATTAACAGTAGTGAGAATATTACATTTTATTCTGCCAAGTGCCAAGGAGGTGGAGCTTCACTGTGAATTAAACTGCACTGAGCTGCTTCACAGCCCCTCCCCTCTGCTCATCTAACCAGGAGACCAGTACATCTGCCACTTAGAGCAGAGGGGAGGGGCTGTGAAGCAGCTCAATGCAGAGAGCACTTCACAAGGAAGCCCCGCCTCCTGGACACGAGAGAACTGGCAGAATAAAACGTTATATTCTCACTACTCCTGGTGAGTAAAAGTTCCACAAAAGGTATGTTTGCACTGTTCTCCTAAGCCCCTAACTGGTGCTGTCAGCAGTTTAGCATGGTCAAAACTTCTGACAGACTCCCTTTAGAAAATCTTATCCACACCCAGTGGAAAAAAAAAGTGCAGCATACATCTACCTGTGGTTCAATTAATGCTGTAGATGTCCAGTGCAGATTTTGACAATTGCAATGCAAGCAAATCCGCACCAAAATCCTCATCAAATCTGCAGTGTCCACTATATGTGGTCATAACTAATGGGTCATCAAAAGCTTCTGGGAATTTCAGTTTGAAAGTACCATGTGACATATCATTTGACATTCTTCTGCTGACAGGCACTGCTTATGTTTTATGTGTTATGGTAAGAAGCGGTGACATTTACTAGGCCTTTTAACTGAGGTTACAAAAGTTGTGTAAAACATTTACTAAGCTAACAGCAAGGTCGAGCGCGCGGAGACGGCGTCACTGGGTTACATCATTCTTGGGAGCTATGTTAGTATTTATCTCTGTATCATACACAGAGCACTGTTTGTATCTGTATTATAAACAGGGTTATTTATCTGCCTTTTATACAGTGCAGAGTGTGTATCCGTATAACAGTGTAGTGTGGGGTTAGCTATTAGACACAAAGCTTTGTGTGCATGTATTAGATATAGAGCAATACATGAGCAGTCTATGAATCGTATCTGTATTATACACAAAGCAAGCATGTGAGGGGCCATAACTTAAAGCACTTAGGCGCTGCTGCAAAATCTATCAAGGCACCTTTAAAGAAGTTTTCCGGTTATAATGATATTTTATGGAATTCCCTTAGCCTGCCTGCTGAAATAGAAAATTGGTCCTTACCTGCTCCACGCTGCTTCGTTCCTCCGCTGTCTCCAGCTTCCCGTCCCCGCAATGTGGACGTGGTCATGTGCACCATTCCAGCCAACAACTGGCCACAAGCAGCACGTCTCCGCTGAAGCCAGTCATTGGCTGGAATGCTGCATATGTCCATGCCCATGGCCAGCCGGATGTAAACGGCGCCGGGACCGGAAGATGGAGACAGAGGAGGACCGGAGCGGCGTGGAGAACGTAAGTATGAAGTGTCTTTTTCAGGAGGCAGGCTGCGAGCTTTACATAAAATATAATTATTACCGGAAAACCCTTTATGGGGCTGTCCAAATTAGATAAAAAGTGTGGCTAGCCCCTGTAAATGGTCAAAAGCAACAAAATAATTGATGCTCCCCTGTTGCTTTCAGCGATGTACATCGGACCTCCTCGCAACTATTTGTTTTCTTGGCTGCAGTACAAACCGTGCACGTAGATCTCCGCTGCAGCCTATCACAGGCCTCCCTAGCCAGCAGGATAACGTAACTGCTGCAGTCAGGACTGAAGAGTGCCCCTGGAGGTGGCAGTGGGGGATAAGGGAGGAGTTTTGATTCTTTTGTTATTTTATTACATTTACAGGGGCTGCTTGAGCTTTTGTTGAACTCGGACAACCCCTTTAAGTACTGCAGCCCTCTAAGGGTATGACCACACAGCACGGTCACAATGCGGTTAGGAACCGCAGCATCTTATTTTTCAAGTCAATGGAGAAATATTATTTTGAGACAGACACAGCACTTTCCATGGTCCACGTACAGCTGGGCTACGTACAGTTGATCTGCTGCTTGCGTTTTATATGTTTGACATATTTTACCACATGCATCACTATTTGAAGTTATTCAGAATGCTGAAGAACCACGAAAAGCCTAAAACCCTGATCATACCTGTAGTAACTGCAAGTGGTCGGCCGCACGTGTTCCCTAACTGCAGCAAAACCGCGCCGTGTGGTCGTACCCTTATATGCCAGAGATATAGATAGGCTGTAGGGCCCCTCGAGACACCATGGTCTGGGTGAGACCCCCTGTAGTTACATCCCTGAGTGTGTGTATATCTGCAAGCCCGTATACGTGGAGCAGCGTGTGCTTCTATACTATACACATAGCAGTTTGTATACTGTCAGAGTGTCGTTTTTTATATCATGTATAGAGGATTGTGTATATTGGTCTGTGTATTATGCGCACAGTAGTGTATGTACATGAAAGATACATGGATCGGTCTCTCTTTGACATACAGAGACATGTATCAGTGCTTCATTAGTCAGTTTTACAGCCTGGAAAGTTTGCAGACTTTGAGTATACATATTCTCTCGGCCAGTAACCTCCAGGCAGATCAGTCTGTACTGATGTTTGCTTGTCACTGACACAGCATACATCATATCATTTGTAACTAATACATGCAGATGTAGCCGAGCTGTATATATCATCTCAGTGTTTCTTGTTTGCAACTCGACGACTGTACATTAGTTATATTGTCATGGAGGCTAGTCCAATGTACACCTGACCTGATTTGCCTTTGCTATACAGTCACTTTAAAGAGCAGCTATCAGCAGATTTGTACCTATGACACTGTCTGACCTGTTACATGTGCGCTTGGCAGCTGATCCCATGTTCATATGTGCTCACATTGCTGAGAAAAATGATGTTTTAATATATGCAAATGAGCCTCTAGGAGCAACGGGGGCGTTACCATTACTCCTAGAAGCTCAGGTCTCTTAACTGCTACACCGTCTGCACTGTGATTGACCAGGTGTGATAATGTTTCCATTGCTTGGCTCTGTCAATCAAAGCGGATAGGGCTCGGCAGTTGCAGAGAGAGCTGAGCCTCTAGGTGTAAGGACAACGCCCTCATTGCTCCTAGAGGCTCATTTGCATATAATAATGCTTAATTTTTCTCAGCAATGTGGACACACATGAACATGGGGCAAACACAGATGCCTTCAGCGGCCAAGTGCACATGTAACAGGTCAGCCAGTGTCATAGGTACAAATCTGCTGACAGATGCCCTTTAATAGCTTCCCTGTGGCTATATATCTATATGTATATAGACCATAAATATAGCAGCGTACATTAGGCCTCATATTCTAAAACAAGTGAAAACATCAAAGAAAAAATGTGAGGGATTGGGTCAGCACAACCTGTATGTAGGTGCACATCACTATGGCGAAATACATATACAAACGGAAAATACAAATGTGATAGCACTCTACATCCAGCATTCCTCCATGTTGGTACTTGCATCCCTTGATCCGATGAAAGCTGTAATGGCACCGGACGGGGTTAAAAGCAGAGTGTGCTTGGCGTGTATTCTGACCTGCATTCCCTGGACTTTGTGTGGCTGTCATGGCCCATGAACAGGTAGGAACTAGTGTTAGGGACCACTCATTAGAGGCGACCTTGACGTAGTGAGTGGCTTATTACGCTTTGGCCAAAATGTACACCAATGCCTCATCCAGCATGGAGGAATGCTGGATGTAGAGTGCTATCACATTTGTATTTTCCGTTTGTATATGTATTTCGCCATAGTGATGTGCACCTACATACAGGTTGTGCTGACTCAATCACCCACATTTTTTCTTTGTAGCATATATTGGAGGCGTGGCGATCTCCTTGGAGTCATGCACACCTGACCAGTCAATCTGTCCTGGAGGCTGGTTTTAAAGTCAGTATAAAACTGAGTCTGCTTATATAGCACCTACCAGTAGCCATTTGACTCCAGGAGAAGTATATGGTGGGCTCAGCGTGCATGTTGGTACTTGCATCCCTGGATCCGATGAAAGCTGTAATGGCACCGGACGGGGTTAAAAGCAGAGTGTGCTTGGCGTGCATGCTGACCTGCATTCCCTGGACTTTGTGTGGCTGTCAAGGCCCATGAACAGGTAGGAACTAGTGTTAGGGACCACTCATTAGAGGCGACCTTGACGTGGTGAGTGGCTTATTACGCTTTGGCCAAAATGTACACCAATGCCTCATCCAGCATGGAGGAATGCTGGATGTAGATTGCTATCACATTTGTATTTTCCGTTTGTATAAGTGAAAACATCAGTGGAACTGTTGCCCATAGGATACGTTCAGGTTAGATTAAAAGGGTCTTCCAGGAGCAAAATATTGATGATCTATTCTCAGGATAGATCATCAATATCAGATTGGTGGGGGTCCAACACCTGCCACCCCAACGATCAGCTTTTTCTAGAGGCTGCAGCCTCCTCACAGCATACCAAGCACCACTCCGTTCAACGTATAGTGGTTGCTCTTGGTATTGCCTAGGTCAGTGGTGGCGAACCGTTCAGAGGCCAAGTCCCCAAACTGCAACCCAACACCCACTTATTTATCGCAAAGTGCCAACATGGCAATTTACCCAGAATACTACAATCTAATATAGTATATCTTCCATGTACTTTATCATTTAGCTATAATAGCCTTCCTACCTTCAGTACACGCTGCCTGAGCCATTCATAGTGCGCCTTGTGCTGATGAATGGCAGGAAAAGTCTAAAGATATTAGTACACCATAGACTTTTTCCAGGGCGTAGGTGCCCACAGAGAGGGCTCTGAGGGCCGCCCCTGGCACCCGTGCCATAGGTTTGCCACCACTGGCCTAGGTCATGTGACTGATGAACGCGACCTTGCTGGCCTAGGGAGAGGCCGCAGAGCTCCAGAGAGTGCTGCAGCCTCTTCAAACAGATGAAGAGGAGGTGTGGGCGTGTCGTGAGCTGGACCTCCAATGATCAGATATTAATTACATTACATGACATGAATATTCTAGTCCCAAAAAGCCCCTTTAAAGAAGTGATCTCATTGGCTGTTATGGTAACTGCTCTCCTTTTTGCTTCTGCTAGCTGTCAGCCCTGTTTATGCAGAGTTGTCAGAGGTTGTTGGGGACAGTAACCTAGCATTGAGTCATTGTGCTGCACATCTCTGAAGACTAACATGCTTATATTCCAACAGACGTGTATCTAGGTGAAATCCTTTCTAGTGTACAGAAATAGTAAACCAATATGAGGGATGGATGGTATAATGCAGGGATGCCCAACCTGCGGCCCTCCTGCTGTTGCAAACCTACAACTCCCAGCATGCCAAGACAGCCTACAGCTATCAGCCTACAGCAGGGTTGTGGTGGGAGTTGTAGATTTACAACAGCTGGAGGGCTGCAGGTTGGGCATCCCTGGTATAATGAATTTGATGAATTTGACCCACAACATTGCTGTATTAGTCTGGCAAAGCTGGTAAATAGTTTAAAAATACATAATTTATTTTTCATAATTTCGTTAAAGCGTGAAGCCGCATTGGCTGTATACCTTTCTACATGTTTTCTCTCTTTTGTAACCATTTTGAAATGCTGTTGGGCAGGGGTCCCAAACTCGGCCGGATATATGGGCAGCACATAGGAAAAATTTCCAATTAACGGGCTGCGTTTATTTCAAATGTGATACAATACAAAATTATTGTTAATAGAACATAGCTCCACATTCCTCTTACATCCAGTGTGGACATTCTCTTTCCTCATCTTCTCCATTCGGACCAGACCACCTTGACAACTTCTTTCAGCCACGTCTCTTCTCTCTGCAGAATATGGCACACAGACATCTTAGGTTCCTCACTTTTCCATCATACTCACTCTCCTGGTGCCCCAACCTTGTCATCCTGCTGCCTCCCCCAATACTGTGCCCCCCAGTGCCCACAGACATTATACTGCAAAAATAACAGTGCCATAGGATAGTCCCCCATAGTAATAATGCTCCCAGACTGCCCTCAATAGTAATAGTGCCCCCTCCAGCACCGCCAATAGTGAGAATGCTCATTAGTAGCAATACCCTCCATATTGTTCCCAATAATAATGCACCCACAGTACCCCCAGTAGTAATTATGCCACCATGGTGTCCCCTGTAGAAATAAAACATCCTCCCTCTCATACCCCTAGCAGTAACAAGGCCCTTCTATGAGGCACCCCTTTAGAACCCCCAATAGTAATAAGACTGATCTATAAAGCTGCTCTATGGAGCCCACAGTGGTAATAAAGCCCCTTATAATGTCCCCAGTTGTTATAATGTTCCTTATAGTGGCCCCAGTATTTATTATGTCCCCTGTAGTAGCTCGAGTAGGTAAAATGCTCCCTGTAGTGACCCCTTATTTATAATTCCCCCCTGCAGTGCCTCGTGTAGTTATACTGCCCTCCTTTTGCAAATCCAGCATTTATTGTACTTACAAAGTTGCTTAAAACACAGACATATCAAATTTAAAATCGGTCTCCCGTCATGTGCCCCACCCGGGTTTCACCTCTGCTTCATCAGGGGCATTTGCACCACCTTTTGGGGGCATGTCCGTTATACCTAGCAGGGAGTAACTCCTCCCTCTGTATTTCCTATTCACATGCTACTTCTTTGTTTCATTTTTCACCATATCCACATAAATTTCTGTCCATAATATACACTTCATTGTCTTATCATAAAACCAAAAATTACAACCCTCCGAAAGGTATTCATTCTTCCTCTATACCTTTCCGAGGGTTGTCATTTTTTTACTTTTATGATAAGACAATGAAGTATATATTTTATGGACAGAAATTAATGTGGATATGATGAAAAATGAAACAAAGAAATAGCATGTGAATATGAAATAGAGAGGGAGGAGTTACTCCCTGCTAGGTATAACGGACATGCCCCCTAAAGGTGGTCCACATGCCCCTGATGAAGCAGAGGTCAAACTCAGGTCGGGCACATGATGGGAGACCGGTTTTAAATTTGATATGCCTGTGTTTTAAGCAACTTTGTAAGTACAACTTTGTAAGTACAATAAATGCTGGATTTGCAAAAGTGGTTGCGGTACTTCACTATCTTCTGCCGCTCTGTCTGCTTTAATACAGGAGGGGCGGATAGGAGTCATTGTGGAGTCCACGCCTGATGAACCAGTGATTGACTACATAGAAAAAGTTGTCTATATATTTTGGAATGGCTGGATCTGTATCTACTGGGAGCAGCACGGTCTTTTACTATTTTATGTTGGAACTTGGTGTGAACAGGACCCACTGCGCCTGAGACCTGCAGCGCTCATAGTAGGATTGACAATTTGGAACTAAAAAATATTTGTTTGTATTGCCCTCCTGCAGTTATAACCCCCGTAAGGCCCCCTGTATTATAATGCCCCCTTGTAGTGCCCCTCCCCCTTATATTATAATGCAACCTTGTATTATACTGCTACCTGTAGTCATCTGGCCTATATTAATTATATTAATGCCCCAAGTAGTGACCCCTGTATTATAATGCAGGTAAGTAGATAAAAGAAAGTAGACAGCACTCACCGCTGCGGGGTTCATTCCTTTATTCTTGACATATGCTGAATACAAGTTGAATGTATGCATCAGGGCTTTGGCGAACTCTTCCTACACAGAATGCTGAATGGCGACGGCCGTTTCACGCTAACTGCGCTTCCTCGAGCCAATAGCTTAGTGCGCAAGTCTGCGCTCTTTTCTAGCGTCATCACTCACCTGTATTATAATGCCCCCCCCTCCTTTAGTGCTCCAACCTATATTAATGCCCCAGTAATGGCTCTATATAAAAAAATAAAAAATCACTAACCTGACTCCTGCTCTCTGCCGCCTGTGGCCCAAATTGCTGCATCCCAGCGCAGGAGGTCGCAATGCTACGACATCACCACAGCCTCCTGTGCAGGGGCTCAGGCCGCAGAATGATATGGTCATGAACGCCAGCGTCCTGACACTCATTGCAGGAGGCCGCAGTGATGTCATCGCAACCTTAGGCACAGTTCTACTGTCTCTCTGGCTTCAGGCCTAGTGGCCTGAGGTTCAACGGCAGGGACCGGAGCCATAGGCTCCATTGGTCTGCTGTAAACTGCTGACCGCTGCCTTGAGCATCTCGCCTCATGGTCGCGGGCACCAGATAATTGCCTCGGAGGCTGTATGCAGCCCGTGGCCCATGTGTTTGAGGGTATGGCATACAAAGCAATCAGCCATAACATAAGGTAAAGCAAATTGGTTAGACTGGCATCTGCCAAAGGGTGGGTTATATTAGGCAAAAAGGTAAGTAGTCAGTTCTTGTTGATGTAATGGAAGCAGGAGAAATAGGCAAATGTAAGGATCTGAGCTACTGTGTGGGGGGAGCTCTGAACATGTTTTATTTAACCCTTTATGATCATGACAATGGCACCTTAAATTCTAACTGGAAAAAAAAGTGCAGTCTCAATTTGACCATATTGTAAGCAAATCTGTCCTTTCCATTTGTACAGTGCTGTGATTATAATTGTTTTTGGCAAAAGATCCTCTGGTTACACTTGCATACATCATCAGAACCACAGATGCTGATGTTTTCCTCTGTCTATTCATGCGGGTTTACATGGATATACACACAGCAGCATACCTACAGAACTGCCATAGACAGTACATGAGCAATAGATTTCTGACATGTTGTTTTTTTTTTTTTAGTTGGTCAAAACATAATACAGGCCTACATTTATAATGCAGGTCTCCACACTAGGCACTCTAACTCTGCCCAAAACATAACTATACTCCTAATCCCACCCAGTCCCCTAAATTCCCTAAACATAGTAATTATTCCCCCTTTTTGCCACCACACAGTAGTTATGCCCACATATGTGCCCTCACAGTAGTTATGTCTAGATACAGGTGAAACTCGAAAAATTAGAATATTGTGCAAGGTGAAACATATGAGATAGACTCGTTACATGCAAAGCGAGATATTTCAAGTCTTTATTGGTTATAATTTGGATGATTATGGCTTACAGCTTATGAAACCCCAAAGTCACAATCTCAGGTCCCCTTTGCTCAGGGGGTATGGATTAATTAGCTGACTAGAGTGTGACACTCTGAGACTAGAATATTGGATCTTTTCGCAAAATTATAATTTTAAGCTGCATTAATGCAATTCCTTTTAATTTGCATTACTGAAATCAATGGACTTTTGCACAATATTCTAATTTTTCGAGTTTCACCTGTATGTGCCCCTTTCACAGTAGGTATGTACAGATATCTGGACATACCTACTGTGAAAGGGGCACATAAAGTCAGGTCCATAAATATTAGGACATCGACACAATTCTAACATTTTTGGCTATATACACCACCACAATGGATTTGAAATGAAACAAACTAGATGTGCTTTTAGGCCTCTTTCAGACGGGCGTTGCGGGAAAAGGTGTGGGTGCGTTGCGGGAACACGCGCGATTTTTCAGCGCGAGTGCAAAACATTGTAATGCATTTTGCACTCGCGTGAGAAAAATCGCGCATGTTTGGTACCCAAACCCGAACTTCTTCACAGAAGTTCGGGCTTGGGATCGGGGTTGTGTAGATTGTATTATTTTCTCTCTAACATGGTTATAAGGGAAAATAATAGCATTCTGAATACAGAATGCATAGTAAAATAGCGCTGGAGGGGTTAAAAAATAAATAAATAATAATTTAACTCCCCTTAGTCCACTTGATCGCGCTGCCGACTTCTCGTCTGTCTCCTTCTTTGCTGAACAGGACCTGTGGTGAGCATTCATTGCAGGAACAGGACCTGTGGTGACGTCACTCCGGTCATCACATGATCCATCACCATGGTAAAAGATCATGTGATGGACCATGTGATGACCGGAGTGACGTCACCACAGGTCCTGTTCAGCAAAGAACGAGACAGACAAGAAGCCGGCAGCGCGATCAAGTGGATTAAGGTGAGTTAAATTATGATTTATTTATTTTTAACCCCTCCAGCGCTATTTTACTATGCATTCTGTATTCAGAATGCTATTATTTTCCCTTATAACCATGTTATAAGGGAAAATAATAATGATCGGGTCTCCATCCCGATCGTCTCCTAGCAACCGTGCAAGCAAGTGCGAATGCGGTGCGATTTTCACGCAACCCTATTCACTTCTATGGGGCCTGCGTTGCGTGAAAAACGCAGAATATAGAGCATGCTGCGATTTTCACGCAACGCACAAGTGATGCGTGAAAATCACCGCTCATGTGAACAGCCCCATAGAAATGAATGGGTCGGGATTCAGTGCGGGTGCAATGCGTTCAACTCAGCTTTAATTTGAGGGTATTTACATCCAAATCAGGTGAACGGTGTAGGAACAGTTTGCATATGTGCCTCCCACTTGTTAAAGGAACCAAAAGTAATGGGACAATTGGCTTCTCAGCTGTTCCATGGCCAGGTGTGTTTTATTCCCTCATTATCCCAATTAAAATGAGCAGATAAAAGGTCCAGAGTTCATTTCAAGTCTGCTATTTGCATTTGGAATCTGTTGCTGTCAACTCTCAAGAGGAGATCCAAAGAGCTGTCACTATCAGTGAAGCAAGCCATCATTAGGCTGAAAAAACAAAGCAAACCCATCAGAGAGATAGCAAAAACATTAGGCGTGGCCAAAACAACTGTTTGGAACATTCTTAAAAAGAAGGAACGCACCGGTGAGCTCAGCAACACTAAAAGACCTGGAAGACCATGGAAAACAACTGTGGTGGATGACCGAAGAATTCTTTCCCTGGTGAAGAAAACTCCCTTCACAACAGTTGGCCAGATCAAGAACACTCTCCAGGAGGTAGGTGTGTGTGTGTCAAACTCAACAATCAAGAGAAGACTTCACCAGAGTGAATACAGAGGGTTCACCACAAGATGTAAACCATTGGTGAACCTCAAAAACAGGAAGGCCAGATTAGAGTTTGCCAAACGACATCTAAAAAAGCCTTCACAGTTCTGGAACAACATCCTATGGACAGATGAGACCAAGATCAACTTGTACCAGAGTGATGGGAAGAGAAGAGTATGGTGAAGGAAAAGAACTGCTCATGATCCTAAGCATACCACCTCATCAGTGAAGCATGGTGGTGGTAATGTCATGGAGTGGGCATGTATGGCTGCCAATGAAACTGGTTCTCTTGTATTTATTGATGATGTGACTGCTGACAAAAGCAGCAGGATGAATTCTGAAGTGTTTCGGGCAATATTATCTGCTCATATTCTGCCAAATGCTTCAGAACTCATTGAACGGCGCTTCACAGTGCAGATGGACATTGATCCAAAGCTGTCACGGATGAAGTTGCAGATAGCTGGAAGTTATGAATAAATGTCCGACTGGCTTGATCCCAAACTAAGGAGCATATAGGTGACCCCTATAAAACCCTAAGAGCTCACCCTGACTGCTAAGCACATACAAGGGTCTCAAAGGTAGACGATTGTATGCCCCACCTAAGACTTTGTGACACCTGAAAACCCTATAATAGTGAGGGGACACGACCACCGGCTCCCTACACTTCATACGGAGGGAGTCAGGGTCACCTAGAATCAAGCCAGAAAGGAAACACAAGACATGAAAGGACTCCAGCAGCAGAAGACTCCAGCAGTGACCACTTCAATCCAGGAAGTAGTATAAACCGCAAAGTGAGGCAGTATGGGAGGGAATTTAAAGGAAAGAGGATTAGTCTAAATAGGTGACACTTGGGAGAAGAAAATGAGATGAGAAAGTGAAACCAAAACAAAGAACATCATGCAAGAGGTAGAGAAGGACGTCTGTCAGACCTTCTCACAGAAGTGGCGGTGACAAAAGCATACTGCAAAAGCAACCAAAGAGTTTTTTAAGGGAAAGAAGTGGAATGTTGTGCAATGGCCGTCAATCACCTGACCTGAATCCGATTGAGCATGCATTTCACTTGCTGAAGACAAAACTGAAGGGAAAATGCCCCAAGAACAAGCAGGAACTGAAGACAGTTGCAGTAGAGGCCTGGCAGAGCATCACCAGGGATGAAACCCAGCGTCTGGTGATGTCTATGCGTTCCAGACTTCAGGCTGTAATTGACTGCAAAGGATTTGCAACCAAGTATTAAAAAGTGAAAGTTTGATTTATGATTATTATTCTGTCCCATTACTTTTGGTCCCTTAACAAGTGGGAGGCACATATGCAAACTGTTGTAATTCCTACACCGTTCACCTGATTTGGATGTAAATACCCTCAAATTAAAGCTGACAGTCTGCAGTTAAAGCACATCTTGTTCGTTTCATTTCAAATCCATTGTGGTGGTGTATAGAACCAAAAATCTTAGAATTGTGTTGATGTCCCATTATTTATGGACCTGACTGTATCTGGACATACCTACTGTGAAAGGGACACATATGTGCCCCTTTCACAGTAGTTATGCCCTGATAGTTGCCCCCTCACAGTAATATGCCTAGTTGTGCCCCCTCACAGTAATATGCCCTGATATTTGCCCCCTCACAGTAATATGCCCAGCTGTGCCCCCTCACAGTAATATGCCCTGATATTTGCCCCCTCAGAGTAATATGCCCAGGATTGTAAAACATGTTTTATTCTTGTCCTTATTGCCAAGAATAGGCATTTCTACAATAGTGCGGGATGTTTGTAACAGGAAAGCATGGGGCACACACAGCCAGTATCCATATTTTGTGGAACCACAGTCTGTGGACTGCAAAGCAGATACGGTCATGTGCATGAGGTATGCTTACTGGTATGCCTTCATAGGGTCTGACCATCATAACTTCCTTATAATTACTCTGGCATGGCTTTATGAGGCCTTGTTTTTTGTTTTGTGTTGTTGTTTTTTTTTGGGGGGGGGGAATACAATAAACCATGATTTAGCATTTTTTATTGCTCAGCTTTTTTTTTTATTTTTTATGCCATGATCTTAAATATTGTTAAAGGGCTTCTGTCACCCCCCTACAGTCATTTTTCATTTTGTGGCTACTTAAAATCCTTATACTGCGATTTATCAATATATAGTGCTCTTACTCTTTTTCGTTCAGTAGTTTCTTAAAAAAACTGACTTTTATAATATGTAAATTACCCCTCTACCAGCAAGTAGGGCGGCTACTTGCTGGTAGCAGCCGCATCCTCCTTTCATAAAGACGCCCCCTCCTCATGTTGATTGACAGGGCCAGCGAGCGCTCTCTTCCTCTGGCTGGCCCTGTCTGCGTCCTAAATCTCGCGCCTGCGCTGTACCGGTCTTCAGTCGGCGCAGGCGCACTGAGAGGAGGACGCTCGCTCGGCCGCTCCTTCCTCAATGCGCCTGCGTTGATGACGTCACATCTACACCCGGCGCAGGCGCACTGAGGAAGGAGCTATTACTGTGAGGGGGCACGACTAGGCATATTACTCTGAGGAGGCACAGCTGGGCATATTACTGTGAGGGGGCAAATATCAGGGCATATTACTGTGAGGGGGCACAACTAGGCATATTACTGTGAGGGGGAAGAAGCCCTTTAAATGGACCTGTCATGGAACTCTCTGCCTGAGGAGGTGGTGATGGTGAGTACAATAAGGGAATTCAAGAGGGGCCTGGATGTATTTCTGGAGTGTAATAATATTACAGGCTATAGCTACTAGAGAGGGGTCGTTGATCCAGGGAGTTATTCTGATTGCCTGATTGGAGTCGGTAAGGAATTTTTTATTCCCCTAAAGTGGGGAAAATTGGCTTCTACCTCAGTTTTTTTTTTTTGCCTTCCTCTGGATCAACTTGCAGGATAACAGGCCGAACTGGATGGACAAATGTCTTTTTTTGGCCTTGTGTACTATGTTACTATGTTACTAGGTGGCAGGAGATCAGTGAGACTGGCAACACGTGGTTTGATCTCAGGTTTTCCCTGTGGATCAATAGGCATCTGTGTTGTTTCTGGTAATGGCCACACCCCTTGCCTCAGGTGTTGCTAATGTGGTCATTTAACCTTCCTTATTTATAGTTGCTTCTCCCACTATGCTGTACGGTTTATAGCTTTAGTTTCAGTTGTGGATTGCTGGTGTGTGGATCTCGGCGGAGTTCCTGGTGCTTCCATAGCTACTTTCAAGTTAAGTCTTTCCTTTCCCTTCTTGTGTTTTATTTGGGTTATGTGTGTTGCTTTTCCCTATTGTTTGTATTAGGCCTGAAGGAGACTCCTGTTCGTCCTTTCATTTGGAGGAACAGGTAGTCTTGTCCCTGCCATTAGTACCAGGGTCCTATAGGGCTAGATAGGACTCTAGGTATTCCTGTGTATGAACACACCTACATCTGGGGTCTGTTCATACTGGTAGTCAGTCAGGATCTTGGCTAGGGTTTTACTAGGAGGTGTCCTTCTTCCTTCCCTAGTTCTCAGGCCTGATTCCCTGTTTCCCCCTTCCCTCTTATGCTTGGTGTGGTGTATCTCTCCCACACCGAAGTGTGACAGGACGCTTGGCTTCACACTTGACCAGCAGAAGATAACCTCATTTAGAATTGACTTGGAGCCAATCATTTGCCACAAAAATGACTTAGGCCTTGTTAATTATATGTCCTGTGTGTGCAAGAACAAAGAAGATTATGATGAAAAAAGTGGAGGTGCACATGTTCTACATAGACGTTGGGTGGGTCATCAGAATAATTTCTTCTGGTGGGCCCAGGAATACCAGCCTGACATTGCAGTCATACACACAGACTATGTACATTTGTAAAAACTGAATTTTACAGAGTGGATGTGTAATAAACGTACAGTACCTGTCCAGGCTCCATCGTTGCGATCCTTAGGCCTGGACGAGTCGGGAGAGATGTGCTGCTGAGCCACAACCCCTGATGATGGGTGCAATGGTCTGTTTCTCGGTACTGCGTAGCCCTTCTAGTTCTGACCCATTTCTCTGTTTTGGTGTTTCTTTGTCTGTTGGTGTTTGTCCATATCTGCACTTATTTACAGTAGGGACCATTGTCCAGTTACATTTCTGCCAAGTAGGGTTTGTACTGCAAGTAGGTAGGGAAAGCGGACTGGGTTCTAGGTTGGGGCTCACTGTCCTTGACTGTCCCTACTGACAGGCATTACATGATGGTTGTTCTTTTGAGTACTTCATCAGTGGAGCTTCTCTATGTGACCTGCAGAACTGACATGAAGGAAACATGGTGACCACCTGACAATTAAATTCCCTAATAAAGTAGTGACCAACTTGTGCCTTCCTTGTCAATTCAGATCGCAGGGGCAGGTAAAGGGAGCTCTTAAATGTGGGGGTATGCATTAGAGCACCCTAAAATTAGGCCTCTAGTATCACTGTATGATTTTGGGGGTGGTGAGGCATGGGAGATTAACTCAATTCAGTCATGGACTTGAAGGTTTGGTTGGAGTTGTCCTTCAAACCCTAATCTAGTGCATTTTCCCATGTGTCATGTCGAGACTCCAGACAAGGTTTTGTGACATAAGGGTCATAGAGACCTAAGGTCTTAGAAAAACTATGAGGTGGCCACGTTGTTGTTCTTCTTACTAGGTTAATGTGTCTCTCTCCTGGACCTGGGAAAGTTTGGGCAGCTGTAACAGGGTACAAGACTTGTATACTTGTCTTATAGACAGCTGGCACTGGATGCAAGGGTAGGGATAGCATATCAAGCTCTGGGTACCAGGTGGGTCAGCTCCATAATAATAATTCTTGCTATGATCCTGGCCTCAAGTAAAGAGAGATCATTTGTGCGGACCGGTTGAGTTACGTTGACTTGCTTCCATGACCTTTACCTTACAAATTCTCGCATACCTTTCACCATTAATACTCCCTTTAATATATAACTGTACAGTGTAGCTTTACATTTGTTAAGGAGAACACGTTTAGACATTAATACCCGTAATACCCTTAGGTTAGCTAACATATGGTTATAACTGTCCATTACTTTTTCCCCATGGAGCCCTAGCCTAATTCTAAGGCCTCATGCACACGACCGTATTTTGTTTCCATGTCCGTTCCGTTTTTTTTGCGGATAGGATGCGGACCCATTCATTTAATGGGTCCGCAAAAAACGAGTACAGCACACCGTGTGCTGTCCGCATCAGTATGTCCGTTCCGTTGCTCCGCCAAAAAAATAGTGCATGTCCTATTTTTTTCTAGTTTGCGGTCAAGGATAGGCATTATTACAACGGATCCGCAAAAAAAAACGGATGCCATACGGAACGTCATCCGTTTTTTTTGCGGATCACCAATTTGCGGACTGCAAAACACATACGGTCGTGTGCATGTAGCCTAAACCAGTTTCTAATCTTCATATATACAAATATGCTGTAATTTGTTTTACAATTTCTTAAAGCAGAGTATTGCATGGGGTTAACACTACCACTTGTGTGCAGATGAGGCTGTTGCATATATGTATATTGCTTTCTGTTGCAATCCTCTCTTTTTAGCCAGACATCAAACTAAGTCAAGGTCTCACCCCACCGCTCAACATTTCTGTGCTATAAAATTACCAAGACAGACAGGTTTTTTATTGGCAGCCTCCTTTCATGAACACTATCTATAGAGGAAAAAAAAACACTTGCTATAATGAGTAAATCCTTTGCTTTAATTCACAAGTTGTTCCTTCCTATGTGTTATGTATCAGTCAATAGAAAGTAATGGCCTCTTCTGCCAAGCAGAGAGGTAGTACATATCAATATATCATCTGAAATGTCCTCATACACGCTGGTAGGGGCCTCCTGTGGTCATTTCCACTCCACAAGAAAACTTACCATGGAGATGGAAAACCACCATTAGATGAACATCTGATGGGCCCTCAAGAGTGATTGGGTCAATAGCATTACAAGCAGACTAAATAGTTAATTGCAAAAAATGAAACACCCCTGTGGGTGCTTTTTTATAATGCCTGATTGCCTGTATAGTATGCACATGTATGATTAAAGAGGTTGGATCACCACAGATTCTTATCCGACTACTGAAACTTTCAACTTTTGCTAGAACAAAGCTGGAGCATCTAGATAACTGCTCATGAGCGTCATTGGTGAATGAACCCCTATAAAGGGCATCTGTCAGCAGATTTGTACCTATGAAACTGGCTGACCTGTTACATGTGCACTTGGCAACTGAAGGCATCTGTGTTGGTCCCATGTTTATATGTGCCCGCATTGCTGGGGAAAATTATGTTTTAATATATGCAAATTAGCCTTTAGGAGCAACGGGGGCGTTGCCATTACACCTAGAGGCTCTGCTCTCTCCTCAACTACCAGGCCCTCTCTGACAGGGCCAGGTGTGATGATGATTTTACTGCCTGGCGCTGTTAATCAAAGTGCAGAGAGGGCAGAGCCTCTAGGTGTAATGACAACGCCCCCGTTGCTCCTAAAGGCTAATTTGCATATATTAAAACATAATTTTTCTCAACAATGTGGACACATAGGAACATGGGACCAACACAGATGACTTCAGCTGCCAAGTGCACATGTAACAGGTCAGCCAGTGTCATAGGTACAAAACTGCTGACAGATGCCCTGTAAGTCATCATACACATTGCTTTATTCCAGCTCTTAATAATTTACAGAGCTGTAGTACGACATCCATAAAGGACACCATCGGATGCCACACTACAAAAGTGTTGTCTCCTAGAAACAAAGCTGTGGAGAATATCTCTGCCATAAGCTGCATATGGTAGTACACTAAGTGCCTAAGACTCTTTAATATGAAGCCATAGAGATCCCGTGTGCCACCATATAGGTGCCATGCATGTCATACCCATGAAGCCTTAGACTGAAAGCTTCAAGATGGCAGATCATTTTTTTTGTCTGATTGTCTGTTGGCCGGATAGAAAGCTATAATCTCGCATCCAAGTCCAGTTTACCAGCAAGGTCTGACACAGATCTAGTAAACCACTACTCTAGTACTGGAATCTGCTATAAATTTGGGAATATGCACATCAGAAGAGAGCTGAAAATGGATAGCCATGATATGGTAAACATGCAAGTCCACGGTACTGAAGGATGGAAATACGGAAATACGGCAGTTCCGCCTGCCGGATCTGGCAAACTGTATGGAAACAGATACCATTTGTAGACGGACCCGGATGCGAATCCGTCTCCCAAATGCATTGCAATACCGGATCCGGAAAAACGGATCCGGTGAGGTCTGCGCATGCGCAGATCAGTTTTTCCGGAACACCGCATCGCATCCGGCATTTATGCATTTCAATGGAAAATAATGCCGGCATTCCGGCAAGTGTTCCGGAATTTTGTACGGAGAAAATACTGCAGCATGCTGCGGTATTTCCTCTGTCCAATAACCGTACAGTGACTGAACTGAAGACATCCTGATGCATCCTGAACGGATTGCTCTCCATTCAGAATGCATTAGGATAAAACTGATCAGTTTTTTCCAATATTGAGCCCCTAGGATGAAACTCAAGACCGGAAAAGTTTAACGCAAGTGTGAAAGTACCCTTAGGCTATGGCTACACGGTGACATGTGTCACGTGACAAAAAGGGTACAGCTACACTGTGACATATGTCGCACAACATTTTTTGTAATGATAATCAATGGTGTGGCACTGGAACATGCTGCGACTGCGACAGTCGCACAGAAATCCAACTTAGATGGATTTTTTGTGACTGGCATGTCGAAGTCGCAGCATGTCGCATCAGTGCGACACCCTTTACTATCATTATAATAAGGCCCCTTTCACACGGGCGAGTTTTCCGCGTGGGTGCAATGCGCGAGGTGAACGCATTGCACCCGCACTGAATCCGGACCCATTCATTTCTATGGGGCTGTGCACATGAGCGGTGATTTTCACGCATCACTTGTGCGTTGCGTGAAAATCGCAGCATGCTCTATATTGTGCGTTTTTCACCTAACGCAGGCCCCATAGAAATGAATGGGGTTGCGTGAAAAAAATCGCAAGCATCCGCAAGCAAGTGCGGATGCGGTGCGATTTTCACGCACAGTTGCTAGGTGACGATCGGGATTGGGACCCGATCATTATTATTTTCCCTTATAACATGGTTATAAGGGAAAATAATAGCATTCTGAATACAGAATGCAAAGTAAAATAGGACTAGAGGGGTTAAAAAAAACAAGTGGATTAAGGTGAGTTAAATTATTATTATTATTTTTTTTAACCCCTCCAGCCCTATTTTACTTAGCATTCTGTATTCAGAATGCTATTATTTTCCCTTATAACCATGTTATAAGGGAAAATAATACAATCTACACTACAACTAACCCAAGCCCGAACTTCTGTGAAGAAGTTCGGGTCTGGGTACCACAGTCGGTTTTTTATCACGCGCGTGCAAAACACATTGCACCCGCGTGATAAAAACTGAACATCGGAACGCAATCACAGTCAAAACTGACTGCAATTGCGTACCTACTCGCGTGGGTTTACCGCAATGCACCGGAACGCATCCGGACCTAATCTGGACACGCTCGTGTGAAAGAGGCCTAAATGTCGCTGTGTCCTGTCCATTAAATGGTGGTGATGGATGGTAATGTGCAGGGCCAGCGTTAGCACCCGGCATACACAGGCACGTGCCAGGGCCCACAGCTGTTTGCAATGGTGAAGCAGGGAGCCGTTTACGCCCAGCCTCAGATCAGACCTCCATCAGACATCCCAGCCTCAGATCAGACCCCCCAGCCTTAGATCAGCCCCCATCAGACCTCCTAGCCTCAGATCAGCCCCCATCAGACCTCCCAGCCTCAGATCAGACTCCCATCAGATCTCCCAGCCTCAGATCACACCCCCATCAGACCCTCCCTAGCCTCAGATCAACCCCCATCAGACCCCTCAGCCTCAGATCAGACCTTCCCCACCCTCATTTAGCCTCGGATCAGACCCCAAAGCATCCAATCAGACCTTAGGTCAGACGATTAAAAAAAATATATAAACTTACCTCTCCAGCTCTGGACGGCGCTGCCACTTGGCAGATTCACTTACCCTCCCTGGTCTTCTTCCCGCTGCGCTGTACTGTGATCTGACAGCGCACAGAGTCAGGTCACAGTGCGCGTCTACATGCACTACGTCCTTACACTATACGTGTCAGGACATAGAGCGGGGCCGAAAGAAGACCAGGGAAGGTAAGTACAGCCTGTACAGTGCTGTTTTCACCTACCTTGCCTCCCGCATGCTAATGATTTCTTCGATTATGGAAGCGGTCATTAGTATTTTCACCATATGTTATGGCAGGGGGCCACATGAATTGATCCCGGGGGCCGTAGGTTCCAAACCCCGCCATAGA
The DNA here is from genome assembly GCF_905171765.1 of Bufo bufo. NCBI lineage: Eukaryota > Metazoa > Chordata > Amphibia > Anura > Bufonidae > Bufo > Bufo bufo. The sequence goes on from NC_053394.1 coordinate 341,932,623, forward strand.
GGAAAGAGACACCTTTGACTTATGGCCTTTAAATGGACCAACTTGGATTGAGCATTTCGAGTACAATCTACATAGTTCTTATTAGAAAATTAGGTTAAGGCCTCATGCAGACGACCATATCTGTTTTGCGGTTCGGAAATCGCAGATCCACTGAGTCCGTTCCACCTTCATTTGCACAGTGCCCACTTTTCTGACGTTTAGGGAGCTGTAAATCTGTTGTGTTGCAGTGTCGCTCCTTCAAGCAGCTGATGGTGCTATGGGTGGCCATTACTGATTTGGACCTGAAGGCCTGATTTTACTGTATTTGGAGCCAGTGGTCGTGCTGTCAGTTGTTGTGTTACATTGCCAGGCGAGTTTATGAAGGTGAAGTACTGGTGTGAGGCTGTTTGTGTGTCACAGGCATGTGAAGGTCACTCTGGGGGGTGGAGTTGTTCCTCAGGTAATATTTCGGCAAGTGCAGCTGGTGCAGATTTCTGACGGTCTGCAGCACCGCCCTCCAGAACCTGTTTGAGGATCACTCTCTAGTTCCTGTACACTCCCACTGCTTTGCTGTCTATTGGTAGGGTTCACCCCTTCATTGCCAAGGGTCTGATTCACCCATATTATAATCTGATCCCTAATATTGAGCAGCCTGTGACGTTATTACCGCCTGTGATGGTATGGCAGCTCTTGTTCAGACAAGTGCTTTATTGTACATTAAGAGAGGAATCTTAACTGGGAGCTAATGATTTCTTCTTGTTTTCTGCAGCCCCTGAGAAGAGCCCTGTGGAGCACGGGAGCTGTAAGTAACATTTGCACTGACATTTCTGGGTGTCTTCTGCCCTCTGACTATAGAATTACTATCAATGTATCCGATGACATAACTTCCACCTAAATACCGCCCTCCCTATTGTTTTACATTATCCCTTAATCCCTGTATTTGATGTCACTGATTTACTTTTATTGTTTCATCTTAAGGGTACTTTCACACTTGCGTTGTGAAGATCCGACAGACAGTTCCGTCGCCGGAACTGCCTGCCGGATCCAGAAATCCGCATGCAAACGGATAGCATTTGTAGATGGATCCGGATGCAGATCCGTCTAACAAATGCATTGAAACACCGGATCCGTCTCTCCGGTGTCATCCCGAAAAACGGATCTGGTATTTTTTGTTGTTGCATTCTTTAAGGTCTGCGCATGCGCAGACCGGAAAACCGGATCCGTTTTGCCAGAACACTTGGTGCTGGATCAGGCATTTCAATGGAAAATAATGCATTCTGGCAAGTATTCTGGAATTGCTGCGGTATTTTCTCCGGCCAAATACCGTAAGAGTGACTGAACTGATGCATCCTGAACGGATTGCTCTCCATTCAGAATGCATTAGGATAAAACAGTTTTTTTTTTCGGTATTGAGCCCCTAGGATAGAACTCAATACCGGAAAACTTTAACGCAAGTGTGAAAGTAACCTAAGATGGCTTTCTTAGACATAATGGTGGTAATTAATGACTTAAGGGATGATCATTATGTTCATAGCATTACATTGTTAATACGGCTGAAATATGACATAAGTCCATCAACCAAGCCGTATCGTACAATGTTAAGCTATCAGTCAGAGCTGGTTAACGCAAGGGGATGGTATTTGTCATTATCCCGGCCTCTGCTTGAATGCATCTTGAAGGCAAAAAATACTAGAAAGTTTGTCTAATGTTGGGGGCAAGCAGTGGGATAGCTAAAACTGACTGGGCCCCACAGCAAATTTTTGAACGGATCCCCCGCCCCTCAGCGACTTCTTTTCAACCCCCTCCTATTGTCAGGGGGCCCTGACAATAAAATCTTTTACTCTTCCTCCTGGGTGGGGCCCTTCTGAGTTTGGGCCCCAAAGCAGCCTCTACCCCTGTAGCTATGCACCTGGGGGCAAGAATCTTGCATGACAGACCAGTTCATGTAATCGGTTTCTCCATTCTTTTGTAAGTAAAGATCAATCTTTGTACAATGAAACGTTACGCAACTTTGATTTATACTTTGGGTTTCAATTTTCTAAAGATTTCAAGACCATTCAAGTCATTAAAGGGGGTTATCCCATGAGAAATGTATCATATAGTATGTGCCAGTCTTTTTCTAACCAGCCCTGTACCTCACATGGATACAGAGATCTGCCCATTCATCGCTCCAATTGCCCTGCTAGATCTATTTCAAGCTGGCAGCTCAGGGGCATGTCCTTTCTCAGAAGGTGTGTCCTTTCTGCTGCAGCTGGTGGCAGTTGTAGGATGGAACTAAGCATGTATGGGTCCATTCACACGTCCGTGGTGTATTGCGGATCCGCAATACACCGGGCCGCATATGGGCGGCACTAAATAGAGAAGTCCTATTCTTGTCCGCAGCTGCAGACAAGAATAGGACATGCTCTATTTTCTTGCGGAGCTGCGGACCGGAAGTTCGGGGCTGCGCTCCAGACATGCGGATGCAGAGAGCACATAGTATGCTCTCCGCATCCATTCCGTCCCCATAGAGAATGAATGGATCCGCATTGTGCGGAACGGATGCAGACCACACTTGCGAATGTGTGAGCTGGACAGAGAATTTAGAAAAAGGCCAAACAGCAGGTGGCGCTTTACAGATAGATTTCAGTGAATAACTCAGTGGCTATACTAAATTTTTAATTACTGTACATGCAGTTACAATAGTATTCAGATCCAGGTGCTGGTTTGAAAAATGTAGAATATTTTTCATGGGACAACCCCTTTATGAACAAGCGCCTAAGATTCAATGCCGTGGATTTTCCAGACATGAACCCAGATTGATCATCATGAATAATAGACTGAATGACCCTAGACAAACGATTAGCCAGGACTTTGGCCAGAATTTTCACATCCACCGTTAGGAGTGAGATGGGCCTATATGAATCCACGAGTGAAGGGTCTTTTCCCGGCTTGGGTATCACTACAACTATGGCTTCTCTCATGGAACATGGCAATTTACCTTCAGTGACAACCCCTTTAAATGGAAACATTCTTTTTTAGATCCAGAGCCCTGATCATGTCCAACTGACTCAGAAGCATGGCTTCAGAGCTGTATTTTTCACGAGTCTTGCGCCAAGTGGACATGGTTAGTTCAAGTTCTCAGCCGCTGAATGTAAAGAAGAAAGTTCCTATTCACTGACAGCAAGAAGAGATCTTGGAAATTGTGAGGACTGGAAAAAAAAATAGTACTAGGTTGCTTGACATAGGCTTACTTTCACATCTGCGTTTTTATTCTCTGGTTTGGAGATCCGGCATGGGATCTCAAAACCCTAGAAAAACGCATCCGTTTGAATAATACAACTAGCTGCATCAGTTCAGAACTAAAACCTTGGTGTCCGAAAAAACTGATCTGACAACATTGACTTACATGATTTTTGGTGCTGGCTTTTTAGTTTATCATGCCGCACACAAAAATGTTGCTTCCAGCGGTTTTGTGTACGGCATGGGAACGCAACAAACCGGAACGGAATACGTTCTGGTGCACTCCGTTCCAGTTTGTTCAGTTGTCCCCAGTGACAAAACTGAAACGTTGTGCTGCGGTTTTGAGACCCCGTGCCGGATCTTAATCCGGACAGCACAGATGTGAAAGTAGCCTTATATTAAAGCCCTTCAGTGAAAGTTCCGTATGCAGTCCTTAAAGGGGTTCTGCAGTTTATTTAAACTGATGATCTATCCTCTGGATAGATCATCAGCATCTGATCGACGGGGGTCCGACACCCGGGACCCCCGCCGATAAGCTGTTTGAGAAGGCAGCGCCGATCCAGCAGCGCTGAGGCCTTCTCACTGTTTACCGCTGGCCCACTGACGTCACGACTAGTATCAACTGGCCTGGGCGGGGCTAAGCTCTGTTCACTGGAGCGCCGCTGCCTTCTCAAACAGCTGATCGGCGGGGGTCCCGGGTTTCGGACCCCCGCTGATCAGATGCTGATGATCTATCCAGAGGATAGATCATTAGTTTAAACAAACTGCAGAACTCCTTTAATTATGCTACCATAGCTTCATAAAACGGAAGGGAACAAGTAGGGACACTGCGTATACTCATGTTTTACGTACAGTTGGTATGTGCATTTAAACAATTTCCAACTGCCCACCACCTAGGCCGTTCTGACCTAGATGTTAGGAGGTGTGGGGGCAGTTGTTACATAAGGACACATACGCTGAGAACAGGCTCCACACAGCTCAGACAGACCACAAGTAGAGAGGATAGTCTTACCACCCAACAAGTATGAGAAGCTCCCACAGTTTTTTTGTCCACCATCCGGACACAGGTGGCTTCTTCATTACACAACCCTGTCTCTGCCCAGACCATTCCCAGCGCTTACCCACCAATTATAAGCACCGGGTAATGATAACGTAAAGAGAGCCTTCACTATACAAAAGTTATACCCAAACAATAGAACTAAAGCTCCATCTCATAGTAAGAAAAAAACGTTATTAAATACATATAATCACATATAAGTATAAATACAGCAGTGAACAGGCATATTTCAGCGAGGAAAAAACCCTGAAGGGGACTGGGGGATCAACACACATAGGCATGCATAAAGTATTGGGGAACGCCACATAAAGCCAAAAAAGACAAGAGAACCCTGGACAAGATATCCAATAGGGGCATCAGTAGGCAATGTGGAATTCAAGAAGTTCAGAAAAATACCCAAGGTAGGCGCGCCGATCCCTCAGTCTCCCTCTCCCAACGCCGTTTCGCCAGCAACCTGGCTTCTTCCGGGGATAAGAAACTAATGAGAACTCTACCTTCTTATATATCGCTCTCACAGGTGTAAGTTAATACAATCATCCTCATTTGGTGTGTGATGGAGCTTAACTCACCAATGAGGACTTGCATCATAGGTCAGGTGGTAAGGAAAGGAGGAGATCAATAAGGGTCATTGGAGTTCAACGTGCAGTCATCATGACAGGTAGGTCACGTGACACACAAGTGACCGCTGTGTCAGCACATCGTCACACTGGCTACGCCCACCAGCATTCAGATAGTGTGCTGATAGGCCGCTCGGTTAACAAATAACAGCAGCAATGATGGCCATCATAATACAAATCCAAATACAATTCCCTTTATGGAAAAAGAGATCGGAACAGTCTCCAAGAGTATAATATATATACTATGATCCTTAAATACAAAAAGAAACGGGAAAAGAGGGAAGAGAAAAGGGGGAGGGAAGTAGGTCACATGATACATGACGCACCGAACCATTAAGTCACATGATCGGAACGTATACAGAACCTCCTCCTTATATCGAGCAGCATGATAATACAGAATTGCACAAGTTAAATCAAAGGGCCAGTAATATAAAGCATAGTGAAGGTGAAGTAAGTGAAAGTAGTGATAAAGGTGAATACGTGATACGTGAAAAAATAAGAAAAAAAGGGAAACAAGAAAAGAAAGTGAGTATAGAAAATTCATGTGATTGATCATATTCATGATTTTATAATAAAGTGCCAATACATAATAATGCAATTATATAAGGTAGATAATAAATAATACACCTATTAAGATTATATTACTAGATACATGATGACTAAACCGTATTAGAAGGAATAACAATGTGCATGTAAGTACTAGTCATTTATATATAATAACAAATATATGACATAATATGACATATATTATTCCTATAAAAAAGGATTTTTATATACAGTAGTTGCTAGAAATGTGATGATTAAAAACTGTATAAAAAATATATAGTGAAGTTAAGGGCCCTAAGTTGACAGGAATATCAAAATACATATAAGGGTACACCACAATATATATGTAAATGACATAATAGGCATATCATAATAAATGCATCATAATAAATAAGTATTGTATGTATATGTATTCCAAAATCCCAATTGTCCAATAAGTCTCAAGAAGCCGTACGAAGTAATCCTCCACCCGAGCAGTCCACCGTTCTCAATGGAACCAAATACCGCAAATGCCATCCACCTGACCCATCAGAACACACCACTCATACATGGATACTAAAACTCCTTTTGTGCCAGGATTCTCCTCCAGTCATTCCCAGCGCTTAGTAGAAGGAAATTTGGTGTCACAATGCCCATGTACTACCATTGATAGCCAGTCAACCTTTGATTGCAGTAGTGTTGTGACCAGGAAACCTGGACGGCTATGGACTGGAACCATATCGTCTTTAGCGACGAATCCAGGTTCCGTTTGGGATCCATCGACGGTCAGGTTAGGGTATGGAGGACTCATGGTGGGCGCTTCAATCCTGCCTTTGCACTGGAGCAACTGCTGGTGTGATGATCTGGGGAGCCATTGCAGAGGTCGGTCACCCCCAGTAGTGATACAAGGGACACTTACAGCTCAGCGATATGTGCAGGACATCCTGCAGACACATGTGTTGCCTCTCATGGTAGGGCTTCCAACTGGCATTTTTCAGCAGGATAATGGTCGCCCACACATATCAAGGGTTTCCTAGGAATGTGTCTGGCAAACTTCCACTCTTCCTTGGCTGCCCGGTCACTAGATTTATCTCCAATCGAGCATTTATGGGACCAGCTGGGACGCCAGCTTCAGCAACCTATGAGTGTGCAGGATCTACGGGGCCAGCTGTAACATCTGTGGGCAAATGTAGCACAGGATACCATACAGACATGGACAGTTCCATGTCCAACCGTATGTCATACTGTATCCAGGCTAGAGACCGTATCTTATTTTGTATCTAGGCTAGAGGCTGTATCTCATCTTGTATCCAGGCTAGAGACCGTATCTCATCTTGTATCCAGGCTAGAGGCCGTATCTCATCTTGTATCCAGGCTAGAGGCCGTATCTTATTTTGTATCTAGGCTAGAAGCCATATCTCATCTTGTATCTAGGCAAGAGATCGTATCTCATCTTGTATCCAGACTAGAGGCCATATCTCATCTTGTATCCAGGCTAGAGGCTGTATCTCATCTTGTATCCAGGCTAGAGGCCGCATCTCATCTTGTATCCAGGCTAGAGGCCGTATCTCATCTTGTGTACAGGCTAGAGGTCGTATCTCATCTTGTATCCAGGCTAGAGGTGGCCAATAGGGTCCTAGAGTCTTCTTTTAATTGTACAGTTTTCCCTAATAAACGTATCCTTTCCCTCTCATATTGTAATCACCTACATATATAATCATTAGGGTCCATTCACACGTCCGTAGTGTATTCATTCCATTCCAGCAACTACTTCTTGGTGCGTTTTTTTTTTTTGTCAATGAGTGTATCTGAAGAAATTGATAACTGGGTGTTATTGTTCCCTTTGTCAAAGAGGTACAGTGCCTTGTAAAAGTATTCACCCCCCTTCGACTTTTTTAATATTTTGGTACATTACAGCCTTAATTCTATGTTTTGTTAATCTGAATTTTATGTGATGGATCAGAACACAATAGTCTAAGTCAGTGAAGTGAAATGAGAAAAATATATAAATAAAACTATTGTTTAGAAATAGAAAACAGAAAATTGGCATGTGCGTATGTATTTACCCCCTTTGTTAGGAAGCCCATAAAAAGCTCTGGTGCAACCAATTACCCTCAGAAGTAACATAATTAGTGAAATGATGTCCACCTGTGTGCAATCTAAGTGTCACATGATCTGTCATTACATATACACACCTTTTTTGAAAGGCCCCAGAGGCTGCAACACCTAAGCAAGAGGCATCACTAACCAAACACTGCCATGAAGACCAAGGAACTCTCCAAACAAGTAAGAGACAATGTTGTTGAAAAGTACAAGTTAGGGTTAGGTTATAAAAAAATATCCAAATCTTTGATGATCCCCAGGAGCACCATCAAATCTATCATAAACAAATGGAAAGAACATGGCACAACAGCAAACCTGCCAAAAGATGGCCGCCCACCAAAACTCATGAACCGGGCAAGGAGGGCATTAATCAGAGAGGCAGCACAGAGACCTAAGGTAACCCTGGAGAAGCTGCAGAGTTCCACAGCAGAGACTGGAGTATCTGTACATAGGACGACAATAAGCCGTACGCTCCATAGAATTGGTCTTTATGGCAAAGTCGCCAGAAGAAAGCCATTACTTTCAGCAAAAAACAATAAGGCACGTTGTGAGTTTGCCAAAAGGCATGTGGGAGACTCCCAAAATGTATGGAGGAAGGTGCTTTGGTCTGATGAGACAAAAATTTTACTTTTCGTCCATCAAAGAAAACGCTATGTCTGGCGCAAACCCAACACATCACCTAAAGAACACCATCCCCACAGTGAAACATGGTGATGGCAGCATCATGCTGTGGGGATGGTTTTCAGCAACCGGGACTGGGAAACTGGTCAAAGTTGAGGGAAAGATGGATGGTACTAAATACAGGGATATTCTTGAGCAAAACCTGTACCACTCTGTGCGTGATTTGAGGCTAGGACGGAGGTTCACCTTCCAGCAGGACCATGACCCCAAACACACTGCTAAAGCAACACTTGAGTGGTTTAACCCCTTCAACCCCGGGCCTGTTTTCATCTTCCTGCCCAGGCCATTTTTTGCAAATCTGACATGTGTCACTTTATGTGGTAAAAACTTTAAAACGCTTTGACTTATCCAGGCCATTCTGAGATAGTTTTTTCGTCACATATTGTACTTCATGACACTGGTAAAATGGAGTAAAAAAAATAAATTTTTATTTATAAAAAAATACCAAATTTGCCAAAAATTTGGAAATATTTTCACATTTCCAAGTTTCAATTTCTCTACTTCTATAATACATAGTAATACCTACAAAAATAGTTATTACTTTACATTTCCCATATGTCTACTTCATGTTTGGATCATTTTGGGAATGACATTTTATTTTTTGGGGATGTTACAAGGCTTAGAAGTTTAGAAGCAAATCTTGAAATTTTTCAGAAATTTTCAAAAACCCACTTTTCAAGGACCAGTTCAGGTCTGAAGTCACTTTGTGAGGCTTACGTAATAGAAAATGACCCCATTCTAGAAACTACACCCCTCAAGGTATTCAAAACGGATTTTACAAACTTTTTAAACCCTTTAGGTGTTCCACAAGAATTAATGGAAAATAGAGATACAATTTCAAAATTTCACTTTTTTGGCAGATTTTCCATTTTAATAATTTTTTTCCAGTTACAAAGCAAGGGTTAACAGCCAAACAAAACTCAATATTTATGGCTGATTCTGTAGTTTACAGAAACACCCCATATGTGGTTGTAAACCGCTGTATGGGCACACGGCAGGGCGCAGAAGGAAAGGAATGCCATACGGTTTTTGGAAGGCAGATTTTGCTGGACTGGTTTTTTGACACCATGTCCCATTTGAAGCCCCCCTGATGCACCTCTAGAGTAGAAACTCCAAAAAAGTGGCCCCATTTTAGAAACTACGGGATAGGGTGGCAGTATTGCTGCTACTAGTGTAGGGTACATATGATTTTTGGTTGCTCTATATTACACTTTTTGTGAGGCAAGATAAGAAATAGTTGTTTTGGCGCCGTTTTTATTTTTTGTTATTTACAACATTCATCTGACAGGTTAGATATATGTGATATTTTTATAGACCAGGTTGTCACGGATGCGGCAATACCTAATATGTATACTTTTTTTTATTTATGTAAGTTTTACACAATAACAGCTTTTTTAAAACAAAAAAAATGATGTTTTAGTGTCTCCATATTCTGAGCCATAGTTTTTAAATTTTTTGGGCGATTGTCTCAGGTAGGGGCTAATTTTTTGCGGGATGAGGTGACGGTTAGATTGGTACTATTTTGGTGGGCAACCGCCTTTTTGATCGCTTGCTGTTGTACTTTTTGTGATGTAAGGTGACAAAACAATGGTTTATTTAGCACAGTTTTTATTTTTTACGGTGTTCATCTGAGGGGTTAGGTCATGTGCTATGTTTATAGAGCCGGTCGATACAGACGCGGCGATACCTAATATGTATACTTTTTATTTATTTTTTCTATTTTTTGCCAAATTTTTTTTACTTTTATTTGGGGAAAATGACGTTTTTGTTTATTTTTACTTGAAACTTTAAATTTTTGGGGGGAAAACGTTATTTTTTTAAACTTTTTTTTTCACTTTATTTTTTGTCCCACTTTGGGGGGTATATTCCTTTACAATGCATTCCAATACTTCTGTATTGGAATGCATTGGCTGTATGAGTAATAATGTGTGGGGGCTGGATCTCACAGACTCGTCACCGGAAGGCAGCGAGCTGCCTTCCATGCCATCAGGTCCCCCCTACAGTCGCATGGGGACCCGAAGGCACGCTCGATCGCCGCCGCAAACCGCAGGGTAAAGCCGCAAAACGCAGGTCTGAATTGACCTGTGGTTTGCGGCGATCGCCGATACGGGGGGTCACATGACCCCCCCGGCGTTGTGACAGGATGCCTGCTGAATGATTTCAGCGGGCATCCTGTCACAATTAACCCCTGCTGCGCCGCAATCTTTTTTTAAACTTAGGACGTACCGGTACGTCCTGAGTCCTTAAAGGGAACCTGTCACCAGGATTTTGTGCATAGAGCTGGGGACATGGGCTGCTAGATGGCCGCTAGCACATCTGCAATACCAAGTCCCCACAGCTCTCTGCGCTTTTATTGTGTTAAAAAACCTTTTTGATCCATATGCAAATGACCTGATATGAGTCCTGTATCCGGAGATGAGTCAAGCGGAAAGGAGCCCAGCACCGCCCCGCGTCCTCCGAATCTCCTCCTTGCTGGCTGACGTCACAGAGCTGGAGCGCCGAAATCTCGCGATGCGTGAGCTAGCGCATGCGTAGTTCGTTCCCTGTGCTGATGCCAGCACAGGGAATGAACATGATGCCGACACTGCGCATGCGCTAGCTCGCGCATCGCGAGATTTCGGCGCTCCAGCTCTGTGACGTCAGCCAGCAAGGAGGAGATTCGGAGGACGCGGGGCGGTGCTGGGCTCCTTTCCGCTTGACTCATCTCCGGATACAGGACTCATATCAGGTCATTTGCATATGGATCAAAAAGGTTTTTTAACACAATAAAAGCGCAGAGAGCTGTGGGGACTGGGTATTGCAGATGTGCTAGTGGCCATCTAGCAGCCCATGTCCCCAGCTCTATGCACTAAATCCTGGTGACAGGTTTCCCTTTAAAGGGTTAAACAGACACGTCAGGAGAGGTGACAGCTCCCCTTTAACCACTTCACATCCGGGCCTAATTTAGCAAATCTGACGTGTCATTTTATGTGGTAATAACTTTGGAACGCTTTTACTTATCCAAGCCATTCTGAGATTGTTTCCTCGTGACACATTGTACTTCATGACAATGATAAATTTGAGTCGATATATTTCACCTTTATTTATAAAATAATCCAAAATTTACCAAAATTTAGAAAAATTCGCAATTTTCAAAATTTCTATTTTTCTGCTTTTAAAACAGAAAGTGATACCTCATAGAATATTTATTACTTAACATTCCCCATCTGTATACTTTATGTTGGCATCATTTTGTAAATGTCCTTTATTTTTTTAGGACGTTAGAAGGTTTAGAATTTTAGAAGCAATTCTTAACATTTTTTAAGAAAATTTCCAAAACCCACTTTTTAAGGACCAGTTCAGGTATAAAGTCACTTTGTGGGGATTACATAGTGGAAACCCCCCCATAAATGACCCCATTGTAGAAACTACACCCCTCAAGTTACTCAAAACTTATTTTACAAACTTTGTTAACCCTTTAGGTGTCCCACAAGAATTAAAGGAAAATGGGAGATGACATTTTTAAATTTGACTTTTTTGGCAGATTTTTTCTTTAACACATCGAGGGTTAACAGCCAAACAAAACTCAATATTTATTACCCTGATTCTGCGGTTTACAGAAACACCCCACATGTGGTCGTAAAGGTGACAAAAATTGCTTTTTTTGACACAGTTTTTATAATTTTTTATGGTGTTTATCGGACTTGGTGGATCATTGATATGTTTATAGAGCCGACCGTCAAAGACGCAGCAATACCAAATATGTCTATTTTATTATATTTTTTCTATTTTTAAATTTTTTTTTTTAATTCCTTACTTGGGGAATTTAATTTTTTTACATTCGAAATCTTTATTTTTATTTTTTTATTTTACACTTTGCGTCCCCCATAAGGTCATACAAGATCTTTGGGGGACATTTAACTTCACTTTTTTTTTTTCCCTTCACTATTGATTTCTCCTGTAACTGGGGCTGACATAGTAGACCCAGTTACAGGGGAAATACACCCCCCAGAGAGGCTGTACAGCACTATACAACGCTGTACAGCCTCAGTGCAGGGCTGATCGAGGTCTGTATAAGACCCAACAACTCCTGCACTCTCCCGGCCCCGGCGGTCACATGACGCCAGGCCAGGACAGGAAACGCATAGCGCTTCCTGATCTGTACACACAGCGCTCGTTGCAACCCCCATGTGTGTTTCATTGCAAATGTTTATATGGTGTTAGTTATATATGGTATGCATTTGGGACTTTAATAAAGCGTGTAGCACCCATCTGTTGCTTGTGTATATTTTGGGTTGTTGCTGGTGTGCTTGCACAATATAGGAAAAATCTCTGACCTCTGTATATTCCCATGGTCTCAGCCACCAGAGAGGCCGTCACTTTTTTCCTATGGTGTGCCAGCACTGCCACCGCAGATGGATTGCAGGGTGGTCACAAACCCTTTAAACAAGCAGTTTGTGATGTGATGGAAAAATGATTCCAGCCAGCAAAGGAGACAATATGGACAATCACAATACATTAGTAAGTGGCTTGTATTAACTTTCTATACATGATAAATGCCATTTGCTGAAGTGAGACAACCCCTTTAAAGGCTCATCCTGATGCTGAATATTTCTTCAGCTGCTTCTTACAATGTGCCCTATTAGTCAATTTTGATATCCTAAAGTGCACATAGGTATTCAGTTCCTGATAATTATAAAAATGGTGGGTATATAACACAATGTACAGGACAGCAGAGACTGCATGTGATGACACTGCTGTGTACTGTACAGATATCCTAGAATACTGATTAAGAGCACCATAATACTTGCCTATTACAATATATTGCACATGGTTAAGGGTAGGTTCACACTTGAATTTATCGGATTCGTCTTAGTGACATACTTCTGTTAGCTGACGCATCCCATTCAATGGTTTCTGTTCGTCTGAAACCAAAGTGTCCGGATCCTCACCAGATCCCATTATAGTCAACGAGGGCCGGCGGTGAAAGGCAGTATCTGGCTAGGCTGGATTCGGTGAACTCTGGAAGGCTGTCACGGCGCGGTGTGGGGAAAACACTCCACAACAAACACAGAAGGGAAGGTAAAAGGTACTAGGCCTGGAAACTAGGGATGGGGGAATGTCACCACCTAGTGAGTCCTTGCACCGAGCCCTGACTGCTATCAGTATGAACAGACCTTGATGGTAGGAATGTTCATATGCAGGAACCTAAGCCCTATATCAGCCTAACAGGGCCCTGCAGATAGTGTCAGGACACGGATGGCCTATTCCTTCCCATGAGAAAGGAATAGGAGACCCCCCCAGGCCTAATACCAGATGGTAGTGGAAGACAACAATCAATAGGAAGAAAATGACACTTAACTCCGATGTATGCGGACGAGCAGGAACTCAGAGGAGAACCAACACCAGCGCTTCCACAGCCAAAAGGATCTATCAACCACATAGCATGATGGGTGAGGCCGGACTAAATAGAGGAAAAGGAAAGACCACTTAAGCTACACCTGAGACAAGAGGTGTGGTCATCCCAAACAACAACACAGAAAGATAAAACCAAAGAGGCTGTCAATCACGTGCAGCCAGTCTCCTCGATCTTCTAGTCCCCATCACAGACAGGACTGTGACAGCTGTTTTCTGCTCAAACAGCCTGCTGGATCTGACAAATGCAAGTGTGAACTACCCTTAGAGGAGTATGGGATAAAGAATTAAAATGTTGCCTAGTATACTCTAATTATCCAAACCGGCACTGCAACAAGTGATCGAAAGAGAGGAGCAGCTGCAGGGGATTTACTTTCCTTATAGCTGCCAGAGGATCTCTGCATGAGGCCTTAGGGCTCATGCACATGAACGTATTTTCGTTCCGCATCCTTTCCGTATTTTTTTTTTTTGCGGACCGTATGCAGAACCATTCATTTCAATGGGTCCGCAAAAACTGAAGTTTATCCATGTACATTCTGTTTCCATATGTCCATTTCCGCAAAAAAAATAGAATATGTCCTATTATTGTCCACATAACAGACAAGGATAGGACTGTTCTATTAGGGGCCTGCTGTTCCATTCAGCAAAATACAAAATGCACACAGACGCCATCCGTATTTTTTGCGGACCTGTGTTTTGCGGACTGCAGAATACATACGATCGTGTGCATGACGCCTTATTCACATACCAATGTTTGGTCAGTGATTTCCATCAGTGATTGTGAGCCAAAACCAGGTGTGGGTAAATAACACAGAACAGGAGTCCATCCTTCTATTCATAGCTTATCTTGGTGGAGGAGCCACTCCTGGTGTTGGCTCACTATCCCTGATGTAAGACACTGACTGTGTAAATCAGGCCTGAGCTGTTTACTTTGGCATGGATTTCATCCTGTGCATTGCAAGTGATGAAATCCACACCATAAATTGCCAGATTTTTTTTTCTGCAGCATGTGTATGAGATCTTATGAAATCTTCTCCGCTTTGCTGCAAATCTGCAGCACTTTCGCCTTGTGGGAACATACCCTTATAGGCAAGGATGGGATCAGATCCCCCCCTGTGAGAACACCTGTATTAGACATATCTGGGTCACTACTTTATATATACCTTTCCAACAGAAAAACAAAAATGGTATGCACCATCGAATAGGTTTTACCAAGGCTGCATCACATGGAGCAGAATATAGTAGTACTTGGGAGTGCCTTTGGCTCCGTGGTATAGAGCAACAGGGACTCTGGGTGCCATTATTGCTTCCTGCACACAGTTCTAGGCCATACACATAGCTGTCGGCAGAGCATGCATGTGTCCGCAACGGGTAGAGGGGAGAAAGCTGCAAGAACAAATGGGTGGGGTGTGTTGAAATCCAGCAGCTTGATCCTTATTTCTCCCAACATCTGTCATCTGGGGAGAGTCAGGAGTGTCCCATACAGATTAAATGGTCAGTCGGTGCTACTGACGTGCTGACGTTTTTTTGGGGGAGGGCGACAAATGTGTATGGACATTATAAATTTTACCTGTAGACTTTTCCTCCCGTCATGATCAGAAATTGAAGCGACTGCTTAGTGAATTACTGTACTCACAAACCGAGTACTTTTAGATACCATCATTTTAGAGAAATGTTATTAAAGGGGCTGTCCTGCCTTTTTAAATAATGGCCATTTAAGTAGGTCATCACTAGCCGATCGGGAGATCTGGCACCCCGCATCCCTGCCGTTCATCTGTTCTCTGTAGCTTCGTTGCTGGAAGTCGGCACCAGAACTACACTGCAGTAGTGGACAGCGCTCATCAATGCAGCACTCCTCCCATTAAAGTCAATGGCAGTAGTGCTGTGGTGACTAGCAATGCCCACTACAATGTTGACGGCGCTTTATAGCTCCAGTTCCGTCTTCCGGAGACAGACCCCCCCCCCCCATCCCCCCCTTCCCCGCTGATCAGTTGGCAATTGCCTGTCCTGAGGATAGGCCATCAGTTAAAAAAGGCTAGGCAACCCCTTTTAAAAGGTAGCAGTACCATGTATTATATTAGCATTCAGCTGGTGACCATATTAACTCAGAACTAAACAAGGACAGCGCGTGTATCCATGCCTTACCTAGCTAAATAATTTCATAATATACCGGTATCTTACCACCCTTTTCTGTTCCACGCATTAGATATTGCAGAATGATCTGATTGTATGTGGTGCACATCATCCAGAAAATGCTGAAAATAAAACAGATCGCCTACTCAGTCCTCTGCCATAATGCTCCTATTACAATCAAGGCTCCCGCACCTAATGTCATGTTTTAAAAAAATGATTCCAAGATAATATGACATGAGTTACTTAATGTCACTGCTTAATGTGGTCGATAGACGGGAAAAAACGAAATATGGCTTTCTTTAACAGTTCTTTTAGACAGGCTGATTATAGCCCTGAATAAGCGCCAGTTGACAATATAACAAGCCGACTGACACGCGTTTAAAGGACCTTTTAGACAGTCTGATGCAAAGCGAAGGGGTAAAAAATTAGATCAGTCGTCCCCCTTCGGCTGATTGTTTGGCGAGCATTTTTCTGCTCACTTGAAAAATCCGTCCTGTTTACAGTGGGCAACGATCAGGAACGCGTATTCTGTGTAAAATATCCTGAATTAGGTTCCATTCACACCTGCGCTATGGGATTCAATCAGGTTTTCCATCTTTTTTAACGGCAAGAATAGTGCAGCACACGTCACTATTCTTGCCGTCAAAATGATGGAAACTGTGATAGAACCCTAAGCAACCGTTAGAAGTCAGTGGTGTCCCATTGGTTGCAGTTCAGAACCTTTAAACATGGATCCAGCAAAGAACAGTGTCAAGTGAACCTACCACCCAAGAGTCTCCTTACAAATAATAAAGTTAATATTCCAAATTTTTTAAACCAGTCCAACACCTGGATCTGAATATTTTTGTAATTGTGTTTAAGTAAAAACGTAGTAAAGTCACTGAGTTATTCAAGAAAATGTATCTGCGTAGCGCCACCTGCTGAATGGTCTTTTGCTTATTTGTCTGTCCACTTCAGTAACATCACTGAGGTGGTCGCACATGCTCATTTCCATCTTTCAACTGGCAACAGTGCTATCTGCTGTTAGAATCTGTGACAGTTAGGGCTCATGTACACAAACGTATTTTTTTTCCGTGTCCGTTCAGTTTTTGTTTTTTTTTGCAGCCTGTATGCGGAACCACTCGTGTGCATGAGACCATACATGGAGAGAGACATGCCCCCTGAGAAAGGACATGCCTCTTGATCTGCTGAAATAAATCTAGCAAAGCTCTGGGGAGATCCATAGGAGGTACAGGAAAGGTTCCAGCTTTGTTTGAAAGAGACTGTCTGATTTTTATTCTTTACATCAATCATGGGATAACCCCTTTAATATAATATTCACATGACAATACATAGTAACATAGCAATGCATTATTTTTGTGCATTTATGTTATCTATAAGAGGCAGCCAAAGCTAGAACCCAAGATCTAGGATTGTTGTGACAGTTGTGTCCCTGAGAGACACATCATTTGACCATGCAGAACCAGTTAGGTGACACTGTAATGCAGGAAGTCACATTGTCCATTAAGACATGCATTTGTCAGTGACTGCATTGTAAGATCAGCTTAAGGCTACATGGAGGAGATGCATGAGATCTTCATATTTCTTGTTATTATTCAAAAGAATGTAATAAGAATCTGGAACCTAATGCTCCTGTTGACATGAAAGGTGTCATCTCTTTGGAGGGTTGTAGTACTTGTGCCTGAAAACCTCTGCCGTGTTGATCCATACAGGTTATATCTCTTAGATGTGGCCTAATAAAGAGAGAAAGTTGCATTTTATAGAAGAATAAACTGTGTTGTTGCAGAAGGGCTCATTCAGATGAACTATTTTCCCATCTGGGTGCTTTAAAAAGTGTAGAATGATCACCTAACTAAAGTAAATGAGGCCATTCCCATGTGCCGCTTTCAGCATGGACCATTGATACATGCAGAGAATATCACTATATTCACCATCCACCTCTCATATTTCCCACAAGACTCACATATTCAAATCAATGGATCTACCAGATAAATGCCAGAACATGGATGAGTTTAACATTGTTCATCTGAAAGCGCATTTCAGGTTGCAAATGACACTTTCTAGGTCACGTCCTGGAAAATCAACAATGCTGAATGGCAATAAATTTACAAAATGACCTGATGGGCATGCAATGATGGTGCCACTCCCTAGCAAGGAACACTTGGTGGAGCCAGGACTGGTCAGTCACGTAGGATTTACTATTGGTGGTTCAGTGGAAACATCTTGTAGCCTCCTCCCTGGAAGTTTCCCAGTGCCTGAGGACTATATTAGTACTTAGGAAACCTTGGCCCAGATTGTCAGTTGGTTGGGCCATGCTGAGACTCTGCAGGCCATTGCATCACCATTGGAGCATGCACAGTTCTCACAACTACCAAAACCATATAGTTGTCTGACTAGCTTGTTGAGCCAACAACCAAGGAGTTTAACTGTGTAATTACCTACAGTCTGTTGGATACATTAAACCCTTTAAGTAAAGCCTAACAGTGTGACTGCACGCGGTTTTGTATGCCCGTTGGCTGGTGTGGGTGCGCCATGCGTCCAGACATGCCTACAGACAAAGTGATAAACTCTGTGATGATATGACTACAAGGCTGCAGAGCTACCATTATGGGACTGAGTCCAACACTCTGGAGTATGGTTCAATACTGGTACTGGTCTTGGTGTTGTATTGCTACATTTAGGTCTATGCATTTAGAGTTTCTTGAGGAAATTAGCATCTGCACACTACAGACATTATAATTAAGGACATACTGAACTTAATATAAGGGCAACTGAACTTGCGATCAAAGCCCAATTAATCCTAGATGTACGGCGCATGATGGAAGACGTAAAGAAGCTGAATCATGAAAAGCATATGGACGTCATGGACCGCCTCCATGGGTCAGAACAAAGAGTTCTGGTGGCCTCAAGCTGTCCTTTTTAATTAGACAATTGCTTGAACAGTATACTGTGTAAAGAACAAAAGTACAAGAACTTTAATGAAAGTGCCCAACTAGCTGGTTTCCACATTTACCATCACTTGAATCCTGCAGGAATAAACATTTTTCCTTGCATTATTTTCTTTTTATATAACACACATTAGCTTTGGTAGATAGGGCCCTCAGACCATTAAAGTCTGAGTGCATTTACTACTGCCTCTACGCATGTTACCACTGGGTCCATAATGAACTTGTTTACTAGCTGCAAAGACATAAAGGGTACATTGTTTGACACATTTAAAGAGTACCAATCAACTGGATTGGGGCCACAAAACCACCAGCTTGCTGTTAAACAGCTGGGGTTTAGGGTCCCAAACATGCCCATAGCAAGCCCATCCATCCCTGCAAAGAATAGTAAATGGAAATGGAACCCTGTCAGGGGCCAGACTGTCCACAGAACCTACAGGGAAATGTCCCGGTAGATCGATGTCCACGGGTCCACCCAAGCCCTCCTCACAGCCACTGGTTGGGTACATAATGATCTGATGCTCTCAGCATTAATTAACGCTGTGAGCGTCAGGTACTTATTTACCTGGCCAACGGCCGCAGATGCCGTCTTGAACTCAACTCCTCAGGACTGTGATACAGTTGAATACAGTGGCGAGGATGGCAGTATTTTGTGCTGCACTGTGGTATTTGCTTCTGCTGAAGCGATATTTTGAGCTGCACTGTGATATTGCTGGCCCCACCTACTTCTGTTGTCCCAGCTTACTTGCGTTGGTCCGTCTTCTGTCATTTTGGACCCACCTAAAACATGGGACCCATTTTTAGTTTTTCTTTCCAAGGCCACTTTAAGTTCCCATTCTGCCCCATTTACCAGTAGATGAGCCTGGGACTTATCTCCATTGTCTTTGGGCGTAGCACGCTGTGCCAATACAGCCGAGGATGTGCACAGTGAAACAATGTACCGTTTCTGGCTTCATCAACTGTCCAACACCACTTAGTCCCTCACTCAACTCCTAGCAAGTTCCATTTTCATTTACTATTCATTGCAGGGATGAATGGGTTTGC
This sequence comes from Bufo bufo, assembly GCF_905171765.1. NCBI lineage: Eukaryota > Metazoa > Chordata > Amphibia > Anura > Bufonidae > Bufo > Bufo bufo. The sequence goes on from NC_053394.1 coordinate 341,952,323, forward strand.
TATGAGCAGGTTTGGTTTTGTGGACTCAATCCAGGTTCTCTTATAGGAAATTCACCAGTCATTAAAACATAATAAAAAATGAAATCTATAAGATGCTAAGAACTCCTCAAATATCTGAACCCTTCTTTTGTTATCGACCTTTAACACAGATACTTCTATATCTTTCAAAAAGTTGAAAACCCATTAATCTCAATGGAGTGAAGGTTGTTTGTGTATAGTTGAGGGCAACAGTGACCGGTACCCCCATTACCGTCATTTTGTGACATTTCCAAATCCTGACATCTGCACAAACAAGCAATGCTTAGGACAAAGCGTGGTTCATTTATTAAATTGCACCTTTGAGCCCAAAGGCCTTGATCACGGTATCAGAAACTACCTTTGCTTCAATATTATGTTTGCCATCTTCCTAATAATAGGTTATATTCATTAATGGAAAAGTGAATGCGCTTTGATCGGTCATGTGCTTAAAAGAATGAAACCGTCCTTGACTTTCCTCTTTTATTATCACCGTGGCTATCATTATGAGGCCAATTAAAATAATGAGTTTGCGTACGCTGTTATTTCAGACATTAAATCTATATCACGTGATGGTCTATGTCGCTGTCTTCTTCTTCCTTAAGCTACTTTCACACTAATGTTTTGGCTTTCCGTTTCTGAGATCCGTCATAGGCTCTCAAAAGCGGTTCAAAACGGATCAGTTTTGCCCTAATGCATTCTGAATGGAAAAGGATCCGCTCAGAATGCATCAGTTTGCCTCCGTTCAGTCACCATTCCGCTCTGGAGGCGGACACCAAAACACTGCCTGCAGCGTTTTTCTGTCCGCCATGTGGTGCGGAGCAAGACGGATCAGTCCTGACACACAATGTAAGTCAATGGGGACGGATCAGTTTTCTCTGACACAATAGAAAATGGATCCTTCCCCTATTGACTTTCAATGGTGGTCATGACGGATCCGCCATGGCTATAGAAGACATAATACAACCGGTTCCGTTCATGACGGATGTATGCAGTTGGATTATTGTAACGGAAGCGTTTTTGCAGATCCATGATGGATACGCAAAAATCGCTAATCTGAAAGTAGCCTTAGCTGATTTACTTTCACTAGTCTTGTTACATTCATGGAAATGCCTTTGTAGAGATATATGGTCATGTAACTAGTTTTATGCAGGAATATTATACTGGCAGCTATCATTTTGAATCTTCAAGTGGGAAGCAGTCATAAAACCTAACCCCGAATTGTATTTCCTCCAAAGTGATTGTTCTTATGACATAACGAGATAATACTTTTGTCCAATACATTATATTTAGATATGAGCGAATCCGAATTTCTTCACGCTTCGTGGTAACAAATCAAATTTTTTCCTAAAATGGCTGATGCACATGTTAGGACATGGAGCAAAGAACTCTGGGAACGAGGGATCACCCACAATGCCATGCATGCAGCCAATCAGCAGCCAGCCAGCCCTGTGATGTCACAGCCCTATAAATAGCCTCAGCCATCTTGGATTCAGCGATTTTCCAGTGTACTTAGTGCAGGTAGAGACGTCAGCAGGCGCTAGGGATAGTGGTAGAAAAGACTTAAAAAAAGTATATTTTGCTCAATAGAAGTTCAGGGAAAGAGCATTAGAAGTTCAGGGAAAGGATAGGGAGGAATTATTCCACAGTATTGAAGCAGAACAGGGTTCAGTAGGGGAGTTTACAGCCTGGGTAATAGGAACAATCCTATTACACCTTGCTGCACTGACTGCGGATCCAAATTGCCATTATACAGCTCTGTAATTCCAGCAAACCGTTCTTGTTATTGGGGTGCAAGTGCTGTTTGATACAGCCATTAACAGGGTTTATTACCAGGAAATATTTCTACGTCTTATTTGCCCTTGTGCGGTGCAGTTATATATTCTAAAGCATTTTTTGGCTTGTATTAGTGGGAAAAAGGGCTTATTTGCCGTTCAGCAGTGCAGTTATATGGCCGTTTTTGGCGTGTATTAGTGTAAAAACAATATATATTATTTGCCGTTCGGCGGTGCAGTTATATGTTCTAAAGCCCTTTTTGGCGTGTATTAGTGGCAAAAAATATATATATTATTTGCCGTTCAGCAGTGACATCAGACACCCCCAGCCAAGAGTCAGTGGGTTCGTCCGACACAACCCTCAGTTGGCATGGCCCGGGAGCAGGCCCTGTGCCCTTACCTGTCCTCAACCTGCCTCTGTTCTTTTCTGTTCCCTCAGCCAGAGAAGTATTATATGCTGTGGGCTCAGCTCCACTATACAGCGAAGACGAGCTACTAGAGGACAGTCAGCAGCTACTGGCCAGCGAAGATGTGGAGGAGACATCCGCTGCTTCCCCCAGTAGGCGGGCAAGTAGTGATGAGTAGAGTGGCATGGGAGCTGGTGTTGCGAGCGGTCAGGCTCCTGACCCAGAGACCGTTGAGGAGGACATCAGTGACGTGCAGACAGTACTCGATGATAATGATGTAGCTGATGGCACTTGGGAGGCGGGTGAATTAGGGGCTTCATCATCATCGGGAGAAGAGAGTGGCAGCTTGCCTGTGAGGCAGGGTGACAGCAGTGGGAGGTCGGGAGCCAAACGTGCCCGGGGTAGACCACCTGCTTCACAGAAGCCTACCTGCCCGGAAAGTAGTGGTGCAGGGGTTCACGGAAACAGCGGCGGTAGCAGTCAGTCAGTGCGGAGTGTTGGGGGTAAAATCACCTACTTGGCGGTGTGGCAGTTTTTTGTTAAGCCACCGGAGGAGGTGAACATGGCCATTTGTAGAATCTGTGGGCAGAAGGTAAAGCGTGGCCAGGGTGCCAATATTGGCACCACGGCCCTCTGTAAACATATGCAGCATCACCATAAAGTGGCCTGGGAGAACTGTGGCTCCGATGTGGTGGTCCAGCCTGCCGCAGCAATCGCTGCATCACCCAGTGGCATGCACCCGATTTCAGGAAGTCAAGGCTCCACCAGCTCAGCCAAAGAGAGCTGTCTGTCCTTCCCATCATCTGCTGGTCCTGATACTCCTGCTTCTCCTCCTACTCCTCTTCAGTTATTCCGTCAGCAATCGATGACCGAAGCGATTGCCAAGAGACAACAGTATGCGTGCACTCATCCAACGGGGCAGAAGCTGAACATGCTCCTGGCCAAGTTGCTGGTGCTGCAGTCCCTGCCTTTCCAAGTGGTGGACTCTGCACCTTTCAGAGAACTGATGGCTTGTGCCGAGCTGAGGTGGAGAGTCCCAAGCAGTTAATTCTTTGCCAAAAAGGCAGTTACCAGCCCTGCACACGTATGTAGAACAGAAGGTGAACCAGTCCTTGAGCCTGTTGGTGTCTGCCAAAGTGCACGGCAGCGCAGATGTGTTGAGCTGTAACTACAGTCAGGGACAATACATGTTATTTACGGCCCACTGGGTGATTCCTGCACAGCCACACCAGCAACTTGGCCAGGTGACGCCGCTTACGCCTCCGCGTTCTCACGCCATTGGTCCTGCAACAATGTCCGCCTCTGCCTTCTCATCTTTCACCGTGTCCTCAGCTTCCACTGCAGGGACAATTCACAGTGCCCCTCCAACATACCACATGTGCAAGGCATGGTGGCGTCACGCTGTTCTGCACCTCGTTTGCCTGGGCGAACGGAGTTACACAGGGGAGGAACTGTTCCGTGTCCTTCATCAAGAAATCAAATCCTGGCTTTATCTGCAACAACTCAAAATCGGAACCATGGTGACCGACAACGGGAAGAACATGGTGTTGGCGCTGCGTCAAGGAGGGCTGAGCCATGTGCCCTGCATGGCACACGAGTTCAATCTGGTTGTCAAGCGGTTCCTGAAGTCTTCCACTCATCTGCAAGACATCCTAAAAATGGCCAGGAAACTTTGCATGCACTTCAGCAACTCGTACACTGCAGAGCACACCCTCCTTGAGCGGCAGAACGGCATCCCCCAACATAGGCTGATATGCGACATTTCCACCCCTTGGAATTCCACCCTCCATATGTTGAACCGACTATACGAACAGAGAAAGGCCATAAACGATTTCTTGAGGATCTAAGCGGACAGGAGTACTCCCCTGTGTAACTTCGATGTCAGCCAGTGGCAGCTCATGCATGACACCTGCCGTTTTCTCAGGCCCTTTGAGGAGGCCACGTTATTTGTCAGTCGCCAGGACTACGGGATGAACAACGTCATTCCACTGCTTCATGTCCTGGAACAGCAGTTCCAGCTCCATCAGCAGCAACTTGAGTCTAGTCGCTGATAAGCAGCTTTCTTCACCCGCCTAGTGAAGAAACTACTCACCAGCAGCAGCAGCAGCAGCTAGACCTGCAGCAGGACCTGAACCAGCAGGTGGTGGCATACTTGGACAGCACCTTGCCACCCCACATTGAAGATCTGCTGGACTACTGGACAGCCAAACTGGATTTGTGGCCGCAACTGGCAGAGTTTGCCCTGGAAAATCTGTCCTGCCCGGCCAGTAGTGTGGAGAGACTGACCTTTGTCAAGATGAATCAGGTGTGGATCAGCCAGGATTTCCACCCACCAATGCCTGATGCATCAGACTAGATCATCCATGGTGTCACACCAACACTTTGACAAAGGAGACCGGTTTCTTGTGGCTACCTGCCTTAGCTACTGTTCTGATGCTGCCACCCGCCTGATGCCACACATCTGATGCCAAGTGCTCCTTCTTTGACCCACCATCTTCAGCTAGTACTGGTATTGCCACCCACCTCCCCACTCTGTGGTCTCCTGATGCTGCTGCCACCTCCACACTATGTCACCTTGCCACTCTGTGGTCTCCTGATGCTGCTGCCAGCTCCACACTATGTCACCTTGCCACTCTGTGATCTCCTGATGCTGCTGCCACCTCCACACTCTGTCATTGTACCAAACTGTGGCCTCCTCCTGATGCTGCTGCTGCCACCTCCACACTCTGTCATTGTGCCACTCTGTGGCCTCCTGATGATGCTGCTGCCACCTCCACACTCTGTCATTGGGCCACTTTGTGGTCTCCTCATGCTGCTTCCACCTCACCACTGTCATAGGGCCACTCTGTGGACTTCTCATGCTGTTCCCACCCTACCCACTTCATGACTGGGCCACTATTTTGCCTTTCGGCCTGGCTGACATCATCATTTATTTGACCCTTCTTCTGATCTGTCAGAAGGAAGGAAAAATGAGATGCACAACGGATCCTGTCTATGCAACAGCTGTAAGGCCTGCATGACATGGTCCCTATTTTGCATCAGAATTGGCAAAACACAGAAGACATGCAAATATTCCATTCATGTGTCATCTCTGTTTTGGATCCACTCCTGTTTTTTAGGCTTTAGCAATACTGATGGATTACTGACCAAATGCTGACCGAGTGAAGGCGGATGCTCCACAGACAGGATCCGTTTTTTGGGGGTTATTGTTCTGACGGATCAGAGGAAGGGCAAAATAATCAGTGACATCAACACAAACTTACTGCTGACACCCTCTCCACTCTGTCGGGGGGCTCTACTTGTATAAGCGATTAAGAGAACAGGTACTGCAGACATCTATGTGGAATCAGCTGCCGACAGAGTAAAAGGGTTCACACTTGAGTTATTTGGTCAGTTTTGACCCCGTGACTGCCCAAATAAGTGAAGTGTGCAGTGATTCTAAGAGCGACGCCTGCCATCTGCATGTCATACTGACTCACAGTATTGTTTCACTACCACAGCAGACTCCCTATGCGTGTTACTGCAAGACACAGTGTTCTACACCACTATAAAGGCTCTCTGCAGCCAGAAAATATCAATTTTTTACGCAATTCGCCGCAAATAAATTCGGATCGAATCAAATTTTTTCGAATAATTCGGCGAACCGGCCGAATCGAATTTTTGAGAAATTCGATCATCTCTAATTATATTATTTCATAACCTCTGTGGATGCTGTTGGTTGCCTTTCCCTAGCAATAAACAGTAATCTTTGGGGGATTGCCGCAATAATTTTGGTCTGGAAGGGTCTTAGGTCATCTTGGTAAATGTGTAGTGAAGACAAGATCTGGCCCAGATATCTATTTTGCTAATATCCTGTTATTCAGCATACTGGTGGTTATGTCTATATTAATTTACAAGAAGTTTCCATACCAACCCCAGCGTGGAATAAGCTTGAGCCTTTTGTAGGACAAAAAATCATTGTTGTGACTGTGGACTCATAAGCATGTGATATCAGTGATTATCTACAGATAGAGCACGATGGGTGTTTCCTGGCAGATTGGGTAGAAGAGTTGATATGTGTCCTTGTGTATGTCAGTACAAATGAAATTTACATTTAGCTGTGTGTACACTAAAGTAATCATTAATATCTAGTAAAATGACTAGGGATTCTCAGTATCATTAAAAAAGCTGCTAGAATAGAAAAATACTGCAGTTTACATTTCTGACTGGTAAGAAGTTTAGAAACGGCCATTAAAGGAGTTGTTGTGTTCAGACATTTGCCTGCAGTGACCACTGCGCAGAAAATTACCGTAGTTCTAGATGTCAGCCATTCAAATGAATGACCAACCATGTAATAAATGGATGAGCCCAGTCTACCAGAGAAGATTATGAGGTCTTAAAAAAACATCTGTCATCACTTACCAGTAGGTGAAATGGTTGGCTACTGTAGATTGGTGCTTATAGACGATGATGATATCTCTGGTATCTCCATATTTCCAGGCAATCGGTAGGAAAAAGGCTTTTTATAATATGCAAATTACCCCCCAGGTGCAACTAAGGTGGTGCCATTGCATCCGGAGGATTCGCTCCCTCTCATATGCAACGCCCCTACCACTGTAACAGACAGTCCAAATAGTGAAAGCATATTCACACCTGTAGGGGTTGACTGGCCATAGACCCCACAGGGAAATTAGCCGGTGGGCCGATGCCCAGGGGGGCGCCCAAGCCCTCCTCACGGCTGCCGTCTGTATACATAATGATCTGATACTCTAAGCATAAATTTATGTTAGGATCATCAGGTACTTATGTACCTGACTAACATTCACAAGTGCCGTCCTGAATTAAACTGTATCAACGTCCTCAGGTAGAGGCTTCATAAAGTTGAATACTGAGTCGCGGGCGACATTATTTTGTGCAGCACTGTGGTATATGGTTCTGCTGGACCAGTATATTGTGCTGCACAGTGGTATATGGTTTGTCACAGATGATGTTGCAGATAGCTGGAACTTATGAATAAACGTCCGACTGGATTGATCCCAAACTAAGAAGCATATAGGTGAGCCCTATAAAACCCTAAGAGCTCTCCCAGACTGCTATGCCCATGCAAGGGTCTCAATGGTAGACGATTGCATGCCCACGTACCTAAGACTGTGCGACACCTGAAAACCCTATAATAGTGAGGGGACACGACCACCGGCTCCCTGCACTTAATACAGACGGAGTCAGGGTCACCTAGAATCAAGCCAGCAAGGAAACACAATACATGAAAAGACTTATCTGAGTAAACAGCAGCAGCAGCCTCCAGCAGTGAACACTTCATCCAGGAAGTAGTATAAACCGCAAAGTGAGGCAGTATGGGAGGGAATATAAAGGGAGACGATTAGTCTAAATAGGTGACACCTGGGAGAAGGAAAGGAGATGACAAAGTGAAACCAGAACAAAGAACATCATGCAAGAAGTAGAGAAAGACGTCTGCCAGACCTTTTCACAGAACTGGTGGTGACATGGTTCTGCTGAAGCAGTGTTTTGTGCTGCCCTGTGGTATATTGATCTGCTGGACCGGTATTTTATGCCGCATTTTGGTATTTGGTTCTGCTAGGGCACTACTTTGTGCTGCCCTCAGGTACTGCTGGCCCCTGCCTAGTTGTGTTGCCCCGTCGTCTGTCAATCTGGATACAAAATGGGGCCACTTTTAGTTTTTTTTCAGGGCCACTTTAAGTTCCCAGTCCGCACCTGTATGCCTTGCCCTGAAGTCTCGCAGGAGTGTGTTCGGCACATGAGCTGTATTGCTACATGATTTGGATTTGATTTTGGAGCTGCCTTTAGAGCCAAACACCTGCCACTAGGGTCTATTTCTTTGATTAAAAACCTGTCAGACTTTAGTGATGATATAGGGGATGGGCCTTGACAATAATTTTCTCTGGTGGGCCCCGGGAACCCCAGTCCGACACTGGTCGCTTACTTAGAAACTGAAGTTCCCTGCCATCCTTTTTCATACCAAGAAAATGGACAGGGCTTAGAATGAAATTTTTTTAATGTTTTTGGTTAGATGGGTACACTGCATAGACTTCCCATTTTTAGTGCAGTAGTCAGGCCTACCATTAAAAATAAAGTTCATATATTGGCTGCTTTGCTAAGGAAGGAGCACTTCTAAATGTGTGCCTACATCTCTAAATTTAATTAGCATATAAATAATATATACGCTTTCCCTGTTAATGAAACTTTGATTATTTAGTAATCGATAGCAGTACACCAGTGGACCTACCCTGGGGCAAGCCAAGAACTCAATGTCTGTGTGCTGTTCTTCTAATGCCACCATCTTGCTCTACAAGTGACACAAATTAGCCTACAATTTTAGGAAACTGATCTCTCCCTTACCTTTTAATTACATCAGAACATGGCAATTTTTTTTTTTTTACCAATGCGCATGTGATCTTCTGGACATAATTATTATTTATAATGATGTCAATTAGTGCTTATACAATTATTCATCTGCTGAAAATCGTCTATGTGGAATAGACTGTTACGTTCAATGACTAGTAGATTATCTTTTTTAACACTTTGCACACCGCTATACACATATGACTACTGCAATCATGAAATCTCCCCAAAAATTTCACTTGAAAGTATCAGATTATTTTCACACAGATTTACTATTGATGACATCACGTAAAAAAATTGAAGCTGCTATATCATACAAGAACAGAGTACGTGAAAAATTGTGTATAATGCCTGTTGTCAAAAAATCAATTAAATTTAATGCCACTCAATAAGAGACATAAAATTTAATTAACATAGTGTGAAAATATTTATAGTCGGCATAAGCTACCTCTCCTGTAATTGATTTTATATAGCTCACTAATTAAAGTGAGGCGTTATTGAGAGAGTGAAAGCAGCTGATGAGGAATGATAGTGTTGTGTTACTAGTAATAATTGGGAACATTTAGAAAGATTTCCAGCAATGCATTTTGGTGCTCCTTTTCCACGGTTTATGATTTTCATACCACCATATTTATCTCCATGTAATTTAGGATATTGGATTGTAGGAATGATCATTATCTGACTCGAGTAACCATATAAATAGCTAATATTGGAGAAAATGAACAGAAGAAGTGGAGGTGAAATAGTGTTGTTACGAACATGTCATTCATGGCTGGTGCTTTGGACACGGCAGATACAATAGAGATTAGTGTGGTGGTGTGGTGGGCAGGGGCAACATGGCATTAGTTGGAGAGGAATAACGCAGCACATATTGAGGCTGGCAGGAACAGAAAACTGTATGTCTCAGGCTTAACAATGCTGTCCAAGATATTTTTTTATTCCACCCACCCCACCCAACGGTATTTGTGATGTATACTTACCTGCTCTACTCCAGGTCTGTGGCTCCTGGGCTGTCTTTACTGCGCTCCTGTTCCCGGTCTGTCAACTACTGCATGGACAGGGTCACGTGGGCATCTGCAGCCAATGAGTGGTCTCAATAGTGATGTATCCTCAAGAGGCACTTCAATGCTGGGTGAATTGCCGCTTAGTGAAACACCACAACTGAGGCCGGTCATTGGCTGCTGTGGTACATGTGATCCATTGACAGACAGAGACCAGAAGGCTGGAAACAGAGCAGAGGGGAGCAGATAACTATAGATGTCTTCACAGATACCACTGGGGCTGGATTAAAAAATAAAAAATTCCTTGAATCCCATTTAAAGGGGTGTTTCCATCTCTAACATTTATGACATAATTACAGCATATGCCATAAATGTCTGATAGTTGCAGTCTGCATTTCTGAGATCAGCCCCAAGTGTCAGACTGGCCCACCAGTAGGATCAGTACAAGAGGATCTTCCGGTGGGCACAGACTCTCTGATTCAGTAGTGGTCCCGAAAGTTCTAGGAGAAAAAAAAAAAACATTTGGAGCTGCCTGTGGGGATAATCATTTGCCACTAGGGTCTACTTCTGTAATTCACAACTTATTAGACATTATTGATGATATAGAAGTTTTTTTCCAGGGCCACTTTAAGGTCCCAGTCTGCCCCTGCCTATCACTAGAACAGGACTACCACCCCAAACCAATCCCAACTGAAAGCAGCGACCAGAGGTAGTCAGAACTACAGAAACATTTTATGAGGCTGTACTACACCGTCTCCATAGCTCCCATACAAGCGAAGTCCCTGCACTTCATGTGCCACCTTATAGTGCTCAATATATTATCATATTTGAGAGATATTCTCCCCTAAAATAGAATATTTACGTAATAGTCTCCAACAGATTGCCTCCGGATGTAATTAGAGGTATATGGAGATGCAATCAGGTCGCATACACTTCTTCAGGCGCAGTATTTTGGCTCCACACAACTGAGGTTGTAGAAAGTAGAATTACGGGCACCTGTATGCAGTCTAAGGGACAAAAAATGGTCATAAGCAATCTGTAGAAGCTGGTGACAATCACAAAGTAATTATTCAAATATGGCATGCCGACACCCCACGTATGCCAAGAGCCTCTTTGTTTTATTTACACAGGGACCTATTTAATTATAGTACCGTAAAATTCCCCATGCCCGACACCAAGCTTTGTCCATTAGTCTGTTTATAAATTCATCGGCTGTGAAGCTCAATACATGTCAGTACAGTATGTCCTTGGTAGCTTGCATTATCAGAATTCCAGAGACTGCAAAACCGGAAGCCTTGTTCTGGATTTTAATGTACTGGCTACAAGGAGAACAGCTGGTGGATCAGACCCCAGGCAGGAGTCCCATGTCTAGCCCACATGGCCTAGGAAAAACTGGAGAAGGCCGCGGCGCTACTGCAAGTGCCGCTGCCTTCTCAAATAGCTTATCGGCGGGGGTCCCGGGTGTCGGACCTCCCCTGATCAGTAGAAAAAACTTTCGAAAAACCTCTTTCAATATTAGGGGACCGCCATGAACCTTAGGATACACCACTTATAACCCGGGACCATTCTGAATAGGAATCATTGACCACAACAGTTTTCAATCCATTTACAAACTATACTTTCTAAGCCTATAGACCTTATTTTACCTATTAAACATCTATGAGGGATGGTAACAAATGCCTTTGCAAACTCCAGAAACACTACATCCACAGCCGCCCCTCTGTCTAGGCCTCTCCTCATAAAAACGAGTCAGGTTAGAATACGACCTGTACTTATAAAACCATAATTTAGAATGTAATTATAAGTGAGCGTGTGTTCTGTCTGTTGACTGTAGGCCCTTGTAGGTAAATAGTGTAGAGCATAACAAGTATGTATCTTCTTAGTAGTCTTTTAGCATGTTTTATTCCTAAAACATTTTTGGTTGTGCATGTATTTTGTATTTCAAAATGTCCTACAAATTAATTAACATACTTAGACAACAACCGTGCAGCCTTCTTTCTGAAGCTCTATAGAAAGACTTTAACAAGTTAATGTTTCGTATAAAAGCATTTTTCATGCATATTTTCTTGCCGTTGCTATGACAGTTGGCTCTGGTAGCGGCAGCGCTGTGAACATTGTAATAATGCTGGGCAAGGTTTTTTTGTTTATTAAGTTTGTAATACTTAGATGAGCTCTGCTTGTCCTGTCCCTAAGGGCGTTCTAATGGGAACATGTTGGTCTAGCATCGGTAGGCATCCAGACCACCCCAACCTAAGAGGACTCTGGAGCTTTACCAAGTGATGGGTTAATGCATTGCTTTATACTAGTTACATACAAACAGGGGCGTATACAGATCTGAGTGTGGGCCTCCTTGCCCCATCCAGTTTCCCAGGACGCGTGCAACAATTGCTCCCAAGCAATGCAAAGCATGAAGCACATATTTATGACAAATTCAAGCTTTTTTTTTTTATTACGCAAAAGACATTTAAAAAAAAAAAAAAAAAAGCTGTAATAAACAGTCATCCTCCACCTCACCCACTTTATCCGACTTCTGGGTATACGTGTTTTATAAACATGGCTCTCATTCTGAATACCATATTTCTCAATATATTCACACCAGACAACTGGCAAAATTACATTGATAATTCAGCTTTCCGTGTGTTACAAATCTGGTGGCCTCCAGCCACCACTAGGGGGAGCTCAGTGCATTACATGGTTACCATTTACTAGAATGGAAGCTGAAATAATCTCTTTGAGTTGAGCTTCCCCTAGTGACGGCTGCATTGCAATGCTGTGTTTTCTTGTCGGGAAAAAAAGAAGGAGTTCAGAGCTGGGCTCCCCCCCAGGCCCCATGGCAATTGTGCGGTCTGCCTCCACTGAAGGTAGTCCTGTCCATGCGAATGTAAAGATACAAGAATATAAGACAACGCTATCTCACTAGCAACCAATCCTGTTATCACAAAGTCATTAAATATGGCGGCAGTTCACATCATTAGTGGATGTTGTGGGTACACCTTTTGTGCAAGGCCCAAGGAGCTCCAAGTTCCAGTTATGTGAGTACAAGCAGAAGAGTATGGTACCCTCTTTGTATATTTGAAGTGAAATGTAGCCCAGTGCGTTGTGTCCCTGTGTCCTTTGTTTTTTCTTTTTACACACAATTCTATCTGAAATTTAGTATTACAATACACTGAATGATCACTTATCAGTCTTGATCCCCCAAGCCATATGTCCATTTAATGTCAATGGAGCAAGTGTGAATCGTGGCTCCTGCGTATGTTTGTATGGTATGTTCTCTGTGTTTTTGTGTGGGTTTCCTCTAGGTAATGTACAGTGAACAAAAATATAAACGCAACACTTTCGGTTTTGCTCCCATTTTGCATGAGCTAAACTCAAAGATCTGAAACATTTTCTACATACACAAAAGACCCATTACTGTCAAATATTGTTCACAAATCTGTCTAAATCTGTGTTAGTGCCCATAAGGCAAGAGTTTAATGGGATGAATGTAATCCTGAAATTAGAAAAGGGAGTATATGCTAAACAAAACTTTCCAAATAAGTTCCTATCTTTATGGCAGGGGTGCGTTGAGTCAGCGCAACTAGCTTCACAGGCATTAGTTCAAGATTGTATACGGGGACAAATGTCCTTCTTACACTCACTTTCCAGGGGATCTACATAGTTATTGTGTAATGTTTGAACGGCTGAGCCAATATAGCTAGACAGAACTGTCTTGATGCCAAATGTATGATTGTCCTTAAATCTACAGACATTGATGTCTCTCTGCTCGAGTTGGGAAGGGGTGGGGGGCAGGGCCGTCTTTTCCAATGGGCACGCTGGGCAGTTGCCCGGGGGCCCCACTTGCCTGGGGGCCCGCCTGCCCAGTGAACCCACCACCCGCGGGAACGGCCGCCTAACACACACAGGTTGCCCCCCCAGTTGAATACTAATGAGCGCTTCCATTATGGAAGCGCTCATTAGAACCGAGAGACCAGGAAGTGGTGAACGCTCTGTACTCACCACTTCCTGGTCCTCGGCTGTCGGCTGTGCAGGGCTGCGCACAGCGTGAGGGCGCTCTGTGACCTCACGCTGTGCGCGCCAGTTCAGAGCACAGAGTCGACTGAGGAGAGGCAGGCGGCGTCCAGGAGCAGGAGAGGTAAGTGATTTTTTATTTTATAAGAAAATGTGGCTGCTGGGGGCATAAGGGGGCTAATGGAGAGGCATATGGGGCCTAATGGAGAGGCATATGGGGGGCTAATGGAGAGGCATATGGGGGGCTAATGGAGAGAGGCATATGGGGGGCTAATGGAGAGAGGCATATGGGGGGCTAATGGAGAGAGGCATATGGGGGGCTAATGGAGAGGCATATGGGGGCTAATGGAGAGGCATATGGGGGCTAATGGAGAGGCATATGGGGGCTAATGAGGCATATGGGGGCTAATGAGGCATATGGGGGCTAATGAGGCATATGGGGGGCTAATGGAGAGGCATATGGGGGCTAATGGAGAGGCATATGGGGGGCTAATGGAGAGGCATATGGGGGGCTAATGGAGAGAGGCATATGGGGGGCTAATGGAGAGAGGCATATGGGGGGCTAATGGAGAGGCATATGGGGGCTAATGGAGAGGCATATGGGGGCTAATGGAGAGGCATATGGGGGCTAATGGAGAGGCATATGGGGGCTAATGGAGAGGCATATGGGGGCTAATGAGGCATATGGGGGCTAATGGAGAGGCATATGGGGGCTAATGGAGAGGCATATGGGGGCTAATGAGGCATATGGGGGCTAATGGAGAGGCATATGGGGGCTAATGGAGAGGCATATGGGGGCTAATGAGGCATATGGGGGCTAATGGAGAGGCATATGGGGGCTAATGGAGAGGCATATGGGGGCTAATGAGGCATATGGGGGCTAATGAGGCATATGGGGGCTAATGGAGAGGCATATGGGGGCTAATGAGGCATATGGGGGCTAATGGAGAGGCATATGGGGGCTAATGGAGAGGCATATGGGGGCTAATGGAGAGGCATATGGGGGCTAATGGAGAGGCATATGGGGGCTAATGAGGCATATGGGGGCTAATGGAGAGGCATATGGGGGCTAATGGAGAGGCATATGGGGGCTAATGAGGCATATGGGGGCTAATGAGGCATATGGGGGCTAATGGAGAGGCATATGGGGGCTAATGGAGAGGCATATGGGGGCTAATGAGGCATATGGGGGCTAATGGAGAGGCATATGGGGGCTAATGAGGCATATGGGGGCTAATGGAGAGGCATATGGGGGCTAATGAGGCATATGGGGGCTAATGGAGAGGCATATGGGGGCTAATGGAGAGGCATATGGGGGCTAATGAGGCATATGGGGGCTAATGGAGAGGCATATGGGGGCTAATGGAGAGGCATATGGGGGCTAATGGAGAGGCATATGGGGGCTAATGGAGAGGCATATGGGGGCTAATGGAGAGGCATATGGGGGCTAATGGAGAGGCATATGGGGGCTAATGGAGAGGCATATGGGGGCTAATGGAGAGGCATATGGGGGCTAATGGAGAGGCATATGGGGGCTAATGGAGAGGCATATGGGGGCTAATGAGGCATATGGGGGCTAATGGAGAGGCATATGGGGGCTAATGAGGCATATGGGGGCTAATGGAGAGGCATATGGGGGCTAATGGAGAGGCATATGGGGGCTAATGGAGAGGCATATGGGGGCTAATGGAGAGGCATATGGGGGCTAATGGAGAGGCATATGGGGGCTAATGAGGCATATGGGGGCTAATGAGGCATATGGGGGCTAATGGAGAGGCATATGGGGGCTAATGGAGAGGCATATGGGGGCTAATGGAGAGGCATATGGGGGCTAATGGAGAGGCATATGGGGGCTAATGGAGAGGCATATGGGGGCTAATGGAGAGGCATATGGGGGCTAATGGAGAGGCATATGGGGGCTAATGGAGAGGCATATGGGGGCTAATGGAGAGGCATATGGGGGCTAATGAGGCATATGGGGGCTAATGGAGAGGCATATGGGGGCTAATGAGGCATATGGGGGCTAATGGAGAGGCATATGGGGGCTAATGGAGAGGCATATGGGGGCTAATGGAGAGGCATATGGGGGCTAATGGAGAGGCATATGGGGGCTAATGATGAGGCATATGGGGGCTAATGATGAGGCATATGGGGGCTAATGATGAGGCATATGGGGGCTAATGATGAGAGGCAGCATATGGGGGCTAATGAGAGGCATAATAACACTGTCATCCACAGATGCCCCCATAACAGTGTGTCTTCCACAGATCCACCATAACAGTGCGCCTGCGCACTGACGAGAGACAGAAAGAAGGGGAAAGAATCCACGGAAGCAAGCAGAGGACGGCACAGCAGACGATTGAACAGCTTCTTTTGTAAGTAAATAGTTTTATTATAAATGTATCCCTGCAGACCGCAATTCTCTCATATTTTGTAATCTTATTTATATATACTTATTTTGTTTTTGCCCCCCCATTTTTGACTGTGGTATCTTTGTGCCCCCCCTATATATTATTCCTATATTAAACACTGATTTTGTTGAAAGTACCAATAAATATCGCCTTATTGATAATTTGCATTTTTATTCTAGTGCGTGATTGTGTAGACAGGGCCCCAGTGCACTGTATTGCCCGGGGGCCTATAATGCTCTTAAGATGGCACTGGTGGGGGGGAGGGTGTTATTGTGTTATTGAATACAATGTTACGATACTTCAATCATTTCAATGCTGTATTGTTCATATAAAAACCTTGACTTCCCATAATTGCTTTAGGTGTCTGCGTACACCAATATCTTTGTATCTTGTTGTACTTATTTCCAACTATACAAAAAACTAAGAACTCCTTTTTGATGTTTATGTGATAATGTTTATTTCAATAAAAATAAACAGTTTTAAAAAAAAATCTGTGTTAGGCCTCTTTCACACTGGCGTGTGCTCCCCGTTACCGTATTGCGGACCACATTTGCGGATCCGCAATACACGGGTGGCGTTCTGTGGGCATTCCGCATCACGGATGCGGACCCATTTACTTGAATGGGTCCGGAGATGCGGAATGGTGCGGAACGGAACCCTACGGAACCGTACTTCCGTTCCGCAAAAAGATAGAACACGTCCTATCTTTTTGCGATGCGCTGCGGCTGCCCCCACGGACTACGGCAACGGGGCGCATGAATATTGAACAGGTATGCCTTAGACTGTCCACAATAAAAGGCCACTCTGAAATGTGCAGTTTGATCACACAGCACAATGCCACAGATGTCGCAACGTTTGAGGGAGCGTGCAATTGGCATGCTGACTGCAGGAATTTCTACCAGAGCTGTTGCCCGTGCAATGAATGTTCATTTCTCTACCATAAACCATCTCCAAAGGCATTTCAGAGAATTTGGCAGTACATCCAACCGGCCTCACAACCGCAGACCACGTGTAACCACACCAGCCCAGGACCTCTACATCCAGCATGTTCACCTCCATGATCGTCTGAGACCAGCCACCCGGACAGCTGCAGCAACAATCGGTTTGCACAACCAAAGAATTTCTGCACAAACTGTCAGAAACCGTCTCAGGGAAGCTCATCTGCATGCTCGTCGTCCTCATCGGGGTCTGGGCCTGACTTTAGTTCGTCGACTTGAGTGGGCAAATGCTCACATTTGATGGTGTCTGGCACGTTGGAGAGGCATTCTGTTCACGGATGAGTCCCGGTTTTCACTGTTCAGGGCAGATGGCAGACAGCGTGTGGTGTCATGTGGGTGAACGGTTTGCTGACGTCAACGTTGTGGATCAAGTGGCCCATGGTGGCGGCGAGGTTATGGTATGGGCAGGCGTATCTTATGGAGAACAAACACAGGTGCATTTTATTGATGGCATTTTGAATGCACAGAGATACCGTGACGAGATCCTGAGGCCCATTGTTGTGCCATTCATCCACGACCATCACCTCATGTTGCAGCATGATAATGCACGGCCCCATATTGCAATGGTCTGTACACAATTCCTGGAAGCTGAAAACATCCCAGTTCTTGCATGGACAGCATACTCACCGGACATGTCACCCATTGAGCATGTTTGGGATGCTCTGGATCGGCGTATACGACAGCGTGTTCCAGAGGAGTGGACCAACATTCTACAGGCCACAATTAACAATCTGAACTATATGCGATGGAGATGTGTTGCACTGCGTGGGGCAAATGGTGGCCACACCAGATACTGACTGGTTTTCCCACCCCCACCCATTAAGGCAAAACTGTGCACATTTCAGAGTGGCCTTTTATTGTGGGCAATCTAAGGCACACCTGTGCAATATTCATGCTGTCTAATCAGCACCTTGATATGCCACACCTGTGAGGTGGGATGGATTATCTCGGCAAAGGAGAAGTGCTCACTAACACAGATTTAGACAGATTTGTGAACAATATTTACAGTAATGGGTATTTTGTGTATGTAGAAAATGTTTCAGATCTTTCAGTTCAGCTCATGCAACCTGGGAGCAAAACCGAAAGTGTTGTGTTTATATTTTTGTTCAGTGTAGTTTCCTTCTATGCTCCAAAAAGATTCTAATAGGTTAATCGTCCCCTATATGTGTCTGAGGCCCCATTCACACAACACATTGAGCACCGCAGACTGCGGGTCAGCAAAACATGGGCACCGGCTGTATGCACTCTGCATTGTGGTGCGGACCCATTGACTTCAATGGTCTACAATCCACAAGATGCGGCGAAAGATGGAACATGTTCGATCCTTTGCAGCGCAGAGGCACGGACTCGGAAACACACGGCTTACGTGTCTTTTCATGTGCTTTTGGGTCTGTGCCTTTGCGCCGCCAAAGATAGGATACATCTTGCGGATCGGGTACCCATTGAAATCAATGGGTCCGCACCATTATGTGTAGTGCACACGGCCAATTCCCGTGTTTTGCCGACCCTCGGTTTGAGGTTCGCAACACAGGCAGGGTGGGCCCCACGGTTGTGTGAATAGGGCCTGAGGTAGGGACAGATGTGAATGACAACTATCTCTGTACACTGCTGCAGACTATGTTTGTGCTATATAAGCTATAGGGAAACACCATAAGTGGCTTTTTATTTCTATTGGCTACAAAAAGGAGGCCTTATCAGAAACATAAAAACGCATTAGGATTCATTACCTACTGTAGGTGCTCCTAGCTGTGGAAAATAAAGATTTGGACCTTTGGACCTTTCCTCTGGTTCCATGCAAATGGCAGACATCTACGTGTCTTGTAAGGTGTTGATAACTTTTATTAAAATAGGGATATATAAGGTGATTGGGATGGATAGCGTTAACGCTTTGCACTGTGCTAATTTTTCTTTCCCCATGGCTTGCTAACATTACATGTGTAGAAAGATGAGGATTCATGGGAGGATTTGTCATAGTTCTTCCATAACTAACTGCCTGAGGTTTGGGAGTGATGAATGACCGCCATCTCACCTCACACCCTGCTTGGCACAAAATGCTGTATACTCTAATAGAAAAAAATAAAAAGACGTGGGAGAATAAATAAAAAATTGGCAGAAAATGGGTGGTAGGTTGAGGGATAAGACAAGAGGCATGAAGAAAGGTGGGTATGTAGATGGAAAACAGCACAAAGTGAAATGAGCAATAGCAGAGCTCACTAATGGGGGTAGAGAGGCACTGCACGGTATACATGTATACATGGGAGGTGTCAGGCAGCACAGCCGGTGACAGTGACGCTCCCACTGCAGCATGCATTAAGAAGGATGGGTAAGGGGGAGGGGGATCTTGTTCTTTCACACCACCCCCACCCGGCTATGCAAAGACATCTGTGTGGGTGTAGTAAAGATATTTTTTGCTGTGCCAATCTGGGGTAAAAGACAGCACAAGAACAAGGCATGAAAATTCTGAAATTCAAGGCAGTTGTTTCCTTATTCAGTCTTTGACATGAATCAAGAATACTTATATATTCAATGACAGAACCACTTATATATGTATCACGCAGATTGTAAACCCTCGCCGGCCGGGTCCTTTCTCCTTCTGTGCCAGTTTGTAACTTGTCTTGTTCACGCTTATTGTACTTGTTTTGCTTTATGTATGTTCATCCCTTTTCATATGTGCAGTGCACCATAATAATAAATATTAATAATAGCATATAGGTTACAGATTATAAAGAAGTGATTGCATAGCAGTGGAGTTTATTGTACAGCCTAGTGACAGAATGCATACTGGTGGTTTCTATATAATGTCCAGTGATCTCCTGACTACAGATTATCAGGCCAGGATCAGACAGTGCTGGAGATCTCCTGACTACAGATTATCAGGACAGGATCAGACAGTGCTGGGTTTCTATATAATGTCCAGTGATCTCCTGACTACAGATTATCAGGACAGGATCAGACAGTGCTGGGTTTCTATATAATGTCCAGTGATCTCCTGACCACAGATTATCAGGACAGGATCAGACAGCGCTGGGTCTCTATATAATGTCCAGTGATCTCCTGACTACAGATTATCAGAACAGGATCAGACAGTGCTGGAGATCTCCTGACTACAGATTATCAGGACAGGATCAGACAGTGCTGGGTTTCTATATAATGTCCAGTGATCTCCTGACTACAGATTATCAGGACAGGATCAGACAGTGCTGGGTTTCTATATAATGTCCAGTGATGTCCTGACCACAGATTATCAGGACAGGATCAGACAGCGCTGGGTCTCTATATAATGTCCAGTGATCTCCTGACTACAGATTATCAGAACAGGATCAGACAGTGCTGGAGATCTCCTGACTACAGATTATCAGGACAGGATCAGACAGTGCTGGGTTTCTATATAATGTCCAGTGATCTCCTGACTACAGATTATCAGGACAGGATCAGACAGTGCTGGGTTTCTATATAATGTCCAGTGATCTCCTGACCACAGATTATCAGGACAGGATCAGACAGCGCTGGGTCTCTATATAATGTCCAGTGATCTCCTGACCACAGATTATCAGGACAGGATCAGACAGTGCTGTGTTTCTATATAATGTCCAGTGATCTCCTGACTACAGATTATCAGGCCAGGATCAGACAGTGCTGGAGATCTCCTGACTACAGATTATCAGGACAGGATCAGACAGTGCTGGGTTTCTATATAATGTCCAGTGATCTCCTGACTACAGATTATCAGGACAGGATCAGACAGTGCTGGGTTTCTATATAATGTCCAGTGATCTCCTGACCACAGATTATCAGGACAGGATCAGACAGCGCTGGGTCTCTATATAATGTCCAGTGATCTCCTGACTACAGATTATCAGAACAGGATCAGACAGTGCTGGAGATCTCCTGACTACAGATTATCAGGACAGGATCAGACAGTGCTGGGTTTCTATATAATGTCCAGTGATCTCCTGACTACAGATTATCAGGACAGGATCAGACAGTGCTGGGTTTCTATATAATGTCCAGTGATGTCCTGACCACAGATTATCAGGACAGGATCAGACAGCGCTGGGTCTCTATATAATGTCCAGTGATCTCCTGACTACAGATTATCAGAACAGGATCAGACAGTGCTGGAGATCTCCTGACTACAGATTATCAGGACAGGATCAGACAGTGCTGGGTTTCTATATAATGTCCAGTGATCTCCTGACTGCAGATTATCAGGACAGGATCAGACAGTGCTGGGTCTCTATATAATGTCCAGTGATCTCCTGACTACAGATTATCAGGACAGGATCAGACAGTGCTGGGTTTCTCTATAATGTCCAGTGATCTCCTGACTACAGATTATCAGGACAGGATCAGACAGTGCTGGGTCTCTATATAATGTCCAGTGATCTCCTGACTACAGATTATCAGGACAGGATCAGACAGCGCTGGGTTTCTATATAATGTCCAGTGATCTCCTGGCTGTAGATTATCAGGACAGGATCAGACAGTGCTGGGTCTCTATATAATGTCCAGTGATCTCCTGACTGCAGATTATCAGGACAGGATCAGACAGTGCTGGGTCTCTATATAATGACCAGTGATCTCCTGACTACAGATTATCAGAACAGGATCAGACAGTGCTGGAGATCTCCTGACTACAGATTATCAGGACAGGATCAGACAGCGCTGGGTCTCTATATAATGTCCAGTGATCTCCTGACTACAGATTATCAGGACAGGATCAGACAGTGCTGGGTTTCTATATAATGTCCAGTGATCTCCTGACCACAGATTATCAGGACAGGATCAGACAGTGCTGGGTTTCTATATAATGTCCAGTGATCTCCTGACTACAGATTATCAGGACAGGATCAGACAGTGCTGGGTCTATATATAATGTCCAGTGATCTCCTGACTACAGATTATCAGGACAGGATCAGACAGTGCTGGGTCTCTATATAATGTCCAGTGATCTCCTGACTACAGATTATCAGGACAGGATCAGACAGTGCTGGGTCTCTATATAATGTCCAGTGATCTCCTGACTACAGATTATCAGGACAGGATCAGACAGCGCTGGGTCTCTATATAATGTCCAGTGATCTCCTGACTACAGATTATCAGGACAGGATCAGACAGCGCTGGGTTTCTATATAATGTCCAGTGATCTCCTGACTACAGATTATCAGGACAGGATCAGACAGTGCTGGGTTTCTATATAATGTCCAGTGATCTCCTGGCTGTAGATTATCAGGACAGGATCAGACAGTGCTGGGTCTCTATATAATGTCCAGTGATCTCCTGACTGCAGATTATCAGGACAGGATCAGACAGTGCTGGGTCTCTATATAATGACCAGTGATCTCCTGACTACAGATTATCAGAACAGGATCAGACAGTGCTGGAGATCTCCTGACTACAGATTATCAGGACAGGATCAGACAGCGCTGGGTCTCTATATAATGTCCAGTGATCTCCTGACTACAGATTATCAGGACAGGATCAGACAGTGCTGGGTTTCTATATAATGTCCAGTGATCTCCTGACCACAGATTATCAGGACAGGATCAGACAGTGCTGGGTTTCTATATAATGTCCAGTGATCTCCTGACTACAGATTATCAGGACAGGATCAGACAGTGCTGGGTCTATATATAATGTCCAGTGATCTCCTGACTACAGATTATCAGGACAGGATCAGACAGTGCTGGGTCTCTATATAATGTCCAGTGATCTCCTGACTACAGATTATCAGGACAGGATCAGACAGTGCTGGGTCTCTATATAATGTCCAGTGATCTCCTGACTACAGATTATCAGGACAGGATCAGACAGCGCTGGGTCTCTATATAATGTCCAGTGATCTCCTGACTACAGATTATCAGGACAGGATCAGACAGCGCTGGGTTTCTATATAATGTCCAGTGATCTCCTGACTACAGATTATCAGGACAGGATCAGACAGCGCTGGGTTTCTATATAATGGCCAGTGATCTCCTGACTGCAGATTATCAGGACAGGATCAGACAGTGCTGGGTCTCTATATAATGGCCAGTGATCTCCTGACTACAGATTATCAGAACAGGATCAGACAGTGCTGGAGATCTCCTGACTACAGATTATCAGGACAGGATCAGACAGCGCTGGGTCTCCATATAATGTCCAGTGATCTCCTGACTACAGATTATCAGGACAGGATCAGACAGTGCTGGGTTTCTATATAATGTCCAGTGATCTCCTGACCACAGATTATCAGGACAGGATCAGACAGTGCTGGGTTTCTATATAATGTCCAGTGATCTCCTGACTACAGATTATCAGGACAGGATCAGACAGTGCTGGGTCTATATATAATGTCCAGTGATCTCCTGACTACAGATTATCAGGACAGGATCAGACAGTGCTGGGTCTCTATATAATGTCCAGTGATCTCCTGACTACAGATTATCAGGACAGGATCAGACAGTGCTGGGTCTCTATATAATGTCCAGTGATCTCCTGACTACAGATTATCAGGACAGGATCAGACAGCGCTGGGTCTCTATATAATGTCCAGTGATCTCCTGACTACAGATTATCAGGACAGGATCAGACAGCGCTGGGTTTCTATATAATGTCCAGTGATCTCCTGGCTGTAGATTATCAGGACAGGATCAGACAGTGCTGGGTCTCTATATAATGTCCAGTGATCTCCTGACTGCAGATTATCAGGACAGGATCAGACAGTGCTGGGTCTCTATATAATGGCCAGTGATCTCCTGACTACAGATTATCAGAACAGGATCAGACAGTGCTGGAGATCTCCTGACTACAGATTATCAGGACAGGATCAGACAGCGCTGGGTCTCTATATAATGTCCAGTGATCTCCTGACTACAGATTATCAGGACAGGAACAGACAGCGCTGGGTTTCTATATAATGTCCAGTGATCTCCTGGCTGTAGATTATCAGGACAGGATCAGACAGTGCTGGGTCTCTATATAATGTCAAGTGATCTCCTGACTGCAGATTATCAGGACAGGATCAGACAGTGCTGGGTTTCTATATAATGTCCAGTGATCTCCTGACTACAGATTATCAGGACAGGATCAGACAGTGCTGGGTTTCTATATAATGTCCAGTGATCTCCTGACAACAGATTATCAGGACAGGATCAGACAGTGCTGGGTTTCTATATAATGTCCAGTGATCTCCTGACTACAGATTATCAGGACAGGATCAGACAGTGCTGGGTCTATATATAATGTCCAGTGATCTCCTGACTACAGATTATCAGGACAGGATCAGACAGTGCTGGGTCTCTATATAATGTCCAGTGATCTCCTGACTACAGATTATCAGGACAGGATCAGACAGTGCTGGGTCTCTATATAATGTCCAGTGATCTCCTGACTACAGATTATCAGGACAGGATCAGACAGCGCTGGGTCTCTATATAATGTCCAGTGATCTCCTGACTACAGATTATCAGGACAGGATCAGACAGCGCTGGGTTTCTATATAATGTCCAGTGATCTCCTGGCTGTAGATTATCAGGACAGGATCAGACAGTGCTGGGTCTCTATATAATGTCCAGTGATCTCCTGACTGCAGATTATCAGGACAGGATCAGACAGTGCTGGGTCTCTATATAATGGCCAGTGATCTCCTGACTACAGATTATCAGAACAGGATCAGACAGTGCTGGAGATCTCCTGACTACAGATTATCAGGACAGGATCAGACAGCGCTGGGTCTCTATATAATGTCCAGTGATCTCCTGACTACAGATTATCAGGACAGGATCAGACAGTGCTGGGTCTCTATATAATGTCCAGTGATCTGGCTACAGATTATCAGGACAGGATCAGACAGTGCTGGGTCTCTATATAATGTCCAGTGATCTCCTGACTGCAGATTATCAGGACAGGATCAGACAGTGCTGGGTCTCTATATAATGGCCAGTGATCTCCTGACTACAGATTATCAGAACAGGATCAGACAGTGCTGGAGATCTCCTGACTACAGATTATCAGGACAGGATCAGACAGCGCTGGGTCTCTATATAATGTCCAGTGATCTCCTGACTACAGATTATCAGGACAGGATCAGACAGCGCTGGGTTTCTATATAATGTCCAGTGATCTCCTGGCTGTAGATTATCAGGACAGGATCAGACAGTGCTGGGTCTCTATATAATGTCCAGTGATCTCCTGACTGCAGATTATCAGGACAGGATCAGACAGTGCTGGGTCTCTATATAATGGCCAGTGATCTCCTGACTACAGATTATCAGAACAGGATCAGACAGTGCTGGAGATCTCCTGACTACAGATTATCAGGACAGGATCAGACAGCGCTGGGTCTCTATATAATGTCCAGTGATCTCCTGACTACAGATTATCAGGACAGGATCAGACAGCGCTGGGTTTCTATATAATGTCCAGTGATCTCCTGGCTGTAGATTATCAGGACAGGATCAGACAGTGCTGGGTCTCTATATAATGTCAAGTGATCTCCTGACTGCAGATTATCAGGACAGGATCAGACAGTGCTGGGTTTCTATATAATGTCCAGTGATCTCCTGACTACAGATTATCAGGACAGGATCAGACAGTGCTGGGTTTCTATATAATGTCCAGTGATCTCCTGACAACAGATTATCAGGACAGGATCAGACAGTGCTGGGTTTCTATATAATGTCCAGTGATCTCCTGACTACAGATTATCAGGACAGGATCAGACAGTGCTGGGTCTATATATAATGTCCAGTGATCTCCTGACTACAGATTATCAGGACAGGATCAGACAATGCTGGGTCTCTATATAATGTCCAGTGATCTCCTGACTACAGATTATCAGGACAGGATCAGACAGTGCTGGGTCTCTATATAATGTCCAGTGATCTCCTGACTACAGATTATCAGGACAGGATCAGACAGCGCTGGGTTTCTATATAATGTCCAGTGATCTCCTGGCTGTAGATTATCAGGACAGGATCAGACAGTGCTGGGTCTCTATATAATGTCCAGTGATCTCCTGACTGCAGATTATCAGGACAGGATCAGACAGTGCTGGGTCTCTATATAATGTCCAGTGATCTCCTGACTGCAGATTATCAGGACAGGATCAGACAGTGCTGGGTCTCTATATAATGGCCAGTGATCTCCTGACTACAGATTATCAGAACAGGATCAGACAGTGCTGGAGATCTCCTGACTACAGATTATCAGGACAGGATCAGACAGCGCTGGGTCTCTATATAATGTCCAGTGATCTCCTGACTACAGATTATCAGGACAGGATCAGACAGCGCTGGGTTTCTATATAATGTCCAGTGATCTCCTGGATGTAGATTATCAGGACAGGATCAGACAGTGCTGGGTCTCTATATAATGGCCAGTGATCTCCTGACTACAGATTATCAGAACAGGATCAGACAGTGCTGGAGATCTCCTGACTACAGATTATCAGGACAGGATCAGACAGCGCTGGGTCTCTATATAATGTCCAGTGATCTCCTGACTACAGATTATCAGGACAGGATCAGACAGTGCTGGGTCTCTATATAATGTCCAGTGATCTGGCTACAGATTACCAGGACAGGATCAGACAGTGCTGGGTCTCTATATAATGGCCAGTGATCTCCTGACTACAGATTATCAGGACAGGATCAGACAGCGCTGGGTCTCTATATAATGTCCAGTGATCTCCTGACTACAGATTATCAGGACAGGATCAGACAGCGCTGGGTCTCTATATAATGTCCACTGATCTCCTGACTACAGATTATCAGGACAGGATCAGACAGCGCTGGGTTTCTATATAATGTCCAGTGATCTCCTGACTACAGATTATCAGGACAGGATCAGACAGTGCTGGGTTTCTATATAATGTCCAGTGATCTCCTGACTGCAGATTATCAGACAATACAAATTTTCTATTGAGATGGTCGTAAATATTAGTAATAATTGTTACATTATTATATTGGTTATTATACATAAACAATCAGTTATAGGGGGTGCAGAGGTAGTAGTCGCTACTAGGCCTAGGAGCCTGAGGGGGCCCAAAAAACCTCTGCCACATAAGAAGACATCAGAATTATAGAATGCAAATTGTAGGTGAGTGGCCCTGTTATAGATTTTGCACTGGCCCCAGGATCTTTAAGTTACGCTTCTGATGACATTCACATCACTTTTTGAAGGACTTCTTCATTGTTTGCCGACCTCTAGTTCAGGAAAAGGAATTTACATGTGAGTGTTTGTAGACAGGCTGCTCACATGTAACAGGTCAGAGGATGACTGTAATATCTGGGAAATGCGGAGGAGGTGAGTCTTCAGTAAGGTTGTGGCTCGCTCTGGGAGCCCGTGTTATATGGGGATATACTTTTATATAACTGCATTTATTTTTATAGGGCCATTATATTCTGCAGTGTTGTACTGAAGTCACTTCCATTTTGTACTGAACAATCACTTTCTCCTTTCTTGCAGCCTACAACAATCTGAGGAGTCACAATGACCACAGAGGTGGGGGCTGAAACTGAACTCAATCCTGGCGCAGATGGGCATGCCCAGGATGGGGTACATAATCCCGCACTACTTCCCCACGACACCCCGCAAACCCCTGCTAACAATGTGGACCGGTCAGGAGTCAATGAGAATTTAAGGAGAGCTGTGGATGTAAGTATACAAAGGTTCTGTCACCTCTCCTGACTTGTCTGTTTTAGTAAATACAGTACTTTTACTTCCATGGAGCATCCTTCTTTTATTTCTCCTGGAAATATGTGAATAACTGGGTGCCATAATTCTCATTTTCATTGGGATGTGTTTCTGCACAGTCCAAGCGATGCTGAGAGTATCAGACTGTTTATGGATAAAACCTATTAACAAAAGGAAAGCTTATGTCCAGCTGTCAATAGGTAATATATTACCAGGAGGGATAACAGAGTAACGGCAAAATGCAGAGATCTATGGAAATATCCTCAAATATTATTACTTTATGAAGAATGCAAGTATTAGCTAAGGGCATGTTCACATCTGCCTCAGAAGCTCTATTAGGGGCCTCTATTGTAGATTCTGTAAAAAATGCAAGACAAAATAGTGCAGCATGCAAGTGTTATATCTAGTAAAATGTCGGGGAGCATGACGGAAACCTGACGGACCCCATTATAGTCAGGCACCGTCGGGCACCGTTCCAGCGCTTATGTTATTTTCAGTATTCGTCTCCTATAATGGTGCAGAACAATGAAAATACAAGCACTAACGTGAATGCGGCTTTAAATATATGTCAGGAGAGCTGACAGGCCCTCTAGGTGATGTTCAGTAATTTTATAACCTCCTCAATGACCTATACAATGAAAAAGATACTGAATTGTGGAATAACCCCTTTAAAGAGGATCTGTCACCACAAAATCCAGTGCAATCTGTGAGCAGCATGTTATAGAGCAGGAGAAGCTGAGTAGATATATAGTTTTGTGGGAAAAGATTCAGTAAAACATGTAATTTTATACATTTAAATCTCTGCTCTTTGTGAGCTCAGTTGTACACAGGGGCCAACTTATCAGCGACTGATGGTTATCTGTGAATGTACATCTACACAGAAAATGCTATCAATACGTGATAAGATGACCCCTGTGAAAAACTTTCAGTGATTGACAGCTATCTCTATATACTGTACATACTTACACATAGAATGCTATCAATCACTGACAACACCTCCCCGTGTACAACTGAAGTCAGGAAGAGCAACGATTTAAATGTAAAAATTACAGGTTTTGCTAAAGCTTTTCCCACAAAAAGATATATCTCAATCTGCCTAGCTCCTCCTGCTCCATAACATGCTGAATGTCATGCTGACAGGTTCTCTTTAAAGGGCTTATGCCATGACTGATGTACAAACTGAAATTGAGATATCATATAGTACATTTGTACAAGATGACAAGGGGGCATACTCCTTAATAATATGGAGTGTCAGCAAACAGACCTTAATACCAATGCCATTCAACGAAAGCTAAAATACAATATACAATAGAAACCTTGTGAAGGACAAAATATGTCTATATACAAACATGTGCACATTCAGTCCCAAATGCGGAGAATCCGAAATAATCTGACAAACCCAAGCATGATATGCATAATAAAGATACTAAGTTGAAAACATGACAACACCCACAGTAATAAAGGGTGTCCTGGTTAAAATGTGCACATCTACCTCGCCCCATGCTTACTGCTGGGAACACCCAGCTTCCTCAGTGGTCTCTAAAAATGTAGTGTGGTTCACATTTATATACCCAATAAAATCAAAAACATAATAATCACCTGTCTGGAGGTAAGGGGTAATGTGATGCAGATGGCTCGAAGTGACACACATTTTCGGTTGCGCTCCATGGGAACACTGGGGACACAGGTGCTTGGGTTTGTATGGTTATTTCTGATTGTCTGCATTTGGGACTGAATGTGCATGCTTGTGTATGGACATATTTTGTCCTACATAGGGTATCTATTGTATACAATATTTTAGCTTTTGCTTTTATGGTTTTCAGTAAAGATTAATTGATTTTACATATTGGATGTACAGCTCTTTGTACGGTTCTTCTTACTGTTTTGGAATATCATACAGTACACGAAAATCACTTTCTAGCAAAGCTAGAACCAACCCTGTACCTCACAGAGATCCAGAGATCTACTTGCTCCAATTGTTCTGCTAGACCAGGCTGGTAGCTCAGGGGCGTGTCCTTCTACTGCAGCTAAGGGTGTGTGTCCTTTCTGCTGCAGCTCTTTCCCTGTAACTGCCACAGCTTCTAACAGCAGATATGGCTGGTGACAGTTGAAGATTTAAACTCAGCGTATACGACCACCTCAGTGAGGTGGACAAGACATAAGGAAAAGATCAAACAGCAGGTGGCGCTAATCAGATAGATTTCAGTGACTCAGTGGCTGTACTAAATTTTTAATTACATGCAATTACAAAAGTATTCAGATCTTGGTGCTGTTTGAAAAATTAAGACGCCTCTGTATGCCAATTTGCATGCTCTGTAATGGGTTTTTGCATGTTTCTGATTTTAACAGAATACTTATTATCTTTGTGAATTGTAGAGTGAAGAGAGGCTTGAAATAGCACAAGACAGAATGACACCCTCTCACAATCAGAGATCACCGCAGAAAACGTCTAGAAAACCCAAAAATACAGTTTGTATTGTGACGCTCCTGGACTCTTCCAACTATGAGTGTGAAATAGAGGTAAGACATAGCTGCAGTCCTTATGGGGTTAAACGAAGGGAAGAGGAGAATTTTAATGACTTAATAATTTACAGCTCCGATCAATATTGTGACGGCTCCTTTGTCTGCTGGCTTCTTGTTTTTCAGAAACATGCCAGGGGGCAGGTCCTGTTCGATACAGTATGTGGACACCTCAACTTGCTGGAGAAAGATTACTTTGGTCTTACGTTCTGTGACACTGACAGTCAGAAGGTAATGCTTGTAAAATCCAAGTGAGTGCGCTTGTAACGAGACAGTTCGTTATGCTTCTAGCTGTTATATTATGCCATTATCTATACTTGATGCCTCCAAAAAGCTAGGTTGTATAAAATCCAGACCCCCCAAGAAATGAAGAGGTACTTCCAAAATAGACTAGGACTCAGAACCGCTATAACATGCTCTTAAGCTTGTAACAAAATTACCAGAGGGTGTAGAGGTCTTCCCATTGTGATCAGTATATTCCTCACTTGAGACCACCAAATGGTGTACTCTTCGAAGGACCGGATGCACTTAACATCTGGTCACCCTCCATTATCATTATATCCTGTGCTGACCAGTGACCTCCTATTTGCTGGTAGTTTAGTCATCAGTCCAGATGACACCTAATTCCTATTCACTGTCTTAAAAGGGCTGTTCAATTTAGAAAACCTACTTTCACATGAAAATTCTGAGTTAATAGGGAGGAAGTCTTTGCATTTAGGACCATCATCCATTAGGCAAAGTAGGAAATGGCTACAAAGAGTGCTACTCTCTCTGGAGGATCCGACATGTCCATGCTTTACATGGGCAGCTCATTGACTTAAATGGAAACTGTGTAATGCTTCATTGTCCCTGTGGTGGCGCAGCAGGGAAATTAAATGGGTTTCCTCGCAGATTACAGTTGATGCACTTTGATTGGTTTATTGTTGGGGGACACTTCTACCAGAGAGGGACAGTGCAAAGGGAAGGACCCTTTTAATTTAGATTTGTCAGGAAATAATAAAAATGGTGCAACTACTAGTAACAATATAAATGAGATTACTGAATTACGCAGGGCACACAAGTAGCAGTGGGTTGTTTGTTTTGTCAGAGCCAGGCACAAATGATATGACCAGTCTGGCCTCCATAGCCTGTAGTAAAATGTCTGAGCAATTGAACTTGTATTTTCTTCTCCTTGAACACATTTCGCTAGTCATCCAATTGGCTTTCTCAACTAGAATGGCTTGTACGACAAATCCCTGCCATTAAATATTGGCGATTCATGCTTCAGTCAATGAGGTAAGATGTCGATAGCATTTGTATGACTGAAGCTATTAGGTGTGATTAAACTGCCTCTGAAGAGGTGTTAAAACAGCATGGTAAGTGGTAGACATTGCACTTCTCCATCTCTATTCACGATTGGTTTCTCCAATTTAACATAAATATCTTCTTTATCACCTCCTGTTGAACCAGTCCTCCTCTGTGTCTAAGGCTACTTTCACATCTGCGTTTTCCCTTTCCGGTATTGAAATCAGGCAGAGGTACTAAATACCGGAGGAAAACACTTCTGTTTTGTCCCCATTCATTGTCGATGGGGATAAAACTGAACTGAACAGAGTGCACCAGAATCAGAATCCGTTTGGTTGCATTCCCATACCGGACAGAAAACCACTGCAAGCAGTGTTTTTCTGTCCGGCATGGGATGTGGAGCAAGACGTTTTCTCGGACACAAAAGAGAACATATTCGGCCCCCACTGACTTACAGTGGTTTTAGTGCCAGATCCGTCATGGCTATTTTAAAGATAATACTACCGGATCTGCTCATTCTGTCCGTTGTATTATCTAGATGGAAGCGGTTTGCTGATCCATGCTGGCGCCAGCAAAAACGCATATGTGAAAGTAGCCTACAAGTGTCCTTTTGTACACAGAGTCCTGACCACAGGTGTTAGCACTTACAATGCTGTTTTAACAGCTCTCTAGGGATTAAACTATCCCATCTAATAGCTTCAGTCATGCAAATGCAATCAACATCTTACCTTCATGACTGAAGCAGGAGTATTCAATGATGGAGATTTCTTGTACAAGCCATTCTAATTGAGAAAATCAGTCGGATGACTAGCAAAATGTATTCAAGAAAAATAAAAAAACAGCCCAGTTGTTCTGACTTATAACTACTGGTATATCATGACCTGGGCGAATAAGAAGCTTCACAGACATACCGGATAGTACCAGTACCCCAGATAATGTGAATTATTCCATAGAAATATATAGCATCAGTTCTGGCACCAGTTTCCCTGCATTTCTGTGCCACATTGGAGGGAAACTGTAAAGGAGCCTTTAGCTGATCCCATTTATGTGTGTACTTAGATATGCTAAGACACCTCAAGCAGCGATTGATTGATTGATTGATTCTTCTGTACTAACATTGCTGTAACTTTGGTTTTACAGAATTGGCTGGATCCCTCCAAGGAAATAAAAAAACAGATCAGAAGTGAGTGCTAAAACTCACACGTGGCATTGCCTTCTCACCCTACCTTTACCTCTTGGACATTTCTCTTAGCTTTCACAACCATCTTCATGTTTTCTTCTTTCTACTGATGATGTCTCTTTCAACTATACACTTCTTTCTAGTCGTTATATTCCTCGTCCAGTTTGCCTATCCATCTAACCAGCTCTACTTGTTTCTTCAGGTGGTCCCTGGACTTTTGGTTTCACGGTAAAGTTTTATCCCCCTGATCCAGCTCAGCTCACAGAAGACATCACAAGGTGTGAGGCATTTAACAATGGTGGCATTTGTGAAGTCTTTGAGAATGTGACAATGATGGTGAAAGGATAACCTATTTTGGGACATAATGGAACCCACTGAAATCAATGGAATCCATTTTGCCATTTCTGTGTGCCCCGTGGCCGTTCTGCGGCCCGCAATGCACAAACATCGACCATGGGGCAGCGCAGCCCGGACCCATTCACTTTAATGGGTTCGCGATCCGGCCGTTCCGCAAAAAGATAGGACATGTTCTATCTTTTTGCGGAACGGAAGTAAGGGACGAAACCCCACGGAAGCACTCCGTAGTGCTTCCGTCGGTTTCCGTTCTGTGCTTCCGTTCCGCAACATTCTGCATCTACGGATTTGCGAAGTGAATGGGTCCACATCCGTGATGCGGAGTGTCCATGGAACGGCGCCCGTGTATTGCGGATCCGCAAATGCCTTACAGAAATTTCTGCAACAAAATCTGCCATGTATGAAGGCGTCCTTACAGTTTCAACAAAGTGTATGAGAGTTTACTTAGGCCTCTTTCACACGAGCGTGACGGATTAGGTCCGGATGCGTTCAGGGTGCGATCAGGGTAACTCGCACCATTTTGCAAGCAAGTTCAGTCAGTATTGTCTGCGATTGCGTTCAGTTTATTTGCGCGGGTGAAATGCACATTGATGCAGCTATCAGTGAAAACCGCATCGCATCTGCACTTGCTTCCAGATGCAATGCGTTTTTCACTGAAGCCCCATCCACTTCTATGGGGTCAAAATTCAGTGCGGGTGCTATGTGTTCATGTCACGCATTGCACCCGCGCGGAAAACTCGCTCATGTGAAAGGGGCCTTAAACTCATCCACATGCTGCAGAAAAAAATCTGCAGCAGAAATGGAGCTGTGGTGCAGATTTGAAATTCTGGATTTAAACCTTTGCTGAAATCTGCCTCAAAACAGCAGCATTTCCGCAACAAAAAACAGTTTGGTCAATCCTTTTCTGCTGTGGATTTCATGCAGAAAATCTGCACCAGTGATGTGTGAATCCTTAAAGGGAACCTGTCACCGGGATTTTGTGCATAGAGCTGAGGCCATGGGTTGTTAGATGGCCGCTAGCACATCCGCAACACCCAGTCCCCATAGCTCTGTGTGCTTTTATTGTGTAAAAAAACCCTGATTTGATACATATGCAAATTACCCTGAGATGAGTCCTGTACGTGAGATGAGTCAGGGACAGGACTCATCTCAGGTTAATTTGCATATGTATTAAATCGTTTTTTTTACACAATAAAACACACAGAGAGCTATGGGGACTGGGTATTGCGGATGTGCTAGCGGCCATCTAGTAACCCATGTCCTCAGCTCTATACACAAAATTCAAGTGAATGGGTCCGCATCCGTGATGCGGGGTGCACACGGCCGGCGGCCGTAGATTTCCGACCCGCCGTTTGCGGGCCGCAATACGGCCACCCAATGGCCGTGTGCATGAGGCCTTAATCGCATCTTTCATGCGGACACCTAAATCGTCGTTTGGCGGCAGCAGATCGTGCAGTCTAAATAACCGCTGCTGCTGGCAAACAATGATTCTTTATGGGGACAAGTGATGGCATTAGTGATCACTCCTCCCCATACTGTGGAGGAGATCGCTGCATTTAAATGTGGTCTCCTACACTGACATGCAAGGCCTTGCCAGGAAGAAACTATTCCTTCCCGACAATCGCCTGCTAAATTGTCTCATGTAAAGGGACCTTTAGTCCCAAAAGATGCTGGCGATGGATGATAATGTCAGGTGTGAACAAGCTTTTAGTATCCAAATTATTTTAGTTCACAGAATTGTCTTAGGGCTCTTTCACACTTGCGTTGTTGTGTTCCGGCATAGAGTTCCGTCGTCGGGGCTCTATACCGGAAGAATCCTGATCAGGATTATCCCCATGCATTCTGAATGGAGAGAAATCCGTTCAGGATGCATCAGGATGTCTTCAGTTCCGGAACGGAACGTTTTTTGGCCGGAGAAAATACCGCAGCATGCTGCGCTTTTTGCTCCGGCCAAAAATCCTGAACACTTGCCGCAAGGCCGGCCCGGAATTAATGCCCATTGAAAGGCATTAATCCGGATCCGGCCTTAAGCTAAACGTTGTTTCGGCGCATTACCGGATCCGGCGTTTAGCTTTTTCTGAATGGTTACCATGGCTGCCAGGACGCTAAAGTCCTGGTTGCCATGGTAAAGTGTAGTGGGGAGCGGGGGAGCAGTATACTTACCGTCCGTGCGGCTCCCGGGGCGCTTCAGAGTGACGTCAGGGCGCCCCACGCGTATGGATGACGTGTCACATGGATCACGTCATCCATGCGCATGGGGCGCTCTGACGTCATTCTGGAGCGCCCCGGGAGCCGCACGGACGGTAAGTATACTGCTCCCCCGCTCCCCACTACTACTATGGCAACCAGGACTTTAATAGCGTCCTGGCTGCCATAGTAACACTGAACGCATTTTGAAGACGCTTTCAGTTCACTTGCGGTGTTACGGATCCGGCGGGCACTTCCGGCAAATGGAGTGCACGACGGATCCGGACAACGCAAGTGTGAAAGAGGCTTAACCATGTATCAAATTAAAGGGGCTGTGCAATAATGTTCAAACCCCCCCCCCCCCCCATATGGCTGAATCTGTAGAGGGAAGCTTACTTACCTGCATTTGACATCGCTTGCAGCCAATCATTGGCTACGGCGGTGTCTGGGTCCCCTTGCGTCATGTAACCGTTTGTGATGATGTAAGGGGGGCCGGTCACCGGGGCGGCCAGTGATTGGCTGCAGCCATATTAAACCAGATAGGGAGACAGTGCCGGGAATTCCCCCCCCCCCCCCCTCCCCATTCTTGTGCATCCCCTTTAAAGAGGTTATCCAACCCCTATAATGACTACCCCAATGCCTGGGCCCCTTGTCTACATTATACTTACCTGCTTTCCGACACCCACCTTGCTCCAGATCCCTGCATGGCTGGCGCTGCATCTCCCCATCGCTTGGATCAAAACATTTGGCGATGGGGAGAGCAGTCAATAGCAGGCCACAACGGGGACGAGCCTCCCTAGCAGTGATCCAGAGAAAAGTGGGTGCCAGGGAGCAGGTAAGTATAATGTATACGAGAGGCCTGGGCATTGGGTGGGGGTCGTCATAGGGGTTGGATAACCCCTTTAAGGGTACATTCACAAGTCAGTATTTTGAGGTGGATCTCAGCTGTGAATCCCATGCTGAAATCCATATTCCGAAATACGGAAATTTCTACACTGATTTTATTCATCCCTGGAAATAAATGAAGTGTCTCTTATTTTGTGTGTGAGGATTAGCCACAGGGCGAATCACAGCACATCCGCAGCAGAAATCTGAGGGTCAGCCTTGGATTTCTGCTGCAGGAAATACACATTGGATGTGAATCTGTTGTGTGAACATATGGCATTGATATTAATGATGATAACAGCTGTCATAGGCTTTCCTCCTGTGCTGTGTACGGTATCTTAAGTGGTTGAAAATGAATGACCTACAAATCAAAGAGTGATTCTGAGATGACGTAGGCTAATGAATTCCTCATTTAGATGCATGAGTCCTATTTCGCCGTTAGACAGCCTATCCGATGGAAAGTCGGTTGCTTAGCAACACCAGGGATTCCTCATTTATGGACTACGCTAAACACCTGTAGTGTCTAGGAGCCTTTAAGCTCCAGAATACAATAATACAAAGCGCGGTTTATATATTTAGAGGTCTACCAGTTACAGATTTTAAGCATTCAAGTAAGTACTAAAAGCCCTACTGAGCGTCAGCTGCAATAACATGGATCTCAGTGCATAATCATCACATAAGCCTTCCTACAAATACTACTGAACTAGCAGAACGTCTATTAATCTAATTCCTATGTCGGGAAGTACAGTCCCTGTCAGGATGAGTAATGGCCGTATGGATGTAACATACATTACATAGGTAAGGGTAGGTTCACACTTGCATTACACGGATCCGGCAGAGAACAGCCTGCAGGAGCTGACTGGATCCTGCCATTCACTGCAGGACCCTATTGACTATCATGGGACCCAATGGGGATCTGGACGATTTCCGGCATGAGTGCTGGGTTTCGGACGGAAAATAAAACGTTGCATACAATGGTTTTAGCCCGGCCGCAACCCCACACTAAGTAAATAAATGAAAGCAAATAAAGAAGAAAACTAGGACATGCTGCGTATTTCAAATACTGACAGAAATGAAACACGCGTGTGAATAGCCCTATTCATTTACATTAGCTGCGTATTTTGGTACACAAAATACGCGCCATATACAGATTGCAAATACGCTCGTGTGAAAGAGGCCTTTTCTGGAAGGAATGGCAGCATAAACCCAGATATGTTGTTGCAAAAACATACTTTTTTTTAGGCATTTTTTTTATTGCATCCAAAACACAGCACCCTATCATATGGAAATTAATGGCAGCACCCTATCATATGGAAATTAAAACTATAAGGGTACCTGCACAAATTTCCAAATCACCCACATTGCACCAAAATCTACAATATCTAACAGCGGCGTTTAGCGCAGATTTCCCCAGATCTCCCACTTCATTCGAAAAGGGTGAAATCCACAGCTAAAACCGCAAACTTTGCTGGTACTGTACTACACTGCGGTTTTTCCGCACGGGAATCACGCGTATTCTGCTACATGTGCAGGTAACCTAATCTCTCCATCTAATAGGCCCTTAAAGGGTTGTCTCACTTCAGCAAATGGCATTTATCATGTAGACAAAGTTAATACAAGGCACTTACTAATGTATTGTGATTGTCCATATTGCCTCCTTTGCTGGCTGGATTCATTTTTCCATCGTATTATGTATTGCTTGTTTCCAGAGGTCACGACCATCCTGCAATCCAGCAGCAGTGGTCGTGCTTGTACACTTGCACAGAGAGGCTGGCATTTTTTCCTATAGTATGCAAGCACGACCACCACTGCTGGATTGCAGGATGGTCGTGACCGCTGGAAATATGATTAAAAAAAATGAATCCAGCCAGCAAAGGAAGCAATATGGATAACAACAATACATTAGTAAGTGCCTTGTATTAACTTTGTCTACATGATAAATGCCATTTGCTGGAGTGAGACAACCCCTTTAAGGCCTCATGCACACGGCCGTTGTTTTGGTCCGCATCAGAGACGCAGTTTTGGCGGCTCAGATGCGGACCCATTCACTTCAATGGGGCCGCAAAAGATGCGGACATCACTTTGTGTGCTGTCCGCATCCGTTGCTCCGTTCCGTGGGCCGCAAAAAAAAATATAACCTGTCCTATTCTTGTCCACGTTTTGTGGACAAGAATAGGCAGTTATATTAAAGGTTGTCCGTGCCGTTCCGCAAATTGCAGAACGCACACGGACGCCATCCGTGTTTTGCGGACTGCAAAACACACAACGGTCGAAGGCATGTAGCCTAAGTATGTATAAAAAACCTACATACTGAATGTAGCATCAGTCGGCATTGAAGCTTATAATCGGGGTGTTATACTTTACTGTGCTGGTATTTAATCATAGAATTGAGTGAATGTGCTGTGATTGTGTATTTGACAGCGTGTATGACTGTTGCTTGGAGACACGAATGACCACGCGCGCTCTCGCTTGATTTTGCCTCCGACACATCCAGTTCTGTGAGCTGAATTCACTTTGCATCTAGCTGAGAATATCACAGTGCTCCGAAGTTATGTGATTATATTCTGTATTACTGCAAAATGCCTGTCTATGCCTGTTAGTAGGAAAAAACTATTTTATCTCAAATTGGTAGTAAAAGCACACTGATGTACTAATCCTGTCTAAGAGGAACCTGCACACAATGCAGATTACGCACGTTTTTTTGTGCGGATTTTCATGTAGGTCTATGAGATTAGACACTTTGCTTTTTTTATCCATATAGAAACTGACCTGCTGTGCAGATTTAGAAATCTATAGCATGTCGCTTTTTTGCGCTATTTTTTGTGTGGATATCAACTTTAGCTATGCATGGGTGAGATCTGCAGCAAATCCACATCAAACACGGTTTTTGGTGCGTATTTGGTGCAGAAATGCACAGAAATCAGCCTGGACAATTCATGAGGAATTTCCGCCCGCACCCATGTGCAGGTGCTCTGAGAGAGTATGTTCACACAGCAAAATCAGTGGCAGAGAAATCTGTAGCAGATTACCAGTGATGGCCAGTTCGCAGTGTTCGCCGACGAACACATGCGATCTGCCATCTTTATTCCCAAGCCCCAAGCCCTTCATCGGGCTGTTTTCGGAACTGCCTGCTCCCGGTGACCACATGTGTTTTAGAGCGGCGCAGGCACAGGTAAGGACTTACCTCTGCATCGCCGGGCTTGGGAATAAAGATGGCAGATCGCATGTGTTCGTCGGCGAACACTGCGAACTGGCCATCACTGCAGATTACTAGCTGAAAACGGGTTGTTTTGGTGGCTAATTTCTAATTTGGAGGAGGTTTTAGATAAGTTTTTACAAGAGTATATTGGTTGAGTGT
Source organism: Bufo bufo (assembly GCF_905171765.1). NCBI lineage: Eukaryota > Metazoa > Chordata > Amphibia > Anura > Bufonidae > Bufo > Bufo bufo. Next base: position 341,991,743 of record NC_053394.1, read on the forward strand.
ATTTGGTTGAGATTTCTCAGCTTCCCCATTGACCTCCATGAAATCCTCAATCAAATCTGCTTCCAAGAAGTAACATTATCACTTCTCAAGAGTTTTTTTTTAAATCAGCTATTGAAAAACCTCTACCATTTTACCACTGTGTGCACAAGGTGGAGTTTTTAGCATTAAAGTCAATGGGGAAACTGTTGGTGGAGTTTTGAATGTGGATTTAGCAGCTGAAAATACCCATTTTCTGCTGCTGAATCAGTGGCATATTAGTGGCGTGTGAACATGCCCTGAGAAAGGGACGTACATAAAAATCAATAGCAAGAATCTAAATTGGGCCTCCATGTCCAGATGTGCCAGATCCAGCACTACCGTGATTTTTGCTGTTGTGCTCCTATGACAGAGCAGAACAGTGAACATCACTAGCGCACAGCCTAATATACACTGCTGCAGAACATCATAACAGTGATATGAGGACTACAAATTTCATCATGACCAGTTTAGGCCTGTTTCACACTGCTGACAGTAGTTCCAGTAAGCTGTTTCAGCAGAGTACGGCCTTCCCGAGCTCTCTGGGTACAATGGGGCTAGCGGGCACTCCAATAGCATCAAGCAATCCCAGAGCCAAAGAGCTCCGGCAGGTTGTTCCGTTCCCTGCTGGAACTACTGCAGGCAGTGTGAAACAGGTGAAAATTTGTGGGCAATACGTGGAAGGGTAAAAGAGGCGAGAATCCCCAATATTACCAGCTCCCAACATGCCCACACTGTTATTGTAGGGCATCAGTGAAGATTACATGGAGGGGAATACAGTAGGACAAAACTACAACTCCCATTATTAGAATGTTATGGGCAATCCCAGGATACCACTCACCTCTCCTCCAGACACACAATGAAGTTCCTCACCATGTAGTTGAACTACATTTTCCTCTCCACTGCGGAGCTTCAGCTCCCTGCCCTGGTCACATGATGATGCCATCATCACAGATCCTCCAGCTGTAAAACTACAGACTCTGTATGGCTGCCCTGATTACATGCTGATGACATCATCACAGGTCCTTCTGCACAGCTAGCTAGGTTTTCAGGGCTTGCTATGTAAGTTTAATTGGGGGCGGGGATTTCCTGCAGGGTACACTGTCAACCTATCAATAACTAGACCTATCACAAGGGCACACCCAAAAATAGAAATAAATCTACAAGAAGCGATGGTGCAAATACCCAAAGCAGAAACAGCCATAGAGTATAAACCTTAATTTCTATTTATTAATTGCAATTAAAAATACATATATGGAAGTTTAAAAATTGGAGGAATCCACACAACAGTAGGGAAAGAAATTCATGTGAGGGACACACTCAATGCAGATTAGGGCTGCAGTAAATGATTATTTTAGAAATCGAGTATTCTATTGATTATTTTTTACAATTAATCGAGTAATCTAATCGAGTAATCTAATAAGAAAAAATGAATTAATTAAATCTTCAGAAACCTACACACCATTAACGGCCAGCAACTTATTAACACCCTACAACTAGCTCTTACCCCAATCACTTCCCTCCCCTGTCAAGACTTGGCTGCCAATCATTACAACCAGACCCTCAAAACCACCCTAGATGAAGTTGCTCCAATATCAATCCGACCCTCTTGACACAGAACACGGCAACCCTGGCACACACCTGAAACACGTTTTCTACAGCCCTGCTCCAGATGTGCAGAAAGCTTATGGAGAAAATCACGAATACCAGCAAACTTCCTCTATTATAAATGTATGCTCAAAACATACAATTCGGCTCTCAACATTGCCAAACAAAAGTACTTCACCTCTCTCATCTCCTCACTCTCAAATAACCCAAAACGACTCTCTGACACTTTTTATTTCCTTCTAAGCCCTAAAGTTCCAGAACCTGTCACTGACCTCTGCGCTGATGGCATGGCCAATATTGGCAGTATCCGGCAGGAAATAATCTCCCAGTTCCCAAATAATTTCAATCCCTCTCCCTCCAATTCCTCCACATGCTCTCTCTCCTCTTTTGACCCTATAACAGAGGAAGAAGTCTCCAGGCTTCGCTCTTCTTCTCGACCCACGACCTGTAGCAGTGATCCTATTCCATCACACCTCCTCCAGTCCCTCTCCCCGGCTGTCATCACTCACCTAACTGCAATTTTTAATCTCTCTCTCTCTCTTCTGGTATCTTTCAAACACTCTATTATAACCCCACTACTAAAGAAACCATCTCTTGACCCGACCTGTGCTGCTAACTACAGACCTGTTTCTAACCTCCCCTTCATCTCTAAACTCCTTGAACGTCTTGTCTACTCTCGCTTAATAAGCTATCTCTCGGCAAACTCTCCTCTTGACCCCTTACAATCTGCCTTTCGCCCTCTTCACGCTATAAAAACTGCCCTTACTAAAGTGTCTAACGATCTCCTAACAGCAAAAAGAAATGGTGACTATTCGCTATTGATTCTGCTGGATCTCTCTGCAGCGTTTGATACCGTAGACCATAAACTGCTCCTCACCATGCTCCACTCAATTGGCCTTAAGGAGATTGCTCTCTCTTGGTTCTCTTCCTATATCTCTGGCCGCTCCTTTAGTGTATCATTCTTCTTCTCCTCTTCCTCTTGATGTCGGCGTTCCTCAGGGCTCAGTACTAGGTCCTCTACTCTTCTCCCTCTATACAGCCCCCATCGGACAGACTATCAGTAGATTTGGCTTTAGATACCATCTCTATGCTGACGACACCCAACTATACACTTCATCCCCTGACATCACCCCTGCTTTACTCCAAAACACCAGTAATTGTCTGGCACCTGTCTCTAACATCATGTCCTCTCTGTATCTAAAATTGAACCTCTCAAAAACTGAACTTCTTGTCTTTCCCCCATCTACTAACTCACCTAAACTTGATATTTCAATTTCGGTCTGCAGCATTATCATAACTCCTGTGCAACATGCCTGCTGTCTTGGGGCCACATTTGACTCTGATCTTTCCTTTGTTCCCTATATTCAATCACTTACACGCTCTTGTCGTCTGCACCTCAAGAATATCGCCAGAATCCGCCCTTTTCTTGTGGTGGAAACGGCAAAAACTCTTGTTGTTGCCTTGATTCATTCTCGTCTTGACTACTGCAACGCATTACTAATCGGTCTCCCTCTCACTAAACTCTCCCCCTTTCAGTCTGTTCTAAATGCTGCAGCCAGGCTCATCTATCCATCCAGCCACTACACTGATGCTACTAGTCTGTGCCAGTCACTTCACTGGTTGCCTATCTACCACAGAATACAGTTCAAATTTCTCACCCTCACCCACAAAGCTCTCCACAGTGCTGCACCTTCAGATATATCTCCTCCCTCATCTCCATCTACCACCCTACTCGTGCTCTCCGTTCTGTTAGAGATTAATAACTTCCATAATTCGTACCTCTCACACCCGTCTTCAAGACTTTTCTCGAGCTGCACCGACTCTCTGGAATACTCTGCCCCGGAATACTAGGTCAGTTCACAACTTCTCCACCTTCAAACATGCCTTAAAAACACATCTTTTCAGGCAGACTTATCAAGCTACCTAAAATGACTTTTCCCAGACTAAACCTTTCCCCCACCTCCCCCTCCGGCCTAAGCTCGATCCTCTAGTAGTCCCAAACCCAAAGCAGATCGGCCGGCACCACTCCTGTCAGTTCAATAATGGCTCAAATCCTACTTATCACAATCAACTACCTTATGTGTCACCCCCAATTCCTCATAGATTGTAAGCTCTTGCGAGCAGGGCCCTGACTCCTAGTGTTTGCGTTGCATATTAATTAGCCAGTTACTTTTGTTTTGTACATAAACCCTATGAATTTGTAAAGCGCTGCGGAATATGGTGGCGCTATATAAATACATTTTATTATTATGATTATTAATTAATAGACTGTTTTACATAGTAACATAACATAGTACATAAGGCCGAAAAAAGACATTTGTCCATCATCGAGTGGCCTGTCATCCTGCAAGTTAATCCAGAGGAAGGCAAAAAAAAACTGAGGTAGAAGCCAATTTTCCTCACTTTTTTTCCTCTATAAAAACTCATCAGACCCGCTGCCATCAGTCTCCAGCACCCTTTGTTCCCCCCTGTGCGATCAGCCCAAGTGGATCAGTTCCATCAGCTCGGTTCCCCCCAGTGCCATCAGCTCTGTTCCCCCCAGTTCCTTCAGCTCTTCCCCACCCTAGTGCCATCAGCTGCTCCGTCAGTGCCATCAGCTGCTCCCTCAGGGCCACCAGCTGCCACCCCAGTGCCACCAGCTGCCACCCCAGTGCCAACAGCTGCCCACTCAATGCCATCAGGCTGCTACCCAGTGTCATCAGCTTCTCTCCCAGTGCCACCAGCTTGCCCCCCAGTGCCACCAGCTTGCCCCCCCCAGTGCCACCAACTTCCCCCCAGTGCCTCCAGCTTGCCCCCCCAGTGCCACCATCTCCCCCTCCTAGCCATGTCCCCAGCAACAGTACTTAACTTTCCTGTAGGGGCGCCGCTCCACAGCTTCTCCATCTTCTTCTCTGTGCGCTGCACTGTCGTCCTGATGTCACACAGCATCGGGTCATATGACCTGAAGAAGTGACAGAAAAGTGCAACACGGTGCGGGCCGTCAGGTAACGACGGAGCGGTAAGTAATAGCAAGCGCTTCACTCCTGCTCCGGGGTCACATGACACAAACGAATCCTGGCAATCCAGGCCACATAAGATGGCTTAGTAGCAAGAAAAGAGCATAAGGTAAGTCGGCATGAGAAACGCTCAATCATCTAACGCGTTTTGCCAAAAGCTTTGTCAGGGGAATCTCTATTGGCTGTTTCTGCTTTGGGTATTTGCACCATTGCATCTTGTACATTTTGTACATTTTTACATTGCTGCATCGGGCCATGTAAAGGGCCTCTAGCCTAGACCTTTGGCACTCCAGCTGTTGTGAAACTACAACTCCCATGCATGCACACTTGATAGACTGTTCTTGTAACTCCCGCAGAAGTGAAAGAAGGATTCTGGGAGCTGTAGTTTCAGGAGAGCTGGAGTCCGTAGGTTGCTGATCTCTGGCCTAGACCATCTAAAGATAAGCAAAATTTACCAAACTACCTTTTGCTGGGTGATAGGTGTATTTCTGTCTCTACCTAGTTAGATATAATTTTTAATTTACTTTAATATTGCAGTTAAAGACATAGCCAACGACAGCGTTAAGCTGTATACTTCTTTACTACTTCTTTTATGGGCGTGCATAATGCATCCAGATAATCTGTTATATTTGAAGTGTTTGCTTGGTAATACTCTAAACCATAGATGGCAAGAGGAACTAAATCCGCAACAGGAAGAATTTTGGGAAAAGGCAATACAGTCAAAAAACAGGGTATCAAAAAATGTCTCCCATAGAATGACTCAATTTAACATACACTCACCTAAAGAATTATTAGGAACACCATACTAATACGGTGTTGGAGCCCCTTTTGCCTTCAGAACTGCCTTAATTCTACGTGGCATTGATTCAACAAGGTGCTGATAGCATTCTTTAGAAATATTGGCCCATATTGATAGGATAGCATCTTGCAGTTGATGGAGATTTGAGGGATGCACATCCAGGGCACGAAGCTCCCGTTCCACCGCATCCCAAAGATGCTCTATTGGGTTGAGATCTGGTGACTGTGGGGGCCATTTTAGTACAGTGAACTCATCGTCATGTTCAAGAAACCAATTTGAAATGATTCGAGCTTTGTGACATGGTGCATTATCCTGCTGGAAGTAGCCATCAGAGGATGGATACATGTTCTCATTCTGTTTACGCCAAATTCGGACTCTACCATTTGAATGTCTCAACAGAAATCGAGACTCATCAGACCAGGCAACATTTTTCCAGTCTTCAACAGTCCAATTTTGGTGAGCTCGTGCAAATTGTAGCCTGTTTTTCATATTTGTAGTGGAGATGAGTGGTACCCGGTGGGGTCTTCTGCTGTTGTAGCCCATCCGCCTCAAGGTTGTGCGTGTTGTGGCTTCACAAATGCTTTGCTGCATACCTCGGTTGTAACGAGTGGTTATTTCAGTCAACGTTGCTCTTCTATCAGCTTGAATCAGTCGGCCCATTCTCCTCTGACCTCTAGCATCCACAAGGCATTTTTGCCCACAGGACTGCCGCATACTGGATGTTTTTCCCTTTTCACACCATTCTTTGTAAACCCTAGAAATGGTTGTGCGTGAAAATCGCAGTAACTGAGCAGATTGTGAAATACTCAGACCGGCCCGTCTGGCACCAACAACCATGCCACGCTCAAAATTGCTTAAATCACCTTTCTTTCCCATTCTGACATTCAGTTTGGAGTTCAGGAGATTGTCTTGACCAAGACCACCCCCCTAAATGCATTGAAGCAACTGCCATGTGATTGGTTGACTAGATAATTGCATTAATGAGAAATAGAACAGGTGTTCCTAATAATTCTTTAGGTGAGTGTATATTGTCTATATTATTCCCCTAAGATTTTAATGAAATATTATAAAACTAAACAATTTAGCTGTAAAAAATGTGGGGAGGAAGGGGTAGATGACGTCCATATATTATAGACATGCATAAAGATCCAGGAATTCTGGGGGAAGGTAAATGAAAAAATAGAGAAATAACATTTATTTAAAATCCCTCCCTGCCTAAAGGTATGTATCTTGGAGGTGATGGAGAAAATTTATACTGTTAAAGGATGAGAAATAGCATCTAAACGACTATTTTACACAAGGAAATGTATTGTGGCACACTGGGGAGATAGGGTGGTAGTCACAATTAGGGAGTGGGAGAATTTTACTAAATTATCGCTTGCCAGAGAGGAATTTCATTTAGTGTCAATTAGGAAAAAAGATACGCTTTAATCCATAGCAGGAGGGGGGTGCATAAGGTGCAAACACAGCATAAGCACCTTATGCACCCCCCTCCTGCTATGGATTAAAGCGTACCTTTCTACAAACCGGTGAGTGCCGCTCGTTTTGTTTTTCTTCTTTGAAGATTTTTTTGCATATTCACTGCTGCCACAGGCTGAGCACCACCGTAAGGCATCACTCCTCGGTATCGCATCCAGATAAACTTTAGGTTTGGTGTAGTGCCACTGAGTTACTTTTTCTATATTTTTGATAGGAAAAAAGATAATTTCTTAAAAAGTGGCAGAAGTGGCTGGAATAGAGCGTTGGTTGGGGGGGGGGGGGTAAGGAGGGGAGTGGCAGCGCAACTGTTGTTTTTTTTGTTGTTGTTGTCATCTCACCCAGGAGTGGACTAAGCATCAGGGCGGGTTGGAGGGATATGGCAATATGCGCCCGATATCGGGAAAAATACAAAAAAAAGGAAAAGGGGAAAAATTATGTTTGAATACTTGTATGTATGAATAATAATTTAATAAAAGACTAATATATTAATAAAAAAATAAAAAATTATGCCCAAAAAAAAGTGTTTGCTTAGCATATAAAATTATGTACTCTTTTTTTTTTTTTTTTTTTATAAAAAAGATCACCATGCCATCAGGATCTATAAACTACAGAACCTAATCAAGAGTAAGGTGACTTTAAGGGGTTGTCCCATTGTAGCAACATATCCCCTATTTACAGAATAGGGGATAAGTATTTGATCGACGGAGGTCCGACCGCCAGGGCTCCCTTTTTGCTCTCCATTCAATTCTATAGGACTCTATAGAGAAAGCCGAGTACAAGCGCTTGGCGATCTCGCGAAGCTGCATAGAGTTGAAGGTATCAGCAAAGTGCATATGTATCCGCCAGCGAACATGGGCCCCTAATTGAGTGATCAAGAGGGACCCCAGCAGTCAGACTCTGGCAGATACTCTTGATATGGGATAAGTTGTCGTAATGGGACAACCCCTTTATGTTGCTCATACACATTAGTACAAAGATAGTCTGTCCTGCTGATTTTGGCAGAACTAGCTGACTGTCTTATGTGTATGGGGCCCTCTCTTCTCTCCACCATCAGATGCAGCCAGGGAAAAGATGGATGTTACATTTTAAAATGCCCTATTCTTTGTTCTCATCAGAGATAAGTTACTGCCAGAGGTGTCTGGCAGCAGCTTACTCCCCTCTACCCATTGAAAACACATGCACACTTAGCTTAGGTAAATATGCATATGTATAGGGCAGGCGACAGCAACCTCCAGCATGCCAGCTGTTGTGAACCTACAACTCCCAGCATGCTGCATTCACTTCTGTGAGAGTTCTGAGAATGGCTAAGCAAGTGTGCATGCTGGGAGCCGTAGTTTCACCACAGCTGGCGTGCCAGAGGTTGCTCACCCGATCTTCAGACTTCTTGATAATTCAGCCACTCTGCCCAACAATGAGCAGTCCTAGCGATGGTTGATGCATCTTTGATTACGGTACAACCGCTGGAAAAATAATCCACTGGTCAGTAATTAAGAGAGGTTGCAGTTACTACTGAAATAGTGCTCTTGAATTATCTCTTACCTGCAATGTGAGTGGTCATTACTGCAACTGGAATACTCCTTGTGTGGTTCTTTGCAGGTACACGTCCACATGTGCACTGCGTGTATGGCGGTTGGCTGTGTGTCTGTGTTAACTATTTATTTAGTTTAATTCCGCAAATTCTGCATTCAAATGTAGTATTATCAAAAGGGACATTTCTAGTTGAAGAAATAAGACTTTTTATTATTCAGCAATGTCCACCCTCACATTTTCTACACTGGCTTATTGTCATCATCTTTGTGGCAGGTATTATCTGTGCCTCCAGTTACGTGCTGACATCATCAGTGGGCGTCTACCCTGTTCCTTTGTCACTCATGCCCTGTTGGGGTCTTATACGGTACAAGCTGAGCTTGGTGACTATGACCCTGAAGAAAATCATGGGAATTATGTGAGTGAACTTCGTTTTTCCCCTAATCAGACAAGAGAGCTGGAAGAACGAGTGATGGAGCTGCACAAAACCTACAGGTAACAGCACTAAGACGAGGCTCTATGGATGACTATGTGAAGAGTATATTCTCCTTTCCCTGTTTATACATGAAGTAGATATAATCTATGTTGCAAGTTAAGTAACTTGATTTGTCTTGTATTGTTCCCTAAGCTGGCCATACAAATTAGATTAAAGGGGTTTTCTGACTTTTTTTTTTATACCGATGACCTATCTGGATAAGTCATCTGTATCTGATTGGTGGGGGTCCAATACCAAAGAACCCCATCGATCAGCTGTTTCTCGAGGGCCATCGACGGCACATTCTTCGTTCACGTGACCTAGGCGGAGCTCAGTCCCATTCAAGTGAATAGGGCTGAGCTACCATACCAAACACAGCTCATATACAATGTATGGCACTGTGCTTGGTAAGCTCCGCTCACAGGAGCTCCACGGTCTCCTCAAACAGCTGATTGGCAGGCATCCCAGGTGTCGGATACTGATGACCTACCCAAAGGAAGCTTGTTGACAGACAGATCCCAAGCAGCTATGCCTCTATTCATACTTCATTTTTACCTATCTTTGGAGGTAGACCCATACATCCACCTGAAGGCTGCAACATATAACACCGTATGTGCTCATTGACCGTTACTGTACAAGACATATACCATGCTGTAAGCCTTTTTTGCTGTATGCCTCGGTATAGCAAAATAACAGCAGACTACGAACCAGCCCAACGTATGGCAACAGGACACTCTTAACATGCCTCTGTTGCATGGGGCCCACTAAATATGTACGCCATATGTGCCAGGAGCCCTCCCAGAATATACAAATCTAATTTGAGCCTCCTATAAAGCTCTGTGACGCAAAGCATTCTGGGACTGTTCGTTTTCCCCATAACATACTGTGAACAGTAAATGTTGAGAAGGTTCAGCTCTGAGGCCTCCATAATTATGAATGCAGGTCTGGACAAGCAGTAAATAAAGACTAATACAAGATCCGTGAGGCAAGGGATTTGCAAAGTTACTCAACTTTGTATACCAGGGATGGTCAACCTGCGGCCATCCAGCTGTTGTAAAACTACGATTCCCACCATTCCCTGCTGTAGGCTGACAGCTGAAGGCAGTGTGGGCATGCTGGGGGTTGTAGTTTTGCAACAGCAGGAGAGCTGGTTGGCCATCCCTGTTGTATACTTATTGAATCTTTATGTAAATTAGAAAATAATCCTTGGGGGTGAACATTTGCTCTAAACAATATATTGGCGCCACTTGCAACAGTATCTTTATATAAGGCAGATGTTAGTCACCATGATGAGTAATGGTACTTTCTATACGGGCGTCACAGGAGTATAGAGAGGAAACGTGTTTGCTGCGGAAAGCTAGGCTCCCCAGTGCTGGAAAGAGGGTAGCAAAGTGACAGTTTAGTCATACCATGCCAAGTGAGACTCATACGGAAGACCTGAGGCTCCTCCAGAAACAATCAGCCTTCTCTACCTAGTAGTGAGGTTGGAGGCCCAGTACCTTCCTTTCGCAGATGTTTGATATGATGGGGGAACACAGCTTCTCATTGTCCTATGTCACGGCTATGAATTGTCTGGGATTACCTCCATGGAAAAACTAGTTTTCTAAAAACTGTATCTGATGCCACCTTGTAATCAGGGGCGTAGCTAAAGGCTCATGGGTAGAGATGAGCGAACTTCTGTTTTAAGTTCGGCGTCTAAAGTTCGGTTTCCGGTTAGCGGAGGATCCCGATATGGATTCCGAATTCCGTTGTGGTCCGTGGTAGTGGAATCAATAATCGGCCATTATTGATTCCACTACCACGGACCACAACGGAATTCGGAATCCATATCGGGATCCTCCGCTAACCGGAAGCCGAACTTTAGACGCCGAACTTAAAACAGAAGTTCGCTCATCTCTACTCATGGGCCCTGGTGCAAAAGTTCAGCTTGGGCCCCCCTTCCCTCGTTGTGGCTAAGGGCAGGAGTGCACATAGCCTTCCTGCTGCCTGAAGCAAAAATTGAAACGACACCGCCCCCACCATGCCAGATTCTTGACCTAACCCCTTCCCTCCAGCCAGAGTTGTAGCATGCACCTTCTATAATACCGGTGTCTTCTTATGCAGCACAAGGGTCTTTGGGCCCCCTCAGGCTCCTGGGCTCGGTAGCGACTGCTACCTCTGCACCCCCTATAGCTACGCCCCTGCTTTTAATCATAGCTTCTATTATAACCTATGTGTCCTGTATTACTGTCACAGATATGTTCTGTATATATGTAACATACTGTCCCTTTACATATAATTTACATGTTTGTATATGTTTAACCAGAGGAATGACTCCAGCTGAGGCCGAGATTCACTTTCTAGAAAATGCCAAGAAGCTGTCAATGTATGGAGTAGATCTGCATCACGCCAAGGTAATGGGATGTAGAGATCCGCTTGGTACTGAGGGATCATTTACAGGATGCATCACATGAACAGTATTGTCCAGGGCTCTACTGCCACTTCTTTTACAGAGTAAGGGCTCATGCACACGAACGTATATTCTTTCCGTGTTCATTCAGTCTTTTTTGCGGACTGTATACAGAACCTTCATTTCAATGGGTCCGCAAAAAAAACGGAAGTTAGGGCTCATGCACACGACCGTATGCTCTCCCGCACACATGAGTCCCGCGGGTGGCCAGTCCAAAACCCTTTCTGCTTGTCCAGTTCTGCCTCCGGATCCTGTTCTGCCAATCCGAGGGCAGCAGGAAGTGTCTCGGACTACCAAAAGCACAGTGTGTGTGTATCAGGTAGTCTAAAAAGACGTGAGGCTACCTTGGATGACAGAAGAGTAGCCTGAGAATTGGTGGATCTGTATAACTGAAAAGATGAAAAGGAGGGCACCATGTTAGTGTTCTGTTTGCTTCCCAGTCAACGTGAATGTTTGTTTGTTTTTTTCCCCATAAACCGGAGGAAGGAACTGTTTTAATGGCAATTCCTCCGATATTGTGTTATTATTGGTATCCATTGTTGCCGTATGGCAGCATTTCATTTGATGCCCTGTGAGCTGATCAGCAGACTTAAAGAGAACCTTTCACCGCTCCTGATGCCTATTTTAATATCTTTATGCATTCCCCATGTAATTACAATACTGGAGCATCTATTCTTATGTCTGTATGTTGTGCCATTCCTTTATTATTCCTGCTAGAAGTTATGAATGAATTGCTATTAGCCTTCACTAAGGGTACAGAGGGGAGGTAACAAGTTGGGGGTGGTGTACCTGCACAGTCTGAAAATGGCAGCACTGATTGGATGGAGTGAGACTGTGCAGGTTACCTCCCCTCTGTACCCTTACTGCAGACTGCTACCAATTCATTCATAACTTCTAGCAGGAATAATAAAGGAATGGAACATCATACAGACATAAGAATAGATGCTCCAGAATTGTTAGTACATGGGGAATGCATGAAGCTATTAAAACAGGCATCAGGAGTGGTGAAAGGTCCTCTTTAAAGGTACAATTTTTGAGTTGCCAAGGCGCTGACAAAGACACCGCATTTGAATTCTAATACGCACAACGGAGAGGACTCCTGTGCATGCGCCCATAATGAAGATGACCCCAGGACTAGTCCTCTCTATGCATGGCACGGACACTTTGAAGGCACCAAGGGGGAGAATAGCAGTGACTAGAAAGATAAAAATTACAAATTTATATTATCCATGCTTTACTTTATTTTATGGAGGGGGGGGGGGGGGGCGGCGGGTAAAAATCACTTTAAGGCTTGTCAGTGCTGAAGTTAAGAAGACAGCTGTGGGTCCCTATATGCAGTCATCCTTCTACAACACACCATCCTAAATGTACAGAAGCAGATATTCTTGCCCCATTATGTACAGGATGTCAATTTGATTAGAATCCCAAACATTTCATACAATCTGCCCACCAGCAGGACCACCTGTCTATATGACATATTTCTTTTTTCATTTGCTCTCCAGGACTCTGAAGGTATAGATATAATGCTGGGAGTTTGTGCTAATGGGCTCCTGATCTACAGAGACAGGTTGCGAATAAACCGGTTTGCCTGGCCCAAAATCTTAAAGATTTCATACAAAAGAAGCAACTTTTACATTAAGATCCGACCAGGGGAGGTGAGTGGCGTGAAAAGAGCCATGGAGAGAATGTTTTCAATGGGATGCCATATCTATAGGTTCCATATAAAGGTTTTCTGCTTCATTTGGAGTAATATCCATATCATCTCTTGTAGTATGAGCAGTTTGAAAGTACCATTGGATTCAAACTACCGAATCACAGAGCTGCTAAGCGTCTTTGGAAGGTCTGCATAGAACATCACACATTTTTCAGGTGAGTAGTGAAATTTCCATCATGGAGTGGAGGACTGTGGTCAAGAGACTGCGCTACCTTTTAGTATTACAAAGTATATTACATTCATCAAGCTGGTTCTGTTCACATTTAGGTTTCCACTTGTGAGAGATAGGCGTTTAGCGCAGCAGACCCCAATGACTTTAATGGGATCCTTCAGATTTCCATTTTCTTTTACTATATAGAATAGAGTAGCAAACTATATGATTACACCCATCCAATGAATCGGACACAGTGGGTGCTAAGGGTGCATTCACACAAGCGTAATTCTGGGTCCCATCCTGCAATTTTGCGGAACGGGTGCGGACCCATTCATTTCAATTGGGCAGCAAAAGATGCGGACAGCACAGTGTGTGTTGTCCGCATCCATAGTTCCGTTCCGCGGCCCCACAAGAAAGATACAGCATGTCCTATTCTTGTCCGCAATCGCAAACAAGAATAGGCATTTTCCATATATCCCCATCTTCACCTCTCCGGCCCCCCTGATATGACATTTCATGCTCCGATGCTCTCCTTTGCCCTGTGCTGGATCACGCAGGGAAAAGGCATTTTTTGGAGATCCGGTGACGTACGAGCTCTCCATGGGGACTGCTAGGCGGAAGCTTCAGCCTAGCAGTGAGCCCGGTGACGTCACCAGTAATAATCGGCGGGCTATAGCACTGCGTTAGCCCTTAAAATGGCTAGGGCAGCGCTAAAGCCCGCCCATCAGAGCCGGTGACGTCACCATCAACACTACTGGGCCTAAGCTTCCGCCTAACAGTGTAAAAAATATAAACAAAAAAGCCCTTGCCCTGTGCGATACAGCACAGGGCAAGGGAGAGCATCAGAGCATGAAAGGCTACGATACTCATATCAGGGAAGCCGGAAGGGTGAAGATTAGGATATGTTCGCCTCTGATCCTGGACAACTTTAAAGATTAGACCCTCCACAGATGACAAAGTGATGGCATATCCTAGTGATATAACAATTTGTGGAAGGAGTCAGTATTTGGAACATCAGTGTGTTCCTTGCTATACGGGAATAGATACATGTGTGAAGTGTAGAACATTTTGCAATACTGAATGCACAAAGCTTTGAACCGGACAGAGACGAACAGACCAACATCTACCAAAATCTGACTTTCATAGACACTAGTTCTCTGTTAAGAACACCATTTGTACTATAAAAAATGAAATGAAATGAATGCGGCTTAGAGCATTTATATGCAGGTGACATCCTGTTCATGGTCAGGGCAAGAGGGTTGACATATCTCATAGCGACACGCTGACAGGCGAGTTAATATGCAGATGATGATGGCACTGCAGTGACAGTGCCATGTGTAGGGTCACAGTAGGCTGGAGAAGAATGACAATGTTGTCTGTTAGGAGGCCCCTTCTATAATAACACAGCAGGCGGAAAATATTTTTTTATAATCACTAAGCCGTGTGAAGAAAAGAAACATTAAAATCTTTCTTTCCACATTTCAGGCTGGTTTCCCCAGAGCCTGCCCCTAAGGGTTTCCTAGTGATGGGCTCTAAATTCAGATACAGTGGACGCACACAGGCACAGACTCAGCAAGCAAGCGCCTTGATAGATAGACCTGCCCCTAACTTTAAGCGCTCCGCCAGCAAACGCTACACGCTGTCCGAGAGTCACGAAGAAGGTACGTATAGATACAGAGCCTTGTGGAGAACGATCATGAAAAGGTTCATGTATGAAGACTGAATGTAATGAAAAGGTCCTAGACGGTCAGGGTCAGACTGAGATTCCTTGGGCCCACCAGAAGAAATTATTTTCGGGACCCAAACCCCAAATCAATAAAGTCTAATAGATTTGGATTCAAAGAAATAGACAGGTTTTGGCCTCAAAGGCAACTCCAAATGTTTTTTCTTGTCCTGGACCTTTGGGGCCCACTATGGGATCAGAGCCTGGGCCCACTGGAGGATCTTCTGGTAGTCTGGTGGGCCAGTCTGACGCTGTAGTAGGTAATTAGGAATTAGACCCCCAAACTGCCACCCACCTGTTATCCAGGACAGTAAAAGATTGCAATGATGCCCATCTATATTGTGGCCAATTACATATAACATAGAAAAAGTACAATGAAATCAGTAAAGAGTCATGGGGTGGAGTCCTCCTAAAAGTCACACTGGCTGGTCCCCCTCCTGGCTTGATTGACAGCCCACATTCATTATCACAAGCTAAATCCAGTGGCATGCAGCGCAAGCGCAGTGAAGCGGGGTGTTGCCTCGGCTTTATCTGTGCATCGTACATGTACCAGATGCCACCAGAGCTGGCTTGTGGTGATGTACTCAGGCTGTGAGAGGTCAATCAAGCCAGGAAGGGGAACTGATAGCATGACTCTTCAGAGGAACAGTTCCACCCCCATGACTCCTTACATAGAGGGCAGATATTAAAGCACTTTTACTACCTTATGCAGAATCATCATCTTTGACCTATAACCATCCTGGATTACAGGTTGGTGCCATTTGGGGGCCTAAATCCTCAGTCTCCGGGATTTCTTTTAATGTTTTATTTATTTTGCCTCCTGTTATTCACATACATCAACCCATTGCTGTCTTCAGGATTTTCAAAACAGGATGCAGTCAATGAAAACCATGAGTCCACACCAGAGAAAAACCACGAACCATCTGATCATCGGGGAGAGGAAGAAGAAGAGGAGGAGGAGGAAGTAACAACTCCAACCAAAATCAAGGAGCTAAAGGTGAGCTGAAGGTGGTTAGGAACATATAAGCCAGCCTTTAGAGCAGGGATGCCCAACCTGCGGCCCTCCAGCTGTTGCAAAACTACAACTCCCAGTATGCCTGGACAGCCTACAGCTATTAGGGCATGCTGGGAGTTGTAGTTTTACAACAGCTGGAGGGCTGCAGGTTGAGCATCCCTGCTTTAGAGGAGTCGTTACTTATCAATAGAAATATTAAAACTTTTTACCTCTGTATGGAAGGGTGACTTTTTAAAGGGAGTCTGTCACCTAATCTGAGCCTTTTAGACCGCTCAGATCAGGTTATAGACTCCTTTGCCCTCATTGCAATAGTACCTTTATTTGTTCTGTTCCTCGCAGAGAACTTTAAGAAAAGACTTTTTAGACTTATGCTAATGAGGTTCGGCAAGTTCCCAGGGGTGGCGTTACTGCAGCAAGTGCCCAGGCCCCTCGGCGATGTGCCCAGAAAACCACACCTCTTTCAGCCCTCTGGCCCACCCTTGTTTCCGTCCAACTACCTGTTCCTCTGCCCATAATGGGCACAGCAGTGCGCAGGTTCAGGATAAGTGTGGAGCGGTGCAGGCGCGAGATCTGGGAGGGAGAGGAGGAGGTAATAATAGGAAACCAGGGCGGGCCAGAGGGCTGAAAAAGGTGTGGTTTTCTGGGCACATCGCCGAGGGGCCTGGGCACTTGCTGCAGTCCGGTTTTTAGGAATATATTGAATCATACGACAATCAACTTCCATGTGATGTTTGAAAAACAAAATATCTAGAGTACAGAGATGGGGGAACGCAATGGCTGCTGTTAAAGGGATTTTACCTGTCTGGACAAACCGTCCTCTAAATGAGGATCCACTGGCAAGTAGCTGATCACCATTAAAGAGCTCAAACTCCCTGCAATAATCTGTTATCGTGACTGCACAGTTTTCCTGCAGGAGAAATGTGTTAGTACATGGTTCCCTTTTGAATGAATGGGCAACCACATTATAAATTGCCCTCCAGAGAGGCCACCGATCTTCGCAGGAGATCTCAGTTTGTCTGGCTTTGAGTCCTCTTAGGTCCTCTTCTATGACATCAAATATGCCCCAATAGGACAGATGAACAGGCATTGTCCTAATCAGTAAAAGTCCCGGCTTAAAGAGGACCTGTCCCCTCTCCTGACATGTCTGTGTTAGTAACTACTTGCATTCCACATGTAATAACAATTCTGGAGCATCTATACTTATGACTCAATGCTGTGCCATTCCTGTATTATTCCTGCTAGAAGTTTACAAATAAATTGCAAGCAGTGTTCAGTAAATGTACTGCTGGGTGTTAGCGGGTGTGTCTGACCAGTGTCGGACTGGAGTGCCTAGGGCCCACCAGTAAATTTTATTTTTGGGGGCCCACCATACATTCAAATATTACCTGCTCACACAGCAGCAAGATGCTACCAGATCAGAAGGCAGGTCCTGGGGAGAAGAGGACACTGGCAGCTTTCCTCTATACCTAGAAGTCATCTCAGCTCTGATCGTGTCTATAATAATAAACTGGGGAGTTTCTTTAATAATCTATCACGTTTTGTATATGAACATAGGCTGGTTGAGGTGCTGTACACTGAATATATGTATGTAGTGCAGTAAGTCTATGTGCCACTTGTGCAGGGGGTGGGAGACTAGGGTCCCACATTGCTCAGGAGCCCACCGGGGATTCACATGTACCTGTGTCTGACTGTCCAATTGGTGCTACCGGTGTCAGACTGTGCAGGGACATACCCCCAACTGGTAACACCCAACTGTACCTTTACTGCAAGCTGCCAAAAATTCATTCATAACTTCTAGCAGGAATAATTACATGGGAGATGAAAGTAGTTACATGTCTGGAGAGGTGACAGGTCATCTTTAAGAGTACATTCAGATATAACAGACTGTTTATTGCATCTTGGCTATTTTGTTACATGTTTATTAAATGCTGTGTTGCTAGTCATCCTAGTTTTGTCTCATTTTAGTCACATTATTTCCTCATCAGGTCAATAGGTTAAATCTAGTCAAAAATGAATACAAAATTATGACACGTACCAAAGAGATAAAAATGTGTGTACTTAACCATTGGATTTGTAGCAGTGTTATGCTCTTTCTGCTGCAACACCACCTTTAAATATACACAACCCAAATATCACCTAGGTGTTGCTTAGTAACAAATACTTACATTGTCTATTGTTTGGTAGCTGAAAACGACTTGTTAAAGGGCATCTGTCAGCAGATTTGTGCCTATGAAACTGGATGACCTTTAACATGTGCGCTTGGCAGCTGAAAGCATCTGTGTTGGTCCCATGTTCACATTTGGCTGCATTGCTGAGAAAAATGATGTTATAACATAAGCAAATGAGCCTCTAGGAGCAACGGGGGCGTTGCCATTACACCTAGAAGCTCTGCTCTCTGCAACTGCCACATCCTCTGCACTTTGATTGACAGGGCGTGATGCCATTTTCACTGCCTGGTCCTGTCAAAGTGCAGAGGATGCAGCAGTTGCAGAGAGAGCAGAGCCTCTAGGTGTAATGGCAAAAAAACGACATAGGACCAACACAGATGTCTTCAGCTGCCAAGTGCACATGTAACAGGTCAGCCAGTTTCATAGGGACAAATCTGCTGACAGATGCCCTTTAATTGGGTGTCTGTAAGAAAAGTAAAATTTGCTAATTTGTACTTCATATAAATTTAAGCCTTCTAGCTTTACCAGCTTTCAGGTTTTTCATATTGATCATCAAATCGTACTTACAAATTGTATCATGTATTGCCTCTTTAAACCAACTCTCTGGTTCAAGAAAAAAAGAAAAATCACATTAAAAGAGATTTTCCCAAAGATCAATATTGATGACCTATCCTCAGAAAAGTTGGAGGGGTTGTCTGGGCTTTTTCTATTAATTACCTATCCTCAGGATAGATCATTGATATCAGATCGGCTAGGGTCCAACACCCGGCACCCCAGCCGATCAGCTGTTTGAGGAGACAGCGCGCGCTTCTCCTCTCTTTCTTCCTGTTCAGTGCTGCAGTCCCATAGACATACAGCGGTGAGCAGGAAGAGAGAAGGCACGTGCACCGTCTTCCCAAACCGCTGGTCGGCGGGGTTGCCGGGTGTTGGACCCCCGCTGATCTGATATTGATGATTTATCCTGAGGACAGGTCATCAATATTAAAAGCCCAGACAACCTCTTTCATCCATGTCTGGTCGGTGGGGGTCTGACTACAGGCATCCTCGTGGATCAGCTGTTTGAAGAGGCCATGGTGCTCCATTGAGCACCGCTGCCTCTTCCTAGGCCAATGACATTACGTTCACTGGTCACATGGCCTATTTTTCAGCCCAGACACATTGAAGTAAATGGGGCCTTGGACAACAATATACAATGTACAGCTCTGTGCTTGGTATGCTGTATAGAAGCTGCAGCGATCACTGGAGCTCCGCTGTCTGTACGAACAGTTGACCCGCAAGAGTCCCAGGAGTCGGATCTGCACCAATAAGATACTGATGGCCTATTCTGAAAATAGGCCATCAATATAGTACTCCTGGAACATCCTTTAACTGGGGAGAGAACAATACACTTACATGGTGTCCTTCTTTTCATCTTCAGATCTACCAGTTTCCAGGCTACTTTTCTGTTATCCAAGATGGCCGTGTCTCGGTAGTGCAAGACTCTTCCTGCTAGTCCAGCCCTGCTCTTGGATTGGCCAGCACTGCTCACATGAGCAGTGCTGACCAATCCGAGGGAAACAGGAAGTGTCTTGGACCACCAAATGCACAGTGTGCACCAGGTAGTCTGAGAAGCTGTGCGGCGGCCATCTTGGATGTTAAAAGAGGAGCTCGGGAACTGGTGGATCTGCAGCTGACAAGATGAAAAGGAGGTCACCAGATAAGTGTTCTATTTGTTGCCCAGTTAATGTGATTTTTTTTCTTGAACCAGAAGGTCGCTTTAATACTTGGATTAAACACCGACTTTTATAGCATGACAGCTTTGATTTCTACTGTTGCCTCGACTTGCGACAACTTCATCAGTAATGGTTACACAACTTGTGTGCAAGTCTTGCTTGATATTTTTTGTGGTGTCTTACTGTCTTTTTTTTTCTCATTTTCTGGTTCCAATAGTATTTGTTAAATGCCGCATGCTGTGTTTTTTCCCCATAGGCTTCTCTGTAGGAGTTGAAAGAGGCTTGCAATACCACAAGTTAATAAAGTAATAAATAGAAAAAACACCACCAAAAATGTAACAAATGCAGTGAAAAACGCATGAAATTCATGATTTTTTTTACAAGATAAAAGGCAGACGTATGTAGTCCTATGGAATGCAGTGGTCACAGTTGTTACCACAGCTGTCATGCTACTAAGTCTATGTGTCACCCCCTGCCTAAACATTTCTTTCAGCATAGACATCTATTACCATTATACCCTTAGGATACCTGCACACAATGCGGATTACGTGCGGTTTCGGATGTACGGATGTTCGTACGGAAAAAATGCAGCGTAATACAGTACCAGCAAAGTGGATGAGATTAGAAAAATCTCCTGTACACTTTACTTTTTTCTTCCATGTGAAAATTGACCTGTTGTGCAGATTTTTAAATCTGCATCATGTCAGTTGTTTGTGCGATTACGCACCTTCTGTAGAGTGGTTTTCCACATAGATCTCAGGTGGTGTTAAACAGAAAATCTGCAACAAAAAATGCACCAAAACCACGATAAATTGTGCAAATTTATGTGAGGTATCTGGAGCGGATTTCTTGCTGAATTTCTGCATGCAAATCTGCACCGTGTGCAGGTACCATTAAAGGGCTTGTGCAGACACTAATATTGATGACCTATCCTCAGGATAGGTCATGAATATCTGATCAGTGGGGGTCCGACTCCCGGCACCCTCAACGATCAGCTGTTTGAAGCTGTTCAAGATTAATCTGCGTGTCGTTTCGCTTGCAGCGGCGGTGCAGTATAATTCCAAGTGCTTGTTCCAGTTACGTGAATGGAACAAGCACTTGGAATTATACTGCGCCGCTGAGACTTTGGAAACGACGCGCAATGTAATCATGAAGATGAAGACTACTGCATTATGGTGGAGTGAAGATTATGTTGTGTCGTCCTCGTGAAGTTTTAGAAACAAATTTCAAACAGATAAGTAATGACAGATAAAAACTTTTTGGGTTCTAGCACCTATAGTATTAGAATACGCAATAGGCCGGTTTTACTTGAGCGTGTTCTATGTGACGGCTGCATTTCCCAGACCAAACACTAATCCTCTAACCTGAACCCACGGCATCATAATGATCTATGATGCTGTGAGTCCCTGCCTAACCGCAGGTCCACTGCACTGTACTCACATTGGGGGTCATTCATTAAGACCAGCGTTTTAGATGCAAGTCTTAATATCCCCTATAACGGGCGGGGGATCTGCCGGAATTATGTAGAGGAGCTAGCCTAGCTTTCTTACATTTAGACCACCTAAACCAGGCTTAGAAAACCTATAATGAGACGGGCCTCCCGACCCGTCCCCTTCCCTGTCCATGCCACATCCACTTTTTTAGACCTGGCGTGAGCGGGGAAAAGTTGCAGTTTGTGGTGCAAAGGACTTTTGGACCGCAATCTGCGCCAAAAATAGGCCTAATATAGGTGTATTTCTCGTTAGTAAATGACCCCCATAATGCCATGAGTACAGTACAATAGACCTGCTGTCCGGCAGCAACTGACATCATTGTTATGATGCCGTAGGTTCGGCTTAGGCCGGGTTCACATCACCGTTTCTTTTTTAGTTTTTCACAGATATCCACATTTTGCATCCGTTTTAGCCATTTCTGTCTGAGAGACCTTATTTTTGATGGAATAAAAGTCCTACACGGAGTATTATTTTCATCTAAAATAACGGATCGCAAATGGAAATGGCTAAAACTGATGCAAAGTGTGCGGAACTGAGCATACTGGACGCTTAGAAAACATGATCCATTTTTTTGTATTTTCTGTTCTTCTTTTGGATCAGAAGAACGGAAATCAAAACGGTTATGTGAACCCAGCCTTAGAGCAGCGGTGACCAGTCCGGGAAATGCAGCCATCACATGAAGCGTGTTTTCCGGACCGAACATGCCTAGGTGAAACTGGCCTTAGGTGTTACATCCATAGCCAGGCTCTTTCTTATCACCGAGCAGTGAACCGGTTCAAGGTACTGCAGGTCACAACTGTAAAATTACATACAGTGACCACACTGATTTGCATTAAAAAATAGTCTCCTGATGAGTGGTCTTCTCAAAGAAGATGGCCAGTATGCATGATACATATAGTGGAACCGAATATCTGTCAGAGGATAAGGAGGTGGCTTTCACTGCTATTGAATATGTCCTTATTTATTGATTTACTGACTCATTTTTCTTTAATTCCAATGCTTCTATTTCAATCCTGGTTGGGTTTTACAGG
This sequence comes from Bufo bufo, assembly GCF_905171765.1. NCBI lineage: Eukaryota > Metazoa > Chordata > Amphibia > Anura > Bufonidae > Bufo > Bufo bufo. Next base: position 342,014,101 of record NC_053394.1, read on the forward strand.
CTGCTAGATATGCGTTCAGAGCACTTCAGAACACGAGCGTATAAACCTCAGAGCAAGATCACCACACTAACAGTGAAACATGATTTCGGCTGGCCGAGAAGAACAGAGCGTCACAGCCATAGCACTGCTAGCTTGCAGACACCGTTCTCATGCTTGCTACACATATATGCACGGGCAATACAAATCCCAAGAAAACCTTGCACCATGAGGAAGCACGGAGCACCAAACCAATACACTATATAAAGTATATGTAACTTGTTGTAAATGAAAGAAGGATATCATTTCTTCTGTAGCGGGGACCTAAGCGCCCAGTGTTACACTAGGCCCAATAAGTATCTGGTTGCTTCTGAATTACCTATAGAGAAATGTATAGCTGTTATGCAGTAAGCTGGTGTACGTCCTTTTGATCTTGTTTGTGTATTTCTTACCATATGTAAAAACAGATTTCTCATATGCATTTTGTATGTTTTTGTGCACTATATGCATCTTGTGTATTTGTTTCTAGGTATCTGCATTCTTACCTACTTACATTGCTACATATCTTTAAATACGAGTAAACCAAGTTTATGTCATAAGTCATTATATGTCCACAAGTAAAATTCAGGCGTTGGATCTAGATGTTTAGTTGGTGCTTATCTCTACTTCTGTGTTTCCATATATGTCTGTATGTGTTTCTCACACTCACTCGCTTGCTTCTGTTTCTTGCCTATTGCTACCAGTCGGAGCAAGAGAGCACTCCCCGGCACAAGGAGGTACCCACCCGTAACTAAACATTCATTTACCTATCCTAGTTCCCATCTACCTACCCCAAACCTAGCATCCAGCTAGTACCCCTGTATCCCCTGATGTACCTCAGTACCACTTTTGTCACTGTGGATCCCATCAACCTCTCCTAGAATGTATCCCAAATTCTATCAACCTTTTAACCCTTTCCCTAATTGTATTAAATCAGCACTGTGGTGGCCAGTGTAATAGATTATTGGGGTCTTCTTTGCAGTCTTCAGTTCATCCTGGAAAGTATATGTATGGGTGCTGACACATGTATTTTTTTTATTATACTACATAGCAATAGTACTGCACAAAATAAGCATAACATACCCCCAGGAAACATTATCCAAACGACTATACATTTAGCCGATGCTTTTAATGTAGTTGTAATATGTCAATTTTCGATTTCATTTAAAGGGGTTGTCCAGCGTAAGACAAAAAAAAAAATCAAGTAATTGCCATAAAATACTGAAAAAATGTATAGTAATAGTTCATCCCCTGACGCTTCCAGTGCTACTACTCTGATCATCCCCGCAGCTGTAGCCATGAGGTCATCTTGCCTGCAGGCATATATACTGGACACTGCTGCAGTCAATCACTGGGCTCAATGGTATACAACACAAGGCCACTGACATCAGATTGGCTGAAGCAGTCATATGGAGTATACTGGCATGTCATCCCTGCAGCCAAACAAAAAAAAGGTCAGCGGGGAGGATCACAGCAGCATCGCTGGAAGTGGGAGGATGAGGTGTGAAATGGATACGTATAAATTCTTGTATTACTTTGTGACAGTAGGTAGTTTGGTGGATTTTTTTAAAATAAATCAGACAATCCCTTTAACTGCATAAAAGTTAAAGAGGACCTTTCATCAGGCTAATTATTATCCTACCTTATAGGCCGGCCCCCACTGATGCCATGGCACTTTTTTTTTTCTACAGAACCCCCCGTTCGTCCGCTGTTGGCCCCGTATATTTTGGTGCCTTATATTATAATGAGGCGACTCGGTTATACTAGGCGGAGACTTGTATTTTCCCTGGGAGTGGTTATCTTCTCCCTGGCTCTTAGCTCAAGGATGTCTCAATGAGCTCAAGGATGTCTACACGCTCAAGTTCTCGCGATTCTCGAGAGAACTTGAGCTCATTCTTCCTGGCTAGGAGCAGGGATACCCACTCCCAGGAAAAATACAAGTCTCCGCCTAGTATAACCGAGACTACAAGTCTCAGCCTAGTATAACCGAGAATACAAGTCTCCGCCTAGTATAACCGAGAGTACAAGTCTCCGCCTAGTATAACCGAGAATACAAGTCTCCGCCACATTTTTTGCAGATCGCACATGAACCCATTCATTTCTATAGGACCACAAAAAATGCGGCCAACATACGGATGTCATCTGCAAATTATAGAACATGTCCTATTCTTGTATGTTTTGTGGACAAGAATAGGCATGTCTACAATAGCACCCGCTGAAACTGTGGGATGCACACTGCTGGTATCCGTGTTTTACAGATCCACAGTGTGCAAGATCCGCTAAATTGTTGGATTTGAGTGTATGAACCAAATGTCACACTCTTGGAAGTAAAGATGAATTCTGAAAATATTCGGAAGGAATTGAAACACATGCACAGACTGTGTCTTCTGAGGACTAAACTAGTCAGGGACTTGGAAAAAAGTATTTACACAGTAAGACATTTAGATATTGTGTAAGAACATATCCACACAAGCAAGAAGTGACAGTATTCTGGAAAAGCCTATCCAAGTAATAAGGCCTTTCTGCTATCTGCGGAAAATCTGCATGAAAACTGCATAAAAACATGCAAAAAACTGCACATAAATCTGCAATATTTAAGGCAGTTTTTATGTATTTCTTTTGTGTTTTTATGCAGTTTTTGGTGCAGATTTTGTGTTTATTTTCTACATTCTACATAAGGCGCAGAATCGCACAATGGACATATTGCTAATTTTAAAATCCGCAGTGTGTACATGACATTTGGCACATCTCAATCACTTTTAGACAACAATCAGCCTTTTCTAGAGTTGCATATCCATACAACCAAGCATTTGGTATGGTGAAAGAGCATATCCACACCACAAGACAATTACAGCATTTGAGAAGAGCCTATCAACATACAGTACAGACCAAAAGTTTGGACACACCTTCTAATTCAAAGAGTTTTCTTTATTTTCATGACTATGAAAATTGTAGATTCACACTGAAGGCATCAAAACTATGAATTAACACATGTGGAATTATATACATAACAAACAAGTGTGAAACAACTGAAAATATGTCATATTCTAGGTTCTTCAAAGTAGCCACCTTTTGCTTTGATTACTGCTTTGCACACTCTTGGCATTCTCTTGAAATGGTTTTCACTTCACAGGTGTGCCCTGTCAGGTTTAATAAGTGGGATTTCTTGCCTTATAAATGGGGTTGGGACCATTAGTGGCGTTGAGGAGAAGTCAGGTGGATACACAGCTGATAGTCCTACTGAATAGACTGTTAGAATTTGTATTATGGCAAGCAAAAAGCAGCTAAGTAAAGAAAAACGAGTGGCCATCATTACTTTAAGAAATTAAGGTCAGTCAGTCAGCAGAAAAATTGGGAAAACTTTGAAAGTAAGGGCTATTTGACCATGAAGGAGAGTGATGGGGTGCTGCGCCAGATGACCTGGCCTCCACAGTCACCGGACCTGAACCCAATCGAGATGGTTTGGGGTGAGCTGGACCGCAGAGTGAAGGCAAAAGGGCCAACAAGTGCTAAGCATCTCTGGGAACTCCTTCAAGACTGTTGGAAGACCATTTCAGGGGACTACCTATTGAAGCTCATCAAGAGAATGCCAAGAGTGTGCAAAGCAGTAATCAAAGCAAAAGGTGGCTACTTTGAAGAACCTAGAATATGACATATTTTCAGTTGTTTAACACTTGTTTGTTATGTATATAATTCCAGATGTGTTAATTCATAGTTTTGATGCCTTCATAGTCATGAAAATAAAGAAAACTCTTTGAATGAGAAGGTGTGTCCAAACTTTTGGTCTGTACTGTAAGTTTACAGTATCTTGGAAGATCATATCCAGCAGTCAGACTATTCTGGAAATGCATATCCACACAAGAAATTTAGATTATTGTGGAAGAGCATATCCACACAGAACATCATTCGGCCTTTTCAAGAAGAGTCTATCCACATAAGACATTTAAAGGGGAATTTATTAAAGTTCTAGTCATTTTTTCTGTGTAGAAAACTTGCAAACTTTAGGGAGTTCCATTTTGCACCAACATTTGCAACACTTCTCCTGTTTTCCAACACACTTGCCACTTTTGTATTAAGTGGGCTTCGGGGGCGCAGGCAGAAACTCATCAGCCCAACACATTTACCAATATGTGCTACATAAATCTGGTGCACATTATACTAGAAATCAATGCCACCTCCTCGCTGGCATAGATTGATTTTCTGGTCCAAGGATCTTCCAAAGATCCCCCCACTTAATAATTTTGGTGCCAGTCATAAAGGGGTTGTGTCACTTCAGCAAATGGCATTTATCATGTGGACAGAGTTAATACAAGGCACTTACTAACCTATTGTGATTGTCCATATTGTCTCCTTTGCTGGTTGAATGCATTTCTCCATCACATTATACACTGCTTATCCCCAGGGGTTACAGCCACCGCTGCAGCGCAGATACAAGGTGGCCAACCTGAGAGTTGCTGTGCATGCCTATGAGCACTCCTACAGTCCCTGCCACCAGAGAGGTCAACCCTTTTTCCTATAGTGTGCAAACACGACCACCGTGACTGGGTTGCATGGTGGTGGTCGAGCAGTGTATAAGGTGATAGAAAAATGGCTTGGTAAATGAATGAATGAAGCCAGCAAAGGAGACAATATGGACAATCACAATACATTACTAACTGCCTTATATTAACTTTCTCTTCCCTGATAAATGTCATTTGCTGAAGAAAGACTACCCCTTTAATAAATTCCTCCATAAAATATTGTGGAAAAGACAACATTCAGGCGATTCTGGAAGCCCCTGTCCACACAACAAGGCATTCATAAATTGCAGAAGGGCCTATCCAATTCAAAGAAAATGTCAGAATTTTGGAAAAGTCAATCCACAAACTGTAGAGGAGCCACAAAGCAGTAAGACATTCTTGTTAAATGATGTTATTTTACCTAGAACGTTCTTATTAGTAGCCGCGGACATAAATAGCATATGCCCCTAAACAGAATACAGTACAACCACACCCCATATACACAAATTCCATAGGACTGGATTGTCATGTCTGATCAAGTCAACCTCTTAGGCACAGACACTCCACAGAGTTGTCAATGCAAATGCTTATGTGTCCTCTCTAAGCCACCCGCTGTCTTTCTTTCCTGCCCATCCCTACATCTTTCCTGCATTTATTTCCCCATTTTACTACAATTTTACCAGTTTAGATGATCCATGGTGGGCATGTCTGCTAAAACTCTGCATCCCTCATAGTCATATAATCACAAGTTTTGTTTTTTAAACTACAGGAACCCCTTCACTGCCAAGAGAGGTCTACAGCATGTGGTGGAGTGAAGGGGTTACGAGTTGGACGCTGACACCTCTTTGTTATATCCCTTCCTTAGTTCCTGGACAAGTCACAGGATGTCCTATTGAAGCATCAGGCCAGCATCAATGAGCTGAAGAGAACACTGAAACAACCCAACAGCAAACTAGTCCACAGAGAGCGCGGGCGGGAAAAGAGGCTGCCCTCCTCGCCTACATCCTCTTCCTCCAAACATGAGGTCAGTGGCAGATACCTCTACTCCGGATTCCAATATTAAAGGAAAGGTGTAATCAGAAAATTAGTCCAGTCCTATCGGGAATGAATGAAGCGGCAGGGCGCATGCTTGAACTGCCGCTCCATCAGACCGAGGGACGGGACCTTGTGCTTGGGATTGGCTGGGGCCCTAGCAGTCAAACCCCACAGATCAGTTAGTGATGACCTAGCCGCAGGACAACTTTAATACTTGCCACAAACCCTTTAATAAATCATTAGCTTTCAGGGCTTCTGGATGCCAAAGTAACAGGGATCCTACAGCTCTATAAAGGGATTCTGTCACCAGGAAATTTACTTCAGTGCCTTGTAGGACTAGCTCAGTTGAATGTAATGATACCTTTAACTCAGCAATCCATTGCTTTCATATTCTGAAGAAAATGAATTCATATGCAAATGAGCAAATTAAGTGGGTGGGCCCAAACCACTCTCCTGCCAGCCTGTCCCTCTCCTTCTTGAATGACAGGGCTAGGCTCCTGCATCATCATCCTGCCTGCCCCTGCCAGTCAAGGGGAGGAAGGGGCTGACAGAGGAAGCAGGTGGAGAGAGTGCAGTGGCTTAGAGCCACCCTCAGTGCACTTAATTACTCATTTGCATATGAATTACAGGTACTTTTTCTCCAGAATGGAGCAATGGATCGCTAAATGAAAGACATTGGGGGTCATTTATTAAGACCAGCGTCCAGCTGGCAGTGGGTCCTCTAAAGTTATTTAGTGGTCCCGGCCTCTACATAACATCGGTGCATCCACCGCCAGTCCAACTTCCTTGCTGGCTTTAATTTAGACAATTTTTTACTCGCAAAACAGACATAGAAAATGATGAATGAGGTGGGCCTGCCACCCGTCCACTTTTTTAGACCTGGCATGAGCGGGGAAAAGTCGCTGATTGCAGCGCAAATAACCTTTGTGCTGCAATCTGTGCCAGAAATACGCTTAATATGGGCGTCTTTCTGATAGTAGATGACCCCCATTGTGCCTTCTTTATCAGTGAATTTCCTAGTGACTCCCTATAATCCTATGATTCCCTATAAGCATTTTGCTAAAAAGCTTTGTAGCCTCATTATTTATGTCATATCTGGATTTCTGTATATTGAATCTAAAGTGAGGTGTCAGGTTGTCCAACACCATAGCATTTTTTTTTTGCAAACATTTGATAATCAAATCAAATAAATAAATGACTAAAAATAAAATGAGCAATTCTCACATTACCAATCCCCTACCGTGCCAGCACTTGCCTGGTTGCTCTGCAAGTCTGTGTTTGTCGGGCACCAGACATGTGAATGCTGCAGCCAATTACTGACTGCACTGCTACAGCCAGCGGTCACGTGTCCACACACCACCCCATCACTGGAGCCCAGAAAACAGAAATCAACAATGGACTAGGAAAGCGTAGAGGTGGCCATGTCATGCCTTATGAAGGAGCCAAGTTCGACCTGTCTCTCCATTAGGACAGGAGAATGGGACCCCTGTTTGCAGAATAGGTGGGGATCCCAACAGATGTACCCCAATTGATCAGTTAGTTATTCCCTATATTGTGGATTGGGGATAACTTTAAAGGGCATCTGTCAGCATGATGGTCCCATGTTCATATGTGCCTGCACTGCTGAGAAAAATGAAGTTTTAATATATGCAAATGAACTACTAAGAGCAATGGGGGCGTTGTCATTACACCTAAATGCTCCGCTTTGTAAATGTGATCACAACAGACCCTGCCAAAGTGGAGAAGGCGTGGCCGTTGCAGAGAGAGCAGAGGCTCTAAGTGTAATGGCAACCCCCCCGTTGCACCTAGAGGCTCATTTGCATATATTAAAACATTTTCTCAGCAATGTGGACACATATAAACATGGGACCAACACAGATGCCATCAGCTGCCAAGTGCACATGTAACAGGTCAGCCAGTGTCATAGGTACAAACCTGCTGACAGATGCCCTTTAAAACTTTGCACAACCCCTTAATAGTGAATATCGACAGAGAGAGATACGGATAGAAAAGTCGAATACGATATTTTTATTAAAGTAAAATGATTGTCAATAAGATAATGATTTATGAACAGCATTCTTGGACTTTACTTCCACTGAATATGATTTAACTATGCCTATGACTAGACTACTTCTTAGTGGTAAAAAAGTCGATATAATTCCTACAAAACACCCTGAATTCCTGCAACTTTCTTCTATGTATATGAATAAAAGCAGACTCCCTATCATGAAAATGTCGTCTGATTAAATATCATTTAATGGGAAAAAAGACTGATCCCAAGTGGCATTTCCAAATCCATATCAGGAAAGGTATCTAAATGGATTTTGTGACCTATAGCGTTTCACTCCAGCATCAGTGACATAATCAAGCTGTAGTCTGGAGATATTTCATCTTTTGTATGATGTCTAAGGAGGTCAGAATTTTTTCGGGCACATGTTTGGAATATTAAAAATACACATTGCAGTCGTACTTCCTGGTAAAGATAACGTAGCAATTGCCTCATTAATCCAGAACCCCATAGAGACTTTTCTTCTGAAGGTTCTGTCTGGAACATCTTAATTCAGCTTGATCAGATTTCTACTTCTCTTACGTCTCCCCAGAGATTTATCAAAGCGTTTACCTAGGGGCTGGATCTCTACTGGAGGCCTCAGCAGCAGCTCACTATGTCTTGATTGGACTGAAGCAGTGGAAATGTAGCTTTTCCCCTGCAACCATCTCAGCCTTCGTTATTCCTAACATACGATGTTCTATATTTTCCAGCTCTTATTAACATTTGGCACCATGGCTTAACAGTCTGTTGCTCAGATCTCCCTCCTGCCAGAATCTTCTTTTCTGTAACCTTCTATGTTATTTTGGGGTTTATGTATGAGAACCCTTGCATTGTGTTATACATGGTTATTAGATGGGAAGATAATCCTGAAGATCATCGCTAATAAGCGTTCCTAAGAACGCTTGTTAGCGATGATCCGGCAGTGTAATTCTGCTGCCGATTTGGAATCTTTTAGCAGGTTTAAAAATCATTGTTTGCCGGCGGCAGATCATGCTGTCTAATCACGATCTGCTGCCGGCAAACAATAATTCGGTATGGAGATGAGCGATGGCATGAGCGTTCGCTCCTTCCCATACTTAGGAGGAGATCGCTGAATGTAATAGCAAAAAGTATCCTCCACAGGCGATTGCCGGGAAGGAACGCTTCCCTCCCCGACAATCGCCTAGATGATCTGCAGGTCCAATATAAGCCTTAGGCCGAGTTCACACGAACGTGTGTGACCCGTGCCTGTGCTGCGGCCCGCAAATAGCGGGCCGCAATGCACGATCGCCGGCCGTAGGTCAGCCGCATCGGATCGCGGACCCATTCACTTTAATGGGTCCGCGATCCGGCCGTTCCGCTAAAAGATAGGACTTGTTCTATCTTTTAGCGGAACGGAAGTACGGGACGTAACCCCACGGAGGCACTCCGTAGTGCTTCCGAGGGGTCCCGTCCCGTGCGGCCGTTCCGCGATTCCGGATTTGCGGACCCACACGGAACTGTGGCCGTGTATTGCGGCCCGCGATTTGTGGGCCGCAATACGGCCACAGATCACACACGTTCGTGTGAACTTAGCCTTAGGGTATGTTCACACCACAAACAATGGGGCAGATTTAATAATACTATCCACGTGGATGATAAACCTGGCACACCTATGGACTGTCTAATATAAAAGGTCCTTTTACACGGACTAATAATCAGGCCAGTTGTTGGGGATCAGCATTTGTAGTATTGCTCATTCCAGATAACTGGCCTGTGCCGGCTATCGGCTGATAAATTCGGTGATCGTGTCTTTCAGCCGCCACCTGAAATCATCATTTCTGGATAGCATATAGGGCTGTTGCAACAGGCATCTGTTGCCAAATGATTTTCTATGGTCGCCTATCCCCATACAGCGGAGGTGACTGCTGCATGTAAATCTCCACTGACGATCAGGAAATTATCAGGAACGTTTGGTTTGTTTCCGATAATTCATGTAAAAGGAACCTACCTGTAAGTTTTTACCACCTACTAGATGGCTTAGGCTACTTTCACACTGGCGTTTCTGGGTCCTCTTGTGAGATCCGTTTCAGGACTCTCACAAGCGGCCCAGAACGGATCAGTTCAGCCCCAATGCATTCTGAATGGATAAGGATCCGTTCAGAATGCATCAGTTTGGCTCTGTTGCGCCTGTATTCCGCTCTGGAGGCGGACACCAAAACACTGCTTGCAGCATTTTGATGTCCGCCTGATGATACGGAGCCAAACGGATCCACAATATGACTTTTTAAGAATAATGCAAACGGATCCGTTCTGAACGGAAACAAGCGTTTGCATTATCGGTGCGGATCCGTCTATGCAGATACAAGACGGATCCGCACCGAACGCAAGTGTGAAAGTAGCCTTAGTTTGTACCAGAATTGTGTGCCTGAATTTTGGCACATCAATAGCTAGCCCTTCCACCATACCTCTTCCTGCCCCCTTGTTGGTCAAGGCAACAAAACATTCTGCAGCACTTAATAAATGAGCCTGAATTCTGGTGCATTTCCAGCAGTACATTTATCCCATTGGGGGTTTGTCCAACGTAAGAATGCTCCACCATGTAAATATGGTGGTTGTGCAGTGACAATAATTGACATTATTTTCACCAGATTTACTCCAATATATGAAGCCCGCAATATGTTACCCTCCTGCTGGATATGGGCACATGAATTCTGATGTGTAGAGAAAGAGTCTAATCTCCTGAACAATAATGGTCATGGTCTTCCAGCAATTACCATAGTTTGTGGGGAACTGTGGGTTCTTTCTAGACTGGCCATGGATTCTCAGGCACTGCCCAGATGGCAGAAGGGTCACTTTGTCCCTGAAAGTGGAGATAGATCAAGGCAGATTCCACAAAAGGCATAAGAGTGTGTAAATACTTATAGTGTTTACCTGATAACAAATGCAGCACACTCATTTACTGCGTATTCACATAGAAAATGTGAGAAGCGAGCCCACTAAAATATTACAAACCAGAGCAAGACAACAAATAGGCTTGCAGATGGTTACTGACAATTTAATGACTAGTTTCCAATGTTTTGCAAAGATATAATCTTCTGATGGGTTTTGCAGAACAACTAGTGATTCTCACAATGATCGAATCGTCAAAGGATGAGCTCTAAAAATGACTAGGGCAATATAATAAATAAAGCTGTCCAAGCCATACAACCAAGTACTTAGGGTCCACGTCCGATTTTATGGGAACACATTTGCTGTTTCGTGCCTTTATTTTTTATTATTATTTTGTTTTTTATTATTATTTCCAGGACACAGAAGACACTGGAAAAAGAGAAGAGGATGATCCTGATGCTGCTGCCCAGGATTCAGATGTTTTCACCCAGAAAAGCTTGGCCTCATCTCCCGAGGTGCCTCACCATACTTTTTACCTATTGTTTGCTCTGGTTAATGTAATGTACCCCTTACTTAGTTCTAGGGACAGCCTGCTGGGATGGAGAAATTGCTATAAAAACAATTCTTCCATTTCTACATGCTTTTTGGTTACACAGATTTCCCGGTGTTTGACCCAAGATCAAAACTGATAATTTTACAGCCAACATCTCAGACAGGATTAGTTTATTATTGCTAAATGATGTGTCATCTGTATACCTTCCTAACATCAGTTTGGATTAACCTGGTCATACACAAGAATTCTCAGTCATAGTGCCATAGGGAATTCTACTGCCAGAGAACTCCTAATCCTATAATTTTTACAGTGTAGGTAAAGGGGCTGTGTTAGGGTTTATGCCCACGAAGTTAAGGCCTCCGTGCCCGTGCTGCGGACCGCAAATTGCGGTCCGCAAAGCACGGGCACCGACGGCGGGGCAGCCGCATGCGGATCGTGGACCCATTCACTTGAATGGGATCCGCGATCTGCATCCGACAGTCCGCACAACAAAAAAACAGTGCATGCACTACTTTTTTGCAGTGCGGAGGCACGTACAGTAAACCCACTCCATAGTGCTTCTGATCCGTGCCTCCGTTCCGCAATCAGTCATGCACACAGCCGGTGCCCGTGTATTGCGGACCCGCTGTATGCGGGCCGCAATACGGCCACGGGGGGCACACGGTCGTGTGCATGAGCCCTTAGAATGTACTCTCAGGTACAACGGGAGGCCTCAGAAACTGAAGTGCAAATGAAATCAATGTTCTAGAGCCTTTTATATACCAAAATTACAGGGTTATAAAAGTGGATGCAGAGTAGTTTGGATATAAAATAATCCCTTCCTACATGCGGTATTGCAAGTAGTGCACAGTCCTACTGTGCAGGTGGTCATCCTTCTTCAGTATCTGTCCACTGGAGCACAATGGGAATTGGTCAGCAATCTCTAGCAGCACTACACCACTTCTCTGCTCTTCCAAACTCCCCAGGTTCAACACAGTCTAATGGTGGATTGGGTAATGGTTTAGGCGATTAACGACACAATCGCATTTAGCGATTTACAGCCGATGACAGACAGCATTTTCATGCAAAGATTATTGTGTACAAATTTGCTTGCATGAGGTTGTTTACTTACTTAACGAAGGATCGTTCACTGTATCTAGACAGCAACAATTTCATAAAACACGCTTATTTTTACATCATTCACAAGATCACATGATGTACCATTATATCATAATAATGACAAATAATTTATTAGTTCGCATAATTGATTTTACAAGCATTGAAATAAGCATTTTTGTTACAATTCTTCAGTCCCTAGATTAATTTACGCTGTATGATTATCGTTCAACATGAATCAACCATTTGAATTGTAACAATTATCCATTCTCCTAAATCCACCATTAGTGGAGATCAAGGAGAAAGAGACCTTTTGATAACATCCAACAAACTTTAATGGTACTACTTACTTTACAATAAAGCCCGTAACATGCATTTGGCTAAACCAGTACAAAAGTTGTTAAAATGGATCCGCTTTCCCCTTCCAACTACTTTTACCATCCCGGTTTCTTCAAGGGCTAAAGCGGGATCAAGGGTACGGCAGTCCAGATTTGGGTGGAACCAAAGATCTGAAACTGTATTGAACCCAGGGAGTTTGGAAGAGCAGAGCAGGAAGAAGTGTCTAGAGACTGTCAGATGCCAGATGGCTCATCTTCCAGTAGAACAAAATAATTGGGTGTTGAAATTCAACATGCCTGGTCCTTCTCTCCCTGACATCATCTTTAGACTGTTGGCCGGTGCCACAGAAAGTGGTAGGTTCGGCTGACGATAGTCTTAGGGCTAATGCACACGAACGTATTTTCTTTCCGTGTCAGTTCCATTTTTTTTGCGGACTGCATATGGAGCCATCCATTTCAATAGGTCCGCCAAAAAAAATTGAAGTTACTCCGTGTGCATTCCGTTTCCGTATGTCCGTTCTATTTTTTTTGCAGAAGATGTCCTATTATTGTCTGCATTATGGACAAGGATAGTACTGTTCTATTAGGGGCCAGCTGTTCTGTTCCGCTAAATACGGAATGCACACGGACATCATCCGTATTTTTTACGGATCCGTTTTTGCGGACCGCAAAATACATATGGTCGTGTGCATGAGCCCTTATGTGTATGGAATCCTTTAGAGTACAAGTGTATTGCTGCCAGACACTTAGGGGGTCATTTATTAAGACCCTAATAACCCCTATATCTGGAGGTGGATCCGCCGAAGTTCTGAAGAGGTGCCGGCCTTTACATAACTTCGGCGCATCCAGCGCCAGTACTAAATGTAAGCCTGCTTCCGAGCTGTCTTACATTAAGTAAATTTTCTATGTCTAACACAGGCATAGAAAATTATGACTGAGATGAGCCTGCCGGCCCATCCCCTTCCTCACCACACCTACTTTAAGTGGCAGATGGTGCGCCAATAACCTTTACGCCGCAATCTGAGCCAGCTGTACGCCTAAGGGTACTTTAACACTAGCGTTATTCTTTTCTGGTATTGAAATCCGGTAAAGGGTCTCAATACCGGAAAAAAATGCTTCCGTTTTGTCCCAATGCATTCTGAATGGAAAGCAATCCGTTTAGTATGCATCAGGATGTCTTCCGTTTCGTCCCTTGTATGGTATTTGACCGGAACACTACCGCACTTGCCGCATCCGGCATTCATTTCCATTGAAATGTATTAATGCCGGATCCAGTACCAAGTGTTCTGGAATTGCCGCATCACTGGATCCGGTTTTCCAATCTGCGCATGCGCAGTTCTTTCTAGCTTAAAAAGAAAAAGTAAATACCGGATCTGTTATTCCGGATAATACCGGAAAGACGGATCCGGTATTTCAATGAATAAGTCTACCGGATCCGGAAAAAACTGATATACATTTGCATACAGATTTCCGGATCTGGCAGGCAGTTCCGTTGCCGGAACTGCCTGCCGAATTCTAACAACGCTAGTGTGAAAGTACCCTAATATCGGTGTATTTCTGGATAGTAAATGATCCTCTTAATTTTCTAGATAACACTTAAAGGGGTTGTGTCACTTGGATTTTTTATCGGGCAGTGTGATACCACCTCAAAGGGGTTGTGTCACTTGGATGTTTTATCGGGCAGTGTGATACCACCTCAAAGGGGTTGTGTCACTTCAGCAAATGGCATTTATCATGTGGACAGAGTTAATACCAGGCACTTACTAATGTATTGTGTGGAGGTTAGCTTTACAAATGGTAGGCAGTCGGCAGGATTGGATGCAACATAAGGGTTTTACTGGAAAAAAACAGAACAAAAATTGTTCCAACAGGGTGGCTTGGCTTCAGCCCATCCAAGTTCAGTCACATAAAGCACTTATCTTCAGCCCTCATGTGCAGAATCTTGTCTTTTGCCTTCTCTGGAACACTGTGGAGAGGAATGTTCCCAAGTCCTCTCCAGACCACCAATCCACACTCTTTTAAATTAGCTTCCAGCTGGGTGAGGTGGTAACACACGAGATGGAGTATGGGAGTGACCTTCCCACCCAAACTCTTCAGTCACTCCTAAATCCCGGACCCAAATTCCAGCTACCACAAACTCAGCGATCTAACATCACTGAGAGCAGCAGCCTCAGTGACACATACTTCCCACCAATAACCTCACCCCTTGGATGCTTACAATTGTTATTCTCCATATTGTCTCCTTTGCTGTCTGGATTCATTTTTCGATCACATTATACACGGCTCGTTTCCATGGTTATGACCACCCTGCAATCCAGCAGACGTGGCCACGCTTGCACACTATAAGAAAAAGCACTAGCCTATATGTGCTTCTGCTGTCTTGGCCACCAGAGAGGCCGAAACTTTTTCCTATAGTTTGCAAGCACGACCACTGCTGCTGGATTGCAGGGTGGTCATAACCATGGAAACAAACTGTGTATAAATGTGATGGATAAAGGAATCCAGCCAGCAAAGGAAGCAATATGGACAATAACTTTAGTAAGTGTCTTGTATTAACTTTCCCTACATAATAAATGCCACTTGCTGAAGTGAAACAACCCCTTTAAGGTGGTATTACACTGCCTAATAAAACATCCATCCTGATTAGGCTGGGTTTACATCTGCGCTTTTAATTCGGGCAGTGTGTTCCAGTGGTGGAACAGACTGCAGGAATTCACTGTATCTGGCGCACATGGTGGCTTTCGGCCGGAGAAAAAATACTACACGCAGCATTATATGCTGGAAAGTTGACGGATCCCATTAAAATGAATCGGGAGCCAGCTGTGCACGGTGGTATCCAGCTGTGCCGGATAGGGTAAACTCTGGCAGTCTGTTCCTCTGCTGGATGGAGTTTAACAGAGCAGATATGAACCCAGCCTTACACAGGCCGATGCAAACAGAATGTGGGAGGACCGGCTCATTCCTTCCCATTCTATTCATTATCAGCAGCACATCCCTGGTTACACAGGGCGATGTGTTGCTGATAATTGGGCATCTTTCATCCCTGTTGCAGCTGATGGACGGGCATTTGCTCATTTATCGGCTGCTTAATTATATGAGCCAATTATTGCGAACAAGTGTTCCTATGAACGTTTGTTCCTGGTAAATTACGGATAATTGTTCAGTCTGATAGAAAATTTAGAAGGCAAAGCACAGCATCCCACAACTCTGCAGGTGACACATGATCGGAAGGTGATGGTGGTCAAAAGGACTGGTTAACATACTGTAAACATAATGAGGGTTTAAAAGAGTTATTTAAACATTATAATTTTGAGTGTGATTTTGGCAGGGCTTTTATGTTTTTTTTAAATAGCTTATTACATGCCTATTGTTTGCTGATTTGTTTTTGCTGTTTTCGTGTGGTACATATTTATATGTGGATGATAAAACTCTTATTTTGGCTCATTTACAACTGAGTACTACGTAAACATTGTCATACACACAATCACTTGTAAAAATGTGTATTTAAAAACATAATTATATACATGACTCCGGTATGGAGTGAAAGGCATCAAAGATCCATTCAGATAGAACAAAGTGAGCAAATCAAATTGTTATTTTCTATTTACCAAGGCTTTATTGTTGTAGAGGTATTTCATGTTATTTCTTGTTTTTTGCTGTTATATAAATGTCATATTTATACTGTGTATTTAAACGAGACACATTACAGTTCAACTTTTTTGATAGTACACTAACTTTTTTCAGATATTATTATACCACTATTGTTTTTTGTCATTATCTGATTGTTTTTGACAGAACTATGTCAGTTTTTCACATAAAATTAAATGAAATACTTGTCAGATCTTCCAGGGATCACAAAGAGACGGTTTAAAAAGGCTGGAACCACACATTTTCAAGCTAAAAGTTAGATGTATATAAGTTAGGTCCATATATATTTGGACAGAGACAACATTTTTCTAATGTTTGTTCTGTACATTACCACAATGGATTTTGAACAAAACAATTCAGATGCATTTGAAGTTCAGACTTTCAGCTTTAATTCAGTGGGTTGAACAAAATGATTGCCTAAAAATGTGAGGAACTAAAGCATTTTATCAACTCAATCCCTTCATTTCAGGGGCTCAAACGTAATCGGACAAATTGAATAATTGTAAATAAATGTTCATTTCTAAAACCCTTTGTTGGCAATGACTGCCTGAAGTCTTGAACTCATGGACATCACCAGACGCTGAGTTTCCTCCTTTTTAATGCTCTGCCAGACCTTTACTGCAGCGGTTTTCAGTTGCTGTTTGTTTGTGGGCCTAAGTTTAGTCTTTAACAAGTGAATTGCATGCTCTATTGGGTTCAGATCAGGTGACTGACTTGGCCATTCAAGAATATTCCACTTCTTTGCTTTAATAAACTCTTGGGTTGCTTTGGCTTTATGTTTTGGGTCATTGTCCATCTGTATTATGAAACGCTGACCAATCAGTTTGGCTGGATTTGAGCACACAGTATGTCTCTGAAAACCCCAGAATTCATCCGGCTGCTTCTGTCCTGTGTCACATCATCAATAAACACTAGGGACCCAGTGCCACTGGCAGCCATGCATGGCCAAGCCATCACACTGCCTCTGCTGTATTTTACAGAGGAGGTGGTATGCTTTGGATCATGAGCTGTACCATGCCTTCACTATACTTTTTTCTTTCCATCATTCTGGTAGAGGTTGATCTTAGTTACATCTGTCCAAAGAATGTTTTTTAGCAAAGTCCAATCTAGCCTTCTTATTCTTGAGGCTTATGAGTGGCTTGCACCGTGCTGTGAACCCTCTATATTTACTTTCATGCAGTCTTCTCTTTATGGTAGATTTGGATATTGGTACGCCTATATCCTGGAGAGTGTTGTTCACTTGGTTGTCTGTTGTGAAGGGGTTTCTCTTCACCGTGGTAATTATTTTGCGATCATCCACCACTTGTTGTCGTCCGTGGGCGTCCAGGTCTTTTTGCATTGTTGAGGTCACCAGTGCTTTCTTTCTTTCTCAGGATCTACTCAAACTGTAGTTTTTGCCACTCCTAATAGTGTAGCAATTTCTCGGATGGGTTTTCTCTGTTTTCGCAGATGAAGGATGGCTTTTTTCACCTGCATGGAGAGCTCCTTTGACCGCATTTTTACTTCTCTGCAAAATCTTCAAAATGCAAGCACCACATCTCAAATGAACTCCAGGCCTTTTATGTGCTTAATTGAGAATGAAATAATGAAGGAATTGCCCACGCCTGCCCATGAAACAGCCTTTGAGTCAATTATCCAATTACTTTTGGTCCCTTTTAAAAAAAGGGTGCCACATGTAAAGGAGCTGAAACTCCTAAATGCTTCATCCAATTTTAATGTGGATACCCTCAAATGAAAGCTAAAAGTCTGGACTTTATGTCCATGTCCATGATATAACTATAACTTGAATATGTTTTAGTAAACAGGTAATAAAAACAAAATTTGTGTCAGTGTCCAAGTATATATGGACCTAACTGTACATATTTTCTTTATACATATCCCTCTTTACATAAAAGGGCTTGTCCGGTTACAGGAGGAAACCAGACAATTCTTGAGATCTGCCTGAAATAATGAAGTAGTAAGCGCTTAACTGACAGATGTCATGTTGCTGTTCTGGTTCTCTATTTTCCTGGCTGCAGCTGTGATGCCATGTCCACAACACGTGACTGCTGCAGCCAATCATGGGATCTGTCAGGTAAATACTTTTTCACTGCAGGCAGATCAGAAGGGTTTCAGCAATCAAAGAGGACCTTTCACTTCTCCTGACATGCTTGTTTTAATAGCTCCATACAGTCCCCATGTAATAATAATTCTGGAGCATCTATTCTATGACTCTATGTTGTGCCATTCTTTTAGTATTTCTACTAGAAGTTATGACTGAATTACTAGCAGTCTGCAGTAAGGGTACAGAGGGGAGGTAACCAGTTGGGGCGGTGTATCTGCACAGTCTGAAAATGGCAGCACTGATTGGATGGAGTGAGTCTGTGCAGGTACAAACCTCCAACTGGTTACCTCCCCTCTGTACCCTTACTGCAAACTGCTAGCAATTCACTCATAACTTCTAGTAGAAATAATAAAGGAATGGCACAACATAGAGCCATAAGAATAGATGTTCCAGAATTGTTATTACATGGGGAATGTAAGTAGCCATTAAAACAGGCCTGTCAGGAAAGGTGAAAGGTCCTCTTTAAATCCCCAGTGACTCCAATGCTGCCAGTCTCATGGTCTCTGTCGTTCACTGCAGTGATGACATGCTGTACTGACATAGGATCTGTGCTGCCAATCACTGGCCGCAGTGGCGTATGTATGACATGTAACACCTATGTTCAGTGATTGGCCACATGTAAGTATGGCACATCATCTATGCACTTTAACAGAAACCAGCAAGGGGACCACAGGGATGACAGTGCTGAAGCAATAGACGAATTCAAGGCTTATAGAGGATTTTCCCATAACCAACATGTGTCATCCACCCACTGAATAGGTGATGAATGTACAATCATCTGACTGTCATGAGAATGGGTGTGCCTGTGTGAATGGAGTGGTGACCACCGCTCCACTTACCTCTATGGGGCTGATAAGTACAGTGCTTGACTGTTTCCGTTAATCCCACAGAAGTGAATGGAGCGGTGGCCACACATGTGTAATACCACTCTATTCACACAGGTGATACGTGGATAGGCGATACATGTTGTTTATGGGAAAAACCCTTTCCTAGTTATCTTATGACACAGGCTACTGCCATAATATTTTAAAGTCCAAAGGTTTTAATCTGGCACTATACTAACAATGACGCTTTTTTAATAAAATTATAATAGCCATTTATCGTAAGTATGCAAGGGCGTAGCTAAAGGCTCAAGGGCCCTGGGGCAAGTTCAGCTTGGGCCCCCCTTCCCTCAGTGCTTTGTTGCCAGGGTCAGGGAAGCACATAACCTTCCTGGGCCCCAGTGCAAAATCTATAACAATGCCCTCCCAGCATGCACTTTCTATAATACCGTTGTCTTCTTATGTGGCACAAGGGTCTTTGGGCCCCCTCAGGCTCCTGGGCCCGGTAGCGACTGCTACCTCTGCACCCCCTATAGCTACGCCCCTGTAAGTACGTCAAGATGATTATAAGTTTATCAATCCTGTGAGACTAGGCATTGTGTTCCTCAAGGGATCAATTGGTTTCTGTTTTGAAATCTGCTTCTAGTGCATCCAACCTGCCAGAGGACTCTGTCTAAAGTAATGCACCACATCCATATGCATAATGCAGGCGCAGATTGTTTTTTTATTTGTGTGCAACTGATTAATTTGAGGAGCACATTCCCTGAAAGTCCCACTAGAATATGGCCGCCTTTCAGAAGGCTCATAGCATCTACAGTAATTAGTCCGGTTATGGTCTGCTTTCACCATCCTTGCATATAGGGCAGAGCTATGTACCATGTCTTAATGTATACTTTTCTGTGAGTGTGAACCTTACTGATGTATCATTAGTAAACGATATATACACAAGAGAAACAAATGAGACATTATATATTGCCCATTCTTACTCTCACTGTGCATTAGTAGCTAACTCGTCTTGCTCTGATTACCATGCAGGGCATGGAGCATTGGGTTTTTATAGAAAGGAGAACAGAAAACTCTCATGCTTCATTTGAAGAGGTGCCAAAATCTCAAACTGTCCAGATTCCTGGACAGGAATTGTCCCCCAACAGGGAAGATGACATACAACTTCTCAAGGATAGGGGGAAAAGAGAAACTGAGGACCCACACGAGGAGAAAGGTACTGAAAAAGTAGTACCTATGGTAAAGGGAGTGGAGAGAAGAATCAGGTTAACACAAAGGGAAGAGCGCCTGGTGATGGTAACTAATGAATGGGATTTAGTGGAAAGTAAAGCCAGGACAGCGCCAGATGGTGCACCTGCAGACGAGAGCCGAGAATGGGCTATAAAGATGGACAATTTAAAACAAGGACAAGTCTGGAGTAGGGGAGAGGAAGTAGATGGAGAAGAACCCTCCATAAAGTGGACAGAGAGAGGAGCGGTAGCATCTGGATCATCAGAAAGAGCTCATGATATGAGTAGGACCATTGTGGAGATTGGAGAGTGCCGGCGTGTCATTTTATGTGATGAAGAAGAAGCTGATGACAGTGCTGATGAAACCGAAGGCGAGTGGAGCAACGAGGTCCACTGGGAAGACCAACAAAAAACTTTAATATGGTGTGAGAGTTCAGGATACCAGCAACCTAAGAAATCAGATGATGCAGAGGACACAAGCATATGTGCATCATCCCAGCATCCTTATGAGCAAATGGAATCTTCTGTACTAACTGGTAGAAAAGAGGAGAGGCAGCAAGATGAAACAGTGAAGGAAACCTTAAGGGAGTATGTCACGACTGATATCCTAATGCCGGATGATCATACTGAAGAAATGACTGAAGACGGATGTGCAACAAGCACAGGTAATACAGAAGAGGCTTCAACATCTAAACTTCCGAATGAACCAATGTCTTCAAGTGTACAAATGACAGCCGAAAGAGGCACAGAAGATTTATCTCTGGAAGATTGGGGCCCACCAGTGCTTCACTTTATGCTACCAACCATCATACCATTACCCGTGAGCTTTCCAAGAGAACGGGGTCATCAAGAAGTAGTTGCAGCCAGTAATCAAAGTGAACAAATTCTTGTTCAACCAAATCCTAGGAACCATGCTGCTCCTTATCAAGAAGGAACCGCCAGCCCTGCTGAATCCACAACAGACACTCCTGGGGACCTTTCATCTCCAGACTCAGGCTGTGAAATAACACTCACCGATGTGGCGGTAACTGTGTTAAATCCTCGGAAGTAGCATGTTTGTTAGGGGGGAGGGAAATAGGCACCAAAACTGCTTGGCATTAGAGTGTTGTGGTTTGGCTAGCACGCCCGGTCCCTGTGTGTGTATACGAAGGGGCATGGTGTCATAATGGGATCTGTCTGCCTGTCTGTGCCAATTCTCTCCCACCATCTGCTTCTGGCTGGAGTACCGTCTGGCTTAAAATACCCCGTCCCCAAAAATATCAGTCTGAAAAGCATGGAAGCAAAAGAGGAGACGGGAAGGAGAGCTGGTGGAAAAGATAAAGAGAGGTGAAGCTACATCCTCTTCTTAACTAATCTGGCAACATCACTAAAATACATCTTCCCCACTCCAGGAAATCAGGCGCTTTCAATGACATGACAGTGATTCATTGGCTCCTGCAGTAATTTTCTTAGTCGTCTGGGAAAATCAATGCTTGGCAGGTACCCTGCAATTCATGTCTCATACTAAATGCATAAATGGATTGAAATGCCTTGCGATTTGCTCCTTCATGGATAAGAAATAGTTACTAATCTCCATCCCACCTCCTCCACACTCACTGCACCGAGGCTGCTGTTTTCTTGCTTTTGTGCTATGCATTTGGACACTGATTCACTGAGCTGTATTAAGTCTTGGAATAAGATGAAATATGTTCTTAAATATGTTCTACAATCTTAGCCAACCCACGTCTTCTTTCATGTAGGCCTTTGGTTTACTTTTTAGCCTCTTTCACGGTTTTATTTTGTTCATATATCCATCAGTCTGTTCCCTATATTTCCATTTAGTTCTTGTGCCCCTACTTTTATCCATACTGTATAAAATATAGAAAATACAACCAATATGGTCCTTTGGGAACAATTTAATACAGCTTAGTGAATCAGCATCCCATCAAGCCTCGCTTTGATGCTGTGCTGCCCAGCATCAGTCTCATGCATTGTGCTGAAGGTCTTGCTCTCTGCCCCTTGGAAATTCTTCACTCTAACCCTTCTCTCCTGCTCTAGAGTCAACCACTTGAGTCAACTTCTTGGGAGGAAAGGGACATCCCATCTGCTCTCAGAGAGGTCTCCCTGCCGGACCAGGGTTATAGGAAATCCGGGATTGTCCTTTTTCAGGTCAGGGCTATGGCCTGCCCTGATTCTGTTTGCACAGTATCATTTTCTGACAGAGGGGTGTATAATAAATTATATCTCTTGGTGTATATGCAGTAAAACATAATCTATGAAATGAAAAAGAAAATCTTTATTTCGCTAAACTCCATGAATGTTAAACATTGTAACACAACATAGAAATCGGCATAACATTCGTTGTCTTCTGACATCACAATGCAGCATAGATACATCACCAGGTGTACACTAAGAGTTGATGTCAAATGTAAATCCTAAATGAGCTTGATAACCTCTACTGAACTCAAGAGATCAGGAAGGGATGTGCCGAGGTTCACACATTCAGGATATGCATAGAGCAAATTTTATATGTATTTTCCAGCAGAAATCAGAGGCTGACGCTCCTATTTCTGCCATGGATGGGCTGGAGTATCCGCACAAGGATTAGCCCCATTGCAAATTTAAAAGTCCGCAGCATAGTCGGTATTCCATGCGGATTCCTTCCTCTGCATATGAATGGGTTTCACTTGTATATAAGTCAACATCCATCTCTTCCGCGAGGCTTGTTTCAGGGTGTTTTTCCTTCATCAGTACAGAGTAGGATAGCAGCTTGGGGAAGGGGGGTCTGGTTTCCAATATCGATGACCAATCAGGTGATCAGTATAAGACCGGGGTTGGTCCCGACTCCCAGCATCCCTGCCGATCAGCTGTTTGAAGAGAGCACAGCGCTCGAAGGCATCTCGCTCAGCCAGCCAGCATCCTACTCCATATCTATGAGGGTTAAATACTCTGAAACAGCTGTCAACAGATGGATGGGTGGCTTGGTAATTTTCCTTAATCACGTTCCAAGAATTGTTAAAGTCAGATGTTGACTTATAAGAAATCACATGAAATAGGTGGCACTAGTGAAACGGTTCTCATTCTCTGGGAAATACATACAGTATTTGCATTCATTTACTTTGGAAGTGGGATGTCAGTGGATTTGATGAGGATTTAAGTGCAGAATTTGTGCCTAAATCCTTGTCAAATCCTCAATGTGTTGCCTAATGCGTTCCATTAATGGACATATTCACATAATAATAGTAGTTGGATGTTTACTTACATTGCTATGTCCACTTAAATCAGATTCCCTTTGGATAAGCTGGAGACTTATAAAAAATAATGGGTGTAATTGTTAATAATCCTTTGTAAATTTTTCCAAATGATTATGGAAGGGCATTATCACAAGCCCATCTGAACTCACCATTCCCCTTTGAGTAATGTCACACTGAGATCTTTCGCCATCATGGCTTTTTGCATTCCCTTAGAGAGTGAGCAGCAGGGAAGCAGATGAAGGACGCACGGCAGGAGAGGAGGAGCAAAGTGCGGGGCTCCTAAAGGAGAACCAACTGAGCATTGAGAGGAAGTGCTCAAGCATAACCGTCAGTTCTACATCCAGTCTGGAGGCCGAGGTGGACTTCACCGTCATTGGAGATTACCACTCCAATGTAGGCTTTGAAGATTTCACACGCAGCCTGCCAGAGTTGAACAGAGACCAGGGTGATGGAGGCACCACTGACAACCCTACAACTGCCCCCCAAGAAGAACATGACGGAGATAAGACAGAGGAGGAGACAACGGAGGTACAGAGTTTCAGCATGGAGTGTCCAGACGTACCCTTGTCTGTGTTGTCATTCCTTCCAGTAAATATGTGACCTGCGGCATCTTAAAGTGGCTGTCCAGGTCTGCGGTACATCACTGAAAGTGTCAAGTGCCTCGAAGGTGCTGGAAATGCACGTCACGGTCCAATACGTACACGTTTATGTCCAAGTTTCCATCCTACATCTATTGTTGTGTTTATGTTCCCCAGCTTGTTACTTGACATTGCATGTCACTGTGCCATGACACCACCATGTGCATGCTCTTAACCTCCATCTTTACAGCCTAAAATTCTCCAGGATGTCATCTCCACTGACGCATGGCATCGACAGGTTTTTCTAGCATGTTCATGTACATCATTTTATTAAACATCCTAAACCCATCCTGTGCATGTTTGTTATGGTCATTCATGTCTTCCATATTCATAAGCTGTTTTCCATGTATTTTGCCTAGATGTTTGTAACCCTATTCTTTTTTTCACACAGTCGCATCTGAAGACAGTGCAGAAAGAGGTCATCACTAGTGTGAACGCGGTTAGCAGGACAGATGAAGAAACCATTACACACACACAGATTACTACTGTGCAAACCACTCAGGTAACAATTTCAAAAAAGAAGACTGAACCTGGTTGTTTAGTGAATCCACAGTCTCATGTCTGTAAACCTTTGGCAACTTTCCATTATAATTTGTGTTTCATCACCATTTAACGTGACATCTGCTTGCTGTCAGCAAATGGAACTATTCTTATGTTGATTTATTGTGTAATTTGGCATCCAGATGTGTATCAGACATACTAGACAAATGTGGTTTGAAAATAGCTTTAGGGTCCATTCACATGTCTGTAGTGCATTGAGGATCCGAAATACACCCGGCAGGCACCCCCACAGAACTGCCTATTCTTGTCCGCAATTGCGGACAAGAATAGGACATGTTCTATTTTTTCCGGAGCCGCGAACCGTAAGGTCGGGGCCACGATCCGGAAATGCGGATGCGGAGAGCACATAGTGTGCTCTCCGCTTCCATTCTGTCCCCATAGAGAATGAATGGGTCCGCACACGTTCCGCACAATTGCGGAACGGGTGCGGACACATTCACGGACGTGTGAATGGACCCTTAAAGGGGTATTCCAGAGGCTAGGTCATCAGTAAAAAAAAACTCTGAAAATCCCTTTAACAAACAGTCTTTCCAGCAGCATACTGTTCTGAGGGATTCATAAAATGCCTATATGCCACTATGGAGGTATAACCATGACAGAAGCTTTTAGCTCTCCAAACCGCCACCACTGACTCCTTCACTCGTGTGCTTTATAAAGGTGTGCTCATTAGCCAAAGAAGATGCAGGATTAATAAAGAATTATAATCCTTGAGTGCACTGAGTGCTAGTTAAACGGCATCTGTCAGCAGATTTGTACCTATGAAACTGGCCTAAATGCAAAAAGAGGTTTGTCCGGCCTTTTCTTTGCAAAATTCCAGTAGCACTTTATTTCATACAAAAATTATGAAACTGGCCTGTTACATGTACATTTGGCAGCTGAAGGCACCTGTGTTGGTCCCATGTTCATATTTGTCCATATTGCTGAGAAAAATTGAGTTTTAATAAATGCAAATAAGTCTCTAGGAGCAATGGGGGCGTTGCCATTACACCTATAGGCTCTGCTCTCTCTGCAAATGCTGCTTCCTCTTCACTTTGATTGACAAGGCCAAGCAGTGTAAACGTCATCACACCTGGCCCTGTCAATCAAAGTGCAGAGGGAGTGCCAGTTGCAGAAAAGCAGAGCCTCTAGGTGTAACGGCAATGCCCTCGTTGCTCCTAAAGGCCCATTTGTAAATACTAAAACATAATTTTTCTCAGCAATGCGGACACATATAAACATGGGACCAACACAGATGTCTTCAGCTGCCAAGTGCACATGTAACAGGTCAGCCAGTGTCATAGGTGCAAAACTGCTGACAGATGTGCTTTAAAGTTTTTGAAGTCAAAACACTCAGGAGAAAATGTAAGCTGGCCATGCCCTAATCCCACCCAATCTAGCTTAATTGATATTCCTGAAGATGGTGAATTATCTGAAGCCGGTCCACAATCCTATGCATGCGTTGTTGTCTTCTAGTTCTGGTGCATGCACAGTGAAGCAGAGTCGATCAAGTCAGATTGGGTCAGATTGGAGCATGGCCTGCTTCTCATCTAAGTGTCTCCACCCCCTTGACTCCAACAAGGTAATAAGCATATGATGGGAGAGGGGATTAAAGTATTATATATTAATTTTTTTAAACAAAATACCGCACCTACTTTGGTCCATAAGGAAAGACAGGAACAGAACAGTCAGCTAGTGGTGGTGTGTTGGAGAGCAAAAAATCCCTGACAGGTTCCTTTTAAGGAGAGATGGAACGCAGTTCACAATGAACCTGTTTTGTTAGACTTATACACATGACTCCCTCATTTCAGTCTAAGAATAATGCCACACTTTGCTCTACAAAACAGCAAGGAAAGATGGTGGCTGACATGTTCAGGGTCCCTTTATCCCACAATGGGTATGTGTCATAAGCACCAGGTGGTTGGCCTTATTTTATTATATGGGGCTTCTTCACCTCAATAGTTGACTCTATGGACTCTTGTCTATGAAAACAATCAGTGTGATGGAGTAGTACCGTGATGCTATAACGAACAAGCTTGGCACCTAGTAGATTGCAGTTGCTTTGTACAGAACCATGTATATGTTTGGCTTAAAGGGAACCTGTCACCACAAAATGCAGTGCAATCTGCAGGCAACATAGTCTAGAGCAGGAGGAGCTTAGCAGAGCGATATAAAGTTTTGCAGGAATAAATTCAGTAAAACCTATAATTTATGCATTTAAACCTAAGGTCTTTTTATGCACAGGAGTCATGTGGATGGTCCTAACAGTGATCTTTATGCTTAGTTATGGAGAGTTAGGCTACTTTCACACTTGCGTTCAGAGCGGGTCCGTCTGATGTCTGCTCAGACGGATCCGCTCCTATAATGCAGACGTTTGGATCCGTTCAGAACGGATCCGTCTGCATTATAGTTTGAAAAAAATTCTAAGTGTGAAAGTAGCCTGAACAGATCCGTCCAGACTTTACATTGAAAGTCAATGGGGGACGGATCCGTTTGAAGATTGAGCCATATGGTGTCATCTTCAAACGGATCCGCCCCCATTGACTTACATTGTAAGTCTGGACGGATCCGCTTGCCTCCGCACGGCCAGGCGGACACCCGAACGCTGCAAGCAGCGTTCAGGTGTCCGCTCACTGAGCGGAGCGGAGGCTGAACGCTGGCAGACTGATGCATTCTCAGCGGATCCGCGTCCACTCAGAATGCATTAGGGCTGGACGGATGCGTTCGGGGCCGCTTGTGAGCCCCTTCAAATGGAGCTCACGAGCGGACACCCGAACGCAGGTGTGAAAGTAGCCTTAGCTGTCAGTCACTGAGTGGCTCCACCCACCGGACTCCCAGGCATAAAAAGAGCAGAGGTTTAAATGAATACAAGTTTTGCTGAATCTTTTCTCACAAAACTATCAATCTGCTCAGCTCCTTCTGCTCTATACACATGACTCCCTCATTTCAGTCTAAGGATAATGCCACACTTTGCTCTACAAAACAGCAAGGAAAGATGGTGGCTGACATGTTCAGGGTCCCTTTAATATTGGGTATGTGTCATAAGCACCAGGTGGTGCAGCTAGCACTGCATTTCATGGTGACAGGTTCCCTTTAATATTATTTACATGGTGTTTTTATTAGAGATGAGCAAATCGATTCTATACTAATAGAATTTATTATGCATTTCCCAAAAGATTCTACACAGTGAATCTAAAAACTTTTGTGATTCGGCCACCACAAATGCTCACAATGGGAGCCACCAGTTTACATATCAGAAGACAGAGAATACATCTGCCACTAAAAAGGGATAATTTTTGGACTATTAAAAAAAAAATTTTTTAATTCCGACAACACAACGGGGGACATTTATCAATAACTGCGTAATTTGCACCAAAAAAATACTAACATTACAAATCAAAAGTGGTAATTTATTTTACCTCATATATCAAAAGGCGCACACCACTTTGAAAATGTGACTTTTTAAAATATAAACTTGATTATCCGCCTATTTCTCATACGACTTTTTTAAAACCAAAATGCGCCATTTCAGCCACCCTCCTGCCAGACCACTCTTGAGACTTTTGAAACATATTTTGCGACTTTTGAAGCATATTTGCGACATTTTCACTGGTAAATTTGTCTCAGACTCAGGACGTTTTCGTTATTATTTTGTTTTTGTTGGATGTCAATTTACTGACAAAACCCTGTTGTTTAGCTCATATAAGGCTACTTTCACACTTGCGGCAGAGTGATCCGGCAATGAGTTCCGTCGCCGGAACTGCCAACTGATGGCATTTGTAAGACTGATCAGAAACCTGATCAGTCTTAAAAATGGCTGATCAGTCAGAAAACAATAATTGCTTACCGGTAATTGTTTTTCTTGATACCCATGACGGCACCCATGCGAGGAGGAGCTCCCATCTGGGACAGGAAACCTGAGGATATAAAAATGTTCACACCCCCACCACATCTCAGGGATTGTGATTACCGGTCTCCGGAATGTGCCAACACCACCAAAGCAAAAGAAGAGATTTGACAAGAAAAAGTATGAGGGGTGCTCCATGTTGTGGAAAGTCGGAAGGGAAGCTAGTAAATCCTCCCTAGGGGTTTTATCCCTAATATGGGATTCCAACTGGCCCAACCAGAGTTTTAGGGA
Organism: Bufo bufo; assembly: GCF_905171765.1. NCBI lineage: Eukaryota > Metazoa > Chordata > Amphibia > Anura > Bufonidae > Bufo > Bufo bufo. The sequence continues at coordinate 342,042,887 of NC_053394.1, forward strand.
TCTAGAAACCCATAAGGCTGCAATAGCGGGTCTGAGGCTGGTGGACGCGCTTTCCCAAGATCTCCTGAGATACACGTCCGCTTGTTTGTCTAGCAGGTCATTCAGGCCCCCCAGATCCTCAAAGGGGAGAGCCGCTCTTTTTGCAATTTTAGCCACAGGAGCATCTACTAAAGGGGCTTTATCCCAGACGCTGGTAATTGAATCTTCAAATGGATATTTACTTTTAACCGAATTAGGTATGAAAAATTTCCTATCGGGGTTCTTCCATTCTTTTTTGATCAGAGCCTCGATATTCTTGTGAACAGGGGATGCTCTATGACATCTGGGTCCTAAACCTTCAAAGGCTTGATTAGCCATGGATTTGGGTTCTTTTATGTCCTCTAGCTGCATCGTGGATTTAACAGCTTTCAACAGGGGTTCCACGTCTTCCAGGGGAAAAAAGGACTTTACTGCTGCATCTTGGTCAGAGGAAGAGATGTCAGAGGAGAGCTCCCCTGATTCTATAACTTCTACGTCGGACAGATCTGAGTCAGATTCCCAGGCTGCGGATTGTTTAACGGGGGATTTGCGATGCGAATGCCTTAACGCCCTTAATGAAGATCTGATCTCAGATTTGACCAAGGCCTTAATAGATTTGGACAGGCTCGGCGAGCCTCCATTACCAATTTTCCAATGCATGTCTGGCAAAGAGGTTTGGCATAGGAGGCAGGTAACGGGACCCTGCATCCCCCACACTCCTTGTGCTTGGACTTTCCTGACGCCTTTTTAGGAACCTTGGGAATCTGCAGTAAACAATAACACAAACCGCCAATAAATTATGGGAAATACGGATGGATCTTATCCCCAGGGGTTGTCCCCTACTCCTCAGGACCAGTACCGGACTAGAAGGCCTCGAGGGTTCACTGGGGTTGGCGCGACTCGAATCCACAGGTTCTGACATCCTCTGTTCGGATTCTTTGCTTGTAGGCTGGCTGTCCCCTCCTGCTGCCGCATTTGTAGCGCGCCTCCGCCTGTCTGATTTAAAAAAAAAAAAAACGCGCCTAATCCCGGTACTTCCAGATTCGTGACATCACCGGAAGTGACGTGCCGGAAGCTGCGCGGTCCACACATGCGCAGTGGCCACCGTCAGCTCCGGCCGCCATCTTGGAGAAGGGCCGTGCTGCCTCTGGATAGTGTCTCGGCAACTGCTGCACGCCGGAGCCCCGCCCAGGACCAGGGACCGCCGGAACACACAGCGGTCCCTCCAGAGGCCAGGAGGGCGCAGGAGGGAAGCAGTCTTTGGCAGTTGCTCCCCCAGGAGACTTACACTGCCCGGGATGCGTCCATTGCGGTGCACGGACCTGGACCTCCCCAGCCCCTGGGATGTGAACTTGGTAAGGATCCTCAGGATCTCCCATCCGGAGAACAGGAAACCTGAACCTAGGTGTGGTGGTGGTGTGAACATTTTTATATCCTCAGGTTTCCTGTCCCGGATGGGAGGTCCTCCTCGCATGGGTGCCGCCATGGGGGAGGGGAAAAATGCATTGAACTGCCGGATCCGTCTTTCCGGTATCATCCGGCAAAACGGATCTGGCATTTATTTTTTTCACCTTTTTTCCGGTCTGCGCATGTATTTTGCACGGATCCGGCACTAATATATTCCTATGGAAAAAAAATGCTGGATCCGGCATTCAGGCAAGTCTTTTTTGGCCGGAGATAAAACCGTAGCATGCTGAGGTTTTATCTTTTGCCTGATCAGTCAAAATGACTGAACTGAAGACATCCTGATGCATCCTGATTGAATGCTCTCCATTCGGAATGCATGGGGATAAAACTGATCAGTTCTTTTCCGGCATTGAGCCCTTTTGACGGAACTCAGTGCCGGAAAAGAAAAACGCTAGTGTGAAAGCAGCGTTAGAAAAATTAAATGCCTCCTATTTTAATACTTTAATCACTTGTTCGCACAAGGAGTTGGTTTTCTGTTTATAAATGCGACTTTTTGATAAAAAGTTGCATCTTTATTCCATAAATGCAACTTTTTACACAAAACACCACCACATAAGCTGGCTTAATTGTCCTCAACAATTTGAGCCATTTCTTCAGATAAGAGGATGATAAATGAGGCGAAATATGCGTCAATTTGATAGCCCCGTCCACTATGACATTTATAATTCATTTCAACTGTGAAAATTCTGAATAAAAATTAATATATTTGGCGCAAATCAAAAAACCATTCTTTTTGGCGCATTTTACTCTATAATTCTGGTGCAACATACTTAGTAAATGTCCCCCAATTTGTTACCCATAGTCTTGGTGTTAAAGATCGTGAAAAGGGTTGGATATGGCCCTAAGAAACCTCAAAGTCTCATACACAACTTTTCAGGCCAAAGGGGGCAGTTCTCGATTCAGACTGAATTTATTTGGCCTGAATTGTGTCTATCCGATATGACCAAATGGGACCTGAAATAAATTTATGGAATTTAACTTTTTATATTTTTTATGTATTGATGCAGCTGCTCTTGGATTTTATGACAAGGGACTAAATAGCATATTATTTTTATGTCTGTGACTTCTAGGCTGCATGGTATGGAGAAAACACAGTAATATTATCAGTAAAATATTGTCTATGGTCATTGTTGTTGCATCTTGACTACATGGCAGGTGGAGGAGAACAGGACAGACCTCGGAAGTGGAGATCTTGGAAAAGCCGAAGCATCTGGTGAGAGCATCCAACCTCTACAGGCAGATGTGGCTCGTACACAACATGTAAGTTACACAAGAAACCAAAGCGTTACTCTCATGTTGATATTAAGTTGGATATTGTTACCAAGTGCAGAACGTATTCCTTCAGGTTTCCCATACTGCAAATATTACCCACGGCACAGCAGAAACATTGTCATCATCCACAACTACCCATGTGACAAAGGTGAGGACATTTTGGAAAATGCATAGTAATGTGAAATATATTTTAATACTTTGACATTAGGAGAATAATGAGGTGATTAAAAGAATTTGCTTGCTGCGCTTTTGTGTGCATCATGAGAACGCAATGAAACGGAACAAAATGCTTTCTGGTGACTCCGTTCTGTTAAGTTTTGGTCCCCATTGACAATGAATGGGGACAAGACTGAAGCTTTTTGCTCCGCTATTGAGACCCTATGATGGATCTCAATAGCGAAAACGCTTGTGTGAAAGTAGCCTTACCAGACTCTTTTAAGGGTCTGACAGTGACTTATACAGTAGCGATGTATAACTGGCACTAAAGAGACAGTTTTCTTCCTTTTGTAAGAGAGCTAATTTGAATACTTTTTTCCCAGGGAGCATTGCATGTAAGACTGTGTGCTAGCTGGATCTCCACAAGGAGAATCGGTATTTCCTAAAAGTTTCTGAATTATGTATACTTGAAGTTACAGACCAGATGAATGATGTTATACTGAACCTCTGTCTGTATGAAAACTTCCTATTCTCTGTTTTGCTGGTTCAATCATGTCAAAAAGATGTGAATTCAAATCACCATTCACATCAATGACCACACCCTGGTTTGAAAACTTTTGATTTGTGTTCATTCATGTGACTGTTGACCTGAATCCATAAAACAAAAATTATTCAGCAGAATACAGAACTAGACCTGTATTTTCAAGCACTGATAAACACTGCTAAGTAGATGGTAAAAAGCATGTTCACATTTGTCATCCTGAAAAGTCTGGTAGTTTTCCTTGAAATTAATTAAGTTCATTAAATGTTCCTCAAAACTTGCTACCTGATAGTAGCCTTATTTTAGGCAAAGCTACTTTTACAGTGTTCAGAATTCTAGGTCTATCCCGACCAAGCAGACTTAGTTATTGATGATTTCAAGCACTGTTAAATACTCAAAGAAGGGCAACATACACTCACTGGCAATAAAATAACGCACCAAAAAAACGTTGGAATGGAATGAAACTTTCCATGTGTGAATGTGATGATGACATATGTAAGTGATTACAATATTAGAGCGAAAGGATATGTTTAAGACTCCAGTTGAAAGGAGGCTCTAGGACCTGTTGGGCCACCTCTAGCCTGGATACAAGATGAGATATGGTTGGACATGGAGGCATACAGGTTCCATATAGTAATATGTTGCAGCTGGCCCTGTAGATCCTGTACACTCTTAGGTTAATATAATACACCTTAGCCGTTCCCATAAATGCGGGTGACCAGGCAGGCCAAGGAAGTGTTACAATCTGGAAAACCCTTGCTGTGTGTGGGTGAGCATTATCCTGCTGAAGAATGCCTGGATGTCCTGCACATATCACTCAGCTGTTAGTGTCCCTCTTATCACTACTAGGGGTGACCGACTGTGATGTGATGGCTCCCCAGATCATCATACCAGCAACTGGCCAGCATTTTAGACACCGGTCTTATGAAGCCCCTGTTCTGGCAGTGGATCACCAAAGTTATGTAGAGGCGATGGCCTCTACATAACTTTGGCGCGTCCAGCGCCGCTTCTAAATATAAGACAGCTTGCTAGCTGGCTTACATTTAGACCATTTTCTTCACCTAAACCAGGCGTAGAAAATGATGAATGAGATAGGCCTCCTGGCCCGTGCCCTTCCCCACTCACTTTTTGAGACCTGGCGTGAGCGGAGAAAAGTCGCAGATTGCGGCGCAACTACCCGTTGCGCCGCAATCTGCGCCTGAAATACACCTAATGTAGGTGTATTTCAGGTTAATAAATGACCCCCAATATGCTTCCAGTCCGTAGCAGTTCAGGTTTCTCATTTACCACACCACTGTAAACGAAGGCGACGGTGGCTGTCAATGACAGGACAAGTAACGAGCACCATGACACCTTTCTTCTGCTAAGCTCCTGGAAATGGTGCAGGCAGAGACAGGGGTGTGTAATGGAGGCGCCACTTGTGTCTGGATAGTGGACTGCTCAAGTTGTTGTGGATTAAACCATACTCTCTACTGGTGGTCTGTCTGAGGCATCCGGATCCTGTTCACTGTGTGTGTGCCCCCATGTAACCCCTGCTCCCAACAACTCCTAACAGTTAGATCAGAACGACCTAGATGGCGGGAAATTTGTCAAAACGACCTTCCTGCTTTTCTCAGTCTAACGATGCGCCTCCTTTCAGTCTTAAAGTGCATCTTAGAGTCAGTAATCTCTTACCAAGAGGTACACTACCCAAAAGTAGCCTCAGAGTCATTTTATAGGGCAGATAAGCACTTCTATGCCCTCTTGTGGCAAGATCCATTGTCTAATCAAACCACACCTGTAATCATTTTCATATCTGCCTGAGACATAACTGCAGGCAGAGTTTTTGCAGCAATCCAACCCAGCAATTTGGATGCGTTTATTTTTTGTCGATGAATGTATTCTATATGTCAAATACAATGTGTAATATAGTACACAGAATATGAATACAGGCAACCATTAAAATTCCTATGCTTACATTAATGTTTTCTGATTTCACCAATTTCTCCTTTACTTGATCTTTTGTCCAATATGCTCAAGCAGACAGTGAAAGGTGGATTTTCTGAGACAAGGATAGAGAAGAGGATAATTATTACTGGAGATGAAGATGTAGATCAAGAACAGGTAATACTGCAGTACATGACAGCTCATTGCAGAGTAATCTGACAGTATACTTCAGTGTAGTACAGCCTTTATTAAAACTGTTCGGTTAGGAGGTTTTACGATTATTTACTGTATACTACAGTGTCAGTATAAACACGTATTCAACTTAGAAGTCTTTGTGCTGTGTGAGGGGTACAGTATGTGCCCACAGCCTGTGGTGTATCTTGGTTTTGTGCTGCCCTAGGCGAGACTAAACTCGGGCACCCCCTAATATAAATTTGACCCACCCCTTCCTGTCAAGGCCAAACCCCTTCCTATGTAAACCCCACCCCTTCCTCTTTAGGCTCCACCCTTTCCTGTTAGAGCTTCACATCTTCCTTTCTGTAAAAGAATCATCACAAATGTATGCATGAAATAAAATAAAATGTCTCATCTAAAAGTTATTAAAAAAAATAAACTATGCACATTCCTAGTTAGACACAAATATTTTGTAGATGTATAAAAAATATATAAAAATCTGTAAAATACAAAGTATGTGTGTCAGAAGTTGCTCTTTTTTAATTTTTAGAATAATGATACAGGCAGCCATTTTATTTAATACATTTGTGCTAATTTCTGTGTTGGTTGGAGGGGGGTGAGGGGCAGTATTACACAATCTGTATAATTTTTTTTATAAAGATAGTGTAATACTGCCCCTCACCCCCTCCAACAGCACAGAAATTAGCACAAATACATTAAATAAAATGGCTGTATCATTATTCTAAAAATTTAAAAAGCACAAATGTATTTTACAGATTACTTTTTTTTATTTTTTTAAAACAATGTGCAGCTAGAGATAGTACAGTATTAACCCCTCCCTAATTCTCCCCCCTCTAACCACCCAACGGGTCCCAACCCCCTTACCCCATAAAACAACTAAGTAATTGATTTTTTGTGAATTACTGTAATTTAAGTACTTACAGTTTTTGAAGACAGCAGGCTCAGGGATCAGTGCATTGGTGGCCGGGGCCTGGCCTCGCGACTTGTTCACGGTGACCGTGTGCAGGATCCGTTCTGCACTTGGAGGAGATAAGGCTCACCCTAGCGTTGCCGGCCCGTGGCTCCACCTCCGTGTGACATCCGCAACGCGCGGACGCAAAAGGCAGGGGAGGTCGGGAGGAAGTACCGTATTTTCCGGCGTATAAGACGACCGGGCGTATAAGATGACCCCCAACTTTTCCATTTAAAATAAAGGTTTTGGGCTATACTCGCCGTATAAGACTACCCCTGAATGCCCAGCCCTCCCTGTCTTCAAGACGATCTTCTCCAGTCCAGGGAACTGACTGGGATCTGTGGAAGGCACTGTTATGAGGAGGGGGATCTGTGAATGGCACTGTTAGGGGGAGGGGGATCTGTGGATGGCATAGTTATGGGGAGGGGAATCTGTGGATGACACTGCTATGGGGGGAATCTATGGATGACACTATATAGCATCTTATGCTATATGTGTCATCCACAGATCCACCCCATGACAGTGTCATCCATAGATCCCCCTTCCCATAACAGTGCCATCCACAGATCCCCCCCCCTAAACAGTGCCATCCACAGATCCCCCCCCCAAATAGTGCCATCCACAGATCCCCCTCCCCTAAACAGTGCCATCCACAGATCTCCCCCCTAAACAGTGCCATCCACAGATCCTCCCTAAATAGTGCCATCCACAGGATCCCCCTCCCCTAAACAGTGACATCCACAGATCCCCCTCCCCTAAACAGTGACATCCACAGATCCCCCTCCCCTAAACAGTGACATCCACAGATCCCCCTCCCCGACGCTCACAGGAGTACATTTATAAACTGTAATCAGTAACTTTAATCATCGCTGATCTCTTTACTTGGATACCTTACTCTCAGCTCCGGTAACAGCAGGCAGTGCGGGCGGCGCTCACTCACTGACGTCACGCGCCTGCGCCGCCTAGAGGGAGGAGCAGGCGCGTGACGTCAGTGAGTGAGCGCCGCCCGCACTGCCTGCTGTTACCGGAGCGGAGAGTAAGGTATCCAAGTAAAGAGATCAGCGATGATTAAAGTTAAAGTTACTGATTACAGTTTATAAATGTACTCCTGTGAGCAGCGTGGCCCTGTATATTCTAACCCCCAGGCAAGCGTCCCCGTCACCATGGGAACGCCTGGGGGTTAGAATATACCATTGGATTTGGGTTTTTACCATCTCACTGAGATCGTGAAAACTCAGATCCGATGGTATATTCTAACCCACAGGCAAGCGTCCCCATCACCATGGGAACGCCTGGGGGATAGAATATACCATCGGAGCTGTATAAGATGACCCCCGGATCGGACAAGGGGCAAAAAAAATATTTAGCATATTGTGTAACTATCACTAAGCAAACAAGGCATTTTGCCGCCCCATTGGCAAGTGCCGCCCTAGGAAAATGCCTTGTTTGCCTCGTGATAGATACACCCCTGCCCACAGGAGTGTACTAACAGAAAGGACAGGAAGAATGACGAGCAGCAAGAGTAATGTGCTACTTCGCTTGTAGAAACAGTGACTGTGACCGAGCTGAAGCTCCATTTTATCTGTAGCATGGCAGGCAATGATAACAATTAGTTATCGTATTTTTTACCCTATAAGACGCACCTAGGTTTTAGAGGAGGAAAATAAGAAAAAAAAATTTCATCAGAGCTCAGCTCAGACCCCCAATGTTAATCAATCCTAAGCTCAGAGCCCCATATCAGACCCCCAATGTTAATCAGACCCCCAATCAGACCTCAGATCATAATCTCAATGTGAATAAGACCCCAATCAGACCTCAGATTAGACCCCGAATGTTAATAAGGCCCCTATTCACACTTCAGATCAGACCACCCAATCAAATCTTAGATCAGATGCCCACTTTTTATTAGACCCCCAAGTTAATAAGTCCCCCATGTAAATCAGACCTCAGATCAAAAACAATAAATCAAATTACCTTACCTGCTTCGGACGCCGCTCCTGAGATCCAGCTCTCTTCCTGGTCTTCCTGCCGTGACCCGACGCTGCACAGTGCGAGGTCACAGAACGCCAATGGAAGCAGTGAGTACAGAGCCTGAGGAGCGCTCCCAGGTGCTCTTGTACTAATGAGAGCTTCCATAATGGAAGCGCTTATTAGTAATTGCCCCATGCTTTATTCACACAGTCAGTGTTCGATCAGTGATTTCCATCAGTTATTTTGAGTCAATACCAAGTGCAGGTCTTACTATTATACCTTATCTCTGTGTAGGCTCCAATCCTGGTTTTGGCTCACAATCACTGAAATCATTGACCAAAACACTGACATGTGAATAAGGCTTAAGACGCACTGCCATTTTTCCCCCACTTTGGGGGGGCCCAGCGTGTCTTATAGGACGAAACATACGGTAATTAGATATCTGAAGTTCTGAACGGAAAAGCTTCATGTAGGAACTGTACATAAAAATCTAAGAGGAGATACACTTTAAGGCTTCATGCACATGACCATGTCTGTTTTGTAGTCCGCAATTCATGCATCCGCAAAACACGGTGAGCTGTCTGTATCTTTTGAGACCCCACTGAAATGAATGGGTCCACATCTAATCCGCAACAACAATGCATATCGGATATGGACCAAACATACAGTCGTGTGCATAAGGCCTAATCAGGGAATGTTCAGTTAACTAGGTGGTCTTGTGACCAAATTGTCCTGAGGAAGCCATTATGTAATTGTGAAGTATTTGTGTATGTTCACACTGTCAAGACATACCTATGGCATATCCGACGCAAGCAAAACACCACAGATGTGCAGCAGCCGTGTCAGCGGATCCGCCTGAGGATTAGTCTTATTCAATTAGAAATTTCTCGGCAAAAACTTATAAAGAATGAACATGCTCATTCCTCTCTCAGATGATTTTTTTTTGCGCAGACAAGAATCTGTACTTTTTTTTGTCTACTGCATGGGAATGGGGTATAAAATTGTACTTTCACATGCTTTGGATGTAGTATGTTAGTGCATGCATGGAATCTATTCTACACCTAAGTGCCAATTCACACGACCGTATATTTCCGTCCGCATGTGGACCCATTAATTTCAATGGGGCCGCAAAAGAACACCATGTGCCGTCCTCATCCGTACTGCCGTTCCGCTGTCCTGCAAAAAAGATAGAGCATGTCCTATTCTTGTCCGTAATTGTAGACAAGAATAGGCATTTATACACAGGAGAAAGACGATTCGATCTGCAAAATGCGGAACGCAAACAGCAGGTATCAGAAACGGATACGGTCGTGCGTATGAGCCCTAATCCTCATGAAAACCTGAACATATGAATGGACCCTTGGGGTTCTGAAATTAGGGTCTTAAACAAGCATTGGGGCACTTCAGCGCAACAAAGTACCGGTACTGGAAGAAAAATGGAAACAGTGCTATAATTTTCAAAACCTTGGCCTTTATTTATGCTGCTTTACTTCTAGGCCCTCGCCATGGCTATAAAGGAGGCAAAGCTGCAACATCCAGACATGCTGGTCACCAAGGCAGTGGTGTACTGTGAAACAGAACCTTCTCCTGAAGAGCCTGGGGAGCGACAGCAGGTAAAATGTAATGGGGTGGTTACTTAAAGGGAATGTGTCGCCAGTAATTCTTTCTGCCAGTTAATACCAGATAGTGACACACATATACAGTACAGACCAAAAGTTTGGACACACCTTCTCATTCAAAGAGTTTTCTTTATTTTCATGACTATGAAAATTGTAGATTCACACTGAAGGCATCAAAACTATGAATTAACACATGTGGAATTATATACATAACAAACAAGTGTGAAACAACTGAAAGTATATCATATTCTAGGTTCTTCAAAGTAGCCACCTTTTGCTTTGATTACTGCTTTGCACACTCTTGGCATTCTCTTGATGAGCTTCAAGAGGTAGTCCCTGAAATGGTTTTCACTTCACAGGTGTGCCCTGTCAGGTTTAATAAGTGGGATTTCTTGCCTTATAAATGGGGTTGGGACCATCAGTTGCGTTGAGGGGAAGTCAGGTGGATACACAGCTGATAGTCCTACCGAATAGACTGTTAGAATTGGTATTATGGCAAGAAAAAAGCAGCTAAGTAAAGAAAAACGAGTGGCCATCATTACTTTAAGAAATGAAGGTCAGTCAGTCAGCCGAAAAATTGGGAAAACTTTGAAAGTAAGGGCTATTTGACCATGAAGGAGAGTGATGGGTTGCTGCGCCAGATGACCTGGCCTCCACAGTCACCGGACCTGAACCCAATCGAGATGGTTTGGGGTGAGCTGGACCGCAGAGTGAAGCCAAAAGGGCCAACAAGTGCTAAGCAACTCCTTCAAGACTGTTGGAAGACCATTTCAGGGGACTACCTCTTGAAGCTCATCAAGAGAATGCCAAGAGTGTGCAAAGCAGTAATCAAAGCAAAAGGTGGCTACTTTGAAGAACCTAGAATATGACATATTTTCAGTTGTTTCACACTTGTTTGTTATGTATATAATTCCACATGTGTTAATTCATAGCTTTGATGCCTTCATAGTCATGAAAATAAAGAAAACTCTTTGAATGAGAAGGTGTGTCCAAACTTTTGGTCTGTACTGTATATATATATATATATATATAGTAGTAGTAGTAGTAGAAACAAAGGCAGCACTCCAACACAACGTGAAAAAAGTGGATGGTTTATTAACTCATCTAGCAGCAACGGTTCAGCTCTACTCAATGGAGCCTTTGTTAAGCTGTGTACACAGTTTAACAAAGGCTCCATTGAGTAGAGCTGAAACGTTGCTGCTAGATGGGTTAATAAACCATTCACTTTTTTCACGTTACGTTGGGAGTGCTGCCTTTGTTTCTACTACTATTGAGCAGACCTTGGTCTCTGGTCCATATTGAAGGATTTGCACCCTCATTGCTGTGTGCTGCTTTTTACTTTTGTTTTTTTCTATATATATATATATATATATATATATATATATATATATATATATGGTGGGCCATTTATATGGATACACCTTAATAAAATGGGAATGGTTGGCGATATTAACTTCCTGTTTGTGGCACATTAGTATATGTGAGGGGGAAACTTTTCAAGATGGGTGGTGGCCATTTTGAAGTCGGCCATTTTGAATCCAACTTTACTTTTTTCAATAGGAAGAAGGTCATGTGACATCAAACTTATTGGGAATTTCACACGAAAAACAATGGTGTGCTTGGTTTTAACGTAACTTTATTCTTTCATGAGTTATTTACAAGTTCATGACCACTTATAAAATGTGTTCAATGTGCTGCCCATTGTGTTGGATTGTCAATGCAACCCTCCTCTCCTACTCTTCACACACTGATAGCAACACCGCAGGAAAAATGCTAGCACAGGCTTCCAGTATCCGTAGTTTCAGGTGCTGCACATCTCGTATCTTCACAGCATAGACAATTGCCTTCAGATGACCCCAAAGATAAAAGTCTAAGGGGGTCAGATCGGGAGACCTTGGGGGCCATTCAACTGGCCCACGACAACCAATCCACTTTCCAGGAAACTGTTCATCTAGGAATGCTCGGACCTGACACCCATAATGTGGTGGTGCACCATCTTGCTGGAAACACTCAGGGAACGTGCCAGCTTCAGTGCATAAAGAGGGAAACACATCATGTAGCAATTTCGCATATCCAGTGGCCTTGTGGTTTCCATTGATGAAGAATGGCCCCACTATCTTTCTACCCCATATACCACACCATACCATAATTTTTTTTGTTCCAACAGTCTTGGAGGGATCTATCCAATGTGGGTTAGTGTCAGACCAATAGCGGTGGTTTTGTTTGTTAACTTCACCATTCACATAAAAGTTTGCCTCATCACTGAACAAAATCTTCTGCGTAAACTGAGGGTCCTGTTCCAATTTTTGTTTTGCCCATTCTGCAAATTCAGTGCGCCGATCTGGGTCATCCTCGTTGAGATGCTGCAGTAGCTGGAGTTTGTAAGGGTGCCATTTGTGAGTAGCTAATATCCGCCGAAGGGATGTTCGACTAATGCCACTCCAGTGACATGCGGCGAGTGCTACGCTGTGGGCTCTTGCTGAATGAAGCTAGGACAGCCACTGATGTTTCTTCATTAGAGACAGATTTCATGCGTCCACATTTTGGCAAATACAACACTGAACCAGTTTCACGAAACTTAGCAAGCAGTTTGCTAACTGTAGCATGGGAGATGTGTGGTCTCGTAGGGTGTCTTGCATTGAAATCTGCTGCAATGACCCGGTTACTGCGTTCACCAGACATCAACACAATTTCTATCCTCTCCTCACGTGTTAACCTCGGCGACATATCAATGGCTGTAAACAAAGAGAAACTTGTAAATAACTCATGAAAGAATAAAGTTACGTTAAAACCAAGCACACCATTGTTTTTCGTGTGAAATTCCCAATAAGTTTGATGTGTCACATGACCCTCTTCCTATTGAAAAAACAAAAGTTGGATTCAAAATGGCCGACTTCAAAATGGCCGCCATGGTCACCACCCATCTTGAAAAGTTTCCCCCCTTACATATATTAATGTGCCACAAACAGGAAGTTAATATCACCAACCATTCCCATTGTATTAAGGTGTATCCATATAAATGGCCCACCCTATATATATATATATAGAGAGAGAGAGAGATTTTATTCTATTTTCTGAACATGATTATGGGACGGCCATCTTGCCTGAGATGTTAACAGCATTTAGAATATGCTTTACAGCAGCCACCATGGGCCATAGACAGGAGGGTACTCACTGACTTCTATGGGAGAGTTTCCTAGGCATGCTCTGTGCAGAGGTCATTGTACAGGAAAGGAGAGTAAATGTGACCACCAGCTATTGTGAATGGTGGATCTATCGATCTACATATAGGTGATATCTGCCATTCTAATCCTGCCTGTGATGATGAGATTATTCGGTTTAGTGGCCAGTATGAAAACATGCCGTCGGGCATTGTTTTTCTGTTCCGTTAGAGTAATAGAAAAATGGTAATGGACGTAAAAAATTGATCTGTCACATGCCGAACACCAACAGCACCGAACAGACTGCATGGACTATAATGGGATCTGTCCTGTCCTGTTACATCGCCGGTCATTTAACTGGTCAACATAGTGCTGCATGCTGTGCTATCTTGTTCGTCATTTCTGACAATCTCTGACGGAGCCTCCAACACAGATGTGCCTAAAATGCATAAGAATTCACATTAATCATTCTAATTTTCTTCATCCTCTAGCAATCTTGACCTTGGATTTTGGATGTGAATCCTCACTTCATCTCCCTCTCTGCCCCCGTCTCATAAAATAAGGACTATCCTCCCTTCCCTGATCCTACAGCACACGCCAGCTGCAAAGCCTCAAAATCAGCAAGGGGCCTCTGAAACCATGCTGACATCATTCCCTGACAACGAAAGACTTGTCACCTTCCATGGAGCAGCGTAACATCTCATGTGAAGAAGACTATGGGACACTTTCTTCTCCACGATTGCTCTTCTTCTGGGAAGCATGCCTAGCAATGCGTGAATAGAATGCATGTGGCATCTGCAGACTCAGTTTTACCTGCGCAGTTTAGGAAATTTGTGCTTAAAAAAAAAAAAAAACTGAAGAGTTCACCCAAGAGATTCCCTCAACGTTCCTCTGGGCGCTCCAGCGACAGTGGGGTTAATAATTCTTCATAAACTCATCATTTGTTATACGCATTAGAAACCTAGCAATTCGCTCTCTGATATATCTCAGCCAGGAAATCTCTCATATAGATACTTAGCGCTGTACGATTCTGTCCTTATAACCTGCAGTGAAATGATCACATTAGATAGAATTGCAGCAGTGGAGTCTGTCCTGATAATACAATGTTTAACCCTGGTCCCGTTTAGTATCGATTTCTGTTCTGCACAGCTAGTAATATGGAAATGAAAGGCGACCGAGGTTTTCAAATGCTGTTAGACTCTCGTTCTTTGGACCCTGCTAGTGGGACTTTCTGCACAATTAACCCATTTGTTGCCGGCTGCGGAGTCAGAAGACGTCCTTGCTAGTTGAGGGGGAAAAAGGGCTGAGCCATGTGTGTGAAGAAAAGGTTTTAACGTCGCACAGGGGGAGGCCTGATCCACTGCAATGCTGTGCTCTCCCCCAGTCCCCCCTCCTCCCTGTGCACCGTGATCACTGCTCTATAGCCAATAAAAACAAAGTCAATGTGACATGTGACTTCTTCCTGATTCTGAATATCAATCATTTAAAGGGGATGTATATTACTACATAGAGTTATATAATGTGAGCACTTGAAGAGCGGAGAGGAGTAAAGTTACTGGAGCCAAGAATGTGCTGCAGGACGGAGCAGCTTCTATCAATTTTCTACGCCCTGAGAGCTGCCAGCACAGCTGGGCCTCTAGCAGATTTGGCTTTCTTCCCTCTTTCTACCGTGGGTAACAATTTAACAGGATGGTTATGACACATTTGGAGTATTTTAACTTTATTATTTTATGTTTTTGAAGCTCACTTTGCAAATCAGTTCATACCAGCCAAACCAGTATGGTCTGAACTAATATGAACTAATTAACATACCTTTTCCCATTGGGAACTGCCTGAAAAATAAGTCTCCGTGTATCACTGCATCTATTTCGGTACCCCCTGAACTGTAACGCAATTTAATATTGGTCTACACCTCTTTAAAGGGGGTTATCCCATGATTAATTTAAAATATGAAAATCAGACATCATATAGGTCTGTGATGGCTAACCTTCGGCACTCCAGCTGTAGTAAAACTACAACTCCCAAGATGTACACTTGTTCTGAGAACTCCATAGAAATTAATGGAGCATGCTGGGAGTCGTAGTTTCACCACAGCTGGAGTCCCGGAGGTTAGCCATCACTGATATAGTACATGACAATCTCTTTATAACAAAGCTAGAACCAGCCCTCTACCTCACATGGATCCAGAGATCTCCTCATTCTTTGCTCCAAATGGAATATAAAAAAAATTATAAAAAGGTTGCATTTTCTTCAAAATGATATCAACAAAAACTGCAGCTCACCGGACAAAAAGAAAACCCTCACATACAGTGCTGCCCATAATTATTCATACCCCTGGCAAATTTTGACTTAAAGTTACTTTTATTCAACCAGCAAGTAATTTTTTGACGGGAAATGACATAGATGTCTCCCAAAAGATAATAAGACGACATACAAGAGGCATTATTGTGGGGAAAAAACTTTTCTCAGCTTTTATTTACATTTGAGCAAAAAGTGTCCAGTCCAAAATTATTCATACCCTTCTCAATAATCAATAGAAAATCCTTTATTGGCTATTACAGCAATCAAACGCTTCCTATAATTGCAGACCAGCTTTTTGCATGTCTCCACAGGTATTTTTGCCCATTCATCTTTAGCAATGAGCTCCAAATCTTTCAGGTTGGAGGGTCTTCTTGCCATCACCCTGATCTTTAGCTCCCTCCACAGATTCTCAATTGGATTCAAGTCTGGACTCTGGCTGGGCCACTCCAAAACGTTAATGTTGTTGTCTGCTAACCATTTCTTCACCACTTTTGCTGTGGGTTTTGGGTCATTGTCATGCTGAAATGTCCACTGGTGCCCAAGGCCAAGTTTCTCTGCAGACTGCCTGATGTTGTCGTTGAGAATCCTCATGTATTGCTCTTTTTTCATGGTGCCGTTTACTGTGATTAGGTTCCCTGGTCCATTGGCTGAAAAACACCCCCAAAGCATTAGGTTCCCACCACCATGTTTGACAGTGGGGATGGTGTTCTTTGGGTTGAAGGCTTCTCCTTTTTTACGCCAAATGAAGGAAACATCATTGTGACCAAACAATTAAATTTTTGTTTCATCTGACCATAACACAGAAGACCAGAAGTCTTCTTTGTCCAGATGAGCTTTTGCACAGGCCAAACGAGCTTTTGTTTGCCTTATCTGGAGAAGTGGAGTCCTCCTTGGTCTGCAGTGTGCAGCGTCCGTTGGATTGTCTGCCTTGAGACATTGCCACCAGCAGAGCCCAGATTCACCAGGATGGCCTTGGTGGAGATCCTTGGATTCTTTTTCACCTCTCTAACTATCCTCCTGGCCAGCACAGGTGTCACTTTTGGCTACCGACTACGTTCTCTCAGATTTTCCACAGTGCGGAACATCTTGTATTTTTTGCTCAAATGTAAATAAAAGCTGAGAAATGTTTTTTTTTCCCACAATAATGCCTCTTGTACATCGTCTTATTATCTTTTGGGAGACACCTATGTCATTTCCCGTCAAAAAATTACTTGCTGGTTGAATAAAAGTAACTAAGTCAAAATTTGCCAGGGGTATGAATAATTATGGAGAGCACTGTACTTCTGTCCACAGAATAATTAAAAACGTTATGACGACACAAATTAAATATTTTTTAACCCATTTTTTATTTTTTAAATAGTAAAACAAAAACGATATACATTTGACCTACAGGTTGTTAGAATAAGGTCATCATCTCATCTTTTCTGCATAGCGAACCCGAGAAGACCCCAACAACAATGGCATAATTGTGTTTTATTTATTTCTCAACCCACAAATTTTTTTTTGGACAGTTACACAATACAATATATGGAATATCAAATGGTGCCATTAAAAAGTACAAGTTATCCCACAAAAAGAAAGCCCTCATATGACAATATCAACAAAAAAAATGTAAAAGAAGTAATGGCTCTTAGAAGGCGAGGAGGAAATATCAAAAACATTGTTGCCAAATTGGCTTGATCTCATCAGCGCCACCACGAGAGATGCCTGTATTACCATATTGAAGATAATACTTCATATGAAATAATCCGTTGTCCATAACTTCGGCGGAACTACCACCAGCTTAGGGGTTTATTAAGGCCGGCGTCAAACGCCGGTCTTAATAAGGTGCCCCTAAATTTCTATTGACGGTATGTTCACACAGGACTGAAACACGGCAGAATTGCCACTGAACATTTGCATGCAGCAATTCTGCAGTGTTTTACAGTACCAGCAATGTGGATAAGATTTTACGAAATCTCACCCACACGCTGCAAAAAAGATCCATGGTGTGAACTGACCTGTGGTGTGTGTCAGTTTATGCTACACATTTCACCCTTGTCCTTCAGCGATGACTCACTGGCATCAGTGACGATGGTAGTATTCACAGCATGAGACCACTGAGGCCAGTGACAGGCTTCTGCGGTCGTGTGGATGCATGACATCATTGCTGGAAAAAATTTATAAATAAGAATGGCGAGGCCTACCAAACCACTGCACTGGAGCACTGTCTAGATCTGGCAGATGATTTATGGTTGGTTTGTTATAAAGCATTTTGCAGCTACTTTCAATTATTATACTTTCTGACAACCACTTTAAATAACTGGATGTATAATTCACACAACTTAACGAAAAAAATTAAAACATTTCACAGAAAAAATTAAAACACTCTAGAATCTGACATTGAAAGAGGAGACTACAACACTTCAGCACCATGGGGGAGGTTTATCACTAGATTTACTCCACAAAACTGTCCTTTAAAATTCACAAATTTTGGATCATGCATCATTTGCACAAAAATTTTCGGATCGCTCACAGTACCGTCCAAAAAAGTGCACATGGCTTGGGGGGAGGGGCATGGCCCTCTGTAGCCTTACTATAATTTACTGCAGCAACTGTCCCTAGTAACCAAAGTAAGTTTATAAAGCAATTACAGCCTTGTCAAATGTTCATTTATGGCATAAATGATGGAAACCAATGCCAAGGTCAAATCTTGTGATTCATACTATATACTATACTACTAGTGGCTCATAACAGGCAGGTATACTGCATGATAAAGAAACAAACTGTAGTATCCATAAGGCCAGACACTGGCCATACACATTAGTCTAAAGTTGATAAAAATGGATGATTTCAATCAAAACGTTTGTCGGGTGAAACTTAACAAAGAACAATCATTTTAGTTGACTGATGACAGAACATTATAAGCCATGTTTAATATTTTTTTCTGATAGTCAGACAAAAGATCTTTTGTTCAAAGAGAGATCATTTGTGAATGAAATATGTTTCTTTGACAGAATGATCTTTCATGTTTCATTGGACATGTATGGCCAGTAAATGCAGCGCTTCACCTCCACTTAATGAGCAGCCGACTGAATGGAAAGCTTCCTTCCCGACAATTGGCTGCACTTTGGATGGTGTAAATGCCCCTTAAATGAAAATATGGACTAAAATGTGTATGGCTGCGCCTGTGAAATGAATCTTCACCAGATGATTGTTAGTTCAACCATCAACCAACTTCTATCTAATGTGTATGAACACTTTAGACTTGTCACATGTAATATCAGCAAAGCTTAAAAGGGTTTTCCGAGATTTTAATACTGATCATCTATCCTCTGGATAGGTCATCAGTATCTGATCAGTGGGGCTCTGACACCTGGGACCCGCACTTCTCAGCTGTAAATGCCACGGTCTCCACCCTGCTCACCAAGCACAGCGCTGTAATTTGTATAGCATCAGCCCTGGTATCAATAGGGCTGAACCGTGCCTAGGCCACGTGACCGATGAACATGTCGTCACTCGGCCTAGGAAAAGCTGCGAGAAAGTCACGCTCACAGCAGCGCTGCTGCCTTTTCAAACAGCGATCGGCTGGATAGGTCATCAGTAGAGATGAGCAAATTTTTTATAATTTCGATTCGTCTAATTTTACCAAAAAATTCGCTTTGTGACGAATTACTTCATTACGAAGCACATTTTTTTGTAAGTAGCGGGTGCAATGACAGGAAGCTGCAATGGCGACGCCCCCCATCATTGTCCCCCTCAGATACTGCGTTCATACATGATTGTGGCATCCGAGTGTAAAAACAGTGTGAAATTATCATAAAAAATAAATATAATCAAACTTGCCGCCGCCATCTTGCTTGAAGATCTAGCGCGAGATTACGTCATCACGCCGGCCAGCGTGGTGACGTCATACGTCACTGCGCACAGGATTTCGGCTTAGATCTTCAATCAAGATGGCGGCCCGTCGCAAGCAAATGGAGGAGATAAGTATGATTTATTTATTTTTTTTACACTATTTCAGGCTAAATCGATTTGCTAACACGAAGCACAAAGAAATTCGGCTTCGAGGTGAATCGAATTTATCCTGACATTCGGATCAAATTCCACTTTGTGCGATTAGTTTCTCTCATTTCTAATCATCAGTATTAAAATCTCGGAAAACCCTTTTAATCACTCTTTGGTGATCAAGAACATTTCCCATTTGCATGAACTGGAAGCAATTCAGTTACCATAAGATGTTGAGCATCACTATCATCAAAAGAAGTCATTCAGTGGGCTGCAAAGCAGCTTTCCATTTATGTTCTTGGTCTCTGCCTGCCATTCACATGAGCAGAAAGTGGACACACATTTACCCACAAGGATAAGTCAAGGATGGGGATGCATAACTGGCATTTGATTTTTCCAAGTTTAATTAGGGCAAAATGGCATCCGCCATCTCAAACTCTAACCAGTGAGGTCTCCAACCTGAAACAAATGTAGCAGACCAGATCAGCACATTCAGATCAGACTCCCCTAGGTGCACATAAGTGATCTGGGTCAGTGACCTTAAGGTGGATTTAGACAGGACTATTCTGCAGCCGATTGTCGGGATGGAAGCGTTCCTTACTGACAGTCGGCTTCACTGTATGAGGACAAGGAATTGTTAGGCCTCTTTCAGACGGGCGTTGCGGGAAAATGTGCGGGTGCGTTACGGGAACACCCGCGATTTTTCCGCGCGAGTGCAAAACATTGTAATGCGTTTTGCACTCGCGTGAGAAAAATCGCGCATGTTTGGTACCCAAACCCGAACGTCTTCACAGAAGTTCGGGCTTGGGATCGATGTTCTGTAGATTGTATTATTTTCCCTTATAACATGGTTATAAGGGAAAATAATAGCATTCTGAATACAGAATGCATAGTAAAATAGCGCTGGAGGGGTTAAAAAAAAAATAAAAAAAAAATTTAACTCACCTTAGTCCACTTGATCGCGCAGCCCGGCATCTCCTTCTGTCTCCTTTGCTGAACAGGACCTGTGGTGACGTCACTCTGGTCATCACATGATCCATCACCATGGTAAAAGATCATGTGATCGATCATGTGATGACCAGAGTGATGTCACCACAGGTCCTGTTCCTGTAATGAATGCTCACCACAGGTCCTGTTCAGCAAAGGAGACAGAAGGAGATGCCGGGCTACGCGATCAAGTGGATTAAGGTGAGTTAAATTATTTTTTATTTTTATTTTTTTAACCCCTCCAGCGCTATTTTACTATGCATTCTGTATTCAGAATGCTATTATTTTCCCTTATAACCATGTTATAAGGGAAAATAATAATGATCGGGTCTCCATCCCGATCGTCTCCTAGCAACCGTGCGTGAAAATCGCACTGCATCCGCACTTGCTTGCGGATGCTTGCGATTTTCACGCAACCCCATTCATTTCTATGGGGCCTGCGTTACGTGAAAAACGCAGAATATAGAGCATGCTGCGATTTTCACGCAATGCACAAGTGATGCGTGAAAATCACCGCTCATGTGAACAGCCCCATAGAAATGAATGGGTCGGTATTCAGTGCGGGTGCAATGCGTTCAACTCACGCATCGCATCCGCGCGGAATACTCGCCCGTGTGAAAGGGGCCTTAGGCGCGGGTGCAATGTGGGAGATGAACGCATTGCACCCGCACTGAATCCTGACCCATTCATTTCTATGGGGCTGTGCACACGAGCGGTGATTTTCACACATCACTTGTGCGTTGCGTGAAAATCGCAGCATGCTCTATATTCTGCGTTTTTCACGTAACGCAGGCCCCATAGAAGTGAATGGGGTTGCGTGAAAATCGCAAGCATCCGCAAGCAAGTGCGGATGCGGTGCAATTTTCACGCACGGTTGCTAGGTGACGATCGGGATGGGGACCCGATCATTATCATTTCCCTTTATAACATGGTTATAAGGGAAAATAATAGCATTCTGAATACAGAATGCATAGTACAATAGGGCTGGAGGGGTCAAAAAAAATAGTAATTATTTAACTTACCTTAATCCACTTGTTCGCGCAGCCCGGCATCTCCTTCTGTCTTCATCTGTGCTGTGAGAAATAGGACCTTTGATGACATCACTGCGTTCATCACATGGTCCATCACATGATCCATCACCATGGTGATGGATCATGTGATGAGCGTAGTGACGTCATCAAAGGTCCTATTGCTCACAGCACAGATGAAGACAGAAGAGAAGCCGGGCTGCGCGAACAAGTGGATTAAGGTGAGTTAAATTATTATTATTTTTTTTAACCCCTCCAGCCCTACTGTACTATGCCTTCTGTATTCAGAATGCTATTAGTTTCCCTTATAACCATGTTATAAGGGAAAATAATACAATCTACAGAACACCGATCCCAAGCCCGAACTTCTGTGAAGAAGGTCGGGTTTGGGTACCAAACATGCACGATTTTTCTCACGCGAGTGCAAAACGCATTACAATGTTTTGCACTCGCGCGGAAAAATCGTGCATTTTCCTGCAACGCACCCGCCTCTTATCCGGGCCAAAAATATGACGCCCGTGTGAAAGAGGCCTTATTGCGATCCCTCGTCCCCATACAGAATCATTGTTTCTGGGCATCAGATTGCTGTTTGGACCACACGATCTGCTGCCCAGAAATTATGATTGGTGGTGCCTGCACAAGTGACAGGATCACCCGATGAACGAGCATTTCGCTCGTTCATCGGGTGATCAGCGGCACATTTACATGGCCAGATTGTCGGGAACAAGCATTCGGATAATCAGCTCAATTCTCGGGCCGTCTAATTGCATCTTTACTAGTAAAGATGGCCAAAAAAAGAGGAGGAACCATAATAAGTAAGGTAGATAAGAGATACAAGTGGCCTCTGGGCACAATTCAACCCTTTTTGCTGAATTATGTGATATATGACTAATGGTTTCACTTTATTCAGCAAATTATTTTGGCAAGTTTTATAATTGAAAAGTTTTTATTATTTTCTTAACCCTTTATAACTTGTCTAAAAACTCCCACTATCTTCCATTTTGATAGAAACCTGTGCAAACCAAATGGAGAACAAAAAGTATATGTTTTGTAGGTAGCTCCAATCTAGACATTAGGATCTTCTTACAAAAATCGAATTTCTATGGGCCCTAACAGACGTTCACGTGCAGCTATCAGAAAAAGAAAACAAGAGATTATAGAGAGAGTATATGGTCTTGTCATGGGCCCAATGTGAGTTTATGGAAAATAGCTATTGATCAAATGACATATATTATATCTAATCTTTCAGTCCCTTCTCCCCTTTGAAAGGGGTACAGGTGCAGGTCCAGCCAGCTTTAGGAGAAATAAAGTAGATACTAGGACAATTGTTATCTTAAGGGTGTATTACACAGCCTGATCACGCAGACGATTGTCGGGAGGGAAGCATTCCCTTCCAGCAATGGCCTGCTCGCTTGCTGAGGAGACTGATACTATTATCCGCAGTGATGTCCTCAGCAACATGGGGGAGGAGCGATCACTAGGCATCGCTCGTCCCCATGCTCTACAGTAGTTTGCCGGCGGCAGATCGTAATTAGACAGCACAATCTGCCGCCGGCAAATCCTGATCTTTCAACATGCTAGTTCATTGTGCAATCGGCGGTAGTATTAGACTGCGAGATGATTGCCAACAAGCGTTACAATAAATGCTCGTTAGCGATCATCGGGCAGAAAATCTGCCAGTCTAATATACCCTTTAGTGTATCAGCCAGCTACAGACATAAGATAACTAACCATAAAGGAAGAAGGCGACACCAGGTGTTTGGCCGCCACTTATCTCGGAGAGAATCAGAAAAGAATTCTTACAAATGTTGACTGTCATTTCTTCTCTGTACAAAAATCAAATAATTTACAGGATCCTGCTTATATTGTAATCTCCATCCAAAGCAGTTTCATGGCAGACCAGCGGACATTCCAGTTTGTGCTCCTTGAATCATTGAAGGACTCCATACCCATAAGAGAAAAGTCATTCAAACAGCTGATTTCATAGGGAAATGGGGTCTCCTATCATACCACTGAAGCCGTGAAAACAATACAACCAAACACACAGAATGAAGCAATAGAGCTAAACCAGGGTCCATAGTGCATGTGGTATTGATAAATACACAAATATAGGTGACCAGGCTCACTATGGAGCCACTTACTCTGGCCCTGTGCCCATAGTATGGGCGGCTTGCCCATAACAGATAGCCCTCTTGTTGTGGGCTATCTGTGAGTAAGTGGGTTTGTATCCCTGCATATTCTGGCAGATTTGACATTAAAAGGAACCTGTCACATTGAACGTGTTGTGATATTTGCATGTTATAGGGCAGGAGGAGCTGAGCAGATTGATATATAGTTTAGTATAATTTGTATTTGATTCATTTTAATTCCTGCTCCTTCTGGTCTCAGTAGTGCAGTGATCAGTCCTACTCAGTGACTGACAGCCTTCCCGGTATAACTCTGCATAGATAGCTGTCAATCACTGATAGGACCGCCCCCTGGACTCCTAAACCCAGAATGAGCAGGAATTGAAATGAATAAAATACTAATTACATTAAGGCCTCCTGCACACGACAGTATTTTTTCACGGTCCGCAAAACGGGGTTCCGTTGGTCCGTGATCGTTTTTTCGTCCGTGGGTCTTCCTTGATTTTTGGAGGATCCACGGACATGAAAAATGAAAAAAAAAATCTAAGTCAAGTTTGCCATTGAAATGATAGAAAAAAACGGACACGGATCACGGACACGGATGACAATCTTGTGTGCATCCGTGATTTTTCACGGACCCATTGACTTGAATGGGTCCGCGAACCGTTGACCGTGAAAAAAATAGGTAATATTTTTTTCACGGCCAGGAAACACGGATCATGGATGCGGCTGCCAAACGGTGCATTTTCCGATTTTTCCACGGACCCATTGAAAGTCAATGGGTCCGCGAAAAAAAACGGAAAACGGAACCACGGACGCACACAACGGTCGTGTGCAGGAGGCCTAAAGCTGATCATCTACTTTAGATAGATATCAGGAAATACTCTCCTCACCATGGAGATTCCTTTTATTCATATTAGGCCGAGTTCACACTATAGTTATTTGCTCAGTGATTTCCATCAGTTAAGCCTCATTCAAACGTCAGTGTTCCACGGTTGTATGCTGTACGTATTCACACATCAGTGTTTTAGCACGGTCCATGGGTCCGTTTTATTAGCACGGATGCATGCTCTATTTTGTCCGTGTTCAAGATCCATCTGTGAACCCCGGATACAACACGGATGCCATCTGTGTTTCAAGGATCATTAGGAAGAGATGCTTTGAAAATTATTTTTCAGCTGTGCAGGGTCAGTGATACACGGATGACACATGGACAGCAAAAAACAGACACATGGACCCAACACGGATCCCTCACGGACATCTTCACGGAGGCATCACTGACCAACTTTTCACGGATTTAAGCACGGACGTGTGAATGAAGCTTTATTGTGAGCCAAAACCAGGTGCGGGTCTAAACACAGAACAGGTAAAGATCTTTCCATTATACCTTATCTCTGTGTAGGCTTCACTTCTGGTTTTGGCTCACAATAACTGATGGAAATAACTGACCAAATAACTGGTCTCTCGATGCCCATACACCTTTAGTAGTTATTAGTCAAAAACTTGTTCTGCTTATCTGAAAGCCTTACCTCTCTACCCCTCCATATGCATACACATGTGCTCAATATGGAGAAGGGAATAAGACACTTCCAGTCATTTCTGGCGACTGCTTCTCTCCGAAGAGAACAAAGAATCACGCATGTTGAAATCCCACATGCCTGATCCTTCTTTTTCCCCAGCATCTACAGTCAGGGAGAGCTTGGCCACCCCCATGGTTGGCCCATTTCACTGAAATCAGTGGGTTCAGCTAATGTGTATAGTCACAGTAAGTCCTACATGAACAATGCTTCTCAGGTGCTAGGCTTCCTCCCAGCTGGTTAGCACCACTTATTTTTACCGCTGCCTCTGTATTTTATGGTTATGCCTATGTTAGATTATTGTTGGTTCTGTTATTATGCTCTTATTATTATGTTTTACTTAAAGTGCCCCTATACTTGGGAAAACTTTTGATATGTTATAGTGCTGTGACCCCTGATAGAGAAGTGAATATCATTCAATTTCCCTTACTCAGCTTCTGCTCAAAAGAACAGAAGAAAATGGCTTCCACAGACAAAATGGCTCCCATATCCAGCTACAGCTTCTTTTCACCTCAAGCAAGCAGCTTCAAGCAAACAAAGACTAACGGCTTCACCCATCTGACAAGGGGGGGGGAACCTCCTCTTTTCACACGGATGTGGCAGAAAATAGATACAGTCAGGTCCATAAATATTGGGACATCGACACAATTCTAACATTTTTGGCTCTATACACTACCACAATGGATTTTAAATGAAACGAACAAGATGTGCTTTAACTGCAGACTGTCAGCTTTAATTTGAGGGTATTTACATCCAAATCAGGTGAACGGTGTAGGAATTACAACAATTTGCATATGTGCCTCCCACTTGTTAAGGGACCAAAAGTAATGGGATAATTGGTTTCTCAGCTGTTCCATGGCCAGGTGTGTGTTATTCCCTCATTATTACAATGAGCAGATAAAAGGTCCAGAGTTCATTTCAAGTGTGCTATTTGCATTTGGAATCTGTTGCTGTCAACTCTCAAGATGAGATCCAAAGAGCTGTCACTATCAGTGAAGCAAGCCATCATTAGGCTGAAAAAAACAAAACAAACCCATCAGAGAGATAGCAAAAACATTAGGCGTGGCCAAAACAACTGTTTGGAACATTCTTAAAAAGAAGGAACGCACCGGTGAGCTCAGCAACACCAAAAGACCCGGAAGACCACGGAAAACAACTATGGTGGATGACCGAAGAATTCTTTTCCTGGTGAAGAAAACGCCCTTCACAACAGTTGGCCAGATACAGAACACTCTCCAGGAGGTAGGTGTATGTGTGTCAAAGTCAACAATCAAGAGAAGACTTCACCAGAGTGAATCCAGAGGGTTCACCACAAGATGTAAACCATTGGTGAGCCTCAAAAACAGGAAGGCCAGGTTAGAGTTTGGCAAACGACATCTAAAAAAGCCTTCACAGTTCTGGAACAACATCCTATGGACAGATGAGACCAAAATTAACTTGTACCAGAGTGATAGGAAGAGAAGAGTATAGAGAAGGAAAGGAACTGCTCATGATCCTAAGCATACCACCTCATCAGTGAAGCATGGTGGTGGTAGTGTCATGGCGTGGGCATGTATGGCTGCCAATGGAACTGGTTCTCCTGTATTTATCGATGATGTGACTGCTGACAAAAGCAGCAGGATGAATTCTGAAGTGTTTTGGGCAATATTATCTGCTCATATTCTGCCAAATGCTTCAGAACTCATTGGACGGCGCTTCACAGTGCAGATGGACAATGACCCAAAGCATACTGCAAATGCAACCAAAGAGTTTTTTAATGGAATGTTATGCAATGGCCAAGTCAATCACCTGACCTGAATCCGATTGAGCATGCATTTCACTTGCTGAAGACAAAACTGAAGGGAAAATGCCCCAAGAACAAGTAGGAACCGAAGACAGTTGCAGTAGAGGCCGGGCAGAGCATCACCCGGGATGAAACCCAGCGTCTGGTGATGTCTATGCATTCCAGACTTCAGGCTGTAATTGACTGCAAAGGATTTGCAAACAAGTATTAAAGGAAATCTGTCACCTATTTTGACCATATAAAACGGTTAACATAGCAATGTGCAATAAAGTACCTTCATTCCTGCATGTGTCTTCTTTCTTTTATTCAACTTTTCATTCTTATTAAAAAGTGAAATTTTTATTTATGATTATTCTGTCCCATTACTTTTGGTCCCTTGACAAGTGGGAGGCACATATGCAAACTGTTGTAATTCCTACACTGTTCACCTGATTTGGATGTAAATACCCTCAAATTAAAGCTGACAGTCTGCAGTTAAAACACATCTTGTTCTTTTCATTTCAAATCCATTGTGGTGGTGTATAGAGCCAAAGATTTTAGAATTGTGTCGATGTCCCAATATTTATGGACCTGGCTGTATATGTATCTATGCAGTGCTTTTGGCCAATAGTGAAGATATACGCCACCCTACATTCCCCCTACTTCTTCCTGCTCTATATTTGCTACCCTATATAATGTCAGCTGTTCCGCAATAAAGTTGAGAAGTTACTTTGACCATACCTGAGTCAGTGTGATTTCTTCTGTGCATGCACATATACCAGAAAACAAGATTTTTGTGAACTCACCTGTATAATCTCTTTCTCGCTTAGTTCATTGGGGGACACAGGACCGTTGGAATAGCTGTTGCTGCCACTAGGAGGCGACACTAGGCTTAAAAAATGTTAGCTCCTCCTCTGCCGGCTATACCCCCTCCAACCAGGAGAGAGCATATCAGTTTGTGCCCAAGCAGTAGGAGCAGAAGAAAAAAAAACATACATAAAAGCAACCAGAACACAAGTAATGCCGGAAGGGTCGAACCAAACCGAGGACCCCACTGGCAAACAAACCGCCAGCACCTGCGGCCATAATGGAAAACAATGGGTGGAAGCTGTGTCCCCCAATGAACTAAGCGAGAAAGACTTTACAAGTGAGTTCACAAAAATCTTGGTTTCTCGCTCGTATCATTGGTGGACACAGGACCGTGGGATGTTCCAAAGCAGTCCACGGGGCGGGAAGAACACACCCCCATGGAAACTGCCTCGCGGAAGCTCAAGACACTGCTGCCTGCAAGACCTTGCAGCCCAGCGCAGCGTCCGCTGATGCAAAAGTATGCACCTCATAAAACTTGGTGAACGTGTGCAAGGATGACCACTTCGCTGCCTTGCACAGCTGTGAAGCTGAAGCTTGGTGGAAGCAAGCCCAAGACGCCCACCGCCCTGGTCGAGTGGACCGTGATACAGAGGGGCGCCACCTTGCCCCAGGAGCGGTATGCCTTGGCAATTGCCAAACGGATCCACCTGGCAATCGTCACCTTGGAGGCCGCCAAACCTTTGCGAGGACCTTTCAGAATAATGAACAGAGAATCTGTACGGCGGAAAGTTCTCAAGACAGAAAAGTAAATCCTGAGAGCTCTAACCATGTCCAGCTGATGGAGAGCCCACTCCCTAGGATGCGAAGGAGAGGGGCAGAATGAAGGAAGAATGATGTCTTCGTTGACATGGAAGGCAGAGACTACCTTCGGCTGAAAAGAAGGTATATAAGAAGGTATATATCGGAGCACTGCCATGTCTTGGTGCAGAATAAGGAAGGGTTGAAAGCGCTGCCAACTCCGAAACGCGCCTGGTGGAAGTGATAGCCACCAGGAATGCAACCTTCCAGGAGAGAATACGGAGGCAAACTGTGTCTAAAGGCTCAAATGGAGCCGCTTGGAGGAACCCAGAACCATCATGATGTCGCATTTCAGCTTTTATGTCTGCCAGCTCTTTCATGACAGGAGCGAGAGCCCCCTCAAGAGTCTTTTTAAGGTACCTCTTTGAGAAGGTGGCTGTGTCTGTTACTGTTCCTTCTTCATCGGTTTCAGCAGCGCTATCCGATTCAAACGCCTCTGCTGCCGTCCCCGCTGCCCGCTTAGGACTCGGCACCATCTTGGCTTCAGGTGCTGCAGGAATCAGCGGCTTCTTTTTAAGGAACTGCGCCATCTCTACCTGGGTCTTCTTAACCCCACTGGGATCTGGGCGGTCTCTGCCGATCTTCACCATTTTGATGGGTTTTAAAGCTTAATAACTAGCTGGGAGCCGGTCTGTGTGACCGGAGCTACAGCTCAGGCGTCCGTCTTGGCGCTCAGTCAGGCTCCGCCCCCCGGAACCCAGAATCAAGTCCCAAGAAGGCAAGGGGAGATGATAAGGAGGGATAGTGTGGGACACCCCTTGCAGGAAGGACTTAACCGGAGCCTGTAGTGTCAGAGGACGCTGGAAATTTTTTTTTATAGCGCCGGCACCTGCCCCTTCATGGAACTCAGGGCAAGGCCCAAATCCAGACCTGATTGCAGAAATGAAAGGATGGCGGGAAGAAAGAAGCATAGCAGGGGGAGGCTACCTTCCTCACAGAAACGCAAAAAAGGACTTCTAAGTCCTGTAATAAATCCTGGACAACACCGGTTTCCTGGCTTTAATCATGGTGTGGATGACCCTGTCCGAGAAACCTCGTTGCTTCAGAATGGCAGTTTCAACAGCTACACCGTCAAACGTATCGACTCTAAATGCTGGTGGAAGACAGGAACCTGAGAGAGAAAATCGGGCCTGAGCGGAAGGAGCCACGGTGTGTCTCCTAGGAGAAAAACGATGAGGCCAATCCGGAGCGATGAGGATCGTTTGGATGCCCTCCATCTTGATTCTGCATAAGACTCGGGGAAGGAGAGGCGGAAACACGTACACCAGGGAGAACCCGTCCCATGGTGCCACCAGCGCGTCTACTGCGCATGCCCTGGGATCTCTTGTTCGAGAGAAGGCGGGGAGCTTGTGGTTGAGTCTGGACGCCATCAAGTCCACCTCTGGTTGGCCCCACCAGAGACAGATCACTTGGGACACCTCCGGGTGCAGAGACCACTCCCCGGGGTCCACCGTCATCCTACTGAGGAAATCCGCTGTCCAGTTCTCCACTCCCGAAATCTAGAAGGGACAGATGAATGGCCCGGAGTTCCAGTATGTTGATGGGCAGTTTGGAGTCCGACTGAGACCATACATGTGGCGAAACCAACCTCGCCACGGTGTTTTGGAGGGGGCTGTTTGCCAGCCTCCTGCCCCAGGATTATGGCCCATACTAACTTTGAAGGAGAAGACAGACTGGCCGCACAGCTTAAATCTGTGGAACTGTTTTGGGCAGGAAAGCCATGCTTGCGGCCGGCCAAATGTGACTTCCATGGAATTCGGGAACCCCTGCTCGGATCTGGGTGATTTTTGGATATGTTGTTCACCCAGATCAGAGCTATCCATGGATGTATACATTATGGGGATGTGTGGGGTTTTGAGGTGTTTTCTGTGTGTTGGGAAAAATGTGTGTTTTCTGTCTATGAGTGATTAAGTTAGCTCATTACGTTTGGTAATTGTATTTTGTTGATTGCGTCTCAGACAATGCCAGTGTGTTAGTTAATTGCGTCACAGACAATGCTCATTGTATTTTGTTGATTGCGTTACAGACAGAGGGAAGGGGATTTTGTGTACAATTGCTCGGAAGGTTTGAATACTGTAAATGCATGTGATTGGCTGTTTTTACAAAACCCTGTGGGTGGTAACCTTGTTGGAAGATGTGTATAAATCAATGCTTGTGTGTTCAAATAAAGAGAGAGTTCCTGTTTTTATACCTTCATGAAGTTTTGGCTCATGTTTGGGGAATGGGATAACTACACTCTTGGGGATTGCTATATCACAATACTCCCCTGAGTATAAGCTCTTGTAAGAGCTTGTTCATGGTTCCTGCTCTCTGCATTTAGGAGAGGTTCACCCACTGGAGCCTGGAGCCTTGTCGTAGGTCCAGGGTGGGTAGGAGACGGCGAGACCTCCACCAAGCTTCAGCGGTTCGTGGGGTCTGCAGCGCTTACGGTGTCAAGTGGAGTGCTTGGAGTCCTTGGGAAGCACTAGTAGCATCTATCGACGGAGGTACCCGGTCGGGGTGCTAGGAGATCTGTTACAATACACCTTGTACTATCCGGGGCCGGAAGACACCGCCCCAACCTTGGAGACTGGCGTCGGTGGTGATGACCGTCCATGAGATCGGGAGAAAAGATTTCCCCAACTCCAAGGTTGGGGTTGAAAGCCACCACCTGAGTGCCGAATGCACCCATGGGGGTAGGACAATGTGACGGTCCAGGGAATCCGGTGACTTGTCCCACGATGACAAGATTGTCCGCTGAAGTGAACGAGTGTGAAATTGTGCAAACGGAACCGCCTCGAAAGAAGCGACCATTGCACCCAATACCTTCATGCAAAAACAAATTGAAGGGTACCTGCGCCAGAGGAGAAGGCGGATTTACCGATGAATGGCCAGCCGCTTGTCCAGAGGGAGGCGCACAAACGCCGTGGCTGTATCAAGGATCATGCCTAGAAAAGTGATCCGTCTGGTAGGACGCAGGGAAGACTTCTGAAAGTTCACCAACCACCCGAACCGCGCCAGGGTATCCAGAGTGATGTCGTCCAGATAGGGAATCAGGGTGATGCCCCTGGTACGAAGAAGTGCCAGGAGAGGAGCGAGTACTTTTGTAAAGACTCGCGGTGCCGTCGCCAGGACAAAGGGAAGGGCGACGAACTGATAGTGGTGGAGCCCCACTGCAAAGTGTGACAATACGCCCCAAAGAAGCTCCTGTACTTCTTGGGGCGTAGGGCATTTTACAACGCGTTCCTACGCGCTGTAAAATGCTCAGGTGAGAACCATGCCCATGGGGGATCATTGGTTTTTGCCTGTTGAGCGTTTTACAGCGCGTAGGAACGCGCTGTAAAACGCTCAGGTGTGAACCCAGCCTAAGGAGTTTGCCTGGCTCGGAGAAAAGACACTCCCTGGTGACTCGTGGAGGGGGAGTCATCCTGCACCTGGAAGGTGTCACGGACAGCAGAAACTAAGCTGTCCACCATGGAAACAACCTTGGAAGATTGTTCCAGATCCATATCCGAGTCTGAGTCACCAATTTCCCCATCTGACAGAACTTCCCCTGGGAGGGAGGATGTGTCCGAGCGTGACCCATGGGGGGGGGGGAAGAGATGCTGAGGCGTCAGAGGAGGAATGACGACCTGCTCTGGGCCGTTTGTGACAAGGTCTTCCACTAAGGCAGCGGTCCCCAACCGCCGGGCCGCGGCCCAGGACCGGGCCGTGGAGGATTGTTAGCCGGGCCGCGGCGATCAGGGCAGTCTTTAACTCTGTACTAATGAAGCGCTTCCATTATGGAAGCGCTTCATTAGTACAGAAGGACCAGGGAGCGGTGAAGGATCTGTACTCACCGCTTCCTGGTCCTCGGCTCGGCTATCGGCTGTGCAGGGCTGCGCACAGCGTGAGGTCGCTCTGTGACCTCACGCTGTGCGCCGCTATACACAGCCAGCCGACAGCAGAATGAAGAGGATCGCGATGGTGACCAGGAGCAGGAGAGGTAAGTGTTTTTTTATTTTATTTGATTTGCACTGATGGCTGACCTGGGGGCTTATGGGCTGGCTGACATGGGGGGCTTATGGGCTGGCTGACATGGGGGGCTTATGGGCTGGCTGACATGGGGGGCTTATGGGCTGGCTGACATGAAGAGCTAATGGGGGGGGCTTATGGCTGACATGTGGGGCTAATAAGGGGCTTATGGCTGACATGAAGGGCTAATGGGGGGCTTATGGCTGACATGAGGGGCTAATGGGGGGCTTATGGCTGACATGAGGGGCTAATGGGGGGCTTATGGCTGACATGAGGGGGCTTATGGCTGACATGAAGGGCTAATGGGGGCTTATGGCTGACATGAGGGGCTAATGGGGGCTTATGGCTGACATGAGGGGCTAATAGGGGCTTATGGCTGACATGAGGAGCTAATGGGGGCTTATGGCTGACATGAGGAGCTAATGGGGGCTTATGGCTGACATGAGGGGCTAATGGCTGACATGAGGGGCTAATGGGGTCTTATGGCTGACATGAGGGGCTAATGGCTGACATGAGGAGCTAATGGGGGCTTATGGCTGACATGAGGGGCTAATGGCTGACATGAAGGGCTAATGGGGGGCTTATGGCTGACATGAAGGGCTAATGGGGGCTTATGGCTGACATGAGGGGCTAATGGGGGGCTTATGGCTGACATGAGGGGCTAATGGGGGGCTTATGGCTGACATGAGGGGCTAATGGGGGGCTTATGGCTGACATGAAGGGCTAATGGGGGCTTATGGCTGACATGAGGGGCTAATGGGGGCTTATGGCTGACATGAAGGGCTAATGGGGGCTTATGGCTGACATGAGGGGCTAATGGGGGGCTTATGGCTGACATGAGGGGCTAATGGGGGGCTTATGGCTGACATGAGGGGCTAATGGGGGGCTTATGGCTGACATGAGGGGCTAATGGGGGGCTTATGGCTGACATGAGGGGCTAATGGGGGGCTTATGGCTGACATGAAGGGCTAATGGGGGGCTTATGGCTGACATGAAGGGCTAATGGGGGCTTATGGCTGACATGAGGGGCTAATGGGGGGCTTATGGCTGACATGGGGGCTTATGGCTGACATGAGGGGCTAATGGGGGGCTTATGGCTGACATGAGGGGCTAATGGGGGGCTTATGGCTGACATTGGGGGGGGTGTATGGCTGACATTGGGGGCTGATAGATGGCTAAAGGTTTGGTGGTTGATCTGAGCCATTGGGGGTCTAATCTGAGGTCTGATTAACATTGGGGGTCTGATTGCTGGTCTGACCTGAGGTGTAATGAAAAATATTTTTTTCTTATTGTTCTCCTCTAAAACCTAGGTGCATCTTATAGGGCGAAAAATACGGTACAGTGCAGCAGAGACCAGTGCAGCAGAGACCATAGTCAGTTTATATAGTCATTATATAGTGTTATATATTTTAATATGCACCTTTGTGTTTTGCTATGCGCGTGAATCAGTCGGTCCCGCCCACCCCCTAAGCCCCGCCCCAGAACTCCGCCCCCTCCCCCCCCCAACCGGTCCCTGGGAAAATTGTCTTGCATGAAACCGGTCCTTGGTGCAAAAAAAGGTTGGGGACCACTGCACTAAGGCGCTCTCCAGAGGAGGGCGCGGACTGCACTGGTGGAGATTTATCAATCAATCGACCCATGAGAGCGAGGGTGGATCGAAATATCTTAGAGAGGTCCTCCACTGCCCGAGATAAGGCACGGGCCCAGTCCGGTTCCATCCAGTCAGGGCGGTCTTGCGGCTGCATGGGCTGGGCGTATACCGGCCGCAGGAGCCCACCCCGTGAGCCGGGAATAAACCAGCGCGGTCCGGAGCCCGAAATCCGGGTAGGCCCGAAATGAAGCCGGGGCCTAAAGTGAAAGGTGACCGGCCGGGAGGCAACAGGAAAAATTGAAACAGCGTGGGCGCCCCCCAAACATGGTATCCCAGTGTCCCTACCCCGGAATTAAAGAGTAGAATCTGTCTACCCTAATGAGGTGGCTGAGAGTGGGGGGGGGATACGGAGAATACTCAATCCCGACTACTCACCCCATCTTCATCCTCTTCTCTTCACCCCTCCTCAGAGTACCAGCTCGTCAGCAGCTGGAACTCGAAGTGGCAGGAGACTGGAATGGCGGGG
This sequence comes from Bufo bufo, assembly GCF_905171765.1. NCBI lineage: Eukaryota > Metazoa > Chordata > Amphibia > Anura > Bufonidae > Bufo > Bufo bufo. Next base: position 342,077,711 of record NC_053394.1, read on the forward strand.
GGTCTCGCCAGATCCAGGTGACCCTTTGGCTGGCGGAAAGCAGGGGAGCTGGGCTGCCCTTTTTGCTTCTTGGGGGAGGTCGAGCGGTGAGGGAATCCGACACCGGTCTTGCTCCCGGGGTAGACAGAGGGGCTAGGCGCCTCTGTTTCCTCTACCTAAAAAGGGAAAAAGATAAAACAAAAAAGAAAAAATAACAAAAAGAAGCCGTCCTGCAAGCAGGGAGGTTTGCCCCCTACGACACTAAGCTAAAAACGGATATGTTCTCTCCTGGCTGGAGGGGGTATAGCCGGCAGAGGAGGAGCTAACACTTTTTAGCCTAGTGTCGCCTCCTTGTGGCAGCAGCTATACCCACGGTCCTGTGTTCCCCAATGATCCGAGCGAGAAATACCATTTTAACTTGGAGCAACAGAGCAAATCCTAATTGCCCTGTTTAGGGGTGACTAACACCCCCACTAATCGTTAGAACGAGGACAGAGAAGCTCTAACATAAAGCATATTCTCTTCACTGCAAGAGATGGGCTCAACAGAAAATGTATGGGCCCGTCTTGATTCCATCTCCTGCAGCGAGATAAAGACTTATGGGCCCTGGTGCAATAGTTCAGCCTGGGCCCCCCTTCCCTTAGTGCTTTGTGGCAAGTGGCAGGGGTGCACATAGCCTGCCTGAGGCAAAAATTTAAACTGCACCTCCCCCATGACAAATTCTTGACCTAACCCCTTCCCTCCAGCCAGAGGTTTAACTTGACCAGCATGCACTTTCTATAATATCAGTGTCTTCTTATGCGGCACAAGGGTATTTGGGCCCCCTCAGGTTCCTAGGCCAGGTAGCGACTGCCACCTCTGCACCCCCTATAGCTACGCCCCTGACGTGAGCTCTTCTCTCTCCTTGTTCTAGTGGTTGGTGAGGGTCTCAGCACTCTAATGAATCTTACCCCACAAAGCTATATATCAATCTGTTCAGTTCTTCCTGCACTTTAACTTGCTTCTCTTTGAGGGGTCTAGAAAGGCCTCATGCACACGACCGTTGTGTGCATCCGTGTCCGTTGTTCCGTTTTCCGTGATTTTCTGCGGACCCATTGACTTTCAATGGGTCCGTTGAAAACTCGGAAAATGCACCGTTGTTCATCCGCGTCAGTGATCCGTGTTTCCTGTCCGTCAAAAAAATACGACCTGTCCTAGTTTTTTGACGGACAACGATTCACGGACCCATTCAAGTCAATGGGTCCGTGAAAAAACACGGATGCACACAAGATTGACATCCGTGTCCGTGATCCGTGGCCGTAGGCTACTTTCACACAAACGGATCCGCAGATCCGTCTGCATAAAAGCTTTTTCAGAGCTGAGTTTTGACTTCGTGAAAACTCAGATCCGACAGTATATTCTAACACAGAGGCGTTCCCATAGTGATGGGGACGCTTCAAGTTAGAATATCCTACGAACTGTGTACATGACTGCCCCCTGCTGCCTGGCAGCACCTGATCTCTTACAGGGGGCTGTGATCCGCACAATTAACCCCTCAGGTGCCGCACCTAAGGGGTTAATTGTGCGTATCATAGCCCTCTGTAAGAGATCAGGTGCTGCCAGGCAGGAGGGGGCAGACCCCCCTCCCTCCCCTGTATTACATTCATTGGTGGCCAGTGCGGCCCCCCTCCCTCCACAGTATTATATTCATTGGTGGCCAGTGCGGCCCCCCTCCCTCCCACCCCAGTATTATATTCATTGGTGGCAGTGTCGGACTGGGGTACCTAGGGACCACCCGTAAAATTTATTTTGGGGGCCCACCGTACGGATACATCAAATATAATAAATAATCTAACAAGTTTTTTATATGAACATAAGCTGGTTGAGGTGCTGTACATTGAATATATGTATGTAGTGTACTAAATCTAATGTGTTATGTGCCCCATCAATGGTGGCCAGTGCGGCCTCCCCCCCTCTAATTAAAATCACCTTCCCCCATCATTGGTGGCAGCGGAGAGTTCCGATCGGAGTCCCAGTCAGCCTACAAAAGAGATAAAGAAGATATTAATAGAATTTTAGAAAACTCTCAGAAGAGGAAAAATGTAGGACATAATTAGTGGAAATGCTCTTTATCTGTGTTTTTGCTAGGGAAGCTGTGAAAACACAGTTCCATATTCTTGAGATCACATGCCACCTGCATTTCTATTCAGTGAAGTGCGGCACTTATGCTGCAGTGGTCCCAGCCCAACGCCAAGAGCTACTTGACATGCTGTATGCAGATAATGGATCTGGCTTGTGTACTTATAATTGGACTGCTCTCATACTGTAGCTTTCCCACTTGCACGTTCACCTTCCATTGCAATCCAAAAATATGACCAGATGTTCACCGGGGATTACTACTACTTCACAAAGACAGGCATAAAAACTTCACAAACTGTTCCTAGAACTGCTTCTATGGCCTTACGTTATAAGGTCTCCTCCCCATTCAAGGCAATGCGAAAAAATGCCACATAATGAAAAACAAAGAACTTAGCAATAGAAGCATTATACTTATCTGCGATGTCTGTGACCGGCCGGGCGCTCCTCCTACTGGTAAAAACTGTCTGCTCCTTGACTACTGATGGCCTATCCTCAAGAGTGGCTATCAATATCTGATAGAGGGGAGTCGATCGGAGTGAATGGAGCTGGTTACTGAATGGGAGCAGCGCTGCAGTTACCACGGTATAATGGACACAGCTGTGTAGTACTGGTGTCTACCTCCGGCACTTGAGCTAAAAATTAACAGCTGATTGGCAGGGGTGCAAGGTGTGGAACCTCCACCAATCAGATGTTATTAGCCTTTAAAGAAGATATGACATCAAAGTCAGTGGACAACCCCTTTAATTGCTATGTATTGAGGATTTTTACTTACTGTAACTCCCCCTTACCTGCTTAGAGGGGTTATCCCAGAATCTAACTTTTCCATAAAGCCCTGAACCCTACTAACATTTACGAACATACACAAATATACCATATTAAACTTACTCCGCCATTTCCTTACACTAGCTCTGCCTCTGGTTCCTGTGTTCCTCCTTGTGTATGAAGAAAAGTGGATGGTGACAAGACTGTACGCTTTCAGGGAACTACATTTCCCACAAGCACTTTGCATCTCCTCCAGGCTCCCTGTAGTATCCTGCTTCTAAAGTGCCATGGTGCACACTGTGCATGCGTGTAAGGACGGTAGAAATGTGGGTGCAATATCTTATTGGGTGAGGGAAAAAAGGCTATAGAAACCTCACAAAATGACAGCATGGGCCATTTTGGTGGTTGGTAGTAGATGGAAGCAGGAGCACCATTCATTGTACTCAGTTGTATTTGACTTAAATTTACTGCATTTCTGGTCCAAAAACCAGTGTCGCTGTACGTTTATCATCTAGATTTAAGCTGTCTAAAAGAAAAGAAACTTGTGGCTTTTTTACCACTGTGATATTTTATTTTTACTACACATTGCGGTGGCTTCACCCTTTTAAAGGGGTTTTACTAGTCCTTTTATATTGGTGGCAGAATCTCAGGATAAGCCATCAATATCTGATCGGCAGCCCAATCCTCTGCTGATCAGCTCTTCCTGAGTAGCTCAAGCCCCGGAAGTCGGCATCAGCACTACAGCTCCATTCATTGGGGCACATTTACTACGACAGCTTTTTACGGCTTTCCCCTTTGCGCTGCCATTAAATTTGTCTAATTTATGCCGAGGCGTGCGCATTTATGGCAGTCCTTGTGCCTGGCCAGTAAACCATGCCATGCAACATTTATGCCTGTTTCCAGAGTTCTGCCCAGCCTAAACAGCTGCCGAACACAGTGTGAAACTGGTCGTGTGACTAAATACTGTTGCATGGCTGCCTAAAAAAGGAACATGCGACTATTTTATTTTTTTACGAAATTAATCACAAGTCCCTTAATAAATGACCTCCACTGTGTATAGGGGACGGAGCAGGGTACCGTAGAAAATCTGCATAAACTACAGACTGCCATGTTGATATAACCTTAGGATACATTACAGCAGTGAAGGTTATGCAGATTTCAGTGTGGTTTTCGCTGCGTCTCTGTACCAAATCCACAGGTTACTTTTGGATTTCATGGATTTCAAAATCTGCACCACAGGTCGATTTCCACGGGTAAAATTTTTGCACCATGTTGTTGAGATTTTAGCTGGTCCTGTATTACAATGCATATTTTCCACACAAAAAAAATCTGTGTGTAATACGCACCGTGTGCATATACCCTTATGGTGTGTTTTACTCATCAGTAATATCTGAATGATACCCACTTTACATAAAATGTCCTACTGTTTCTATTTTATGCTAAGACCTTGTGCAGTTAGACGTCTCCTAGAAAATACGTTTTTACCTTTATAATTTTCCTTTTTCTTTAGGTTCAGCTGTTTTTAAAAACTGCCTCAAACAGAACCGTGTGAACAAGGCCTGCTGGTTTGTCTTGTATCACAGATCTGCTAATAAAATAACATTAGAATTATACATGAAATAGTACAATGAGTATATGATTATTGAAAGTTTTAAGATTTTTAAGACTTAGGCCTCTTTCAGACGGGCGTTGCGGGAAAATGTGCGGGTGCGTTACGGGAACACCTGCGATTTTTCCGCGCGAGTGCAAAACATTGTAATGCGTTTTGCACTCGCGTGAGAAAAATCGCGCATGTTTGGTACCCAAACATGGTTATAAGGGAAAATAATAGCATTCTGAATACAGAATGAATAGTAAAATAGCGCTGGAGGAGTTAAAAAAAAATAAAAAAAATTTAACTCACCTTAATCCACTTGCTGGCGCTGCCGACATCTCGTCTGTCTCCTTCTTTGCTGAACAGGACCTGTGGTGACGTCACTCCGGTCATCACATGATCCATCACATGACCCATCACCATGGTAAAAGATCATGTGATGACCGGAGTGACGTCACCACAGGTCCTGTTCAGCAAAGAAGGAGACAGACGAGATGCCGGCTGCGCGAGCAAGTGGATTAAGGTGAGTTAAATTTTTTTTTTTTTTTTTTTTTTTTTTAACCCCTCCAGCGCTATTTTACTATGCATTCTGTATTCAGAATGCTATTTTTTCCCTTATAACCATGTTATAAGGGAAAATAATAATGATCGGGTCTCCATCCCGATCGTCTCCTAGCAACTGTGCGTGAAAATCGCACCGCATCCGCACTTGCTTGCGGATGCTTGCAATTTTCACGCAACCCCATTCACTTCTATGGGGCATGCGTTGCGTGAAAAACGCAGAATATAGAGCATGCTGCGATTTTCACGCAACGCACAAGTGATGCGTGAAAATCACCGCTCATGTGAACAGCCCCATAGAAATGAATGGGTCGGTATTCAGTGCGGGTGCAATGCGTTCACCTCACGCATCGCATCCGCGCGGAATACTCGCCAGTGTGAAAGGGGCCTTAGGATACTTTCACACTAGCGTTTTTGTTTTCCGGCATAGAGTTCCGTCCTAGGGGCTCAATACCGGAAAAGAACTGATCAGTTTTATCCTAATGCATTCTGAATGGAGAGCATTCCGTTCAGGATGCATCAGTTCAGTCCCTCTTACATTTTTTTTGCCGGAGAAAATACCGCATGCGCAGAGCTTTAAAAGTGCAAAAAAAAATAATACCGGTATTTCAATGCATTTGTCATATGGATCCGCACCCGGATCCGCCTGACAAATGCCATCAGTTTGCATCTGGATTGCGATGGAACTGTCTGCCGGAATCCTCTGCCGCAAGTGTGAAGGTAGCCTTAGGTGATTATTTTTAATATGGATAACATTCCATATATTTTCCAGTTCCAGCCATGACCACTAGGTGGCAACACAGACAAATGTAATCCAACCTGATAATACATGACATGATAGATGTCCTTTGGAAACAGGAAGAAATAATCTTTTGGGGGTGGGGAATCATGTACAGATTGATATGCATGTAATGTAAAAAGTGGCAAACATAAATGCAAATTATCTCAATTTATAAAAATCGTTCCCACCCCACGTGGGGACTTAAACAAAACAATAACCATAAAAAACATAATTGCGTCTGAAAATTCCCAAAATATTAAAATATAAAAGGTATTTATCCGAAATGGGGAAACGCCATAAAAGAGGAAGAATGACCAAATCATGTTTTTTTTTTTTGTCACCTTGCCTCCCCCCCCCCCCCCCAAAAAAACTAATGAATAAAAAGTGATCAAAAAAATCATCATACCTACAGCTTGTCCTCACACAGCTCTGTAGAAATAGAAAAAAAGTTATTGGTGACACAAAAAGCATAATAAACTACATAAATTTGGTATCACTGTAATCGTACTGACCCGCAGAATATGGTCGTCATGTCATTTTTAGTATACAGTAAACAGCATAAATATGAAATCCCAGAAACAAAGGCACAATTGTGTATTTTTATTCAACTTTTCTGTTTTTCAATAAAAGATATAGTAAATTAAAAATGATGTTTAAAAAAATATATATACAATAATAGGCTGGTTCCTGAATGATTTAATTGTGTTTTTAAGTTAAACGTTTTATTTTTTAGAATTTGTGGAGATTTTTTCTTACATTTTCCATGTTGCTGTTTACATCCTGCAATTTACGCACTGGGCTATCGATCAGCTTAGGCTCAATTCACACCTGAGCGTTTTACAGCGCGTTCCTACGCGCTGTAAAACGCTCAACAAGGAGAAACCAATGCTTCCCTATGGGAATGGTTCTCACCTGGGCGTTTTACAGCGCGTACGATCGCGCTGTAAAACGCCCGACGCTCACACAAGTACAGGAGCGTTTTTTTGGGCGCTTGTCGCGCGTTCCCGTACTATAGACTTTAGGGAACGCGCGACACTGTGTGTACGCTTGTCTCTGTATGCGCGTTTGTAAACGCCCGTACAATCGCGCATACAGAGCGCTCCTTTGAGAACGCTCAGGTGTGAATTGAGCCTTAGGGTACTTTCACACTTGCGGCAGGACGGATCCAACAGGCTGTTCACCCTGTCGTATCCGTCCTTCCACTATTTCGCCGTGCTGCCGCTCTGTCCCCATTGACTATAATGGGAACAGGGGCGGAGCTCCGGTGCAGCATGGCAGTGCACGGCGAAAGGCCGCCGGACTAAAAGTCCTGCATGTCCGACTTTTTAGTCCGGCGGCCTCTCACCGCGAACTGCGCTGGAGCTCCGCCCAGTCCCCATTATAGTCAATGGGGACGGAGCGGCGGTCCAGAGGCACCGCGAAATAGCGGAAGGCTACTTTCACACTTGCGGCAGAGTGATCCGGCAAGCAGTTCCGTCGCAGAAACTGCTTGCCGGATCCGGCAAAACGTATGCCAACTGATGGCATTTGTAAAACTGATCAGGATCCTTATCAGTCTTAAAAATGCCTGATCAGTCATAAAAATGCATTGAAATGCCGGATCCATCTTTCCGGTGTCATCCGGCATTTATTTTTTTCACCTTTTTTTTTTTCGGTCTGTGCAAGCGACTCCGGCACTTATACATTCCTATGGAAAAAAAATGCCGGATCCGGCATTCAGGCAAGTAACATAGTACATATGGCAGAAAAAAGGCATCTGTTCATCCAGTTCGGCCTGTCATCCTGCAAGTTGATCCAGAGGAAGGCAAAAAAAAACTGTGAGGTAGAAGCCAATTTTCCCCACTTAAGGGGAAAAAATTCCTTCCCGACTCCAATCAGGCAATCAGAATAACTCCCTGGATCAACGACCCCTCTCTAGTAGCTATAGCCTGTAATATTATTACACTCCAGAAATACATCCAGACCCCTCTTGAATTCCTTCATTGTACTCACCATCACCACCTCCTCAGGCAGAGAGTTCCATAGTCTCACTGCTCTTACCGTAAAGAATCCTTTTCTATGTTTGTGTACAAACCTTCTTTCCTCCAGACGCAGAGGATGTCCCCTCGTCACAGTCACAGTCCTGGGGATAAATAGATGATGGGAGAGATCTCTGTACTGACCCCTGATATATTTATACATAGTAATTACATCTCCCCTCAGTCGTCTTTTTTCTAACGTGAATAACCCTAATTTTGATAATAAGTCTTCCTTTTTTTGGTCGGAGATAAAACCGTAGCATGCTGCGGTTTTATCTTTTGCCTGATGAGTAGAGATGAGCGAACTTCTGTTTTAAGTTCGGCGTCTAAAGTTCGGCTTCCGGTTAGCGGAGGATCCCGATATGGATTCCGAATTCCGTTGTGGTCCGTGGTAGCGGAATCAATAATGGTCATTATTGATTCCGCTACCACGGACCACAACGGAATTCGGAATCCATATCGGGATCCTCCGCTAACCGGAAGCCGAACTTTAGACGCCGAACTTAAAACAGAAGTTCGCTCATCTCTACTGATGAGTCAAAACGACTGAACTGAAGACATCCTGGACAGATTGCTCACCGTTCGGAATGCATGGGGATAAAACGGATCAGTTCTTTTCCGGTATTGAGCCCTTTTGACGGAACTCTGTGCCGGAAAAGAAAAACGCTAGTGTGAAAGTACCCTACTATTGAGGGAGCACCCTCAGAAACGCATGATATACGCTATACGGACAAGAGTATTGGGTCAACTGCACATTACACCTACAGGGGCGTTTACGGCATTCTAGATCCATAGATACTTCCACTCTTTTGGGAAGGCTTTCTACAAAATTTTGTCTGTGGGAATTTTTGCCCATTCATCCAGAACACATTTGTGAGGTCAGACACTGATGTTGGAGAAGTTCTGGCTCGCAGTCTCCTTTCTAGATCAACACACATCAGACTTTACCACCCATACCTTTATGGACCTTGCTTTATGTACCCAGCAGGCATGGTGTGCGGCCGTAGTGACTGCTGGGCAGCTAAGGAGGTGCTCTGATCATCGGGGGAACGCCTAGGTAAGTAGTTTTTTTTTTTTATTAATGGGGGTGGTACTACTGAAAGGGGGGCATAACTACTGTGGAGGCACAATGAGGGCAATGAAAAAGGCACAATGTGGGAATAACTACTGTGAGGGGGTATAACTAGTTGTGAGGGGGCACAATGTAGACATAACTTCTATGTGCACCTCTGCTGTTGTCTCTCTTTGTGATTTTCAATAGTTGGGAGGTACAATGGCACACCTGAATGCAGTAATGAGTGTCCAGATACTATTCTCCATAGACTGTCTCCTATGGACAGCTGCCCCTCTTCTCTGCATTAGTTTTCTACGTGGTGCCCAAATCAGAATACGGACTCACATACAATAGCTCTGGTATAGTACAGCGCTACTGCCTCACAGTCCTGGGATAATTATTCATGGCCCTGACTGAAAAGCGCGGGAAACACTCGATAGGCAGACAGAATGAAATGTACGCGGAACCACATGTCCGGGCGCTTGTTTCCGGGGGGTTGATACTTGCGATGCACGGGAAGTAGTGCTCACAGTTCACAGGTGAGAACGTAACTCATGTTACTGTAATGGGTTTAGCGTAATGTAAGTACTACATGGAGAGGTATGCGGAGTATTGTGGAGGCAGCGCCCCCGTTATCTGTCACCTGTGTTATGTGAGGCTGTATCCTCCTCCAGCAGTCTGCAATGGAGGGTAATGGCTGGCAGCCATAGCTGTGATGAATATTCCGGGCTCCGCTCATGGCTGTACATTGTGGCAGTCCCCTAATCTACCCGGATGAGAAGTTTAGGTGGAGGGTTCCCTATTTGTCCGCAGTCCAGTTCCCCCAGCTGTAATCTGTCAGGAAGTGCAGCGCCCCTACTGGTGACATAAAGCATTACACAGCGCACATTGACACCAGTGGGCTGTGGAAGGGCTTGTTCAAGGTTCCACTTGGAGCCTTTATAAGGAGTATCAGCCATAATGTACAGGAAGAATAGTGCAACATTCAACAGTGTTTTCTTCCCATCAAAATAATGGACACTGGCGGAATAGGACGGGGTCCACCATGCGCTATTGATGGATGAGGTAGTATGTTTTCCGGAGAAACTGCGAGGGCTGCATTCAGCTGCTTCTGTCAGCCCCATAGATAATGAATGGATCATCAGGGCGTATGATTGACCGCTATGATATTCAGACTCCTCGGGACCCCCAGTCTGTTGATCACCAGTCATCAGATGTTTTATTTATTTTTTCCAATACTGTGGATAGTAAATAATCCCACCATGTCCATAGTGGGATAACGTCTTTAAAGAGGTGTCCAGGCTAGCTGTAAAGAAATCCATACCCCCCTGCTCCGTTCACTGGTCATCCAGTCTGGATGGGGGTCACATGTTCTGCTGCTGCCAATGACTAGTCTCAGTGCTGACGTGTCACCAAGTGGCATATCACTGCTGGGTCATTGGCCACTTGGGGACATGCCACTGCTGAGGCCAGGCATTGTCACATGTGACCCTGTCCGTGGCGTTAGCAAATCGGGACTGGAAGTCAGGTGAAGAGAGCCAGAACCAAGTGGTGGGCACCAGATGAGTATGGGTTTTTCCACAGTTACCTCTTACTATGTGGTAGATTAAAATGCCTGTCCAGGTTTTTGCTTTTAAAGAGGTTATCCAACAGTATAAGGGTCCATTCACACATCCGCATGAATGGGTGCAGACCCATTCATTTTAATAGGGTCACAAAAGATTCGGACAGCATCCTTATTTCCGTTCCGTGGCCTCGCAAAAAAGATAGAGTATGTCCTATTCCTGTCCGCAGCCACGGACAAGAATAGGCATTTCTATCATAGTGCCGGCCATGTGCAGTCTGCCAAATGCGGAACACACGTGGCTAGTGTTGAGCGAATTTGTGTTTTAAGTTCGGCGTCTAAAGTTCGGGTTATCGAAGAATCGCGTTATGGATTCCGCTACCACGGACCATAACTTATGGTCCGTGGTAGTGGAATCCATAACGCGATTCTTCAATAACCCGAACTTTAGACGCCGAACTTAAAACACAAGTTCGCTCAACACTACACGTGGCTGGTGTGAATGGACCGTAACAGACGTCACAGAGTGGTCCACCCGCAGTGGAGATTATACTTACTTGGTCCCTGCTGCTGGCTTCGGTCTCCATCGCTCCATGGGCGGCTCATCGTCTCCCTGCTGTGCTGTAATCAACATCTGGTTGGGGGGCATGTGACCGCAGCAGCCCATCGCTGGCCCCAGTGGTGATCTGCTCCCTCACCTGTCATCTGTGCGTGCTACACTCTCTGCTAAAAGCCTGCATACCACAGCGGTACAGGAGCGTAGCAAATCGCTCCTCCTGCCTGTGCCCGCTCTGCCAAAGCCTGACATAGCCCATCTATGCCAGGCTTTAGGAGAGCAGCGCTGGTACAGGTAGAAGCAATGATATTTTGGCCTGTGCAGCGCCCAGAGTGGCCCCAGGGGAGTCTGTACTCCGATACACAGTGCTGTATGAGAGTACCAATTCTAAAGCGTAACCTGAACTTCAGGTGCATATTTCACAAGGAAAACTAAGGCCTCTTTCACACTTGCGTTGTCCAGATCCGTCGTGCACTCCATTTGCCGGAGGTGCCCGCCGGATCCGTAACACCGCAAGTGAACTGAAGGCATTTGAAGACTGATCCGTCTTCAAAATGCGTTCAGTGTTACTATGGCAGCCAGGACGCTATTAAAGTCCTGGCTGCCATAGTAGGAGCGGGGGAGCAGTATACTTACCGTCCGTGCGGCTCCCGGGGCGCTCCAGAATGACGTCAGGGCGCCCCATGCGCATGGATGACGTGATCCATGCGATCACGTCATCCATGCGCGTGGGGCGCCCTGACGTCACTCTGAAGCGCCCCAGGAGCCGACAGATGGTAAGTATACTGCTCCCCCGCTCCCCACTACACTTTACCATGGCAAACAGGACTTTAGTGTCCTGGAAGCCATGGTAACCATTCAGAAAAAGCTAAACGTCGGATCCGGTAATGCGCCGAAACGACGTTTAGCTTAAGGCCGGATCCGGATTAATGCCTTTCAATGGGCATTAATTCCGGATCCGGCCTTGCGGCAAGTGTTCAGGATTTTTGGCCGGAGCAAAAAGCGCAGCATGCTGCGGTATTTTCTCCGGCCAAAAAACGTTCCGTTCCGGAACTGAAGGCATCCTGATGCATCCTGAACGGATTTCTCTCCATTCAGAATGCATTTGGATAATCCTGATCAGGATTCTTCCGGCATAGAGCCCCGACGACGGAACTCTATGCCGGAACACAACAACGCAAGTGTGAAAGAGCCCTTATTTAAAAAAATTACTGCACATTAGAAATATTATTTTCAGCACATTTACAATAGCTTTTGATGAAGTCTATTTGTAAGTTTAGTCGGGGGTCAGGACATCTGTGGGAAACAGTCGGCGCGTTTCCATTGGGTCAGTTCAGATAAATTAAATCCCCAGGGCCATGATTAATCTGTTACGATTTCTCTTTGTGCAGATATGGAAAGTTCATCTACAGAGATGGATCCAGAATTGGCACGACAGTTGTTTTTTGAAGGAGCAACAATAGTGATCTTCGGTCTACCAGAGGGCTCAGAATTCGGCATAGACTCAAACAGTTGGCACATTGGCCCTCGATTCAAAGGCGTGAAGATGGTGCCTCCAGGGGTTCATTTTATTCACTACAGTGTGAAAAGAATAGGAGGTGCTCCCGGAGAAACTGGTCCACGTTCAGGGATTTTCTTTTACTTGGAACAAAAGGAGATCCGTCTCCTGCACTGGGACTTTCAAGAAGAGGAGATGGTTGCCGCCCCCCAGGAGGAGGCTGAAAATTTACGGGAACAGCTGACCTCATTGGACCCATCTTTGGGGCCTTACCCATATGAAAGTCTTCGCCGCTGGGTGTCTCTGACCAGTCACATATCTAAAGAAGCCATGTTGAACCTACAGCCATCCTGTGGGACCATCTGCTCCTTTCCAGAGGTTTTGCCTATGGAGAATATGACCCACACAGAGGACCGGGCCAAACATAACTTACCCAGGTAAATATGGAAGGACATATTGCAGCTTTTCATGTGGTTCAGGGAAACTTGACCATTTTCATTCTTCTTCACTTTCTTTTAGTTCCTTCATCTTTTGCATGCATAGATTCTGGTCTGGGTGATTTTTACCATTTAGATTGAGATCCTATCTGGCTTTATTGCATCCGTTCAATATGAAACAATAGCACAACATCCACCTTATTAAAGGGGTTGTCCAGGATTTTGATATTGACAGCCTGTCCTCAGGATAGGCCATCACTTTGGCCTATCAAATTGGCAGGGGTCTGACACATCCTGACTATCAGCTGTTTAGATGTAGTGCTGGAACTGCGCAGCTCTGTCCATTGTGTAGTGGCGATACTGGTAACTCGTTGAAGTGACTGGGGATAGAGCCGCAGTTACCAGCTCTGTCTACGACACCGTATTTTGTAGTCCTGGTGCCTTCTGGACTAATTGAGATGAGAGAAACCAAGAATTTCTATGCTTTTACCTTCCTTCATGCCCATTTCTTCTATAGATTGAACCCATGTTGTGTTGTGTTTTGTACAGGTATGACACTGTGTGCCAGAACTATAAAGAAGGCATGTCCAGACTGCCCCAAATGAAGCAGAAAGAGGGAACCGAAATCAGATTCAGTCAGCTACCAGAGAAGATGTACCCCAAAAATGCCACCCCCGCAGAGATTACACAGCACAGCATGGACCTGTCCTATGCCCTTGGACAACTGATTGACATCAACTATCCAGGAAATCCACTAGCTATTCTAGGTCAGTGAAAAGCGGCTAAAACTGATATAGTATGAAGCTATTTCCATTATGAATATATTGGATACCACTAAACCAGACATCCCATGCTATGCTGACTTGTTTAAGCAATAATAAGTAATATTAAAACTTTGACGCAGTTTTTTTATTTTATTTTTTTACATTTTAGCTGAGCTGCAGTTTTCCTTTGTGTGTTTCCTTTTGGGCAACGTCTACGAGGGGTTTGAACAATGGAAGCAATTGCTGAATCTTTTGTGCCGTGCAGAGTCGTTCTCCTTGCAGCATACAGATCTCTACAGTGAGGTCATCTCGGTCCTGTATCACCAGCTGGCACAGGTTCCTACAGACTTCTTCATAGACATTGTATCACAGAACAACTTCCTGACAAGTACTCTGCAGGTATAATAATCCTATGACCTTTTCCTTACTGCTTGGTATTTTTGCCAGTAACTATCATTGTAAATATTTTTAGACTGTTCTGTATTCATCAACCTTTCCCCAAACCTTAAAGGGAATCTGTCACCTCGTTCAAGTGTGTCTAACAAATGGCAGTGCATTCTAGTTCATTGTACCAACATCACAGCTGTACCTTTTTGTTAGAGAACGTGCAGGTTCCAAACATCAGAAGTCTGATTGATATGAAAATTATTGGTTGTAGTGGCCCAAGCCTGCCCTCTTGTAAGTGCCCGAGCCTCCTCCATGAAGAGCCCAAGCCTGCCTCTAGATGAGTTCCCAGTGCTGCCCCTTGCGGCATTGTCTGATCCTCTCCTCTGTGACAACATGATCTGGCCGCAACTCCGCCCGCCTGGTCCTGGTACGTCCTGACGAAATCTTGCTCATGTGCAGAGCAGGAGACTGGCTGCACTACTTGCATCGAGTGCCCTACAGAGGCCATCGGACTCAGTGCCGTAAGTGCGCATGCGCTGAGCCCTGTGATTTCTTCATCCTAGGACCTACTCTGAACATGTGCAAGATTTTGCCAGGGCACACCAGGACCAGGCAGGTGGAGTTGTGGCCTGATTGTGACGTCCTAGAGGAGGGGGCAGACATAATGGCGCAAGAGGTGGCATTGGGAAATCGTCAAGACATGGGTTTGGGCAGTTCATGGAAACAGGCTCGAGCACTTGCAAGATGATAGCTTGGGCTCCTACAACCGATAATCCCACTTTACAACCTAATTTGCATATCAATCAAACTTCATTTACTGATGTTTGGGACCTGTGCTTTCTCCAAAAAAAGGTACAGTTGGGATATTGGTACGATGGAATGCATTGCCATTTGTTGGATACACTGGAATGAGGTGACAGATTCCCTTTAAAGAAGCACTCCAGTCTCTCCTGTGTGGCTGACTTTCTGTGAACTACATGATAGCCAATCTCTTCAGGCAGCTCTCGGACACCTCCAAGACACTCATTGCTCCTCAGTATCTATCTCTGTGATATAATTTCTTCCTTATTTAAGGACCAAGACTGCAGTGATTCTGTAGGTCCTACAGTGATTAGCTGCGGAATTATTTAACCCCCCCCCCCCTCCCCGATACACACTAAGGGCACTTTTACTCAGGCCGATGCATGGGTAATTATCTGAAACCGACCAAACATTCATGATAATTGCTTGATCGTCAAGCAGAGGTGATCGCTGCATTTACAGTATGGGGACAAACAGCTACTGGAATCTTTCATCCCTATACGGTTTGCTGGCAGTACATTCCTGTTTACACAGAGTAATGTGCTGCCCACAAACAATGATTTTATGTGCCACTTAAAAGATGCGATCTCCTAAAAAAAACGTAAGGGCACATTCATTGTCACTGATCTATACAGAAGACATACCCGAGAGCCCCACCATTAGTCTTTAGTAATAGTGTGTATTGCTTTTATTATAGCCCAAAAAATGCTGGAGTGCTTCTTTAAATTGAAACTTCTCCTGTAAGAACACAATATGAGAGTGTTGGATGTATCACTAGGCAGATTTACCTTTGAAAATTCTAGGAAAGTTGGGCTACAGCCCATATGAGAGCTGTATTGGCAGCCATATTGGCTGGTCATATTGCAGTAATTAAGTAACCGCTGAACAGAAATTTTCCATGTTAGGGGAAAACGTTGCTAAGGGTCCATTCACACGTCGTCCGCAATTTTGCAGAACGGGTGCGGACCCATTCATTTTCAATGGGGCCGGAACGGATGCGGACAGCACACTATGTGCTGTCCGCATCCACAATTCCATTCCCGAAAAAAATTGAACGTGTCCTAGAAAATGCATTTTCTATTATAGTGCCGGCGATATGCGGTCCGTGAAATGCGGAAGGCACATTGCCATTGTCCATGTTTTGCGGATCCGCAATTTACGGACGTGTGAATGGACCCTTAAGGAGGACCTTTCACTGGTCCTGATGTTACAATAATCATACCTGGCAGTGTAGAGCATTACTAGTAGATGTTAGGGCCCTTTTTTCTTTTTTTTCCCCCTCTCAGATGCACTGCTCCGTACCTCCTCTGTGCCCCCCGATCACTTTTGCCGCTCTGTGTGCTAATTAGTAGCAACAGTACAGGGAGGATGAGATGGCCGCGTTTCTCAAGGGGTGTCTCCTTCTCCCCGGCTGTGAGCTGCCCAATCGCAGTGGCCCGCGTCACAGCCAAGGAGAAGCAGATGCCCCCCTTGAGAAACTCGACTGTCTCTTCCTCCCTGTACCGATGCTTCAGCTAATGCTGTACATGTACGACATTGTGCGTTAAGGGGTATTCCAGGATTTTAATATTGATAGGCTATCCTTACGCTAGGCTATCAATAACAGATCTGGGGGTCTGACAGCCTGCACCCATGCCAATCACCTCTTCAAGAGTATCTCCAGCCCCGTCCATTGTGTAGTAGACGGAGCTAGTAACCTCACTGCTGCTCCATCTGAAGTGAATGGGAGCAGCACTGGTCACCAGCTCCTTCTAGTACACAACAGACAGAGCTATTCTAAAATAGCTAAACGACCATGAGTATAAGCCTCCAATATTCAAATCCTGGAAATCCCTTTATAGGTAATCAATATTAGATCGGCGGGGGTCCGACACCTGGCACCCCTGCCAATCAGCTGTATGAGGAGATGGCACGTGCTGTCTCCCTTCTCTCTTCCTGTCCGCTACTGCTGTCCCATAGACATACAGCAGTGAGCAGGAAGAGAGAATGGAGACGGCACATGCCGTCTCATACAGCTGATCGGCTGGGGTGTCGGATCCCTGCCGATCTGATATTTATGACCTATCCTGGGTAGGTCATCAATAGAAAGAGCCCGGACAACCCCTTTTAAGGCACAGGCTTTTCACATCATTTATTTTTTGGACACAATTTTCCTAAACCACTTTGTTTTATATTTGGTTTATACCTAAACTAATTTTCTCGCATGTTCTAGATGTGTCGGATATAACATTAATTGGGGTTGTTGTGCTCCGGCCCCCTTGATGCCAACTAAATGGACTGCAACACTTCCTAAAGCATTCAGGTTTTGCTTTTGTCTCACTCCTCAGGTCCTTTTTTCATTTCTGTGCTCACCGTCCACGAATAAGGATCTGAGGAAGAAAGCGCTCCGCTTCCGTGCCCATCTCACCAAGAGGTTTCAGTGGGACTTTGAAGAGGATCCCCTGGACAGTGCTCCTTTAGTCGTTCAGTTGCCTGAGGGCTGGGAAAACACTGTTAATACTGATCATACTGCACAGGGTAACGCTGAAGTTCCCGTTCCCACAAAATGATGCCACTGTATAGCTGGGGACTCTCCTGCAGCTGCGCTAGTGAGAAAGTCGCACATGACGCCTGGCTGGACAGGATAAGAAGCTAAGCATATTAAGGCGTTTAGGTCCTGGATCAGTAAACTATGAAACTATCATAGTTTATAGAGCTGTACCCTGAATGGAAGGCACACGCGTTGTTTGGTTACCACAGACGTCTCAGCTAAGCAATTACTATTTCTGGGTGGTCTGAAATGTGGCACAAAATGCCAAGCAACTTTTCCACATGTTTGCAAGGACATGGTCCTCTCCCAGTAATGCTCTTTGTATCGATGGAATAGCTGTACTCGCCTGGTGGTGTAATCCCAGCATATAAAATGTATGTAGAACAGCGTCTTCTGTCTTCATCGGTCAGCAGAGGGCGCTGCTTTACCTAAAACGCTAAAACCTGTATCATATCGTATATGAATAGGTGTATACACATATACAGTATTTAATTCATGTCATTGAGGAGCCTTTATCCAGAACCACCTGCAATGGTTACCTGTGGGGTCAGATGTTAATTTTTTTTTTTTTATGCAATTCAGGAAAATTTGATGAGATCGTATGTCGGATGTGTGTATATATAGCCTGGTAAAAAATTGAGATGCTCATCCGCCTCTGCAGAACTCCACATTTGTCACTTGGCAACCAAAAGAAATTCGCCAAGTTGCTCCAAGATGTCCTTTTACTTTTTGATTATCTCTCATTTGTAACTCCGGGGACGGGTGTTTGTTAATTCCACACAATGAGGAGCTCCATAATAAAATAATTAAAAATGCTACAGTACATTGCCCTATATGTCTCCAGTATCCCCCGTGGTGCCTGAAGAAGCTTCCTGCGGTGACTGAAGGAGAAGACAATCGGTCATTGTGTCTGTGTACATAACATTCTTAGTTACTTCTAATTAATATAGATGGCAGGAACATAACTATACATCAGTATTATGGCAGGTCCTGGAACAAACGCTCATCAGCTCAGAAATAGCTTTCTTGGTGATGTCGCACAATCTTTTTTTTGTTGTTGTTTCCTTTTGGCATTTAGCATTTTTACTGCTGTTTCTTTGTTGATGTTTTTTGGAGCATGTAGTGTTCCAACAAGATATCACCCGCACTATACAACATGCTCTTCAGGGTCCCCAGCAGCTCCCCTGACCAGCACAATCTCCAAATCCCCCCCAATCCCCCAATCAATGTCTGGGACTGGATGGGGTGACTGATCTCCCGTGCACAGCAGACCACAACCACCTTGGCTGAGGTTGAAAGAGCTTGGAATCACATACCACAGAAGATTATCCAGCATCTGTATGACTGTTACCATGTCAGAGTGGCAGCCTGTATCACAGCACGGAGATATGCCTTCCAGTATTGATGTGACCGTGCCTCATCATCTACCCTCCTGCAGAACCCAAAATAAGGCTACATACACACTCCCTTCCCGCAAAACACGGATGCCAGCTGTGTGCAGGAATGGAATGGGCCACCCATAGTAGAAATGCCTATTCTTGTCTGCAAAATGGACAAGAATATGATATTGTTCCATTTTTTATTTTTTTTTGCAGAACGGAGTGCTGTCCGCATATTTTGCAGCCCCATGAAAGTAAAAAAATGTGACTCTGATACAGACCCAACCAAACAACGTTGCTTGAGCCCTAAAGTAGGCACCACCTCGGCTGTGTAATCATTGACCCAAGTACCACTAGCAGTGTATACTTTGTCAATAGTGTTACGTTTTCCGGGTCTCCTTTTTCTTTTTCAGGTAGTGTAAAACACAAGGAATAGCCAAATGTATTATATATTTTTTTTTGGGTGGGGGGGGGGGGGGGGGGGAATTCTTCTGATCCATTTTGGAGGATTTTAGAAGCTGTGCAAGGTAAGAATTGTGATTACATAAAAAAAATACAGCCCTTCTATTTTCAAAGCGAACATAATGCAACCATAGAGTAGAGCAACAGCAGGTCCCCACCATGGCCTATAAGACAGCAGAATGCAGACTACTATTGTGGCAACCTGTATTATGCCAATGTAGCTTCAGTCACATGCTGATGTAAAACATCATTTGGGTGGTATTCTTCTGGAAAGCTATTGGGAAGATCTCCCTGGGGTTTCTCTGGCCTGTGAGTAGAACTATTCAAAAGGCAGCAATTCAGGTAATATACATTTAGTAGACATCTTTGTATAAGAAGCTCCTTAATATACAAGAGTAGGTTAAACCTTCAATCCACTAATGAAGCTTAATGCATTGACCTATTCTTTTGTAGTCCACTGTTGGAGGTTCTAGATGTTGATGACCTATTCTCGGGCTAGGGACTGCCAGAGATAGTCGAGCACTGTACTCTTCAGTCCCAAAGACAGTGAATGGAGCGAGGTCATGCTAGCGCTCTGTTCACACAGGGGACTCATATACTCTTGTTCTAGTGATGGCTTCCGCCCTGCTGCTGTAGGAACACTGGCTTCAAGCACAGTATACAGCTGAACACAGGGCTCCCAGCAGCAGGTTACACTGGGATCAGCTTATTATTGGGAGGCCCTTGTAACAAAAAAATATCCACAGTGGCTAACCATTAACTGTCCAAAGACAATACTTGGAATCTTTCAAAGATGTTGTTTAGGAAGCGAGGAGGGGTAGATGGATACAATGGTCTTCAAAACTGCACTAGGGAGAAGGGTCTTTTTTAAATTTGGATTACCTTTAGGCCCCTTTCACACGGGCGCGATGCGTGAGGTGAACGCATTGACGCAACGCATCCGGACCTTATCCGGACACGCTCGTGTGAATGAGGCCTTAGGCATGCTGTGGTAGACTTAGCTGTAACTTAAAGGGATTTTATTGGAGAAAAAAGGGGCCAGAATTCTGTAAAAAAATTAAAATAAATAAGCATTACTCACCGATCTCCTGCCACTGCTATTCTGTTCTCTGCAGGTTGACACAGTGGAAATTCCCCCTCAGCCAATTACTGGTTAAGGCGGGTAACTACTGCGCTAGTGATTGGCTGAGCGTCTGCTCCTGCCGATTCCTGTGTGTGGAGCAGTAAGTGGAGAGCAGCAGGGACCTGAGCAGGGTCAGAATGGCAGTGGAGGGGGATCGGTGAGGAGAATAATGCTTTGTTTCTTATTTTTAATCCCTTCTGGTCCTCCTTTTTTTTTTTTTTTTTATTCCCCCACAACCCCCAGAAACCCCTGCAATGGCATAATTAATAATACTTTATTATAATACTATTTATTTTATGCACTTATATAGCGCTGCTATATTCCACAGCGATTTACAGACATTAGCATCATGTCATGAATTACACATTATTAGCATCCTTATTACACGTAATTGCACTTGCTTGGATCTAATTGGGCAGGTGATTGCATGCTGGTGTATAAGACGGCTGCAACTAGGTAAAACCCTCAAGGACGTTGAAGGGCGTTTATATGTAAATTTAGAATGCCACTAATTTTATGAATCATCCACACTCCATGATTAACATACCGTACACCATACCACTTCTACACACAGTTAAACACCAAGTTACGTAATAAAAAGCAAGAGCTAATTTTAGGGCTGGCAGGAAGAGGCAAACACTATTTTAAGGCACTGTCTTAAAAATAGTCTGTGTCTATTGTTCATAGGCCGAGCAGACTCATATACTGAATGTTCTGAGACATTCTTGTAGACCTGCACATTCACTTCCCTCCCCCGGTTGTCCAGCTGAGAGCTGCTTTGAGATGATTAATGTCCTGGTCACCTCCCACTCCTCCTTCAGTCTTGCTATTGCATTTTATGAACCAGGCACCAAGCAATTCTGTTCTGTGACATCACTATGTGACATCACAAAGAACAGGTCATTTCAGCATGTTGTGTGTGTGTGTGTATATATATATATATATATATATATATATATATATATATATATATTGTACTACTATATTCATACAGTTGTTCATTCACACATTGAACTTCTGGACACATTTCTGCTAAACATTCTCATAGGTGTCCCACACGAACGTTGTTTGCTTCCGTGTCCATTCCGTTTTTTTCCGTTTCACTTCAATGGGTCCGTAAAAAAAACGTGTGCTGTTCGCATCAGTATGTCCGTTCCGTAGCCCCGCAAAAAAAATAAAACATGTCCTATTCTTGTCCGTTTTAGGCATTGTTACAATGGATCCGCATAAAAAAAATGGATGGCATACGGATGTCATTCGTTTTTTTTTTTTTGCGGACCGCAAAACATACGGTTGTGTGCATGTAGCCTAATTGTGATACTGTTTGCATTTTAGTGCAGCATTTTTGTTTTGGCTTTTTTTGCATGGATTCACAATTGAGAAATATCAGGGTGCTTTCACACATAGGTTTTTGCTGAAGTTTTTCTGCATTTTTGTTGCTTTTTTTTTTTGCAAATGTTAGGTAAAGATCTATAGGAAATATGAAACACAGGACACACAAGCAGTGCAAAATTTGTGTGTTTGGCCCTTAAATTGTCACTAACTTTTCACACAGCTTTGCATAAATAAATAGAGAAGCAACCACAATAAATTTGGTATTATCAATTGTTTACCTCCCCCCCCCCCCATCCTGACTAATTGCTTTTCACTTTTAAAATTGCTTTCATTCAGTCTCAAGACAGACCAGCTCTGCTGACGTATCATATTACAAATGTCAATACAAGTCTACAGAGAGGGGATGGGGAGGAGTGAGCAGCAGCAGGAGTAAGATGGGACTCAGAAACAGTAAGGGTGGCTTCGGACTTGTGTTATAGGTTCAGTTTATAACGGAATTCCCTGACTGAATGCAAAACGGAAGCCTTTAAGAGGCATTCCTAATAGAAGTCTATAGGCAAGCATAACGGGTCCGTCTGGTTTCCTTTATGCAGGACGGAAAACAAAGTCCTGTTGACAGGACTTAACAACCCCATTAAAGTACAGTACCATTCACTTTAATGGTACTATATTACATGTGTTTTTTCCTCACTAATTTTTTGGGGGAAAAACGCATCATAATATACCACAAGCAAAGTGAATGAGATACACTTTGCGTATTTTGTACGTGCAGAAATTCACCTGCCGTGCAGACTTTAAAATCTACAGCATGTCAATTATTTATGCGATTCCACACCTTCTGTAGAATATTTTTTTCCCATAAAATTCAATGATTTTATTAAAATAAACACAAACCTGTAATAAAAAACATAGAAGCTGCATAAAAAAGTGACAAATAGGACGGATTTATGTGCACTTTTTCTTGCGTTTTTAATGCTGTTTTCATGTGGGTTTTCTGCATACAAATCTGCACTGTGTGCAGGTAGCTTAAGGCTTTAATTGGTGAGGGTGAGGCTACTTTCACACGAGCGTTCGGGTGTCCGCTCGTGAGCTCCGTTTGAAGGGGCTCACGAGCGGCCCCGAACGCATCCGTCTGGCCCTAATGCATTCTCAGTGGAGGCGGATCCGCTGAGAATGCATCCGCCTGCCAGCGCTCAGCCTCCGCTCCGCTCAGTGAGCGGACACCTGAACGCTGCTTGCAGCGTTCGGGTGTCCGCCTGGCCGTGCGGAGGCGAGCGGATCCGTCCAGACTTATAATGGAAGTCAATGGGGACGGATCCGCTTGAAGATGACACTATATGGCTCAATCTTCAAGCGGATCCGTTCCCCATTGACTTTCAATGTAAAGTCTGAACGGATCCGCTCAGGCTACTTTCTGACTTAGAAAATTTTCTAAGTTATAATGCAGACGGATCCGTTCTGAACGGATGCAAACGTCTGCATTATCGGAGCGGATCCGTCTGATGAAACATCAGACGGATCCGCTCCGAACGCTAGTGTGAAAGTAGCCTGCTGGCTTCCTCACAGAAAGGGGGTCATTTATAATCAAATATACGCCACTTTTGTGGCGTATATCTGGCACAGATTCTGTTGCATGCCATGGTGCGGCAGGATCTGCTACTTCGTCCTCGCTCATGCCAGGTCTAAAAAAGTGAGCGGTGAAGGGTATGGGTCCTCATTCATCATTTTCAACACCTGGTTTAGGCCTCCTGCACACAACCTTTTTTTTCCCCGTTTACTGGCTGTTTTTTGCGTTCCGTATACGAAACCATTCATTTCAATGGTTCCGCCAAAAAAACGGAATGTACTCCGTATGCATTCCATTTCCGTTCCGTTTAAAGATAGAACATGTCCTATTATTGCCCGCAAATCACGTGCCGTGGCTCCATTCAAGTCAATGGGTCTGCAAAAAAACTAAACACATACGGAAATGCATCCGTATGTCTTCCGTTTCCGTTCCGTTTTTTGCGGAACCATCTATTGAAAATAGATGCCCAGCCCAATTTTATCTATGTAATTACTGTATACTGTATATGCCATACAGAAAAACGGAACGGAAAAACGGAAACACAACGGAAACAAAAAACTGAAAAACGGACCGCAAAACACTGAAAAAGCCATACGGTCGTGTGCAGGAGGCCTTAAGTATAGAAAATGGTCTAAATGTAAGACTGCAAGGAAGCTGTCTTACATTTAGAATCGGCGCTGTATAAGCCAAAGTTATGTAGAGGGCTTATTATGACTGGCATCTAGGGGCGGAGCATGTGAGCGGCAGCACATCGGCCGAGCTCCTCTGCACCGAGTGTAAAAACATCCTGAAAACCCCAAAAAAAGCTTTAAAAACAGTGTGGGAAGGCTCCGGATCGGCTCCTGAGTACTGTGCTGACCTCAGAATCGTGACGGCGGCTGAGGTTTGGGCGCAATGAAACTTAAAAAGGACGGGAAAGTGGAGGTGAGAGAGGCACAAGATGGCGCCGGCGCGGCAACTCCAGGCCGACAGGGCCGGGTGACGGAGACACAGCGAGACGCTGCGGCCAGGCTGGAAAGATTTGCTAGGTCCTCGGCAGGAGCGGTGAGCAAAGGGCCCCAAAGGAGGCAAGCTGCTGGAAGGGGGGATGCGCAAATGGACTCCGATCCTGAACTAGAGGAGTCATCTGCAGACTGCATGGACCGGAATAACAGGTTCTCTCCCCTATGCCCTGACAAAGAAGCAAGTACTATGGGGGCTACAGAATCTGAAGTGGATGAACCCACTCTGAAAGATGTGATGGCGGCCATAACTAGCTGCAGCAAGTCGCTGGCTACTCTTACTGAAAAGGTGGGAGCCATAAAAGAGGACGTTACCATAGTCCGCCATGACATGAGAAAGCTGGAAGAGCGCACCACGGCCCTGGAAGATAGAATGGGCGCGGTGGAGGACATTTTGCCCCCCTTGAGAAGGGATTTGAGAGAGCACGCTAGAAGAGTGGATATAATTGCTGCCAAACAAGATGACCTGGAAAATCGGGCTCGCCGGAATAACGTTAGATTGGTTGGCGTCCCTGAGAAAGCTGAGGGGAATCATCCGGCAGAATTTTTTGAAACATGGTTCAAGAACCAGTTTGGTGAGGAGGTGCTGACAACATTTTTTGCTATAGAAAGAGCCCATAGAGTTCCCACCAGACCACTGCCACCGGGGGCGCCCCCGAGACCCATGCTGGTGAAGTTGTTACATTACAGGGACCGGGACATTATCCTGAGGAAGGCCAGAGAGATGGAAAACCTTATGATCGACGGAAACAAGGTGTCCTTATATCCGGACTTTTCCCAAGAGGTGCAAAGACGGAGAGCAAAGTTCCTGGACATCAAGAAGCGACTGCGATCCTTGAAGATTGCGTACTCCATGATGTACCCGGCCAAACTACGAATTGTGGCATTGGGGTCTACAATTTTCCACGACAATCCGGAAGAGGCGAGGAAGTGGCTGGACCAGCACGAGGGGCAACTTGCGGCAGAAGG
Source organism: Bufo bufo (assembly GCF_905171765.1). Classification (NCBI taxonomy): domain Eukaryota; kingdom Metazoa; phylum Chordata; class Amphibia; order Anura; family Bufonidae; genus Bufo; species Bufo bufo. The sequence continues at coordinate 342,102,951 of NC_053394.1, forward strand.
GAATTGAGGATCAGAAGAGGTGGTGATAAATGACATAGTCATTGATAAGAATGTGTGATGTGATAGATGGTATGGGTGATAGTGCGGATGGTAAAACTGTCATTATAGCTAGGGGGTCAAATGTGTAAAATGCAATGCCTCTTGTCTAGAAATTGGGTAATGAGGAAGAAAATATATTATATGGGGTTTAATACCTACTGTTGTGTGAGGTGCGGAGGATAAAGGTATATGTCATACATTTGCTAAGTTTAACGTGTACTTTAAAGAAAGGAGGGGAGAGGGAGTTTTATTTAATTGATGCTGCTGTTTTTTGTTTTCCTATAGAGATAGGTGTTGCTAACTCTAACCTATTACTGGGGGTGTAAGCCTACTAGAGGTTGGAGGCTACGACGACGGGTGCTTTCTGTATCCCACGTGCCTGGTAATACAGGTGTTTTTAGTGGGGCTCCGTTGTGGTGGCTAAGTGCTCTTTCCGATTTATAGGGAAGGATATAGTTTAATTCTTTGTTTGGGAAGGGGGGGGTACTATTGCTGATAGTTAGAGTCTGGAAGGGATGACCATGTTTTTTCAAAGTATTGCAGATAGAGTCCTAAACTATGAGGAGAAAAATTTATCGGGTCCTTTTATAATAGATTCCTCAGGCTGCATCCGTTATACTGATCTGATGATTATAATAGTATTATGGCAGGAATAGTCCGTTTCCTTAGCTGGAATACTAGAGGAGTGAAGGAGAGTATTAAACGAAGGGCTATTTTAGATAATGTTAAGCAACATGGCTCTGTGATATGCTGCATCCAGGAAACACACTTATTAGAGGACCAAACAAAACTGCTCAGTCCGCATTGGGCTGGACATTGTTACCACGCTACATACTCTACATATGCGAGGGGTGTAAGTATCCTAGTACACAAATCCATAGCATTTAAATGCATTTCAAGCAAGATAGACAAAGAAGGTAGGTTTATATGCTTGCATTGCACGCTGTATAATGTCTCGTGTGTGGTGGTGGGAGTCTACATCCCTCCGCCTTACTCACCGCAAGTGCTTAAGGCTATTTTGTGCTATTTGGCGGAAGTACCGGATGTCCCGGTCATAGTTATGGGAGACTTTAATAATATTGTCAATCCTGCGTTAGATAAAATGGGAGGGGGATCACATCCTTCTGGGTGTGGCCTCTCGCCGTTTGGAAGGCTTCTGCAGGAATCCCTCTTGTTAGATTTCTGGCGATTGAAGAATCCCTTGATAAAACAATATTCATGTGTCTCCTCTACCTATGATTCCCTATCAAGAATAGACCTTATATTGGGAAATGAAAACATGGGGCATTACATACGGGAGGTCAAATACCTACCTCGTAACTTATCGGACCACTCTCCGGTCCTGGCGGTCGCTGACTTTCGGCCCAGTAGGGTACGGGAAAATATGATATGGAAACTGAACCCGCACTGGCTATCTGTGTTACCAGATATGGGAGGAATAGGGGATAAACTTAACCACCTCAGCCCCCAGTGCTTAAACACCCTGAAAGACCAGGCCACTTTTTACACTTCTGACCTACACTACTTTCACCGTTTATTGCTCGGTCATGCAACTTACCACCCAAATGAATTTTACCTCCTTTTCTTCTCACTAATAGAGCTTTCATTTGGTGGTATTTCATTGCTGCTGACATTTTTACTTTTTTTGTTATTAATCGAAATTTAACGATTTTTTTGCAAAAAAATGACATTTTTCACTTTCAGTTGTAAAATTTTGCAAAAAAAACGACATCCATATAGAAATTTTGCTCTAAATTTATAGTTCTACATGTCTTTGATAAAAAAAAAATGTTTGGGTAGAAAAAAAATGGTTTGGGTAAAAGTTATAGCGTTTACAAACTATGGTACAAAAATGTGAATTTCCGCTTTTTGCAGCAGCTCTGACTTTCTGAGCACCTGTCATGTTTCCTGAGGTTCTACAATGCCCAGACAGTACAAACACCCCACAAATGACCCCATTTCTGAAAGTACACACCCTAAGGTATTCGCTGATGGGCATAGTGAGTTCATAGAACTTTTTATTTTTTGTCACAAGTTAGCGGAAAATGATGATTTTTTTTTTTTTTTTTTTTTTCTTACAAAGTCTCATATTCCACTAACTTGTGACAAAAAATAAAAAGTTCTATGAACTCACTATGCCCATCAGCGAATACCTTGGGGTCTCTTCTTTCCAAAATGGGGTCACTTGTGGGGTAGTTATACTGCCCTGGCATTCTAGGGGCCCAAATGTGTGGTAAGGAGTTTGAAATCAAATTCAGTAAAAAATGACCTGTGAAATCCGAAAGGTGCTCTTTGGAATATGGGCCCCTTTGCCCACCTAGGCTGCAAAAAAGTGTCACACATCTGGTATCCCCGTACTCAGGAGAAGTTGAGGAATGTGTTTTGGGGTGTCTTTTTACATATACCCATGCTGGGTGAGATAAATATCTTGGTCAAATGACAACTTTGTATAAAAAAATGGGAAAAGTTGTCTTTTGCCAAGATATTTCTCTCACCCAGCATGGGTATATATAAAATGACACCCCAAAACACATTCCCCACCTTCTCCTGAGTACGGAGATACCAGATGTGTGACACTTTTTTGCAGCCTAGGTGGGCAAAGGGGCCCATATTCCAAAGAGCACCTTTCGGATTTCACTTGTCATTTTTTACTGAATTTGATTTCAAACTCCTTACCACACATTTGGGCCCCTAGAATGCCAGGGCAGTATAACTACCCCACAAGTGACCCCATTTTGGAAAGAAGACACCCCAAGGTATTCCGTGAGGGGCATGGCGAGTTCCTAGAATTTTTTATTTTTTGTCACAAGTTAGTGGAAAATGATGATTTTTTTTTTTTTTTTTTTTTTCATACAAAGTCTCATATTCCACTAACTTGTGACAAAAAATAAAAACTTCCATGAACTCACTATGCCCATCAGCGAATACCTTGGGGTCTCTTCTTTCCAAAATGGGGTCACTTGTGGGGTAGTTATACTGCCCTGGCATTCTAGGGGCCCAAATGTGTGGTAAGGAGTTTGAAATCAAATTCTGTAAAAATTGACCTGTGAAATCCGAAAGGTGCTCTTTGGCATATGGGCCCCTTTGCCCACCTAGGCTGCAAAAAAGTGTCACACATCTGGTATCTCTGTATTCAGGAGAAGTTGAGGAATGTGTTTTGGGGTGTCTTTTTACATATACCCATGCTGGGTGAGATAAATATCTTGGTCAAATGCCAACTTTGTATAAAAAAATGGGAAAAGTTGTCGTTTGCCAAGATATTTCTCTCACCCAGCATGGGTATATATAAAATGACACCCCAAAACACATTCCCCACCTTCTCCTGAGTACGGAGATACCAGATGTGTGACACTTTTTTGCAGCCTAGGTGGGCAAAGGGGCCCATATTCCAAAGAGCACCTTTCGGATTTCACTTGTCATTTTTTACAGAATTTGATTTCAAACTCCTTACCACACATTTGGGCCCCTAGAATGCCAGGGCAGTATAACTACCCCACAAGTGACCCCATTTTGGAAAGAAGAGACCCCAAGGTATTCGCTGATGGGCATAGTGAGTTCATGGAAGTTTTTATTTTTTGTCACAAGTTAGTGGAATATGAGACTTTGTATAAAAAAAAAAAAAATAAAAAAAAATCAGCATTTTCCACTAACTTGTGACAAAAAATAAAAAATTCTAGGAACTCGCCATGCCCCTCACGGAATACCTTGGGGTGTCTTCTTTCCAAAATGGGGTCACTTGTGTGGTAGTTATACTGCCCTGGCATTTTCCAGGGGCCCTAATGTGTGTTAGGTAGGTAAATGACCTGTGAAATCCTAAAGGTGCTCTTTGGAATATGGGCCCCTTTGCCCACCTAGGCTGCAAAAAAGTGTCACACATGTGGTATCGCCGTATTCAGGAGAAGTTGGGGAATGTGTTTTGGGGTGTCATTTTACATATACCCTTGCTGGGTGAGAGAAATATCTTGGCAAAAGACAACTTTTCCCATTTTTTTATACAAAGTTGGCATTTGACCAAGATATTTCTCTCACCCAGCATGGGTATATGTAAAATGACACCCCAAAACACATTCCCCAACTTCTCCTGAGTACGGCGATACCACATGTGTGACACTTTTTTGCAGCCTAGATGCGCAAAGGGGCCCACATTCATTTTATGAGGGCATTTTTAGACATTTGGATACCAGACTTCTTCTCACGCTTTGGGGCCCCTAGAATGCCAGGGCAGTATAAATACCCCACATGTGACCCCATTTTGGAAAGAAGACACCCCAAGGTATTCAATGAGGGGCATGGCGAGTTCATAGAAATTTTTTTTTTTTGGCACAAGTTAGCGGAAATTGATATTTTTTATTTTTTTCTCACAAAGTCTCCCGTTCCGCTAACTTGGGACAAAAATTTCAATCTTTCATGGACTCAATATGCCCCTCACGGAATACCTGGGGGTGTCTTCTTTCCGAAATGGGGTCACATGTGGCGTATTTATACTGCCCTGGCATTCTAGGGGCCCTAAAGCGTGAGAAGAAGTCTGGAATATACATGTCTAAAAAATTTTACGCATTTGGATTCCGTGAGGGGTATGGTGAGTTCATGTGAGATTTTATTTTTTGACACAAGTTAGTGGAATATGAGACTTTGTAAGAAAAATAAATAAAAATTCCGCTAACTTGGGCCAAAAAAATGTCTGAATGGAGCCTTACAGAGGGTGATCAATGACAGGGGGGTGATCAATGACAGGGGGGGGTGATCAATGACAGGGGGTTGATCAATGACAGGGGGGTGATCAGGGAGTCTATATGGGGTGATAACCACAGTCATTGATCGCGCCCGTGTAAGGCTTCATTCAGACGTCCGTATGCGTTTTGCGGATCCGATCCATCTATCAGTGCATCCGTAAAAATCATGCGGACATCTGAATGGAGCTTTACAGGGGGGTAATCAATGACAGGGGGGTGATCAGGGAGTCTATATGGGGTGATCACCACAGTCATTGATCACGCCCCTGTAAGGCTTCATTCAGACGTCCGGATGCGTTTTGCGGATCCGATCCATCTATCAGTGCATCCGTAAAAATCATGCGGACATCTGAATGGAGCTTTACAGGGGGGTAATCAATGACAGGGGGGTGATCAGGGAGTCTATATGGGGTGATCACCACAGTCATTGATCATGCCCCTGTAAGGCTTCATTCAGACGTCCGGATGCGTTTTGCGGATCCGATCCATCTATCAGTGGATCCGTAAAAATCATGCGGACGTCTGAATGGAGCTTTACAGGGGGGTGATCAATGACAGGGGTGTAATCAATGACAGGGGGGTGATCAGGGAGTCTATATGGGGTGATCACCACAGTCATTGATCACGCCCCTGTAAGGCTTCATTCAGACGTCCGGATGCGTTTTGCGGATCCGATCCATCTATCAGTGCATCCGTAAAAATCATGCGGACATCTGAATGGAGCTTTACAGGGGGGTAATCAATGACAGGGGGGTGATCAGGGAGTCTATATGGGGTGATCACCACAGTCATTGATCATGCCCCTGTAAGGCTTCATTCAGACGTCCGGATGCGTTTTGCGGATCCGATCCATCTATCAGTGGATCCGTAAAAATCATGCGGACGTCTGAATGGAGCTTTACAGGGGGGTGATCAATGACAGGGGTGTAATCAATGACAGGGGGGTGATCAGGGAGTCTATATGGGTTGATCACCACAGTCATTGATCACGCCCCTGTAAGGCTTCATTCAGACGTCCGGATGCGTTTTGCGGATCCGATCCATCTATCAGTGCATCCGTAAAAATCATGCGGACATCTGAATGGAGCTTTACAGGGGGGTGATCAATGACAGGGGTGTAATCAATGACAGGGGGGTGATCAGGGAGTCTATATGGGGTGATCACCACAGTCATTGATCACGCCCCTGTAAGGCTTCATTCAGACGTCCGGATGCGTTTTGCGGATCCGATCCATCTATCAGTGCATCCGTAAAAATCATGCGGACATCTGAATGGAGCTTTACAGGGGGGTAATCAATGACAGGGGGGTGATCAGGGAGTCTATATGGGGTGATAACCACAGTCATTGATCATGCCCCTGTAAGGCTTCATTCAGACGTCCGGATGCATTTTGCGGATCCGATCCATCTATCAGTGCATCCGTAAAAATCATGCGGACATCTGAATGGAGCTTTACAGGGGGGTAATCAATGACAGGGGGGTGATCAGGGAGTCTATATGGGGTGATCACCACAGTCATTGATCACGCCCCTGTAAGGCTTCATTCAGACGCCCGTATGCATTTTGCGGATCCGATCCATCCATCAGTGGATCCGTAAAAATCATGCGGACATCTGAATGGAGCTTTACAGGGGGTTGATCAATGACAGGGGGGTGATCAGGGAGTCTATATGGGGTGATCAGGGGCTAATAAGGGGTTAATAAGTGACGGGGGGGGGGTGTAGTGTAGTGTAGTGGTGCTTGGTGGGACTTTACTGAGCTACCTGTGTCCTCTGGTGGTCGATCCAAACAAAGGGGACCACCAGAGGACCAGGTAGCAGGTATATTAGACGCTGTTATCAAAACAGCGTCTAATATACCTGTTAGGGGTTAAAAAAAACACATCTCCAGCCTGCCAGCGAACGATCGCCGCTGGCAGGCTGGAGATCAACTCTCTTACCTTCCGTTCCTGTGAGCGCGCGCGCCTGTGTGCGCGCGTTCACAGGAAATCTCGCGTCTCGCGAGAGGACGCACCGGCGCGTCCACCCAGAAGAGCAGGGCCGCCGCAAAGACGCAATCCTGCGTACGGCGGTCCTGAGGTGGTTAAGGAATACTTTGTCATTAATCTTCCATCGGCATCAAAATTAGTAGTATGGGACGCCATGAAGGCTTATCTCAGGGGACTACTAATAAGGGATATTAATGCTAAAAAGACCGAAACTAAACTAACAGTACAAAAACTGACTACCGCGGTGGAGCTCTTGGAGGCAGCACATGTTGCTGCTCCAACAGCGGACACTGAGGCGCAGTGGAAAGAGGCTCAGGAAAAACTGAATGAGAAACTAATGCAAAACGCAAAAAATAAGAGATTCTTTCAGAAGCAGTCCTACTATGAAGAGGGCGAAAAGGCGGGAAGATTGCTGGCCTTAATCTCTAAAGCCCAACAGCAGACATCCTATATAGCGACACTTAGGGATTCAGAGGGAATACTAAGGGACGACCCTGATATGATAATTCATATTATGAAATCCTTTTATTCCTCATTATATGAATCTAAAATAACTGCCTCAGATACAGAAATTCGTGAATTTCTACAACAGTTGCCTCTGCGTACTCTGTCGGGAGATCATAGAAATATGTTAGATGCCCCAATAACCGTTAGGGAATTAGAGGAGGCTTTGGGGTCCATGTCTAATAATAAAGCGCCAGGGAGAGATGGGTTACCACCTGAACTATATAAACGGTTCTCGGACATACTTTTGCCGCGGTTGCTGGAGGTCTGTAAGGAGGCGAAGGAAATGGGGCGTCTACCTGCCTCAATGAATGAGGCTGTCATTGTGCTCATTCCGAAACCAGGTAAAGATGATAAAGAAGCGGACTCCTACGACTGGCATCTAAAAACGCCGGTCTTAATAAATATACCCCAAAGTTTTGGGGGAAGATTTATCAAAACTGGTGTAAAGGAAAACTGGCTTAGTTGTCTAATCAGATTCCACCTTTCATTTTCCAAAGGAGCTCTGAAAAATGAAAGGTGAAATCTGATTGGCTGCTCTGGGCGACTAAGCCTGTTTTCCTTTTCACTAATTGTGATAAACCCCCCCCCCTTTTGAGTTCTATGTTCCTTTTGATTTTATCTTTGAGATCTCATTCACATTTCTGAAGAGAGCTAATGAGGACTTGTCAAGTTGTCTTCAATTATTAAACCAATTTAGATCAGTTGCAGCGGAAATACAAACCTAACATGTGCCACTTTTTCCCATTTGCTTCTCTCTAAGGTTTAAAAATTATAAAATTAAGAATACAGCTGAAAAAAGCTTGAAGCGCGTGGCTGAGGTTACAAGCGTTTAAAAATGCAAAAAAAATGGGTGTGAAAACAGTGGCTTTTTTTAGGGACAAGTTCAAAGGAATCACTTTTTGGTGAAGCAGTGAATAATGCTCAGCATAACCATTTTATAATCTTTTGCATGCGCCAGGAGATCTGCCCAGAGAGCAGCCTACAGTATATACTGTCTTCAAAGACCACCCTGACTTTTAAAGGGGTTATCTGGGAATTTGATATTGATGGCCTATCCTCAGGATAGGTCATCAATATCAGATCGGCGGGGGTCTCACTCCTGACAACCATGCCAACAAAGCTAGAAGCAGCCCTGTACCTCACATGGATCCAGAGATCTCCCCATTAAATGCTCCAACTGCTCTGCTAGATTTATTTCAAGCCGGCTGTTCAGTGGGCATGTCCTTTCTGCTGTAGCTCTTTTCTTAATACTGACACAGCTTCTAACGGAAGACATGGCTGGTGACAGTTGAAGATAAAAAACTGAGCGCGTGCGACCACCTCAGTGAGGTGGACAAGAAATAAGGATAAGAACAAACATCAGGTGGCCCTGTACTGATACATTTTATTGAATAACTCACTGGCTATACAAAATTTTGAATTACATGCAATTACAAATGTATTCAGACCCAGGTGCTGGTTTGAAAAATGTGTTTCGTGGCGGAACCCCTTTAAGCCAGAAAGTGCTGAAGAGTGATCCGGCATGACACAAAGGATTATTATGTGTGTCCTCTGTAAGCCTTAACCAAAGTAGATGAAATCTCAGTTCATAGGGTAATCAACTGAGGCAGTCATTGAAGCTTTTGCTGAACATGTGCTGCTCCTTGGCCTTTGGAAGGCATCTTCTGAATAGATTAGCCAAAATGAAGTCATTTATCAATGTTTTGGGATCTCACGCTGTGATATCAGCCAACTGTCCTCCATCTCTGCCAGTATCAACTATGTGTGACTCAAGGCGTTAAGAAGGTAAGGAGTGTGAAAAAGCCATAATTTAACCCCGCACCAACAAAAAAAAGGTTGGCATTTACAGTTTAGTTCCTGACAATTTTTTTTTTACGATATAATAATGAAATGGCAAGAGTTCAAACCAACATGACTCATTCTTTCTAGTACAAACTGTTCCACTCTGGATTTTTTTCATTTACTATCCTGAAGGTGCCAGGTATAATGTACTTGATTTTTTTTTTTTTATCTAATGATTTAATACTACATACCATACATTACTGTAATAGTAAAGTTCCTTGTACATGTTGCTACGAGTTGCAATAAAAAGCCACCAGGGATTGGGTGCAGAAGGTACTTTCGATAAAATGGCACAGTTCTTAAATACAAATTTTTTGTTCCTTCCTGTATTGACTTTGTGGGTCACTTTGTATTTGCAGTCCATGTGTATGTACTCTGGGATGTGTGTGAGATGTACTTTATATGTCTCCAACATTAAAATGCTGGCAAACTGATCCTAAAGACTGGTTGCATATGAGCAGGAACGTAACAATAGAGGGAGCAGAGGTTGCAGTCACATTTTATAGACATGTTAGCAACAGATTGAGGACTCCATGGATGGGACTTGTTTTCCAGCACATCTTACATATGCTCGATTGGAATGAAATTTGAGGAATTAAAAAAACTAATCAACGCCTTGAATTCTTTGTTCCAGTAATGTATTTACCTCTCAGCTCTATTGTGTTGCCTGTCCCTACCAGCCACCACCGATATGGTCTTCTCAGTGGAGATGGTGGACATACTGGGCAGTGCCGTACCACCAGTTAGGAGGGCCATCCTGCCGGCCAATCAGGGGCTAATAGGGTGACCTATGTGAATGTGGCTTCTGCTGCTACCTTTGCCAGTTATTGTGTCCCACAACCTGGTGCAACTACATTGTGACTGGGTATCTTGCTTTTCTGACCCGGCTCTTACTTGACGACACTCTTGGATTAACTCTTCTTTTTCTGAATAGATATTGACATATCCGATTTCTCATTTGTTAACAGTTCTATCACTTGAAGTTCCCTCTGGTTTCACACTGCTGTGCCTCTGACACTGTTTTTGGACCTTGCCTGGCTTAGACACTCTTTCTGCTATTTGGTTTTGCTCCACTCCTGTTTACTATACCAGTTAGCAATTACTCTGCAGTTGCAACCTGAGAGTGAAGACCAGATCCCAAAACAGACGTTAGGGAGTGAAAATCTAGGGTCTCTTAGATTCTGCCAGCACAAAATCTGACCATAGAAGCTCTATTTTTAAAACAGATGAATTAGACCATTACAGTTCCTCAATCTATTCCATAACAATTTTTTCAGTAAGGTTAGGGGAATTATCCTGCTGAAGGATGTCACTGCCATGAAGAAGTGTACTTGGTCCGTACAATATTTAGGTAGTTGGTACATTTCAAAGTGACATCCAAATGAATGCCAAATTTTCCCAGCAGAACATTGCTGTCTCACACTGCTTCCACTGGCTTGTCCTCTTCCCATTGTGCATCCTGGTGCTATCTTTGTCCCAGTTAAGTGATGCACATACACCAGCCATTTACATCATATAAAGAAAGTGTGATTCATCAAACCAGGTGCCTTTTTTTTCAATGTTCCGTCGTCCAGTGCTGATGCTCACATGCCCATTGTAGGCACTTTTGGCCGTTGACAGTGTTTAGCATGGGTCCTCTGACTGGTCTGTGATGTCCTATGTGTTCTGACATCTTTCTGTCATCGCCAATATTAACTACTACAATTTGGGCTACAGTAGTTCTTCTGTGGGATCAGACTAGATGGAGTAGCTTTTTGTCCTTATGCGCAAATTCTTCAAGCTATAAGGAGCAATACTCATCTTGCTCCATCCCTGGCACTGCAGGAGGTATGATCAATACACCAAACACTGACAATACTTCTGAATGTAAGTGATACATCCTGCTCCATGCAATGGACCTAATATTGGCCAGTGCTTGCAAGCAGCATAGCCAAATGATTATTCGTCAGGAATAGTGTTCATCGAGCATGCTCAGCCGAACACCTGTTCGGCTTGGTACCGCATGTGCTCGAGCGCCATGCTCGAGTCTCCTCCTCGCACATTTCTTGGCTACGCAGCCAATAAACGTGCAGGTAAGTACTGCCCTCACTGTAATACCAGTAGCCATGTTGGCTACTGGCATTACAGTGATTGACTGGCCCGGGCCGGAACGCTTCATCGGGTGCTATATAGCACCCGATGACGCATGTTCGGCTCATTCGTAGTCAGGGATAGCTGAGCATAGGAAGGGACAGAGAGTGTAGGGAATCTAATTGAATATTTTTTTGTACAAAAACATTTCAGAGACCCAAAAGTCCTTGTAAGGACTATTGTGTGTGACAGCAGCAATATATGTTTGTAGTGCAACCTGCGCTAAATTGCTCAGTGTTAGGGAGAGCTTTGCATAGGAAGGGACATACAGTGTAGGGAGTGTAATAGGAAGATTTTTATACAAAAAACTTTTCAGAGACCCAAAAGTCCTTTTAAGGACTGTGTGTGACAGTATCAATATATATTTTTAGCGCATCCTGCTCTAAATACCGTGTAATAGGCTGCTGCGGACAGTTAAATTATTAGCGCCACATCTCCTGTGTAAAGTGTGTGCATCCCTAAAATATCAGTGACATCCAGTGCACTTTTTCTGTAGATGGTGTCCGCTGCGGACAGTTAAATTATCCGCTCCACATCTCCTGTTTAAAGGGTGAACATCCCTAAAATATCAGTGATGTCCAGTGTACTTTTTCCATAGACACTGCGAACAGTGACATTACCTGAGGTACCTGTCCTGTATAACGTTTCCTCATCACAAAAACCTTTGTAAAAAATTTTGCGCATACACTTCCAAATCCTACGCTACTGTACGTGTGACATACTTTGAAGCATATATCACATTTAAAATGAAGAAGGCGAGCAGTAAGGGACGGGGAAGTGGCCGTGATGGTGCACGCAGAGGCCGTGGCCCTGGGCGCAGAGAAACTGTGCCCGCTGCCAGAGCACAAGAAAAACAGTCATCCACAATACCTAGCTTCATGTCCCAGTTTGCAGAGTGGCGCAGGACAATGCTCGCAACGTCAGCCCAGTGTGAGCAGGTGGTCGGTTGGATTGCAGCAGATAATGCTTCCAATAAGCACCACCCTGTCTTCCATCAAGTCCAGTCTCAGTAGCCAGGAGTCTGGTCAACACAATCCTCGCCCTGATCCTCCTTCCTCCCACCATGTAAAGTGTGGCCAAACAAGTGATCCCACACTCGGATATTCCGAGGACCTCTTTTCATCGCCATTACTTGATTTGGGAATAAAGATACTGGGCACTCTCAATCTACATGAAACCATACAGTTTATTATTAAATAAAAACAATAGTATAAGACAGTGGATAAGTATAGACGTGGCTATCCTAAAATCGCATAGTGTGTCTGTACCTAAGATAATAAATTATTAAATAAAAACAATAATATCTGACAATGGATAAGAATAGACGTGGCTGTCCTAAAATCGCATGGTGTGCTTGAACCTAAAATCAATGCAGAAAAATATTAAATCCATATAAGTGCAGGTCATAAATATACTATATATTAGTGAGTATAAACCATAATGTGCTCTATATATTCTGGGATGGTGTAGGATAGAGCCTCCGTATTGAATAGCACAGCGATAGTCTTAGATCTAGAAACTGTGTGATTTTAGGATAGCCACGTCTATACCTATCCACTGTCTTATACTATTGTTTTTATTTAAAAATAAACTGTATGGTTTCATGTATATTGAGAGTGCCCAGTATCTTTATTCACAATTTACTAGCCCAATAGAGGAAGGGTGATTCCTCTTTACTGTGAGCACTTCTACCTCGATTTTGTCACTCCAGTGCGCCACATATTTTCCTATATTATATTACTTGATTTGGCCCTCTCGCCAAGCACGCTTGAAGAGGGATATGAGATCTTGTGCCCTGATTCCCAACCTCTTGAGCATACACAGTCACAAGAACATGACGGTGGGGAACAGCAATTGGTGTTTAATTAGGTGGATGATGATGAGACACAGTTGCCAATGAGTCAACCGCAATTACTGTCTCAAGAGGTTGATGAAGAGGATGAGACACAGTTGTCAATCACTGAGGTTGTGGTTAGGTCAACAAATCAGGAGGATGATCTGAGGAAGTGGAAGAGGAGGTGGTGGACAATGAGGTCACTGACACAACCTGGAAAGCCGAGCGAGGACAGCAGTACAGAGGAGGAGGGATCTGCAGCATCACAACAGGCTGGAAGAGGCAGTGGGGCGCCAAAAGGGAGAAGGGGGGGCCACACCAAAAAGGCCTGCAACTGTCCCACGGAGCACCCCCTTGCGGAAATCTCCCTTGCCAAGGGTTAGATGTTCCGCAGTATGGGGCTTTTTGAGGAAAGTGCGGACGACAAAAGAATAGTAGTTTGCAACCTGTGCCATACGAAAATGAGCCGGGGTGTGACCACTAGCAACCTCACCACCACAAGCATGATTCGCCACATAGCATCCAAGCACCGTAATAAGTGGGACGAACGCCTAGGTCCACAATCTGTGCCTGCGGTCACACCACTGCCTCCTCTTCCACTATGCTACATGCTGGCCAATCCCCTGCTGAAGGCGCAGGCCCAGATGCCTCCCGCCCTTCAACTGGACCTTCGCAAGCACCATCAGCGACCACATCCACTTCCGTGTCTCAGCGCAGCATCCAAATGTCCTTACCATTTTGCTTGCCTTTGAATGCAAGCAAAAATACCCAGCCAACCACCCACAGGCCATAGCACTAACTGCGCAGCTTTCCAAATTACTGGCCCTGGAATTGTTGCCATTTAGGCTTGTGGACACTGAGGCCTTCCACAGCCTAATGTGGGAGGCCGTCCCGCGTTACACAGTCCCCAGCCGTCCCTATTTTTCATGGTGCGCCGTGCCCTGCTTACACCAACATGTGTCACATAGCATCACATGTGCCCTGACCAACGCAGTTACTGGGAAGGTCCTCTTAACCACGGACACATGGACAAGTGCATTCAGCCAGGGAAGCTACATTTCCCTGATGGCACACTGGGTGAATGTTGTGGAGGCCGGGAGCGAGTCGTACCCTGGGATGGCACAGGTGCTACCGACGCCGAGGATTGCGGGCCCTAATTCCATCAGGGTTTTCGCCAGCACCTAGTTTAGTGGCTCCAACCCCCACTTCTCCTTCTCCACTTCCACCTCCGAATTATCCGCATGCAGCACCAGTCGGTAGCTGGAAGCAGTGTAGCACTGCAGTGGGGAAGCGGCAACAGGCCGTGCTGAAGCTGATATGCTTAGGGGACAAACAGCACACCTCCGCAGAGCTGCGGCAGGGGAAAAGAGACCAGACTGAGCTACTCCTGCCACACAACCTACAACCAGGCATGGTTGTGTCTGATAATGCCCGTAACTTGGTGGCGGCTTTGGAGCTCGGCAAGCTCAGACACATCCCATGCCTAGCCAACCTTGTGGTTCAGCAGTTTCTCAAAACCTAACCCAATTTGCCTGAGCTACTGGAGAAGGTGCGCTGCATGTGTGCACATTTCCGCAAGTCATCGACAGCTTCAGCCGGTCTGTCAACGCTGCAGCAGCACTTGAAATTTCCAGATCGCCGGCTGTTGTGCGATGTGAGCACGTGCTGGAACTCCACGTTCCACATGTTGGCCAGGCTTTGTGAGCAGCAAAGGGCAGTAGTGGAATACTAGCTGCAACATGGTCATCGCCTTTCCAGTCAGCTTCCGCTATTCACAAGCGAGGAGTGGGCATGGATGTCTGATCTCTGTGAGGTTTTAAGAAACTTTGAGGAATCAACACAGAAGGTAAGCGGTGATAACACTATTATCATCGTAACCATCCCACTTCTGTGTCTACTCAAACGCTTGCTGCTCACAATTAAGGACGACGCTTTGCATGTGGAAGAGGTGGAAATGGGGGAAGACATTACACAGGGTGATAGCCAGACCACCCTCAGTTCATCTTCTCAGCGCGAATTGGAGTAGGAGCAGGAGACGGTTGCCTCCGCTACAGAGGGTAGTACTCATGGAAGTTTAATTCCATCTGTTCAGAGTGGGTGGTAAGAAGAGAAGGAAGAGGATGAGGAGATTGAGAGTCATCCTCCTGATGACGACACCGACGTCTTGCCTGTTGGGACTCTGGCACACATGGCTGACTTCATGTTAGGCTGCCTTTCCCGCGACCCGCGCGTTATACGCATTTTAGACAACACGGATTACTGGTTGTTCACTCTTCTCGACCACCACTACGAAGAGAACTTCTCATCTCTCATTCCTCTGGTGGAGAAGACGAGCAAAATGGTGCAATACCAGAAGATCCTTGTTGAAAAATTGCTCCAAAAATTTCTATCTGACAACGCTGGAGGCAGAGTCCGAACTTCCTTGGCCAACCAAGGAGGGGAGACAAGGGGAACGCACAGCAGTTCCAACAGAGGCAGGGCAACACTCTCCAAAGCCTGGGACAGTTTCATGACACCCCGCTAGCACCCTCACCCTGATGCGCGACCTAGTGTCACAAGGAGGGAAACATTTTGGAAGATGGTGAAGGAGTACATAGCAGACAGTGTCAGCCTTCGCAATGATCCCTCAGTGCCTTACAACTACTGGGTATCCAAGCTGGACACGTGGCACAAACTGGCGCTCTACGCCTTGGAGGTGCTGGCCTGCTCTGCCACCAGCGTTTTGTCTGAGCGGGTATTCAGTGCTGCTGGTGGCATTATAACAGATAAGCGCAACTGAAAATGCTGACAGGTTGACTCTTATAAAAATGAACAAGGCCTGGATTGACCATGACTTCTTGACTCCACCAGAGTAAAGCTGATGAACATAAAGGCACTTTAAAGGGATTTTCTCATCTTGCTAATTCATCCTCACCTGCAGCCAGCTCTGCTGTTCACTTCCTGGTTTCTTGCTTCTAAGGCTGGGCGGGCTTAGGCAGTTTGAGTGACATCCACACTAAGAAATCAGTCCTTACGTGCTCATTCATGTGGATAGTATGAGTCATCATTCTGGCAGCCTGCAGTGTCTGTGAGTCCCTTCCCCCCTGCTGGGGAATCATCACTCAGAGAGCAACGGTCAGAGAGCTCAGTAGACAGTAACATGTTCTGTCCTGCTGTCTAATACAGTTTTACACACAAAACCTCAGTCTTATCTTTTACAAACCCATTCTGTGCAGCAAAACAATAATTTACTACTATACATTAGCCCAAAAGCATCTGTCTTCCCCAGTCCCCTACCAGCACTGTGGTTGAATCGCTTCATATACAGCTCTGCTACATCTGTCTTTCACTCCCCCACTAGCACTGTGGATGAACAGCTTCATATACAGCTCTGCTACATCTGTCTTCCCTGAACGGCTTCATTTACAGCTCTGCTACATCTGTCTTCCCCACCCCCACTAGCACTGTGGATGAACCGCTTCATATACAACTCTACTACATCTGTCTTCCCTGAACCGCTTCATTTACAGCTCTGCTACATCTGTCTTCCCTGAACCGCTTCATTTAGAGCTCTGCTACATCTGTCTTCCCCTCCCCCACTAGCACTGTGGATGAACCTTTTCATATACAGCTCTGCTACATCTGTCTTCCTCTATACTACCAGCACTGTGTTTGAATCACTTTATATACAGCGCTGCTACATCTGTCTTCCCCTCTCCCACTAGCACTGTGTATGAACCGCTTCATATACAGCTCTGCTACATCTGTTTTCCCTGAACCGCTTCATTTACAGCTCTGCTACATCTGTCTTCCCCTCCCCCACTAGCACTGTGGATGAACCGCTTCTTATACAACTCTGCTACATCTGTCTTCCCTGAACCGCTTTATTTACAGCTCTGCTACATCTGTCTTCCCTGAACCACTTAATTTAGAGCTCTGCTACATCTGTCTTCCCCTCCCCCACTAGCACTGTGGATGAGCCGCTTCGTATACAGCTCTGCTACATCTGTCTTCCCTGAACCGCTTCATATACAGCTCTGCTACATCTGTCTTCCCCTCCCAAACTAGCACTGTGGATGAACCGCTTCCTATACAGCTCTGCTACATCTGTCTTCCCCTCCCCCATTAGCACTGTGGATGAACCGCTTCCTATACAGCTCTGCTACATCTGTCTATTCTCACCCTCCACTCCATAATGTCATCCCTTCTGTGTCCCTCCATTCCATAATGTCCTGCCCTTTGTGTACCTTTTAGAGAACAGTGATCAACTAGTAGATCATCGATCGGCACTCGTCCCTGGCCACGTGTAAAAGGAGCCTCACTTACTAGGTGACAATCACATCAAATCACTGTAATTGATGACCCTCAGGCAGTACAGCGAGGTGACTCACGATGGGCAGTCACATGTTCATTCAAGCATGGTTGCCACCTTTAGGCACCAGGGACAGAGGCCTTTTGAAGGGCAACACTGGAACAGATCCAGCTGTCATTCTAGAGGAAATGATAGAAAAGACCACCACAAGATTTCCTCTATCACAGCCATGTGCACCAGGGGCCATGGGGCTCTATGAAGCTGCAGGGGCCATGAAGACCCTCCATACGGCAGACAGTACTAGGCATCATGTAGAAGCAGCTGCTAGCAGACTAATAATCCTTTAGGCAAGAAGCGCAAAGCAGGAGGCACCCGTCACGGCCTTTGGTTTCCGCTGTGACACTGTTGCCACACTTGCGGTTGCCCACGACAACGTGTTGCTGTGAGAGCATGCGGTGGCAGTGTCTCGGCCTTCTGGGTGATTGCCGTGACATGGTTGCCACGCATGCTGTTGCCGGTGGTTACGTGTTTGGTATGCTTGTGTGTGCACTTCCCCTTTAAGTTGTAGCCTTCCTCTGTCTGGTGCTGTAAGGGTTAACTCCCTGACTGGGTGTGGTCACTTGGCTTATTTTTCTGTGGTTTCCTGGCTGGAGTGAGTTGTACTTCAGCTGTTGTTGGTGCTGGAGCTCTGCTCCAGTCCAGGGTGTTCCATCTGTCCAGTGAGGGCCACCCTTGTGGACATCAATGTTATCCCGATGTCTCCTTCCTTTCTATAAGGGAACATCAACACATGCTTATTCGTTGCATATAATGCCCTTGCATACACTCACCTAAAGAATTATTAGGAACACCTGTTCTATTTCTCATTAATGCAATTATCTAGTCAACCAATCACATGGCAGTTGCTTCAATGCATTTAGGGGGGTGGTCCTGGTCAAGACAATCTCCTGAACTCCAAACTGAATGTCAGAATGGGAAAGAAAGGTGATTTAAGCAATTTTGAGCGTGGCATGGTTGTTGGTGCCAGACGGGCCGGTCTGAGAATTTCACAATCTGCTCAGTTACTGGGATTTTCACGCACAATTATTTCTAGGGTTTACAAAGAATGGTGTGAAAAGGGAAAAACATCCAGTATGCGGCCGTCCTGTGGGCAAAAATGCCTTGTGGATGCTAGAGGTCAGAGGAGAATTGGCCGACTGATTCAAGCTGATAGAAGAGCAACGTTGACTGAAATAACCACTCGTTACAACCGAGGTATGCAGCAAAGCATTTGTGAAGCCACAACACGCACAACCTTGAGGCGGATGGGCTACAACAGCAGAAGACCCCACCGGGTACCACTCATCTCCACTACAAATAGGAAAAAGAGGCTACAATTTGCACGAGCTCACCAAAATTGGACTGTTGAAGACTGGAAAAATGTTGCCTGGTCTGATGAGTCTCGATTTCTGTTGAGACATTCAAATGGTAGAGTCCGAATTTGACGTAAACAGAATGAGAACATGTATCCATCCTCTGATGGCTACTTCCAGCAGGATAATGCACCATGTCACAAAGCTCGAATCATTTCAAATTGGTTTCTTGAACATGACAATGAGTTCACTGTACTAAAATGGCCCCCACAGTCGTCACCAGATCTCAACCCAATAGAGCATCTTTGGGATGTGGTGGAACGGGAGCTTCGTGCCCTGGATGTGCATCCCTCAAATCTCCATCAACTGCAAGATGCTATCCTATCAATATGGGCCAACATTTCTAAAGAATGCTATCAGCACCTTGTTGAATCAATGCCGCGTAGCATTAAGGCAGTTCTGAAGGCAAAAGGGGGTCCAACACCGTATTAGTATGGTGTTCCTAATAATTCTTTAGGTGAGTGTATATGCCCTTCGCATCTAATGTTTTACAGCTCACCAGCAGGCCCTCACCTACAATGTTTTACAGGGTCAGCTCACCAGCAGGCCCTTGCATATCATTTTTTAGAGGGTCAGCTCACCAGCAGGCCTTTACCTACAATCTTTTACAGGGTCAGCTCAGCAGCAGGCCCGCACCTAAAATCTTTTACAGGGTCAGCTCACCTGCAGGCCCTCACCTAATGCCTTGCTTGGATGTGGTAGCCGTAGCTGTTTCTCAGGCTGTTTTTGAGGGTTACCAGCAGGCCATCAATCAATTTTTCAAGGCTGTCTATGATGCCCCCCTTTATGTGTAACAAAGGGTGTATTGTAGTGCCGGTTCCTTGTAATTTTTTGCAGCCCTTTCACTTAGTGCATAGGCTTTATGAGTGTAGGAGTCCCACTACCTGAACAATTGTACCACAATGTGAATGAGGCCCTCCTTTATGTGATATACAGGTTGTATCGGAGTGCCTCTTCCTTGTAATTTTTGGCAGCGCTTGCACTTTATATACAAGTAAATATACAGGAAAGAATGTTTCCTAACAATTTTTCCTCTAAAATCGATTTTATCTTCGGTTTGGTGCGTATTATTGTCAGTCTGTAAAAGTGGCGTACTACTTGGACAACATCGCTCCCAGCAGCGACCTGGGAGTCCAAGATGCATCCAGACATCCTCCCTATGCTGTCTCCGAACCATTTAGGTGGCGTTTCCATCATTTTCTGAACTTTTCCTATGAACCAGGCACCCTCTCCTCTTCATAGCAGGGGGTGCCTGGTTTAATGCTCGGGTTCTCCCACTGACTTCCATTATGCTCGGGTGCTCGGTAGAGCACCCGAGCATCCCGATGTGTTTGGCCAGAGCACCCGAGCACTTTGGTGCTCGATCAACACTAGTTAGGAAGTATGACCTTTTTCATAGAGCATGACTATATTGCCAGTATACTGAATTTAGGAAATGTTACCAGCATCCAAAAAGATGGATTTTCATGGCAGGTTTAAAAATCTGTTAGGGTACAGTCAAGCACTCAGGTTCATAGATGCAGTTTTTGAAGCCAAAACCAGAAGTGGATTAAAAAAGGAAAGTAATATTTGTTCTTAATAGTTTCTCTCTTTTTATGATCCACACCTGGGCAAACTTGAAAGTGTGGCAAACCCTATTTAGACACTGGGGCACATTTAAGGACTTTGCAATTTTTTTAGGCAAATAAAATGTTTCAAGTCCATTTTTTTAATGGCCATGCGACAATATTTTGCACAGATAGTTGTGCTTTTTCATAAGTGTATAAAACATTTATCTAAATATCATAATTATAGTGGATTTGATTAGACCTACAAGAGGCCATATTGTTATATGTATGTATTTTAAAGATGGCCGAGAGAGGGTCATGGGAAGGACGCTGTTAATAAGATTTCTTCTCATGGCTGTACCAGTCTGAAAAGAGGCATTCTTGTCTCCTTATGGATTTATGGCTGAGATAAGAATATTCTCTATTCTCGACGCAGCTGGTGCTAATTAGTCCTACAGTTTGATATTTATTAATGAAGCAGAAAATCTGTAATATGTATATACACGTGTAATCAACCTTAGTTTTTGTATATGAAAATCCATAAGACATATGTATAGTTTTATACTGTTACGTATTATTAAGGACGTTTATGTATATGTTATCATATATATTTCTCAAATGGAACGCATATATTCCTATTATATGGTGAAAACAGTTTAAGTATGGACTTTGTTAATGAGTATCTATAAAGATGTGTTATTTTAACTAACCATCAATCACCCGTTGGTGTAGCAGAGGAGGCACAGATATCTCTGTGAGAAAACAAGGCTCATCATTATTATCTATAACATAAATTTAGGAGTATGGAAACATTCAAATGGTGACTAAAAGTCTGTGCTTAATTGGTAGAAGTGTCAGAATTATTCCCTATAGCTTTGATTTAGGTTCCAGAGGTCATGTGTATAGAATGTGAGATAAAGTCATACTTGGATATTTAACCCTTAATAGAATGATACTAATAGCTTAGGTAATAGTGTCACCTAGGGTTAAATGAGTAACTGTCACGGCTGAGGATAGGGAAAACCCTCAGCCGTGCGGTGCCAGAAGATGGAAGGTCGCTACTTGGCCAGAACCACAGAATTAGGGAGCAGGTCACCTCCTAGAGCTTCCCTAATCTGACCCTGACTCCTAGCTGCATGAGCCGCCCTTGAAGGTAGGAAGGCTCATGCTCAGGAACCTTGGATCCCTACTGACCCTCCGCCGATCCCTGAGCTAGGAGCTGGGTAGACAGCCCGTTCCTCCTGGACGCGGAGAAACAGGAGTCTAAAGTGGCCAAGCTACAAGGGGAACAGAAACAACTTATGGCAATGGCAGGTAAATGCAACAAGCACCACACTCACCTGCCACAGACAACAAAGCCTGGAACCCATGTGCACACATACTAGGAAGGAAGTTAACCCTTCCAACACAAGGCAAGGAAAGACGGCCACTTAAAGGGGAAGTACACACATAAACACACACTTCACCTGTTGCCGCGGGCAACAGCATGCGTGGCAACCATGTCCTGGGGATCAGCCAGAAGGCCGAGACACTGCCACCACATGCATACAACACCAAACGTAGTCACGGGCAACCAAGTGAAGGAAAATGTCACAAAGCACACCATAGGCCGTGACAGTAACATTACACCAACAGCAGAAGTGCATTACAATGACATCACATTCCTTATCATATGTACACGCCTAGCCGACAATAATTGGAAAACTCCAAGCTAGGAGGGTGTGTCTAACTGATAAGTTTGTGATCATAAACCACACACACATGAGGGAGAGGACGAGAATGGAAACAAAAAGAGCAACAAGAAAAAGACAAGGGGGAACCAGGAAAACACAAAGAAACAAAGAAAACCCAGGAGAAAGATCCTAATGACCAGATCGTACCTTCGAGCTGACTTCCCTTAGTCTCTGCACATCATCTGCATTTTCGGTAATGTATAACTTTATTTTGTGTGGTATTAATATAAATTAATCAGCCTGACATTTAGCAAACTCCCCGCTTTATTGCGGATGTGTATGTTAAAAGTGCTACATCAATATTGTCACTATTCAGTGAAGATGCATATTACTGAATAAAAGACCTAATTATTGATTTCAGAGGTAACTGAGTATATGGTTGAATTTTATTCAGAGGTAATTTTATTCCATAGTCAATACCAGGCTTGATAATTTATAAGTTGCGTGACTATCCTACCCAATTATCCGAGATTTGTCATGGTTTGTGCAGAGCAAGGGTTTGTATCTATCCTTGAACATTATTACGTTTTTATATCTAATAATTGTGGTCGAGGTACTGTGTACATGCTGGTATTTGTGTTGGTGCCATCCAGTGGTGAATTTTGGGTACTGTATATCACTGTGTATCATTGCAGATTATAGAATTTCACATTAATTAATCTTTATTTGTATTTTAAATTATTGTATAATAAATCATTTATATTTTTGCATTGATGCTTGTACCTTGTTTTACTGATTGCACAATATAATTAAATAACCGATCTAACTCTTTTTGAGGTGTTATATATGTCTAGGTCTGCTGACTAGAAAGACGCTGCACGCCTCTGATATCGTGCGTGCAGCAGCGAGCCTCCCGGCATTATAGTGGCCGTAGCGCGCGAGAGATGTGCGCTGTTTAAATGAAGAAGGATCCTTCCCTTCTCTTGCCAAGCCTCTAACAGGCATCCAATAGGTGCACGATCGCTGGATGGCCGCGCCCGCTACTGTCGTCATCACCAAGGGACGGACAGTCCATTGCACAGTCATCTGTGTCGACTCCGCCTGCTCCTAAACATCATTCGTCGCTATGACTCCCCCTTGTCAGGCGTGCAGCGTCTTTCTAGTCAGCAGACCGAAAAGTGCTTGGCAAAATCATTGCATACCCACCATCAGGGTCGCAATACATGATGCCGGCCAAGCACTAGGTCTAATGCTCCTGATGAAATACCGACAAGAGTCGGATAGGGAAACGCGTCAAGCATTAGACTGCAGTATAGGCATACATGCAGACTGACTCTCGCTTCCATATTGAGCCTATTATTGATTAGTCCTCTAAGTGTGAGATCCTATATAACACTTAGCTAAGGGTGCACAGCCCTATTTATGAAATATCTTTTTAGGATCACTAGAGGACTTATACCATCATCTATATACTCCTAAATATAAAGGAGTCCTTGTGGTAGGGTGTTACTAGGAACCGGTATACAATTAGTCTGAAAAATTCCAGTTCACCCTATCAGCCTATTCATGTGGAGATTTATTATTTTTAACATTATCAAATAAAAGTGTTTTTAACGTACTTTAGATAGGCAGTAAACATAATTTCTCAACAGTACGTCTATAAGACTATCATATCTAAGTGAATCAATGTTGAAAGTGATCTGTCTGATAATGAGAGATTTTTGGATCCTCCAGCTCTCGCACCCCAAAATATAGATATGTCATCATCACGTGCTCCTAAAGCGGAATCCATCTGAGACCCTAAGCCACCCGAGGGTGATGGCATGATTACTCAGGAGGCCTTAACCCAATTAAATCAGGCGTTTCAAGCTATAACCACCTTTCTAGGCGCGAGCGACGCCAAAGGCCACAGAAGTGTTCCCTCACACCTTCCCCTAGAAAGGGATGTTAGGGTTAAGTCACCTGTGCCAAGTGGGTACGATGGAAGTGATCGGAGTATGAGTGATAATGACAGTAATGTGGAAAAGCGTGTGGTTTATTTCTTATCGCGCAGGCATGAGTTTGCCCAAAAGGGGGATAAGAGTTCCAGGCGACCATCATATGCTAAAGTGGTCTCTGGAAAGAAAAAAGCTCAGTGTGCAGAAGGGGATCAGAGTTCCTCGAGTATCATTAAATTTCTCAATGCCACTGTACCTAAATTCTCTAAGAAAGGTTCTCCTGAAATTGCTGATCACTTAGAACTGTACCAGTCCGACATGGATTCTTTAAACTTGTATTCTGATGCGGACAGTATCAGATTCCTACCATGGGCATTTGAAAATAAGTATCGCCATTACTTTATTTCCTTTAAGGACAGGGGGATCCGGGATTAGCAGGATGTTTTGCATGATGTAAAATTAGAATTTGGCCCTTACCAAACGATTACTGCTGCAAAACTTGATATTTATAAAATCACATGTAGACCCAATCAAAGTCCCCAGGAATTTCTCTCTATCCTTAAAAATGCCTATGGGTTAGTGTATAGGTCCCCAAATTGGGAATCTGGGGAATTCAAGCAACTGTTTTATGATGCAATGCCTATGCAAATTAAATTTAGCCTAGCTAGAGATCTCAATCTTAAAGCTCCCTTGGACAGATTGGTGACGGCTGCAATTTCCCTGTATAATATCAGTGAGTGCCATGCTACGAGTGAGAAGAGATACAAAAGGTCCCCAGAACAAAACGTAGCAGAAGCTAAAATAAACCCCAACCTGGGATTTGAAATGCAACCACGCAGGTACCTTCAGTCTACAGGACCTTCCCAACAAACCCAGCGACAACAGGTAGGACCCAAGCAAACAAAGCCTCATAGCCCCAACGGGTCAGAGGGGGATAATAATGGTGACAAAAGGTCTAACTACTGTCCCCAATATTACAATAGGGGTCCCCCGGGATGCAGACGCTGGAATAACAGGCCCAGACAACAGAGAGAAGGTAAGCCTGAACCCTCTACTTCATCTAGAAGTCAGGTCACCCACCTCTAGTAAGGGTATACCACAAAACCAAACTGTGCACAAATCAAATGATCGGTTTGATCAGTTGGCAGATCAAGTGGCTAAATTAACTAAAATAGTTAATAAGATGTCCCAGGTGTCCATCGTAAAACAACCTGAGCTTTTTTTTGGGGCGGCTGCAGGTCCCAGCTCAGCCCTATAAAGCAGGCAGGGCGGGGTCAGAGCCCAAGCCAACGCAAGGCTACCGAGCTTGTTGTAGAATAATCTAATCTGATTTCTAATCCTATATTGCCTTGCAGTGTTCCTGACCCTAAACTTGAGGCCAAAGAGGAGGTGTCCAACGTGTTGTCTATCTTGCAGCCTAACCATGTAGGTTCGTGCACTAATGTGTCTTCTCCAGTGAGTGATCCCATCATCTCAGTGTCAATCTGTGAGCCGCCGGCTGTAAACTGTGATATAATCCAGTTTTCCCCAAAGGTGGGGGCTGCTGCCGCGTGCAGTGAGAATGTCCGGGTTTCTCCAAAAGTCGCATCGCTGCAAAAGGATCAAATCCTCAAAAAGCGTCAGATGAGTGAACATCCTAATTTCTTATGTGATTTATTTCAGGTTGAAGGCCGATATTTTGTTGATTCTTATCTCCAAGATATACTTATCGGGCCGATTAGGGGTTTACTTGACACGGGATCATAAGCCACTATATTATCATATAGTTATTTCCAACAGGTTATGGATGTGACAGCAAAGCTACATATAGCTTATCACCCAGCCTCTAGTGGTGGAGTAGAACGCTACAACCAAACCATTGTCAACATTCTAAAGAAATTTATCAATGAATCCGGTAAAGACTGGGATGTGAAGTTGCCTTTGTTTCTCATGGCCATCAGAGCCACCCCAAGCGCAGCAACCAAGCTATCTCCCTTCGAAATGATCACAGGAAGGAAGATGGTGTTACCCCCGCATTTACTCTACCGGACAACAGACCACAATTTGATAAATGTTTCAACAGCTCATCAGTATATAAAGAATCTATGCAAGCATCTTCAGCATGCTTTTGCGTTTTCCCTGAAGAATATAGAGAAAGCAGCAGTAAGCGCCAAAACCTACTATGACCTGAAGACTACTCAAAAGGAGTACCAGATTTCCGATCAGGTTTATCTCTATAACTTTGCCCGGGATCAGGTGAAGGAAAGGAAGTTCCTGCCTTCCTGGAAGGGACCCTATGTCGTCGTTGACAAATTGTCACCTGCGGTCTACAAGATCAAAATTCCTAAGGGGGATGGATTTATAGAGAAATTGGTGCATATTAATTAATTACGTGTTTGTCATCCTAGGTTGCAGCTTCGCAAAATGGAAGGATTACTGGATGATGAGGAGTAAAGAGATATCAAGGTTCCAGCTAAAGGCAGAAACCCAGGATTGGTATAGTATAAACATACAAGTGTACTAACCTATCCTCATGTATTTTTCCTCTGTAACTAATTAACTCACTTCTGAACTTGTTCTGTTCAAGAAAGAAAACTATGCCAAATTGAAGATATATGGTAGTATGATTTCTTTCAGCATAGGGTTGATAAAAGTAAAAGTGGAAAGATGTATGTGCTTATATTTGTCATACAATATATTACAGGCGGCAAGATGGCATCAAAGATCGTTGATGTTATCTACATCGTCCTGGTCTTGGGGAAGGAGTTCCACACTGAACCGATCGCTGTACCCGGCCCTTCATCTGGGATCATGCTGCAGAATACCACGGGATTCATCTTGACGAATAATAGAATTCTATCCCAGAAGATCTACATCAGTTTGGATCCACGCATCTCCGTTGAAAGACAGTTCAACGTTTCTGAGATTCAGTCTCTAGAGATAAAGATGTGGTATCAAATGCACGTCGGTTATTCCCAAGAACGGATTACACAGATCCTGGAGCAGGCAAGAAAAACCCTGACCAGGGAACAGTTTTCAACGAGTCAACGACCAAAGTGTTTCATTTCTGTGATTGCAGCTGCCATAATCTTTGGCGTAGTAGGCGCTGTCGCTGCCAACGGTGTATCAGATTCCATCTCTATTAAGACATTGAAACTTGAGATCGGTTCAGTAAAGAAGAACCTGATGACTATTCATGCAGAGATGGAAAATCAGAAGCAACATTTATCGAACTTAGATTCCGTTGTGGAGGACACTATCGTCACCACCAACTTACATTCAAAGTTATTGACTTTATGTGACCCCCCCCCCGTGTCGGCGATCGCCGCAAACCGCAGGTCAATTCAGACCTGCGGTTTGCGGCTTTTACCTGCGGTTGCGGCGGGTGTCGGCGGTGCCATCGTGTCCCCATGCGGCTGTAGGGGGGACCCGATGGCATGGAAGGCAGCGCGATGTCTAAGGAAGGCATCGCGCTGCCTTCCGGTGACGAGCCTGTGAGATCCAGCCCCCTGGATCTCACAGGCAGGAAGCTATATGAGTAATTCGCACAGTCCTCAAAACCTGCCTTCCAAAAACCGTATGGCATTCCTTTCCTTCTGCGCCCTGCCGTGTGCCCGTACAGCGGTTTATGACCACATATGGGGTGTTTCTGTAAACTACAGAATCAGGGCCATAAATATTGAGTTTGGTTTGGCTGTTAACCCTTGGTTTGTAACTGGAAAAAAATTATTAAAATGGAAAATCTGCCAAAAAAGTAAAATTTTGAAATTGTATCTCTATTTTCCATTAATTCTTGTGGAACACCTAAAGGGTTAACAAAGTTTGTAAAATCAGTTTTGAATACCTTGAGGGGTTTAGTTTATAGAATGGGGTAATTTTTGGGTGGTTTCTATTATGTAAGCCTCGCAAAGTGACTTCAGACCTGAACTGGTCCCTAAAAATTGGGTTTTTGAAAATTTCTGAAAATTTCAAGATTTGCTTCTAAACTTTTAAGCCTTGTAACATCCCCAAAAAATAAAATATCATTCCCAAAATGATCCAAACATGAAGTAGACATATGGGGAATGTAAAGTAATAACTATTTTTGGAGGTATTACTATGTATTATAGAAGTAGAGAAATTGAAACTTGGAAATTTGCAATTTTTTACAAATTTTGGGTAAATTTGGTATTTTTTTATAAATAAAAATTACTTTTCTTGACTTCATTTTACCAGTGTCATGAAGTACAATATGTGACGAAAAAACTATCTCAGAATGGCCTGGATAAGTCAAAGCGTTTTAAAGTTATCAGCACTTAAAGTGACACTGGTCAGATAGGGCTGAGTCCTTAAGGGGTTAAAGATGGCCGAGAGAGGGTCATGGGAGGGACGCTGTTAAAAACATTTCTTCTCATGGCTGTACCAGTCTGAAAAGAGGCATTCTTGTCTCCTTATGGATTTATGGCTGAGATAAGAATATTTTCTAGACGCAGCTGGTGCTAATTAGTCCTATAGTTTGATATTTATTAATGAAGCAGAAAATCTGTAATATCTATATACACGTGAAAATCAATAAGACATATGTATAGTTTTATATTGTTACGTATTTATTATTAAGGATGTTTATGTATTTGTTATCATATATATTTCTCAAATGGAACGCATATATTCCTATTATATGATAAAAACTGTTTAAGTATGGACTTTGTTAATGAGTATCTGTAAATATGTGTTATTTTAACTAACCATCAATCACCCGTTGGTGTAGTAGAGGAGGCACAGATATCTCTGTGAGAAAATAAGGCTCATCATTATTATCTATAACATAAATTTAGGAGTATGAAAACATTCAAATGGTGCCTAAAAGTCTGTGCTTAATTGGTAGAAGTGTCAAAATTATTCCCTCTAGCTTTGATTTAGGTTCCAGAGGTCATGTGTATAGAATGTGAGATAAAGTCATACTTGGATATTTAACCCTTAATAGAATGATACTAATAGCTTACAGTGTCACCTAGGGGTAAATGAGTAACATTCCACCAACAGCAGAAGTGCATTTTGGGTAATACATTGACATCACATTCCTTATTATATGTACACGCCTAGCTGACAATGATTGGAAAACTCCAAACTAGGAAGGTGTGTCTAACTGATAAGTTTGTGATCATAAACCACACACACATGAGGAAGAGTAGGAGAATGGAAACAAAAAGAGCAACAGGAAAGGATCGTACCTTAGAGCTGACTTCCCTTAGTCTCTGCACATACCCTGCATTCTCGGTAATGTATAACTTTATTTTGTGTAGTATTGATATAAATGAATCAGCCTGATATTTAGCAAACTCCCCGCTTTATTGCGGATGTGTATGTTAAAAGTGCTACATCAATATTGTCACTATTCAGTGAAGATGCATATTACTAAATAAAATATCTAAATATTGATTTCAGAGGTAACTCTATGATTGGAATAATTTCATTCCATAGTCAATACCAGGCTTGATAATTTATAAGTTGTGTGACTATCCTACCCAATTATCCGAGATTTGTCATGGTTTGTGCAGAGCAAGGGTTCGTGTCTATCCTTGAACACTATTAAGTTTTTATATCTAATAATTGTGGTCGAGACGGATTGTATTATATTCTTCTGTCTGAGAGGTACTGTGTACACGCTGGTATTTGTGTTGGTGCCATCTAGCGGCTAATTTTGGTACTGTCACTGTGAATCATTGCAGATTATTGAATTTCAAATTGATTAATCTTTGATTGTATTTTAAATTATTGTATAATAAATCATTTATATTATTGCATAGATAATTGTACCTTTTTTTTACTGATTGCACAATATAATTAAATAACCGATCGAACTCTTTTTGAGGTGTTCTATATGTCCACCTCTAGGATCAATAATCATTTGAAATTTTTTCTTTGATCCTTTCTTTTATATAAAGCCTTTTGCTTTATATCCCCGACATAGTTTCCAACAGTTGGACAGGATGGGGGTGGAGGCCGTGCCCGGGGATGGAACTCTATGAAGTCAAAAACGTACGGCTGGCATACTTTTATCATAGATGTGCCTAATTTATGACGAGACGCACACCTTGTCATAAATTAGATTTCTACCTTGGGGAAACTAAGGCTGGCTGTGCCCCATTATTCTGATTAATCATGACAGCACCTGTCGGACCATAGGAGCAGCTTAGGTCAAGTGGAGGAGACAGAAATGGGAAGATGTGATCAGCGACAATGCTAGCTGTAGTTCTTTGAGGTAAAGAGCGGTGGAGATGCAGGAAGAAACCTCAATGTAAAGAGTCTTGTGAAAGGGAACTGGAGCCTCAAATTAAATTCCATTCCGGCAGCCAGTGTACTGACTGGCAATGAGCAGCAGCATTAGTAAACCCATTAAGCCGTACAGCTGTCTATCAAGTGCACTGCCAGGGATCTGTCTTGCATTTCGGTTTCTGTATACTTATATGGTTGCTTGCTATTGTGTCCACATATTTTGTGTATAGTATATTTTTGTATCCCCATATCCCCATTGGCTCTTTCCGTTGCTGCTTTCATTGCAATTGGCATAAGCCACTAGCACAAGTTAATTAGTGGCTAATTATTAATCAGGGTATTGCTGGCTAGAAGGAATGATTAATCCAGCGGGTGATTCGCTAAATGTTGTAGAAAGTGACACCATGTATTCTCCCTGGACAAGACGTACTGGTGAAATCACATCCAATACAAGAGACGCTCAGAAATTGCTCTCCACCCTACACTCTCCCTACACTCTCCCCCTCTCCACCCTACACTCTCCTCTTGACTAGACTGCACTACTCTAGACCTCTCCCTTCCTGTTCCACCCCTCTACCAGGAGGGGTGTAACAGGAAGGTTAACCTTGTTATAATCAGCCATTGCCAAGAATTACCTCCCCTGCTGAATGAAATGACATGGTACAAATCACATTACATAGTATTGCATTGAAACACATGTAAGAATGCAGCAATCAAAGAATCCAATAGTAGTACCCCCAGGTCTGGGGTACTACACATGCACACAGTGATGTTGCAGTTAAAGGATAGTGTACAAAATGATGTCAGCATACAGGAATAAGGTACAGTGATGTCACAGTAAAGCGATAGTGCACACAGTGATGTAATAATGGCAGGATAATATGCAATGGGCGCCTCCCCCCAGGACCCTCTCTATAACTCGTCCCAAGTGTAGGAATGCCAAGTAGTGTAGTGCGGCCTAAAACGTCTCTTATTGTGTGTCACGGTGCTCCTACCTGGGTACTGCTGGACCCCAGGCTTTGGCTCGGAATCAAATAAACAAGGGGAATAATTGAGGGATTTGAATAAATAACTTGAGTCCAGACCTTGAGATGAAGTTCAATGGCAGTTTTACTTGAATAAACGTTTCTTCAAACAGTTTCAGGCTTTGTCTTGGTTCCAGCAGGCTTTAGCATTAAACTGGCAGGCAAACTCAACTGCTATATCTTTCTCTCACTCTGCTGTACTGACAGGCTGGCTGTATAACTCAGCTCCTTCTGTAGGCTGCACTTCTTCTCTGTAGTCTGACTCTAGATTATGACAGGGAACTTTCCTCCTGGCTCCTGAGGCTTTAAGCTTTGGCCTCCATGGCCAGCAGAGCTTAAAGGGGTTGTCCAGGTTCAGTTCTGAACCCTGACATACCCATAATTTCACCCAGTCATACCCCCTGATGTTAGCATCGGAGCATTTAATACTCCGATGCTCTCCTTTGCCCTGCGCTGGATTGCGCAGGGCAAGGGCTCTTTTATTTACAATAACACATTGTCGGGCGGAGGCTTCCGCCCAGCAGTGTGTTTGGTGATGTCACCGGCTCTGATGGGCGGGCTTTAGCGCTGCCCTAGCTGTTTTACAGGCTAGGGCAGCGGTAAAGCCTGCCCATCAGTGCCGGTGAAGTCACTGGGCTCACTGCTGGGTGGAAGCCTCCGATTGGCAGCCCTAAGGAGGGCTCGGTATGTCACCGGAACTCCACAAAATGCCTTTGCCCTGCGCAATTTAGCACAGGGCAAAGAGCATCGGAGCATAAACTGCTCCGATGCTCAAGTCAGGGGGGCTGCCTGGGTGAAAATGGGGATATGTCCAGGTTCAGCTCTGAACCTGGACAACCCCTTTGAAAGGCTCTGGCTGGCATGGGCACGTCCAGCATAGACCTGCCCCTGCACACCCTTCCCCTGTCTAGGGAAGACCTAAACTGACTAACTGGTCCCCACCCTTCCTGCAGGAAGTAGGACAAGCCCACTTCTCTCCAGATGGGGTTATAATGGAATGGTAAGTTCCATTGTATCTAAGTACAGCTCTGCCATATTTGCTGCCACCTGCTGGTGAACCAGGCATATACATGAACATAACAGTTGCATAAAGATTAGGAATGCACAGTGTGGAGGGCCTGGACAACAATACATAAGATGACATTTTGTTAGCCCAATAAAGACAGTAGCAGCATGTAGAAGAGGTAACACCACTCTGGGGTGTTACATACCCCCTTACTTAAAACCAAGCTGCACTCGGCTTGTGCTTAGTGGGTGCTCTAAGGGGACCCAAGGAAAATTAGAGTTCTGTATGAGACTATTTAATATTATGATATACGTACTTAGACTAACATAGCAACGGCTACCACTAGGTTCCTGCCCGTATGAGTAGGGTGTCCATTCACATTTATCCCTCTTGTTAATAAACAGAGAACCAAAAAGACTGCACAAAGCGCTCAAATACTCCCATTTTGTGTGGCTACCGAGCCCTAGTACCACCGGAAGAGTGGGGGTGTCATGTACTGTATCCCTCCACAATGCTATTAGATGCCTGCAAATAGAAGGGTGTCTTCATCCTGTAATCCCTTCCCAGCACCAAGGTCTGCATAAAGCTTTCTGCACGGTCACCTTGATGACTAAACCGGTAGCTAAACATATTTCCTTAAGGCTGCGGAGAAGGCATTAGGACATCTTGACATACATAAACACACATTTATCAGCAGCGGGGTTACCCTTGACGGTGTTAGACCTGCTTGTGACTTACCACTTGGTCCCCCTTGTGTAGCAATAACAGATTACAATGCCTAGGCTTTCTAAGCTAACACAAGGTGACATAAGACCATTAGTATTCAGTGTCCTCAGAGGCAGTCCATATGAGCAAAGAAGTAAGAATGCTAACTATCTAGCTAACTGTATTAAGTCCAAAATTATAAGTCCAAAAAATAAATAAAAAAAGGAGAATGAAGAGAGAGAAGTGGTAAGGGGTGGAAGAAAAAGGAAAATGAAAAAAAAAAGGAAAATGAAAAAAAGATAAAAGTAAGGGAAAGGGGAGAAAAAAAGAGAAGAAAAAGGAGGGAGGAAAAGAGGGAAAGGGGAAGAGGAAAAAGAAAAAAAAAAAGAGGAAAAAAAGGGGGAAAAAATGCCTCCAAAGCAAAATAGGCATTCTGCTGAATATACAGTACATCAGCCAAAACAGGCCAGAAATTGGCAGAATCGGCCAAAATTGAACAATTCTTGAAGTCCCCAAAGGCTGTAACTACAAGAGCGGGATAAAAAGGGTGGTATGATTTGGAAAATTGGATCCATAATGGAAGAAGTACTGGATCATTACATCCAGGAGGTGGGGGCGGAGAGAGATGATGTAAATGTCCTGTCTAAAGATGAAGCTGTAAGCCGTGTATTGGGGTAGGCTTCCCAGGATACAGCAAAGTCACGAACAAGGAAAGCAACTCTGACACCAGCTTTTGCAAAAACTGAATTTTACTAACATGTGATAATAAACACAACCACAAATGCTGAGAACATAAAATAATTTTACATACACCCAGCCCAAAGGCTGAGACCCCTGTGTTGCACAGCACAGCGCCCCCTGATGGATGCCAGCGGAAAATTCGTCATAATTTACCTACTGGCGGACACAACTAAAACTGCCTCGCCGTACCTATTATTACCCTGAAAGAAACACGAGCAATTGGGTGGGTGATTAGTACGGGCTGGCCTGCGGTACAACACAGCAGTTCACAATATTACCGTGCTCTATATGATTCCCCCTCCCATAACTAGTCCGGTATTATTTCTCCTGAGCAAAATGCTGAACTTCCCAGACAGCCGTTTGGCTTTGACCATCACTCGATCACCTGAGGCATACCCATCCCTCTGCACTGGTCTTGGGTTAGGGTGTACCACTTGTCCCAGGCGCTCCCCCACAACCTTGTGGATCGCTCTCAGCCGGCGGCGGTGCTCTTGCACCCATGCAGTGGTATTTCTCGGTGGTGGCTCCATCGGGCATGTAAAGATCCTCAATCTCCCGTCCGGCTCTCCCAAACATGAGCATATGGGGGGAGTACCCGGTGGTACTGTGTACCCTGTTGTTATAGGCCCACATCAGTTCAGGTAGGTACTTGGGCCACCGAGCCTTTTGGCTGTCCTCCAGAGTCCGCAGCATCTAGAGCAAGGTGCGGTTGAACCGTTTGCATGCCCCGTTTCCCTGGGGGTGATACGGGGTGGTGCAGGAACGTTCAATCCCATACAGCTGGTACAGCTCATTAATGAGAGTACCTTTAAAACATGCCCCCTGTTCTCAATGTATCCTCCATGGACACCCGAACACCTGTATAAAGCGTTTGCAGACCTCTTCAGCGGCCGACTCTGCCGTCTGGTCTCTGGTGGGTACAGCCACTGCATACTTTGTGAAATGATCTGTCATGACTAAACAGTATGAGTTTCCTGAGGTAGAGTACCGAATCTGTACGTAATCGATCATAAGGAGCTCTAGGGGCGCTGAGGTCCGGAAGGCCTGGACAGGAGCCCGCTGCTCAGTACTCTTACTCAGCCCGCAGGGCCGACACTTAAGACATGCCTCAGCCACCATTTCTGCCAAATATGGACAATATACCAGCCTTTGGAGCCACTTAAACATTTTATCGCTCCCAAAAGGGGCACCCCTCTCATGGGCTTCCCGGGCAGTCTCTGGTCCCAACCACAAGGGGATGACAATCTGTCGCCGATACTGCAACTCTGATTGCAAGTATATGGTCCGACACAGGAGGCCCTGGGTAACAGTCAGCTTATACCACTGCCTCAACACCTTTTGGCCCTCTGTAGTCAGACGGGCCCGCTCTTCTGGCCGAGGCCAGATCTCGGTCCGGACCCATTCTTTCACTTTCCACAGGTCCGGACAGCTATTCTGGACTCTCTCCCAATCATTCTATGTCTTTCCCAACACCATGGACATCCCGCCACCCCACTTGAATGTGCCACGTCTTGGAACATGGGTAATTGACCAAGGTCAGGAGTTTCAGTGTCCTCTAGCTCTTCATCGGCACTCTGAATTGACAACTCTACAGGGACTCGGGAGAGTGCATCGGCATTGCCATTCTCCCTACATGACCGGAACTTGATGTGGTATTGGTACTTAGAAAGGCGAGCCAACCACCTCTGCTCAAGCGCACCGAGCTTGGCATTCTCCAGATGTGCCAACGGGTTGTTGTCCGTCGCCATGGTCACCTCTGCACCTGTCAGGTACTCCGCGAACCGTTCGGTCATGGCCCACACCAGTGCCAGTAGTTCTAGTTTAAAGGAGCTATAGTTGTCTGGGTTGCGCTCTGACTCCCTCAGAGACCAGCTGCCGTAGGCAATGACTCTCTCACGTCCATCCTGGACTTTGGATAACACGGCCCCCAGACCACGTAGACTTCCGTCAGTGTACAGCAGGAATGGGGTGTCGAACCGCGCATAAGCCAGAATCGGGGTTCTGGTTACCGCCTCTTTCACTACTTCAAAGGGCTCTTGTTGCTGGAGTCCCCATTTGATGGGATGATTCTTTGGGACCCCCTCAGTGCCCCTTAATAACTCGTTTAATGGGCCCACCAAATGAGCGAATTTGGGTATAAACCTCCTGTAGTAGCCGGCCAGTCCCACAAACGCCCGCACCACTCGTAGTGTACTCGGCTGGGGCCATTTCTGGACGCCTCCACCTTCTGGGTGACCAAGTGTCCCAAATACTCTATCTGCTGTCGAAACAGTTGGCACTTCTTGGGCTTGATCTTGAGCCCATGGTCTCGCAGCCGTCTTAGGAGCTGTCGCAGCTTTTGAAGGTGATCCTAAAAAGAGGCCCCAAACACTACTATGTCGTCCAGATATATTAATACTGACTCGAAGTTGAGATCTCCCAGACAGTGCTCCATCAACTGCTGGAATGTTCCCTGCTGAAAGAGTCCCATAGGTAGGATGAAGGCTGTCTTCGCTTTGTCCCTCTTGGCCACCGGTACCTTCCAATACCCATTGGCCAGGTCAAGAATCGAGAAGAACGTCACATGAATTAGGGCGGATAATGACTCCTCAATTTGCAGAAGGGGGAAGGCATACCGGACGGTCTGGGCATTCAGCTTCCGATAATCCACGCAAAACCGGAGACTCCCACCTTTCTTCCGCACCAAGACTACTGGAGCAGCCCAAGGGCTTTGACTCTCCTGGATCACCTGGTTTTACAACATGCTGGCCACCATGTCCTTCACCCCCTGGTAACATTCCCTGATTGGTGCAGCATCACCATTGGGGATTTTGTGCTCGATAACGGAAGCACACCCAAAGTCCTCATCATGTCTTGAGGACGCCTCCTGAAATTCCCAAAGGATGTCTTCCAGCAACTTCTGTTGTCCTGGAGTCAGGGCCTTGCAGTCCACCCCCATCCAGGCCATGATCAGTCAGCCATTCCACTCCACTGTTGAGGTCTCCCTTTGATGGACCTCTACAACATTGGTCCAGGCTGATCTCCTATCTGGCTGTAGCATGAAGCCCCTTCGTCGAAGGATGTCTCCTTCGGACATATAAACTTTGGCCAGCAAGGTATTCCCAGAAACGGTTAACTCACATTCTTCAACGTTGAGGCAGTGTACAGACACACATCCATCATTCACAATAGCGAGGGCCCGGGCTACCAGTGGGCGAGTCTGCGTTTCCTCTTGGTAAGCGGGCTCGATCAGAACCTCCAGTCCATTCAGCTGTCATCCAGCCCCGACTGGCAGTGTCAATATTTGTTCATGTGGAGGTGGGATCTTCACCAGGGTCCTCCGCGGCACCTTCACGTGTCCAATGGGCCGACCGGACATGTTGCTTTTTCGCAGACTACAGCTCCTCACCATCTGCTGTAGAACCTTCTGGGTTGGCCGGTATGTGGTGGCCCATTCCCAATACTTTGGCCCTTCTTTGGCATATAGTTGATGGTCTAGGTCTCACAGCACATTCATACCTAGTGTCACGTCCATTCCTTTCCGGGACCAACTGTCCACCAGCACGACCCCCTTCTTGCTGATGTCTTGCCCAAACAGTCAGACCCGCATCCAGGCTATCCCTCGGACGTCCATTTCTCTGTTATTGGCAGCCGTCAGCCTAATGACGCTCCCGTCTTTCGGCTCCATCATATGTCCAAAGTGTCTTTTGAAGAACTCCAGAGGCATAAGGGTGCACTCTGACCCTGTATCAACTACGCAGCGTACCTTTTAACCTTCCAACTCGGCTTCCATTAACGGGGCTGCTGGCATACAGGTCGTGTTCCTCACCCATAGAACTTAGCTTCTGGTGTACCGCCGCAGGACGCCCAGCTACTGCGGCGGTCGGAAGTTTAACGTTGGCTCGGACTTCATCTGTTTGGGGCACTCTCTGGCCATATGGCCATACTGTCGACAAGCCCAACAGAGGGGCCCTCTTTTGACATGTCCCCACACCTGAGTTATCCTGGGTAGAGTGGTGCGGGGTGCTGAGGTCATTCCTGGAGGACGGGGAGATTCTGCCTTCATCTGGGACACTTCCAGACAAATTTCTCTCAATTCTGTCCACAGGGCCTGGACCACATCCTTTAAGGACTCTGAGTCTTCAGACCCCGACCTGTAGCATGGGTGCTACTCACTACTCTCGCTGCCACAGCCATGTTCTCTTCCTCTCTCTCCACGGCGGCTAGGATATGCCCCCATTGTCTGATAGGTGCGGGTCCTACAACGAGAACGGAGCAGGGAGAGCTGTGGCTGGAGGACCCCGGATTTTCCAGGGTCCATCCACCACCAAGCGCTGCTCCCATAGAAGTAAATGGGGGCGCACCGCACACGCGTGGCCCCTGCTCCCATTTATTTCTATGGGGCAGACGGAAATAGCCGAGCCAGTGCCCATAGTAATGAATGGAGGGCGGCTGCGCATGCGCAGTGCGCCCTCCATGCATTTCCCAGCTCCGTTCTCATTGTAGGTGCGGGACCCGCACCTATCAGACAATGGGGGCATATCCTAGCGATATGCCCCCATTGTCTGAGATGGGAAAACTTTTATGGATCAGTGGCCTGAATGCCCTGTCATTTTGACAGGGGATTTTAACTGTGTTATTGATCCTGAAAAGGACATGGTTTCCATGGAGAGAGATATGTATATCCAGCGCCAAGGGTCTCCTTTGTCCCGTTTTTGCCAGGTCCATATATATTTGGGTCCATATATATTTGGACAGAGACAACATTTTTCTAATTTTTGTTCTGTACATTACCACAATGGATTTTGAACAAAACAATTCAGATGCATTTGAAGTTCAGACTTTCAGCTTTAATTCAGTGGGTTGAACAAAATGATTGCCTAAAAATGTGAGGAACTAAAGCATTTTATAAACTCAATCCCTTCATTTCAGGGACTCAAAAGTAATTGGACAAATTAAATAATTGTAAATAAATATTAATTTCTAATACTTGGTTGAAAACCCTTTGTTTGCAATGACTGCCTGAAGTCTTGAACTCATGGACATCACCAGACGCTGTTTTTCCTCCTTTTTAATGCTCTGCCAGGCCTTTACTGCAGCGGTTTCCAGTTGCTGTTTATTCGTGGGCCTTTCTGTCTGAAGTTTAGTCTTTAACAAGTGAATTGCATGCTCTATTGGGTTCAGATCAGGTGACTGACTTGGCCATTCAAGAATATTCCACTTCTTTGCTTTAATAAACTCCTGGGTTGCTTTGGCTTTATGTTTTGGGTCATTGTCCATCTGTATTCTAAAACGCCGACCAAATCAGTTTGGCTGCATTTGGCTGGATTTGAGCACACAGTATGTCTCTGAAAACCCCAGAATTCATCCGGCTGCTTCTGTCCTGTGTCACATCATCAATAAACACTAGGGACCCAGTGCCACTGGCAGCCATGCATGGCCAAGCCATCACACTGCCTCCGCCGTGTTTTACAGAGGATGTGGT
Source organism: Bufo bufo (assembly GCF_905171765.1). Classification (NCBI taxonomy): domain Eukaryota; kingdom Metazoa; phylum Chordata; class Amphibia; order Anura; family Bufonidae; genus Bufo; species Bufo bufo. The sequence goes on from NC_053394.1 coordinate 342,142,059, forward strand.
ATGCTTTGGATCATGCCTTCACTATACTTTTTTCTTTCCATCATTCTGGTAGAGGTTGATCTTGGTTTCATCTGTCCAAAGAATGTTCTTCCAGAAGCGTGCTGGTTTTTTAAGTTGTTTTTTTAGCAAAGTCCAATCCAGGCTTCTTATTCTTGAGGCTTATGAGTGGCTTGCGCCATGCAGTGAACCCTCTGAATTTACTTTCATGCAGTCTTCTCTTTATGGTAGATTTGGATATTGGTACGCCTATATCCTGGAGAGTGTTGTTCACTTGGTTGGCTGTTGTGAAGGGGTTTCTCTTCACCATGGTAATTATTCTGCGATCATCCACCACTGTTGTCTTCCGTGGGCGTCCAGGTCTTTTTGCATTGTTGAGGTCACCAGTGCTTTCTTTCTTTCTCAGGATGTGCCAAACTGTAGATTTTGCCACTCCTAATAGTGTAGCAATTTCATGGATCGTTTTTTCTGTTTTCGCAGATGAAGGATGGCTTGTTTCACCTGCAGGGAGAGCTCCGTTGACCACATGTTTACTTCTCAGCAAAATCTTCAAAATCCAAACACCACACCTCAAATCAACTCCAGGCCTTTTAGGTGCTTAATTGAGAATGAAATAATGAAGGAACTGCCCACGCCTGCCCATGAAACAGCCTTTGAGTCAAATGTCCAATTACTTTTGATCCCTTTAAAAACAGGGTGTCACATGTAAAGGAGCTGAAACTCCTAAACCCTTCATCAAATTTTAATGTGGATACCCTCAAATGAAAGCTAAAAGTCTGGACTATATGTCCATGTCCATGATATAACTATAACTTAAATATATTTAGTAAACAGGTAATAAAAACAAAATTTGTGTTATGTCCAAATATATATGGACCTAACTGTATGTGGGGGTATCTAGGGAAGGGGAAACCTGCATATTCCTGTATTAGTAAATCTGGGAGGTCAATGTCTAGGATAGATCTAGGCCTGATAAATAAAAACTATTTGAAGTACATAAAATGTATGAAATATGAGGCTAAGGCCTCATGCACAGGGCCGTTGTCTGGGTCCGCATCCGAGCCGCCGTTTTGGCGGCTCGGATGCGGACCCTTTCATTTCAATGGGGCCACAAAAGATGCAGACAGCTGTCCGCATCCGTGACTCCGTTCCGCGGCCTCGTTAAAAAAATATAACATGTCCTATTCTTGTCCGCGCTTTGCAGACAAGAATAGGCATTTACATTGCCGGCGCCCGTTCCGTTCCTCAAATTGCGGATGGCAACACGGGCGGCTTCCTTTTTTTGCGGATCCGCGGTTTGCGGACCGCAAAAAACAGGAAGGCCGTGTGCATGAGGCCTAAGTCTTTGTCTGATCATTTACCTCTCACTATTGAGTATGGCTACTTTCACACTCGCGTTTGGTGCGGATCCGTTCCGTCTTGAACACCACTGAAAGTCAATGGGGGACAGATCCGTTTTCTATTGCGCCATATTGTGTCAGTGAAAACGGATCCGTCCCCATTGACTTACATTGTGTGTCAGGACGGATCCGTTTGGCTCAGTTTCATCAAACGGAGCGGAATAGAGGCGGAACGGAGCCAAACTGAGCCAAACTGATGCATTCTGAGCGGATCCTTATCCATGCATTAAGGGCAAAACTGATCCGTTTTGGACGCCTTGTGAGATCCCTGAACGGATCTCACAAACGGAAACCAAAACGCCCAGGGCCGTCTTTAACGCGGGGCAAAAGGGGCAGCTCCCCCGGAACCAGTTGCTCCTGGGGGGCCCAAGGCAGCTGCCTCTTGAGCCCCACTGGCAACTAGCCACAAATTATTTTTCATCCCATAAGACGCATTTTTTCCCCCATAAGTGGGGGGGAAATGCCCCTTGCGTCTTATGGGGTGAATACTGATCAGCGCTTTCATTATGGAAGTGCTGATTAGTACCATAGGACCGGTACTCACCTCTTCCTCGTCCTCGGCTGTCGGTGGTGCAGTGGCTGCACACAGCGTGGCTGGGGGGCTGATACATGAGGCTGGGGGGCTGATATACAGTATGAGGCTGGGGGCTGATACATGAGGCTGGGGGGCTGACATATGAGGCTGGGGGGCTTATATATGAGGCTGGGGGGCTGATACATGAGGCTGGGGGGCTGATACATGAGGCTGGGGGGCTGATACATGAGGCTGGGGGCTGATATATGTCATTGGAGGGCTGATATATGAGGCTGGGGGGCTGATATATGGAATTGGGGGGCTGATATATGGCATTGGGGGGCTGATATGAGTTCTGATTGAGGGTCTTATTAACATTGGGGGTCTGATTGGGGCTGTCAGCTGAGGTCTGATTAACATTGGGGGTCTGATTGGTGGTCTGACCTGAGGTGTAATGGAAAATATTTTTTCTTATTGTCCTCCTCTAAAACCTAGGTGCGTCTTATGGGCAGGTGCGTCTTTTAGGGTGAAAAATACGGTACTTGATTGCTCCTCCTCCTGACCTCCCCTGCCATTTGCGTACGCTGCGCGCTGTGACGTCACACAGAGTTACTGCAACGCTAGGGTGAGCCGAGCCCTGGTCTCCTTCCTGAACTGCAGAGCGGTGCCCACTTCCAGCCCTGAGCCCAGCTGCCCAGAGCACTGATCCTGAGCCTGCTGGAGTCTTCAGAACTGTAAGTATTTACAGTAATTCACTGTAAGCTATATTATATTACTTGGTTGTTTGTTTTTGTGTGTGTGTCTGTTGTGGTGGAGGGCGTGATTGCATGCTAGGGTGTGGAAAGGCGGGATCCAGGGGGCCCAAGTAAATTCTTGCCCAGGGTCCAATCAATATTAAAGACAGCCCTGAAAACGCCAGTGTGAAAGTAGCCTTATCTGTGCTGGACAATAAACATATTATTAGGCCCCCATTTAGATTAAATCCCCATTGGATCCTTATAATGGATAACCATGAATTGATTAAACAGGAGGTAAAATCTTTTTGGGATACTAATTATAATTCAGCAAAGACATACTTGATATGGGATGCATTTAAGGCCTTTATGATGGGGGTGTTTATTAGTAACATCTACTATTTAAAGAAAGGCTTTGCTAAGAAAGATCGAGATCTGCAAGAAGTAGCGGCTGCCAGTACACCGAAACACAGAACAAAACAGGGAAATTATGCAGAGGTCAAGTCAGGCTCTTTCTGACTTTCTTCTGGATAAGGCTTAGGAAAGCTTTTTTATAGGGGACAAAAATATTTCTCTGAATCAGGTCGCCAAGGGAAAATGTTGTGTAGGGTGATCTCTAATCAGGACCCAAAAAAAGACATAGTTAGTATTTGTTCCTCTCAAGGCACAATTATTCAAGATTAGGAATGCATTAAAGAGGCATTTGTGAAATACTTCTCCGAGCTGTACAAATCAGAAGAGAATGTTTTAGATGAAGCGATTGAGTCATATCTGGATTCTATCTTTTTTCCAGTCCTTACAGATATTCAAACAGAATCCCTTGATGCGGACCTCTCCCTGCAAGAGCTAGAGGCCGTTTTGAAAGCCTTTGTGGGAAACTCTTCTCCAGGATCGGATGGATTCCCATCTGAATTTTATCGCAAATATAGGGAGGTTGTCTTTCCCCGTCTTCTGAAGGTATTGTCACGGCCAGTTCTGTGAGAAGGTCTGGCAGACGTTCTTCTCTACCTCTTGTATGATGTTCTTTGTTTTGGTTTCACTTTCTCATCTCCTTTCCTTCTGCCAGGTGTCACTTATTTAGACTAATCGTCTTCCTTTATATTCCCTCCCATACTGCCTCACTTTGCGGTTTATACTACTTCCTGGATGACGTGTTTACTGCTGGAGGCTGCTTCTGCTGTTTGCTCAGATAAGTCCTTTACTTTATTGTGTTTCCTTGCTGGCTTGGTTCTAGGTGACCTGACTCCGTCCGTATTAAGTGCAGGGAGCCGGTGGTCATGTCCCCTCACTATTATAGGGTTTTCAGGTGTCACACAGACTTAGGTACGTGGGCATGCAATCGTCTACCATCGAGACCCTTGCATGTGCATAGCAGTCAGGGAGAGCTCTTAGAGTTTTATAGGGCTCACCTATAAGCTCCTTAGTTTGGGATCAAGGCAGTCGCTCGTTTATTCATAAGTTCCAGCTATCTGCAAACTTCACCTGTGACAGGTATTTACTGAGGCAAGAGATGAGGGTATTCTTCCAGAATCTATGACAGAGGCTGTAATAGTATTAATACTGAAAAAAAGGTAAAGATCCTTTAGACATGAGTTCTTATAGGCCGATTTCTTTACTAAATACAGATGTTAAGCTCTTTTCAAGGATTCTCACCACTAGGTTGTCTAAAGTTATTCCATCTATTATACACCCTGATCAAAATGGGTTTATTCCTAATAAAGGTACTCATTAGAACTTGCTCCGTCTTTTTGCAAATATTCAAGCCTCCCAGGTTGTCTCTCGCTCCATCCTATCTTTGGATGCCTCTAAGGCCTTCAACCGGGTGGAGTGGAGATTCCTCTGGAGGGTACTTGAGAAGATGGGATTTGGTACCAAGTTTATAAATATGGTTAAGCTTCTCTATAAATCCTCTAAAGCGAGGCTAAATATTAATAAGATCCTTACAAGGTGTATTTCCTTGGAGAGAGGCATCGTCAGGGATGTCCACTCTCTCCACTATTATTTGATATTTATATTGAGCCCCTTGCTGTAAGGGTCAGGCAGGATCCTGGGATTGAAGGGTTCGGGACATTGGGAACAGAAGATTGTATTTCCTTATATGCCGACGATGTTTTATTTTTTATACAACATACTAACAACACCACACTTTTGAGGGTTATTCGAGTTGTTAACGCTTTTGGTGAAGTCTCGAGCCTTGATATCAATTGGTCTAAAACCATCCTTTTGCCTTTAGACAGACTAGAACCTCTCACTAAGGAGCTGGTTAGCAACTTGAGGATCTCTGATTCATTTGAATATTTGGGGATTACTATTTCTTCTAAGATTGAAGATTTTTTTTACAACTTAATTTGATCCCATTGATAAGGCTACTTTTACACTCGCGTTTGGTGCGTATCCATCATGGTTTGTATTATCTTTAACAAAGCCAAGACGGATTCATCTTGAACACCATTGAAAGTCAATGGAGGACGGATCCATTTTCTATTATACTAGACTGTGTCATAGAAAACTGATCCGTCCCCATTGACTTACATTGTGTGTCATAACGGATCCGTTTGGCTCAGTTTCGTCAGACGGACACCAAAATGCTGCAAGCAGCGTTTTAGTGTCCGCCTCCAAAGCGGAATGGAGACGGAACGGAGACAAACTGATGCATTCTGAGCAGATCCTTTTCTATTCAGAATGCATTAGGGAAAAACTGATCCGCTTTGGACCGCTTGTGAGAGCTCTGAACGGATCTCACAAACGGAAAGCCAAAACGCCAGTGTGAAAGTAGCCTAACAAAATTGAGATCTAAAATAAAAATATGGCTTTTTATCCCATTATCTAGAGCTTATAAAATATCCCTGGTGAAGATGGTTATCTTGCCCCAACTACTGTATATCCTCAGGAACTCCCCAGTATGGATTGAAGATAGATTTTTTTAAATGGATTGAGAGAACTATTAATGATTTACTTTGTGGGAGAAAGCGAGTGAGGCTTAAATTGCAGCATTTCTACAAGCCGATGGGACAGTGAGGATTAAATCTTCCCTGTTTCAAGGGCTACTTTATAGCATCACAGATATTGCTGTATTATGAATGGGAGAAGAGCCCACTTTGTAGAACTTTGATGCAGAAGTCTTCACGTGATAATATCTTTGCTTTATTGGAATCCGGCCAATTAATCAGTCACCGACAGGAATATGGGGCTGCTGTGAAGTTATTTACTAAGTCTTGGAGTACCATTAGAGACTGGCTGGGAATAAAGGGATCCCTTTTTTGTACGCCCCTTTGGCATAATTATTACACTGTGTACAGAATTATTAGGCAAATGAGTATTTTGACCACATCATCCTCTTTATGCATGTTGTCTTACTCCAAGCTGTATAGGCTCGAAAGCCTACTACCAATTAAGCATATTAGGTGATGTGCATCTCTGTAATGAGAAGGGGTGTGGTCTAATGACATCAACACCCTATATTAGGTGTGCATAATTATTAGGCAACTTCCTTTCCTTTGGCAAAATGGGTCAAAAGAAGGACTTGACAGGCTCAGAAAAGTCAAAAATAGTGAGATATCTTGCAGAGGGATGCAGCACTCTTAAAATTGCAAAGCTTCTGAAGCGTGATCATCGAACAATCAAGCGTTTCATTCAAAATAGTCAACAGGGTCGCAAGAAGCGTGTGGAAAAACCAAGGCGCAAAATAACTGCCCATGAACTGAGAAAAGTCAAGCGTGCAGCTGCCAAGATGCCACTTGCCACCAGTTTGGCCATATTTCAGAGCTGCAACATCACTGGAGTGCCCAAAAACACAAGGTGTGCAATACTCAGAGACATGGCCAAGGTAAGAAAGGCTGAAAGTCGACCACCACTGAACAAGACACACAAGCTGAAACGTCAAGACTGGGCCAAGAAATATCTCAAGACTGATTTTTCTAAGGTTTTATGGACTGATGAAATGAGAGTGAGTCTTGATGGGCCAGATGGATGGGACCGTGGCTGGATTGGTAAAGGGCAGAGAGCTCCAGTCCGACTCAGACGCCAGCAAGGTGGAGGTGGAGTACTGGTTTGGACTGGTATCATCAAAGATGAGCTTGTGGGGCCTTTTCAGGTTGAGGATGGAGTCAAGCTCAACTCCCAGTCCTACTGCCAGTTTCTGGAAGACACCTTCTTCAAGCAGTGGTACAGGAAGAAGTCTGCATCCTTCAAGAAAAACATGATTTTCATGCAGGACAATGCTCCATCACACGCGTCCAAGTACTCCACAGCGTGGCTGGCAAGAAAGGGTATAAAAGAAGAAAATCTAATGACATGGCCTCCTTGTTCACCTGATCTGAACCCCATTGAGAACCTGTGGTCCATCATCAAATGTGAGATTTACAAGGAGGGAAAACAGTACACCTCTCTGAACAGTGTCTGGGAGGCTGTGGTTGCTGCTGCACGCAATGTTGATGGTGAACAGATCAAAACACTGACAGAATCCATGGATGGCAGGCTTTTGAGTGTCCTTGCAAAGAAAGGTGCCTATATTGGTCACTGATTTGTTATTGTTTTGTTTTTGAATGTCAGAAATGTATATTTGTGAATGTTGAGATGTTATATTGGTTTCACTGGTAAAAATAAATAATTGAAATGGGTATATATTTGTTTTTTGTTAAGTTGCCTAATAATTATGCACAGTAATAGTCACCTGCACACACAGATATCCCCCTAAAATAGCTAAAACTAAAAACAAACTAAAAACTACTTCCAAAAATATTCAGCTTTGATATTAATGAGTTTTTTGGGTTCATTGAGAACATGGTTGTTGTTCAATAATAAAATTAATCCTCAAAAATACAACTTGCCTAATAATTCTGCACTCCCTGTATATACAAGCCTTAGGTGAATTGGTTGGAGATCAGTATTGGCAAAAGAATATTATTCGTTATCTTGCACAAGTGGTTGGGAATGGGCATATTTTTTCTATTTTGGAGTTAACACAAAGACAAAACATATCTAACTTATCTTGGTTTAGGTATTTTCAGTTACGTTTGGCACTTTTTAGTATTAAAGAAAAATCCAGTTTTTTATATAGATACTTCCACATTTTTGCATGATTTAATAGTAAAGCCAGCACAGAGGGTTAAGATTTCACACTATTATAAACAGGGCTGTCTTTAATGCGGGGCAAAAGGGGCAGCTGCCCCGGGACCAGTTGCTCCTGGGGGGCCCAAGGCAGCTGCCTATCGAGTCCCGCTGGCAACTAGCCACAAATTATTTTTCGTCCCATAAGACTTATGGGGTGAATATGGGGTGAATACTGATCAGCGCTTTCATTATGGAAGTGCTGATTAGTATCATAGGACCGCTACTCACCGCTTCCTGGTCCTCAGCTGTCGGCTGTGCAGTGGCTGCACACAGCGTTGCCTCACGCTGTGCGCAGCCACTGCACAGCTGAGGACCAGGAAGCGGTGAGTACCGGTCCTATGGTACTAATCAGCATTTTTCATAATGAAAGCCCCCCAGCCTCATGTATCAGCCCCTCAGCCTCATGTATCAGCCCCCCAGCCATATGTATCAGCCCCCCAGCCTAATATATCAGCCCCCCAGCCTCATGTATCAGCCCCCCAGCCTCATATATTAGCCCCCCAGCCTCATGTATCAGCCCCCCAGCCATATGTATCAGCCCCTCAGCCTCAATTATCTGCCCCCCAGCCTCATGTATCAGCCCTCAGCCATCAGTGTAAATATCAGGCTGGGGGGCTGATATGAGGCTGGGGGGCTGATACGAGGCTGGGGGCTGATACATGAGGCTGGGGGGCTGATACATGAGGCTGGGAGGCTGATATACAGTATGAGGCTGGGGGCTGATACATGAGGCTGGGGGGCTTATACATGAGGCTAGGGGGATGACATATGAGGCTGGGGGGCTGATACATGAGGCTGGGGGCTGATATATGTCATTGGAGGGCTGATATATGAGGCTGGGGGGCTGATATATGGAATTGGGGGCTGATATATGGCATTGGGGGGCTGATATGAGTTCTGATTGAGGGTTTTATTAACATTGGGGGTCTGATTGGGGCTGTCAGCTGAGGTCTGATTAACATTGGGGGTCTGATTGGTGGTCTGACCTGAGGTGTAATGGAAAATATTTTTTCTTATTGTCCTCCTCTAAAACCTAGGTGCGTCTTATGGGCAGGTGCGTCTTTTAGGGCGAAAAATATGGTACTTGATTGCTCCTCCTCCCAACCTCCCCTGCCCTTTGCGTACGCTGCGCGCTGTGACATCATACTGAGTTACTGCAACGCTAGGGTGAGCCGAGCCCTGGTCTCCTTCCTGAACTGCAGAGCGGTGCCCACTTCCAGCCCTGAGCCCAGCTGCCCAGTGCACTGATCCTGAGCCTGCTGGAGTCTTCAGAACTGTAAGTATTTACAGTAATTCACTGTAAGCTATATTATATATATTACTTGGTTGTTTGTTTTTGTGTGTGTGTCTGTTGTGGTGGAGGGCGTGATTGCATGCTAGGGTGTGGAAAGGCGGGATCCAGGGGGCCCAAGTAAATTCTTGCCCAGGGTCCTATCAGTATTAAAGACGGCCCTGGTTATAAACACTTACTTAAAGCACGATTTATTAATTTACAGTTTCCTGGACAAATGGCTTGGAGAAGGGATTCCCCGATGATTCAATTTGATGATTGGGATAATTTATTGGTTAGTATGGGACTAGTTTCTCATAATTTGAACCATATATTGGTTCAATTTAATATCTTACACAGAATTTGAATTTCAGAAACACTTCTAATAGTCCATGGTGTGATTCACCTGAGCCCGATCATTTACATATGCTTTGGACTTGTATAGAACTAAAAGAATATTGGGGGGCTATACATAATTATATGTTGTGATTCCATTTACGGTAGAGTCTTGGATCCTGAGTGATCTCTCCAAGGTGGGGTGGGTGCCATTAAGTACAAACAAATTATTTTGGTAAAAATAACATTCTTCGCAAGGCTTTGATTGCACGGCCTTGGTTTTCATCTAATTCTCCAACTATGAATACATGGCTAAATCTTGTTAATAAGATAAAAAGGTATGAAAATATTTTATACAAACAAATAAATTCTGAGGGTAAATGGTTTAAGGTATGGGGAGAATGGAATTAAAAAATTTTCCTACTTCAACCTTTTCACTACCCCCATCCCATTTCCTTTTTGCGTCGGGGGGATGGGAGACGCAAAGGGGTGAGAGCTCGGGAGGGAACTGAGGGGTTGCTTTAAGGGAATAGAATTATAATTTTGATGTTTTATTTTGTATGGAAATATTGTCTAATAAAAATGAAAAATTATTGGGGAAAAAAATTGTAAAAAAAAAAGTCCAAAGTCCATCTGAAGTGCATAGGATCATATGTTGTACCCATAAAAGAGTCCAGACAATGGGCTAAAGTGCTTTAACGTTACTGAAATTGTAAAACATTAGTGCAGAACTATAATGCAAATACAGAAAGCAAATAATTTTCACATTAAAAACCGCAAAGAGCTCACGTATCCGTTTCAGTCTATTCCTTGGGTGCTTAACTTGTTAAGTGCACCAAACTGGAACAAATAGTGCAGCAGTCATTTGTAATCCACAGGAGGTAGTAACGTCAGTATTTGTAATCCACGTGAAATGGGATATAAAATAGCAGCAATTTTTGTTGAGAACCCTTTAAGCAAAAGGGCTCCCACTTAACCTGAGAAGGGGGAAAAAGGAATTGGCGCTGTTGGGCGCAACTTGGAGGTATTTTTGAAGATGGGGGAGTCCTAATAATCCATGTCCATCTGAGTGAGAGACAAACAGGGGGCAATAAAACAACACAAATAGCAATGGCCAAGTAGCTCTAACCCTTCAGGTCCAGTCCATGTTGTGGCTCTCATAGTCCATGATCTTCTCCTTTTGTTTACTTGATAGGAGGGAAGCTCCTTAGAGGAGGTACCTGAAGTCTTCCTCGCTACTGGAGATGCTGAAGCTCATCAGAGGGCGCTCCTGCCTTTTGTATGACAAACTTGCAGCACTTACGGTGCTCCAATGACCTCTAGTGGAGGTTTCTGGTGCTGACCGGGTGGTCACACTGGCAAGGGCTGCTGCTACTTGCTGCTTAACGTTGCCGGAACCTCCTGCCGAGGCAGGGGGACTCAGGATCTCCTACTGTAAAGACTGTGGCCAAGAAATCTCTAGTGGTGGCGACGGAGCCCGGGAACCTCTCGCTGGAGCGGACACCATTTTCCAGGGCAGCTGGTAACTAACCAACATCGGGTTGTAGGAGAAGGCACCGGTTGTCAGATATCCCAGCTGGAAAGTTGGAGGCGGTGGTAGACCTGGGATCAGTAGGTCAAGCTGGGGCTGGGATTTCTCTTGGAAGCGGAGGACTCCCTCTGCGGCTGCTGGATCCTCCTGCCAGCTCTCATCGACTGGCATAGGGACAAGTGGCTTAAACAACAGGCTCACTCCGGTGGCAAACGGTCCCTTAATTGAGCTCATAGGAGTATATTCAACGTGGTCTCCAATGTATAGGCTATGTTGAGCCTGGAGTAGGTAAGGGCGTTTAATCGACCTGCGCCCGACAAATAACTCTTCGCCGTCTTCATCGTCTGCCAGGAAACCACTACCTCTTTCGACGGATAACCACAGTACGGTCCCTCAATGTCGTTCTAGCTGCGGATCCCCCGGCCGTGAGTTGTCTAGGACCTGGATCACCCAGTCCTCGATAGCTTTTTTATAGTCCCACATTGTCTGGGCATGGACCGTTACTTCTGGGGGAACCATAGGGTTCCGTCTAGATGGAAGAGAGCTCTTCCTGGACGGCGGAGTGGACGCTCCATCCTCCTCCACCGCACCAGCCGGCGTGGCGGGCACCTCCGAACCTTTCTTAGGATTCTGCTGTACTTATGACAGCAAGATTTTCCCTGGGGCAGCTTCTACTTCGGGGTCGCTACACCAGACCAGAGGATGCGCCATTTTGTCTTCCTCTGTCTTTCCGGCACACACTGGTAAAAGGGGCGTACTCTTGGAGGTGGAGTCTTCACTTCCTACACTTGCACTAAGCAGTTCCCGGTGGGCGGGGCCAGTGGCGTGCCCAGGGGGGGGGCGGAGGGAACGGTGCGCCCTGGGTGCCGGGTCTGACGGGGGTGCCAGCAGGCCCAGAAGCAATGAGCGCTTCCATCAATACAGATGGAAGCGCTCATTGCTGAAGCGCTGACACCCATGACCCAGTCCCACATACTGCGGCGGGGCATAGTTCCCTGCCCCACCGCCGATCACCGCCATAGGCTTCAGGCCTAGTAGGCCTGAAGCCTATGCGGTAGTGAAATCCTGGCGCAGGCGCGCGTGATGACGTCATCGCGTGCCCCTGTGACGGGACTCAGCAGCACAGAGCCGGGACGCTGCAAGCAAGCGCAGGTAAGTATTTAGCTTTAGGGTTTCCTTCTTTCTTTTTCTTTTTTTATTTTGCCAACTTTGGGGGACATGAGGGGGCCGGGGTGCACAGAGGACGTGTGGGGGCAAACTTTTATTTTATATTATGATGTGGCAACTTTGGGGGACATGAGGGGGCAAACTTTTATTTTATTTTATAATGAGGCAACTTTGGGGGACATGAGGGGGGTGCACACAGGAGGACGTGGGGGGAATATGGTGGGATAGTGTGTGGCACAGTGGGGGGGGCAATTTATTATGGGAGGGATAGCAATGTTTGGGACACTACTGTGTGGGGGGCTGCGTGGGGGACACTACTGTGTGGGGGGCAGTGTGGGGGACACTACTGTATGGGGGCAGTGTGGGGGACACTACTGTGTGGGGGGCAGCGTGGGGGACACTACTGTGTGGGGGGCAACGGGGGGACACTGCTGTGTGGGGGGCAGTGTGGGGGAAATTACTGTGTGGGGGACACTACTGTGTGGGGGACAGCGTGGGGGACACTACTGTGTGGGGGGCAGCGCGGGGGACACTACTGTGTGGGGGATACTACTGTATGGGGGCAGTGATGGGGACACTACTGTGTGGGGGCAGTGTGGGGGAAATTACTGTGTGGGGAGCAGCGTGGGGGACACTACTGTGTGGGGGCAACGTGGGGGAGACTACTGTGTGGGGGACACTACTGTGTGGGGGCAACATGGGGGACACTACTGTGTGGGGGACACTACTGTGTGGGGGGCAGTGTGGGTGAAATTACTGTGTGGGGGACACTACTGTGTGGGGGACACTACTGTATGGGGGCAGTGTGGGGGACACTACTGTGTGGGGGGCAGCGTGGGAGAAATTACTGTGTGGGGGACACTACTGTTTGGGGGGCAGTGTGGGGGACACTACTGTGTGGGGGACACTACTGTGTGGGGGGACTACTGTGTGGGGGGCAATGTGGGGAAAAATAACTGTGTGGGGACACTACTGTATGGAGGCAGTGTGGGGGGGCAGCATGGGGGCCTTTCTATTGGAGAGGCACTGTAGAGGCCAGTCTATAATTTCTGGGGACACTATAGAGGGATTATTACCTGGAGCACAATATAAGGTGTTATTATTACTGGGGGCACTCTAGGGGACATTATAGCTGCTGTAGACACTATAGGAACATTTGGGGTCATTTATCAAACTGGTAGTAGAAGAACTGGCTTAGTTGCCCATAGCAGCCAATCAGATTCCACCTTTCATTTTTGACAGCTCTTTTGGAAATCCAGTTCTACTTTACACCAGTTTGATAAAGGACTCCAATTATGTCTATTAGGGTCACTATTTTTTCAGCAGTATAGTACCTGGGACATTGGGGAGCACAACGGGCACAGGTATTGGGGGTGGCAGCAGGATGACACTCTGGGGACACCAGGATGAGGAGGTTGATGGAAAAAGAGACGAGATGCGGCTGAAAGAATTTCTCATGGCGGTCTAACGGAGGAGAAGAGGAAAGGTCTACATGACAGGAGATGTCCCTGGATGTAAGAGATATGTGGTCAATTATTGACCCGCCCTGGGTGGCACACACCCTGGGCACGCCACCGGGCAGGGCTGTCTTTTCCTGCTCTTGGGCTGGGCATTTCCCTGTTTTCCCACTCTTGAGGAACAAGAAGAACATATGCCATCACATGCAAATATGGCGTATTAACCCCTCGGTAGCCGGCGCGCACTTTCCTGTTCCTGTCGCTCCGCAATAAACGTAGTAAAGTCATTTTTTCATGGGGTTCCCTGTAAATCTCTAGGACTTGTAATATAAAGACCCAAAGGTAAATCCTGTTTGTGACGCCAAAATTTGCAAATGGGCGCCTGCCCCCAGGGCCCTCTCTTTAACGTGTCCCAGGTGTAGGAATGCCGAGTGGTGTAGTGCAGCCTAAAATGTCTCTTATTGTGTGTCACAGTGCTCCTACCTGGATACTGCTGGACCCCAGGCTTTGGCTCTGAAGCAAATAAATAGGGGGAATAATTGAGGGATTTGAAGAAATAACTTGAGTCCAGACCTTGAGATGAAGTTAATGGCAGCTTTACTTGAATAAATGTTTCTCCAAACAGTTTCAGGCTTTGTCTTGCTTCCAGCAGGCTTTAGCATTAAACTGGCAGACAAACTCAACTCTGCTATATCTTTCTCTCACTCTGCTGTACTGACAGGCTGGCTGTATAACTAAGCTCCTTCTGTAGGCTGCACTTCTTCTCTGTAGTCTGACTCTAGATTATGCCAGGGAACTTTCCTCCTGGCTCCTGAGGCTTTAAGCTTTGGCCTCCAAGGCCAGCAGAGCTTAAGGTGCTCTGGCTGCCATGGGCACGTCCAGCAGAGACGTGCCCCTGAACACCCTTCCCCTGTCTAGGGAAGACCTAAACTGACTCTAACTGGTCCCCACCCTTCCTGCAGGAAGTAGAACAGGACCACTTCTCTCCAGAGGGGGTTATAATGGAATGATAAGTTCCATTCTAAGTAAAGCTCTGCCATATTTGTTGCCATCTGCTGGTGAACCACGCATATACATGAATATAACAGTAGCATAAAGATTAGGAATGCACAGTGTGGAGGACCTGGACAACAATACATAAGATGAAATTTTGTTAGCCCAATTAAGACAGTAGCAGGGTGCAGGAGTCGTAACACCACTCTGGGGTGTTACAAATATGCACAGTGATATTACAGTATAGGGATCGTTCACACAGTGATGTAATAATGGCAGGATAATGTGTGCAGTGCTGCATATCAACTGCCCCAAACAACTAATAAACAGGGGAAGATGCAGAAGGCGAAAACCTGCTCATCACAACACTTCCAGTGCACTTGGAAAGTCTTCAGGACCTTTCACTTTTGTCATATTTTGTTATGTTGCGACCTTGTGCTAAAATAAAATAAAAAATAATTTCTCAAAAAAATTACGTTTTTTCCCTCATTAATATACACTCAATACCCATAATGAGAAACTGAAAACAGAATTTTAGAAATATTTGCTAATTTATTGAAAAGAAAACAGTAAAATCTTACATTGACATACAGTAAGTATTCAGACCCTTTATTCAGAACTTAGTGCTTAGTGGACGCACCTTTATTAGTGATTACAGCCTCCAGTCTTCTTAGGTATTATGCCACAAGGTTTGCACACCAGGATTTGGGGATTTTCTGCCATTCTTCTCGGCAGATCTTCTCAGTCCCTGTCAGGTTGGATGGAGGACGTTGGTGGACAGCCATTTTCAGTTTCTCCACAGATGTTCAATTGGGTTCAAGCTTAGAGTCATTGTCTTGTTGGAAGGTGAACTTTTGGCCGTCTGAGGTCCAGAACACTCTGGATCAGGTTTTCATTAAGAATATATCTGTACTTTGCTCCATTCAGCTTTCCCTCAACCCAGACCAGTCTCCCTGTCCCACCACTGAAAACACCCCCACAGCATGATGCTGCCACCAGGTTAGGAGCAGTGACTGGTTTCATCCAGACATAACGCTTAACATTGAGTCCTTTTTTTTTCAATCTCAAGGTGGGCCTTCAGGTGTCTTTTACTGAAGAGAGGCTTCTTTCTGCACTCTGTCATAAAGCCCATATTAATAGAGTGCTGCAGTAATTGTTGACCTCCTGGAAGTTTCTCCAATCTGCACACATGATCTTTTGAGCTGAGCCAGAGTAACTATTGGGTTATTGGTCATCCCTCTTATCAATTACTTAGGAAAAGTCCTTGTTCTTCAAAACTTCTTCCTTTAAGCATTATGGGGACCACTATGCTCTTAGGAACTTTCAGTGCAGCAGAAAATTTTTGAACCCTTCTCCAAACCTGTGTCTTCACACAATCCTGTCTCTAAGCTCTACAGGCAGTCGTTTCCTCCTGATGACTTGTTTTTTTTTGCTCTGATATGCATTGTCACCTGTGAGACCTTATATAGACAGTGTTGTGTCTTTCCAATCATGCCCAATCAACTACATTTACCACAGGCAAACTCCAATCAAGGTATAGAACATGATCTCAAACTTGATCAAAATAATTGCCCCCCCAGAGCTAAATTTCAAGTATCACAGCAAAGGTTCTAAATACCTATGTCCATGGAAAATTTTTGTTTTTGCTTTTTTTTTTATAAATTTGCAAGAATTTCTAAAGTTCTATTTTCACCTTGTCATTATGGGGTACTGAATGCAGAATGATTTAATGCATTTTTTTATTTTAGCTAAAAGCCACAACATAACAAAATGTGAATAACCAAATTTACAGTTTTGGTGCTGTTCTTGTTATCCTGCTTGCACCAGGGTCTCTGACCCCAGTAAGTCAGCTGCTAACTATACAGGGACTTTCCCAGGAGGTAGCAGTCTGGTTGTTCCCTGGCAGCAAAGTCTAGATCCTTATACAGGGGTTAAAGGTTGAATACCAGGGGAGCGCCAGAATAAAGCCCTTAGGTTTAGACCAAAGCCAAACCGGTTGCTTGGCACAGTGGGTCCACAGTCACTAATCTGTAACAACATGTTTTTTTAAAATGTATGTAAGAAGCAGCAGGTACATTTAAGACTATCATCCTCTTCTGGATGCCATTGTGAATAAAAAAACAATTTTATACAAAATATGACATAGCTTAACAAGAGAGCTGTCATTGCTATCTATAGTAGAAAGTAGGGATTTTCAGCATTGCTGTATAATTGGAAAATGCCCCATTTTAATATTTGTTTTTGCTAAACTGATATTTAATAACCTCTGAAGCATATAAATTCATTTAGAGTTTACATAATCCTAATTATAAGACCACAAAACATCATCTGCAGACCATGAGATACAGTATTATTACTTACGGTATTATCTACTTTACCACATTGATTTTACCATTATGTAAACCTTCTTGGTACAGGAAGTTCATAGAGATCTACAAGTAACTCCCTCACATCTGTTGTCAAGTCAAAAAGCAAGAAGAACAAGTAGTAACTAGACATGAAAGAACCGATTCTAAACTAAGCGGATTGCACCAGAATTTTGTAAAATTCAAGATGGATCTGAAACCAATTTTTTGGTGATTCGATTTGGATACATTTTGGGTAGAGAAAAGAAGAAAAATTAATAGAATTTTTATTTTTAAAGTAAGAAACAAGAGAGAAAAGATATGAGCCCTAGGAGATCTCATAGTGTCATACACACATTTTCAGGCCAATTAGAACACTTTATTTGGGTAGAATTGATTCAGACCCTAATCAAAATGTTTGACCAACTCAGCCGAATTGAATTTTGAGCGATTCACCCATCTCTAGTAGTGACATCTCCATAGCCCATACATACTCCTGTATTATAGCTGCACTTGGAGCTGTAATAGGACTGCCGTAGAGGTGTGCAAGCTCTCACAGTGGTCATTTCTGCATAATAGATTTCAAAGACAAGCAGTTCAAGCATCTTTGTAGTGATTTTAACATCAAAGTAAGTAGTTTTGTGGCCACAGGTGTTAAGCACAGCACTAATACAGAACTTCAGGATCATATCCATCATGATATCAAGTGCTAAGTGAGCCATTACTCTCCTCTTTTCTGCTTTGCTAAAAAGACTGAGACAATAATAACCTTTCATTGTGTGCTGATGTAGGCAAGACCATTTATAGGTACAGAGACTGGCCTGGGACAAGTTTTTCTCCACTCCTGCTTTGACCTGTGTTGACCAAGCCTATGCAGTGGCCATGTTTGAGGTGGTCCCCAACACTACGATGGTTCCTTCAGACACCGCCAAGGTGTCACATGTTGCTGCTCTCCGGAAGGGATGGTAAGAGAGTCAGGGTCTGCAGTAAACCAATGTGCTTCTTTACAAGGGCAAAACAATACAGGCGATACACTTAACTGGCTTCTCCAGTCTCCTCCCTGGTAGTAGAAGGTTCTGTGCTGAGGAAAGACCTGAGCTAGCTGTCCCTCTCTTTTTTTAAAGGCTGGCACCCTGGCCAAAGGGCTGGTGGCCCAGGGTCTGTCTGTCTGACTCCCTTGTCAAAGGTCTAGTGACGCGGGGTCTGTGACAGAGTATCCCCAACTCTGCATCTTCTTATGGTCACACAGTAGGAACTCTCCTACTTAACACTGTTCCTTATCTGCAGACAACCAGGGGCTCTGACTGCTCTACTTTTATACAGTTTTTAACTGATCTAGAACTGTCACGCTTCGGTGTGGGACAGAAACACCACACCGAGCATAAGAGGGAAGGAGGGAACAGGGAATCAGGCCTGAAAACTAGGGAAGGAAGATGGACACCTCCTAGTAAAACCCTAACCAAAATCCTGACTGACTACCAGTATGAACAGACCCCAGAGGTAGGTGTGTTCATACGCAGAAATACCTAGAGTCCTATCTAGGACCCTGGTACTAATGACAGGTACGAGACTACCTGTTTCTCCAAAAGGAAGGACAAACAGGAGTCTCCTTCAGGCTTAATACAAACAATTGGTAAATGCAACACACATAACCCAAACAAAATACAAAAAGGGAAAGGAAAGACTTAACTTCAAAGGGGCTATGGAGCACCAGGAACTCCGCCGAGATCCACACACCAGCTATCCACAACTGAAACTGAAGCTATAAACCGCACAGCATAGTGAGAGAAGCAACAATAAATAAGGACAGTTAAATGACCACATTATCAACACCTGAGGCAAGGGGTAGAACAACACATAGTGCAACAGCACTCTACAAACCAAATAAAGTACAAAAACATATTACATTGCTGAGATGGCCATTCCAGAACGTTGTACTTGTTCTTCTGCATAAATGCCTTAGTAGATGTTGAGCAGTGTTTAGGGTCGTTGTCTTGTTGAAAGATCCAGCCCCGGCGCAGCTTCAGCTTTGTCACTGATTCCTGGACATTGGTCTCCAGAATCTGCTGATACTGAGTGGGATCCATGTGTCCCTCAACTTTGACAAGATTCCCAGTCCCTGCACTGGCCACACAGCCCCACAGCATGATGGAACCACCACCATATTTTACTGTAGGTAGCAGGTGTTTTTCTTGGAATGCTGTGTTCTTTTTCCTCCATGCATAACGCCCCTTGTTATGGCCAAATAACTCAATTTTAGTTTCATCAGTCCACAGCAACTTATTTTAAAATGAAGCTGGCTAGTCCAAATGTGCTTTAGCCCACCTCAAGCGGCACTTTTTGTGCTGTGGGCGGAGAAAAGGCTTCCTCTGCATAACTCTCGCATACAGCATCTCCTTGTGTAAAGTGCGCCGAATGGTTGATCGATGCACAGTAATTCCATCTGAAGCAAGATGATGTTGTAGGTCTTTGGTGCTGGTCTGTGGGTTGACTCTGACTGTTCTCACCATTCGTCGCTTCTGTCTATCCGAGATTTTTCTTGGTCTGCCACTTTGAGCCTTAACTTGAACTGAGCCTGTGGTCTTCCATTTCCTCAATATGTTCCTAACTGTGGAAACAGACAGCTGAAATCTCTGAGACAGCTTTCTGTATCCTTCCCCTAAACCATGATGGTGAACAATCTTTGTCTTCAGGTCATTTGAGAGTTATTTTGAGACCCCATGTTGCTACTCTTCAGAGAAAATTAAAAGAGGAGGGAAACTTACAATTGACCCCCTTAAATACTCTTTCTCATAATTGGATTCACCTGTGTATGTAGGTCAGAGGTCACTGAGCTTACCAAGCCAATTTGAGTTCCAATAATTAGTTCTAAAGGTTTTGGAATCAATAAAATGACAACAGTGCCCAAATTTATGCACCTGCCTAATTTTGTTTAAACAATTATAGCACACTTTCTGTAAATCCAATGAACTTCATTTCACTTCTCAAATATCACTGTGTGTGTCTCCTATATGATATATTTAACTGACATTTTTTATTGTAACAACCAACGATTTATGCAGGAAAATCATGACGATTAACAAGGTTGCCCAAACTTTCGCATCCCACTGTATATTTTGTACAAAAATATTTGAGCCCATCTGCTGCACGTCAAGGCGATCTCTATAAGACGCAAGGGGTACGGCCATTACCAGAAACAACACAGACGCATATTGATCCACAAGGAAAACCTGTCAGATCAAACCATGTGTTGCCAGTCTCACGATCTCCTGCCACCTGTCACGGGAACATGGGAGGAGTGAAGCTAGAGAAGCACAGCCTAACAGAAACAATGTTGCAGCTCAAAGCTCAATACAAGTCAATGAGAATGAACAAGCAGTTTTCAGTTGTGAACAAGAGTCTGATAGAGCTACACCAGACGGTCAAAAGTTCACTGTCTGGCTTTTCCCTCCAAAACTCAGCTCTGCATAGTTCCTTATGACATCAGTGTAAAATTACTAGATTCTCAGTGCACAGGCTGGAAATTCTCAAAGTTTATCAGTGTGAACTGAGTGTGCATTAACCCTTTCCACAATTCAGTGCAACTACAGTGCTATAACAGTGCAAATAAACAGGATATATCATATAAAATGCAATTCAACAGTGTAAAACAGTACAAATGCAAACAGCGGCATAAATCACATTGGGAGTTAACCCTTTAAGTTTATAGCTTTGTATAGCAGCAATAGGGGCAACTGTCCATACTCCAAAGTACCCTTGCTCCAGGGGGCACTACACATACTGTTTGCCACCAGCATCCATGCCAATTAATCAGGTCTACGTGCATGGGCTTAACTATAACCATAGCACTTGCTGTGCCCCCCAGAGCAGGAGGGGGGAAGATTGGAATTAGGTGCAAGAGCAAAATTGTACTTTTTGTGAGGAAAAATAATATGGTAGTTTTTGCTATAATGTGGGTTTTCTCATAAATTGTGCTATTATACATACCTTTTTGTTTATTGCTACTTATGCATCTCTTTTCATTTTCTTACACTAGTTGGGGGGACCACTTCTTATGTTGCTATGGGGCCTATAGCTATGTCCCTGTATGTGTGGGTTATAGAAGCACTCACTAAGAATCATAGTTCATGTCACCACATTTAAATTGGAGTGCTGGGAGGTGACTGTACTTTCAAAAATGTTTGCATAAATCCATAGTACTGACCAGAAGAAACTTTGTAATATATATCGAGATAAGACAACTACCAGTTACATGAACCAGTAGAAGTCTGTGGACAGGGTAGAGGGAGGAGGAGTTAACTGCTGAAGAGAGACACAGTCCCGGACACACAGAGGTACTGCTAGCTCTGATACCTTTTATAACTCACCCCAATGTTGAATTCACAGCAACACTGCCCTTGACTGCTGCATAATTTACTCCATGCTGCTTCTGAGGGAGTGCTATGAAGAGATAGGGTAGTAGGATTTTCTCTGTGTGTGATGTGTATGGGAGACATCATAGCAGCTATTTTCCACCTACTAGCACAGGGAAAACAGAGAATAGTGTTATTCCTTATGTACAAACATGATGACACCCACCAACCTTCATCCTTGCACCAACCCAATGGTATACATTAATCTTGCTTAACCTTATTCAGGTACTGCCCAATTTAACAAAAGTGATTTCACTGCAGTCAGTAGGCTGTGAACACTCTAATCTTAAATATTTTTGTGTCTGTACATTTGCAATAGGTTTAAAGAAATGTTCTGTAATATAAAGTGTGTTAATACTCCAGAGAGTTTTACACGACGGAAGCAGTCATTATCTCATTCCTCTGGGAAACCAACTTTCAAGCAAAATTATTTCCTATGCTTTTAGAAAAAAAATATAATGCATAATAATAGATTGAGTCCCAAAAGTATTTCATGCTTCCCATACATTTTAAAACTAATTACGGTATCAGACTTTTAGGCAGGTATAGGACAATGTATTGTGTTAAAATGCCTCAAAACTACTTTTCCATATCTATTTGAAGCAGATTTAGGAATCACTAATGATTAAAGCAAAAATTATCCAAAAAAAAGAATATTACAGAAAAAGCAGGAAAAAAAAAATATCACTCTGCAAGGCTTTCTGCAAGCCTGTAAAAAAAGGCCTGTAAAAATTGGATTTTGGATGGGATTTTGTCACCCCCCTATTGTCCTGATAATTAGCTGTAGCATTGGAAGAGGTGTGGCTTGACTTAATGGATGTAGCTAATTGTTGTTTGGTCTTTATTACAGATAGACCTGTTAAAGGTACACAAAGGGGTATTTTGTATCTCAATATTCATAGAAAACTTTTTTTTTTTAATTCCTGCCTGTGTTTCTTTTTTCAATTTCGGCAGTACAATACCATTGAAAATTTTATATAAAATATAATATGATATAATATAAAATATTGTCTGTCTGTAGCAGTTGGCACAAATGATAAGACCTTCTAAACAGATAGGTAATCCATAGTCAGTTTACTACTGCTGTGAGGGGAAAAGGTTATTTGCCAGGTAAGACTCATTATAATTCTAGGCGTAGAATTAGGATAACAGTATGGCAGCTCTATTGTTTCCTTATAGTTCTAGATAAAAATGCATTGATTCGTGTAATGTGTAATGTTTTAATTGAGTCAATTACCCCTATTTCCTCTCGGGCCACAGTGCTGGTCTGACTGAGAAAGTTAAGGGAGGCTGTTTGCAGTGCCAAAAGTCCAAACAAAGGACATAAAGAGCCAGGCCAGGAAGTAAAATACATGGAGTGGCTTAAAAAAAGACATCCATAAACCTTTCATCTGTTTTTTTTTATTGCATAAAATATTCACATATAGATACGTGATAAAAAATTATCTTTAAGACATTTTGTGCTGAAGAAAATCGACTGCCAGCTAGAAAGAGGCAACCTAAGCCCACAACCCTTTCCTCAAACTTATTGAGTGGTTATAATCTCTGTAGTTTGAAAAAAGAGAGTTGCTTCCCATTTTGTTTTACATTTGACTTCAATAAAATGATTAAAGAAGTGTCCGAGTAATGTAAAAAGGAGTCCAAAGCCAGAAACTATGCTAAAAAAAATAAAATATGCTCACCAGTTTAACCCTTATATGCACATGTAACTGTACAACATGGTGCAGCATAAAGTGTATGGAGTGGGCTCACGTGCTAAGCCCACTCCATACGCAATGGGTGCCAGCTATGTTGTCACGGGGTTCCGAAGGTGCGCTCGGTCCCCCATTGCCCGCAGAACTGTTGCTTAGCTTTTGGAGTGAGGTTCTGTGTTTGACCTCATTCCCAGGGCGGCTTCACTAGCTGGGTGGCTCCCTGCTCCTAGTCTGCCTTGAGCGCCGAGCTGATCACTCGGTGCTCGACTGGTTGGTCTGTCGGTCATGTGACACTGGCCACGTCACATGACCCTCACTCCCCACTATAAATACAGGCAGCCTGCTGGCTACAGGTTGCCTGTTAATTTCTAGGTTCCTGGCTATTTGTTGGACTGCTGAATACTTACCTGATCCTGTTCCTGACCATCCTTTTGCCCTCTCCTCCTGTACTGCGCTTCCGTCCTGGTATTGTGACCTCGGCTCCCACCTGACTACTCTCTTAGGACTCCGCTTGTACTTCTCTGCTCTCCTGGTATTTATGACCCCGGCTTCTCCTGACAATTCTCTGCTTGCTCCATTTGTACTTTGCAGCTTTCCTGGTATTGACTCGGTCCGTTCACGTCCTGTTGTTTGTCTGTCTGTCATCCCTGCACTTACTCCAAGTTAGGGATTGCCGTCCAGTTGTCCCCTGTCATTAGGACTCGCGAGGCAAGTAGGCAGGGCCAGGGGTAAGGGTGGAGCGCAGTGGTCACTTCCCTCCCCCCTGTGTGTGTGTGTACGCGACCGTTACATATGTAATACAGCCAACACTCGATCGACCCACAATGACTAACCCCTTAGATTCCACAGTCAAGGCATCTGAGTTGTTAGATAGAGGGAGCTCCCTCTCTCCTCCGGGGCAAAATTGTAGGGCTCCGACGGATTGCCATTACCGCCTAGTCCCCCCCAGCTGTTCTGACTTCTGAGAACAGCCAAGCAAGTGTACATCTTGGGAGTCATAGTTTTACCACAGCTGGAGTGCCGGAGGTCTGCCATCACAGACCTAGGACCTGGTGAAAGTTCCCAGGCCTGTCATGGGTAACTGCCTGAAAAGCCATGCCTGGTACAGCTTCTCAGGCAGCATATCAGGATGCCATAGACTACAATATTATTCTATTGCCGTCTATGATCAGAAGATCAAAAGTTCAAGGAACTAAAAATTACAATTAAAAAGTTTTGAAATATAAAAAAAAAATTGTTCAAATCACCCCTTTTAAATAAACAATAAAAAAAAAATTGGACATGAAAATGTACAAACTATTAAAATTTTATAATATGTTTCCTGCCTGGTGTATGCTGTAATGGGAAAAAAAAAAAATAATATTCCACAATTTGCCATCTTTTTGGGTCACCTTGCCCCCCCCCCCCAAATAAATTGAATAAAAAGTGATTAATAAGTACTCCAATATGCTACCAATAAAAACTACAATTCGCCCTGCAAAAAAGAAGCCCTCATAACTTGGTAGATAGCAATATAAAAAGTTATGAGCATCAGAATATGAGAATGCAAAGAAAAAAATGTTTTTTTCAAAAATAAAACATAAAAAAAACGATATAACTTTGATATCGCTGTAATCGTACTGACGCACAGTACGCATTTTTAGTGTACAGTGAACATCATTTTTTTTCCAATTTCACGACACAAAGAAACTTTTTCAAAACAAACTATGCCATTAAAAAATACAACTTGTCCTACAACAAACAAGAGGCCTTGCTAGGGTGAGTCAGGGAAGGCTGGCCATCCCGGGCCCACTGAGGAGGGGGGCCCACCAAGGGCACAGAGGCACATTTATTTCAGTAAAAAAAAAAAAACTTTCTAGGCCCAGGGAGCAGTGAGTCTAGTGCTGCTAGTGATTGCTTTACTCAGTGCTCCCTGGTCCTCTTCTCTGGGTGCCTGCGCTACACTATGCCCTGACAGCGTACAGCTTCAGTACACAGTGACGCTGTGCAATGCCAGGTCACAGTACAGCGTAGGCGCCTGGAAGAAGAGGGCAGTGGACCAGGAGTGACAGCATTGTCCAAAGCACAAGAGGAGTTATAGGGGACGATGGGGGATTAAATGAATTTGGGGTTGGATATAGGGTCTAAATGAATCTGGGGTCTTAATTAAAGGGGTTCAACAGTTTGTTTTAACTGATGATCTATCCTCTGGATAGATCATCAGCATCTGATTGGCTCCGACACCTGGGACCCCCGCCAATCAGCTGTTTGAGAAGGCAGCGGCGCTCCAGCAGCGCCGCGGCCTCTCACTGTTTACCGCAGGCCCAGTGACGTTATGACTAGTATCAACTGGCCTTGGCGCGGCTAAGCTCTGTTCACTTAAATGGAGCTTAGCCGCGCCCAGGCCATTGATACTAGTCGTGACGTCACTGGGCCTGCGGTAAACAGTGAGAAGGCCTCAGCGCTGCTGGAGCGCCGCTGCCTTCTCAAACAGCTGATCAGCGGGGGTTCCAGGTGTTGGACCTCCGATAATCAGATGCTGATGATCTATCCAGAGGATAGATCATCAGTTAAAACAAACTGTAGAACCCCTTTAATTTGGCGCTGTGATCTGGGGTCTGTATGAATTTTGGTTTTGATTTGGTGTCTGATTTGGGACCTGTATGAATTTAAGAGCTGAATTGGGGTCTTTATTAATTTGGGGCCTCATCTGGGATCTGTATTAATTTGAGGAGTGGTTTTGGGGTCTAATCTTGGGTCTGTATGAATTTGGGGTCTGATCTGAGGGCTTATTTGGGTCTGAATAAATTTGGGTCTGATTTGGGGTTTCATC
The DNA here is from genome assembly GCF_905171765.1 of Bufo bufo. NCBI lineage: Eukaryota > Metazoa > Chordata > Amphibia > Anura > Bufonidae > Bufo > Bufo bufo. The sequence goes on from NC_053394.1 coordinate 342,167,833, forward strand.
TGTGCTCTGTATGAATTTGTGGGCTGATCTGGGGTCTGTACTCATTTTGTGTTATATCTAGAGGTCTTTATTAATTTTGGAGTCTTAATTTTTGTCTGAGGTCTGTGTTCATTTTGGTCCAAAGAAAAGTTCAGCTCACTGTTTCTTCACCCAGACTACTAGGTGCACAGAAAACCCAGAATGGAGCAGGTAAACATGCGATCCAGCATTCTTAAAAAAATACTTTTCACCACTCTTGACATGTCTGTTTTATTAGCTTCACGCATTCCCCATGTAATAACAATTTGGAGAATCTATTCTTATGGCTATATGTTGTGCCATTCCTTTACTATTTCCACTAGAAGTTATGTCAGCAGTAAGGGTACAGAGGAGAGGTAACCAGTTGGTGGTGTGTCCCTGCACAGTCTGACTCTATCCAATCAGTGGCGGATCCAGAGCCTGGTCTCGGGAGGGGCACTTCCAGATTATTTTCTGTCCACCGCCACAAAACAATGGTGCTTACAGAACAGACTACAGAGTGTAGCGGTATACTGTATATTGTGTGGCACAGTGTATGCTATATGTGTATAACAAACATATTTCACATGAAAACTTACAATTACTTGGCTTGGCCCTTGGGGATCTCGGACCCCACTTCAACACTTGGCCGGGGGCTCGGTGGAGCTTATGTGTTTTATCCTAATGAGAAAAATTTCATAATAAGGATTTGGAGAAGGGGCAGAGGGATAGCAGAGCAGGGAGAGGCTAGTGCTGCTACTAGGGGGTCATACCATGGGGGAGTAATAAAGCCCACCATAATGCCCCCCAGTAAAAATAATTCTCCATATAAGTGTGCAGAAAATACCCCCTTGTAATGCCCCCAGGTGAGCTAATGTCCCCATAGTGCACCCATAATGTGCCAGTATAAAACACCCCTATATAGTGCCTTAGTAAATGCCCCCATAGTGCTCCTCTCCCCCCTTGCTCCTAGTGCCCTCCATAATGTACCAGTATAAAATGCCCCATATATAGTGCCCCAGTAGATGCCCTCAGTGTCAGCCATAATTTGCAAGTATAAAATACCCCTTCTTAGTGCCCCCCATAGATGACACCATAGTACTCCTCTCCCCCCTTACCCATAGTACCCACCATAATGTGTCCCAGTATAAAATGCTACTGTACAGAGCCCCCATATAAAATACCCATTCTTTGTGGCCTCAGTAGATGCCCCTATAGTGCCCACCAATAATGTGCCAGTAAGAAGTGCCCCCATAGATGCCCCCCAATCATGTGCCAGTAATAAGAGCCCCCCCATCATGTGCCTGTAATAAGCACCCCCATCATGTGCCAGTAATAAGAGCCCCCATCGTGTGCCAGTAATAAGCACCCCCCATCATGTGCCATAAATAAGAGCCCCCCCATCATGTGCCAGTAATAAGCACCCCCCCCATCATGTGCCAGTAACAAGAGCCCCCCATCATGTGCCAGAAATAAGAGCCCCCCAATGTGCCAGTAACACGAGGTCCCCCAATGTGCTAGTAACAAGAGCCCCCCCCAAATGTGCCAGTAAAAAGAGCCCCCATCATGTGCCAGTAATAAGCACCCCCCCATCATGTGCCAGTAATAAGATCCCCCCATGTGCCAGTAACAAGAGCCCCCCCAATGTGCCAGTAACAAGAGCCCCCCAAATGTGCCAGTAACAAGAGCCCCCCAATGTCCCAGTGTCATGGTCTTACCTTCTTGCTGTTCTCCCTCGTTTGACATGTGCTGGCGGCCATCTTGGTTTCTGGGTTTCTTGTAGCCTTCCACCCCGCGGCTCCTCCTTCCCACCGGGAGGAGCTGGATGCCTAGCTCATATATATAGGATGTCTGTGGCGTCAGTTCCTTGCTTGGTCCTCCTGTGTTCACATGCTTCTAAGACTGCTGCTGCTTCTGGTTCCTAATCCTGGCTTCGTCTGACTTCCCTGCTGGTTCCTGATCCTGGCTTCGTCTGACTACCCTGCTGGTTCCTGATCCTGGCTTCGTCTGACTACCCTTCCGGTTTCCTGACCTCTGGCTACGCAAAGACTCTGCTTCGGTTTCACCATCCGTTTGGACTTTTGCTTTATAGCTTGATTTGCAATAAAGCCTTCTTATTTTCACTTATCTCTTGTTGTACGTCTGGTTCATGGTTCCGTGACACCCAGTAACAAGAGCCCCCCCATCATGTGCCAGTAATAAGAGCCCCCATCATGTGCCAGTAATAAGCACCCCCCATCATGTGCCAGTAACAAGAGCCCCCCATGTGCCAGTAACAAGAGCCCCCCCCAATGTGCCAGTAACAAGAGCCCCCCCAATGTGCCAGTAACAAGAGCCCCCCAATGTCCCAGTAACAAGAGTCCCCCCATGTGCCAGTAACAAGAGTCCCCCCGCAATGTGCCAGTAACAAGAGTCCCCCCGCAATGTGCCAGTAACAAGAGTCCCCCCGCAATGTGCCAGTAACAAGAGTCCCCCCGCAATGTGCCAGTAACAAGAGGCCCCCCAATGTGCCAGTAACAAGAGGCCCCCCCAATGTGCCAGTAACAAGAGTCCCCCCCCAATGTGCCAGTTACAAGAGTCCCCCCCAAATGTGCCAGTAACAAGAGCCCCCCATCATGTGCCAGAAATAAGAGTCCCCCCAATGTGCCAGTAACAAGAGTCCCCCCAACGTGCCAGTAACAAGAGTCCCCCCCAATGTGCCAGTAACAAGAGTCCCCCCCAAATGTGCCAGTAACAAGAGGCCCCCCAATGTGCCAGTAACAAGAGGCCTCCCCCAATGTGCCAGTAAAACTATTGTACATATTTAAAAAAAATCTAACACTTATACTTACCTCCTTGGCAGCGATGCGATGCAGGTCTCTTCTGGCCTGTGTCCCGCGCTGTACGGCTCAGGCGGCGCGATGATGTCATCGCGCCGCCTGCGTCACCCTCTGATAGGCTGCTGGCCTAGTGCCTGCAGCCTATCAGAGGAAGGGGAAGGGATACGCCTCTCCCTCCTGAGGATGGCGATACAGATGACTATGGAGATGAGCGCTTCCACAATGGAAGCGCTCATCTCCCTGTGCCCCGCCGCCACCGCCCCCCACTTCTGAGCAGCTCAGGGGGGCAATTGCCCCGTTGCCCACCCCCTGGATCCGCCAGTGTAGCCAATCAGTGCTGCTATTTTAAGACTTTGCAGGTACACCCCCCCCCCAACTGGTTACCTCCCCTCTGTACCCTTACTGCAGACTGCTACCAATTAATTCATAACTTCTAGTAGAAATAATACAGGGAATGGTACAACATAGAACCATAAGAATAGATGTTCCAGAATTGTTATTACATGGGAAATGCATGAAGCTATTAGAACAGGCCTGTCAGGAGGTGAAAGGTCCTCTTTAACTTCTTGATGAAATCCATAGGCTCTATTGAAAAGATAAAATGACACCATGTAGCACAACACCGCATGGTATTAATTTTGGGGTCTGGTCTGGAAATCTATTCATTTTGGGGGGTGGGGGTCTTAATTTTGGGGTCTGTCTGGAGGTCTGTATAAATTTTGGGGTCTGGTCGAGGTGTCTATTAACTTTGGGTTCGTCTGGAGATTTGTATCACTTTGGGGTTGGGGGTCTGTATTCATTTGGGGTTTGTCTAGGAGCCAATATTAATTCTGAGGTGTGCTCTTTTGGTCTGTATTAATTCTGTGATCTAGTCTGGGAATATGTTTATTTTGGGGGTTGTCTGGGAGTCAATATTAATTCTGCGGTCTGGTCTTGGGGTCTGTATTAATTCTGGGGTCTAGTCTGGGGGTCTATAGTAATTATGGAGTTTGCCTGGAGGTTCTGTATTAATTTTGGTTGCCTCAACTGGGGTCTGTGTGAAGAAGGGGTTGTACAGCCATGTATAATTTATTTCTAACTGATTAGAATGTCTTAAAATAATAAAAGTAGTGATACTTTTCGGATCTCCTGGTGCTCTCTTTCCATTTTCGCTTTCCATGTTCTCTCTAGTCTCTGTATTTCCATGTCCCTCTCCACTTGGACATGTGACCGCTGCGGCCACTGATTGGGAAGTAAGAGGACGGGGATCATTAAGGTATCACTACCTCAATCTTCTGGGCCCTAATGCAAAATCTGTAACAGACCACCATCTACCTTGTGCTATTTATTAAAACTGATGTCTTATATAGCAGAGGATAAAGCACACCCTGGCCAAAGTGCCTGCGCAGTAAACACTGCAGTCTTCAGGAGAAGTTGTCATGATGGTGTGGACCAAAAAGAGAAGAAAAGGAGCGTGAACATCTCAAATCATTGGAGGCGTCACTTGTGAGTCACTGGAATTTGTTATACCTGTGACTGCTCCCGTTAAACTATGTTTAAATCTCTTTACTAGAAAGAAAGAGCGCAAAATACCTGATCCTGGCCCTGCTGTAGTAATGCTGCCTATTGTACAGTACTCCTGTTTATTCTGAATGCAATATATCCACTATGATTAGGCTGGGATCCACATTTAGGTTTTGTTTAGGTTTTATGTTGATGTTTTTGAAGCAAAACCAGAAGAGCATTGAATAAAAAGAAATGGTACTAGCACCTGTTCTATATACAGTACTTTCTCCCCCTTTATCATCCACACCTGGTTAAAACCCAACAAAAAAACCTCAACAGAACCTGAGTGTGGAAACCCAGCCTTAAGATGCGCCCCTGCAGTTGTAAACACACATTAGGGGTCCCACTGGGTTGGGGTCCCACTCAGATGCGTTTCGTCCCCCCAGTGCTGAACCCATAGCTACGCCTCTACTTATACGGCTATGTGAACAGAAAACGTAAAAAAAAAATTGTCTCTTAGAGGGGATAAGGAGAAGCAAAAATGAAAAAAAAAAATATATATCCCTCTAATTTCAGCTATCCCCTAATTTGGCTACAAATGTCATATGGGGTATGTGAGCTGCAGCCAAGTAAGCAACGCTCGGGAGAGAAGAGTGAAGCAGCAGCAGTTCTGGAATTGGAGGGGCATCTGTCAGCAGATGCCCCTCCATGAAACTGGCTGACCTGTTGCATGTGTGCCGTTGCTATGAAAACATCATCATGCTTGGCACTGTCAATAAAAGTGCGGGAACATGGAAGTTGCAGTTGGAGCAGAGCCTCTAGGTGTAATGACAACACCCCCGTTGCTCCTAAAGGCTCATTTGCATATATTAAAACATAATTTTTCTCAGCAATGTGGACACATATGAACATGAGACCACCACAGCTGACAGATTCTCTTTAAACTGGTGAATATAGCTTCTTTTATTATTTTAGCACATTTTCTGGCTTTGGGATCGGTCTTGGATAACTTAGAAAACATTCTTCTTATTATTTAAAGGGGTTTTCCAGGATTTTACTACTGATGACCTGTACAGGACGTGTTATATAAATTGCAGAATGACCACACGGATGCGGACATAACAAGCTGTGTGCTGTCTTTTTTAGTTTTTGCTGACCTAATTGAAATGAATGGGAAAAGCTATGGGTATGTACGGCCATCACAGCGCCGGAGCCTGTGCACGCAACAGTGCAGGGCATTTTTCTTACAGGCTATCAGAATTACAAGAAGCTCCTGACGACACGTGGCAAACTAGTGTCACGTAGGAACGCGTTGAGCCGTTGTTTATCTCTGTAGGACACGGTTCTTTAGGCAGGGTGTGAGTGTGAATGGGCAGCTTGCCTCTAAAATATACGTTCCTGGCAACGAGTGTATATGTGGTTTGAGTCAAAAGTCTTACAGTGCCAATGCAGGAGTGTGGATGTTGACAAGGAGAGCCTACTGAAAACATATTACGCAACAACTGCTTATGCTGTATGGATTGGTTATAAACTGTAAATTGTTTATACAGTGTATACAGTGTTGTCGTACACGTATAGTTATCACAGGTAGGATGTTTGCCACTATTATGCTCGATGCTGCCAGCTTCTATTGACAGACAGAGGATCGCTGCTGTCGCACCCTAGCCAACTAAAAATTTAGGACCGTATCCTCATCCTTGATCTTGCACACAAGTATCAGCACATTGCTAGAAAGTATAGGGTTTTTACAGGCCTCATCAGGTGTAGCTGGTTATATGGTTATCCCTCTCTACAATAGATGAGTCTGGTTGCCTGATATTCACAGTAAATGATATACACAGCTACCACCTCCAGAAGCTATACAGTAGAGGATGATACATGGTGATAACTTGCCTTCTCGTATAAGAATGATGTTGCACTGGTCGCTGGCTCTGTCATCCCGTAAAGTGCATGTCTGACTTTTTCTAAAATAAAAAGGTAGTTTTTTTCTGAACATTTTAATCAAGTACAACCAGCCTGATTCCATCTTAGGATGACAGGCAGCTAATAATGTGAAAAGGGTAATTAAATCTACTGCATAACACTCATGCTAATAGGAATTTCTCAGGGTACCCATGGGTGATGCCAAAATGATTTTGACTGAGTCACCTTGCCTATTATGATTCGTAAGGTAGTTTTCGACAATAGAACAGCACTAATGACATATTAGCATCTAAAGTTGCTTATAAGAATCAAGTAAAATTATTTTGTAAAAGGGATTTTGATTAGACCAAAAGACCCTAACCAAGAAAAGTAAGTGAACCCTTTGGCATTGAGTACTGTTACAATGTGGTCTGATTGTTATCCGAGTCAAAATTATAGACAAAAACAATCTAAATAAAGTACTAACACACAAATGGTAAAAAGTATAAATCTACAGGTGTCGACCAAAGTGATGAGGGTGGAGTTGCAGAGAGCAATGAGGAGAAAGCAAATATATGAGAAATCAAATTTTTCTCCACTGTATTCACAAAGGAAAATAAACTGATGAAATGCAGAGTGTAAAATTAAATTCCCCATTAAAAGTGCCCTATCTGACCCAGGAAGACGTGCAGCCGCGTCTTAAAATGATTCAAATAGACAAATCACTGGAACCAGATGGCATACACGTATCCTAATAGAATTAAGTAATGCCATATTTAAAGAGGTTATCTCACTTCAGCAAATTTATCAGGTAGACAAAGTCAATGCAAGACACTTTCTAATGTATTGTGATTGTCCATATTGCCTCCTTTGCTGGCTGGATTCATTTTTCCATTGCATTATGCACTCGTTTCCATGGTTTTGACCACCCTAATATCCAGCAGCGGTGGATGCGCTTGCACACAATAAGAAAAAGTGCTGTCCTATGCACGCTTCCATGAACCCGGCCAGTGGCAACTCTAGGAACAATATATAGGGGGGCACATAAGATACCACAGTCAAAAATGGGGGGGGCACTAATGATTTTCACCACTTAATCATACTACTGAAAAAAACAAAATAAGTATATACAGTACAGACCAAAAGTTTGGACACACCTTCTCATTCAAAGAGTTTTCTTTATTTTCATGACTATGAAAATTGTAGATTCACACTGAAGGCATCAAAACTATGAATTAACACATGTGGAATTATATACATAACAAACAAGTGTGAAACAACTGAAAATATGTCATATTCTAGGTTCTTCAAAGTAGCCACCTTTTGCTTTGATTACTGCTTTGCACACTCTTGGCATTCTCTTGATGAGCTTCAAGACGTAGTCCCCTGAAATGGTTTTCACTTCACAGGTGTGCCCTGTCAGGTTTAATAAGTGGGATTTCTTGCCTTATAAATGGGGTTGGGACCATGAGTTGCGTTGAGGAGAAGTCAGGTGGATACACAGCTGATAGTCCTACTGAATAGACTGTTAGAATTTGTATTATGGCAAGAAAAAAGCAGCTAAGTAAAGAAAAACGAGTGGCCATCATTACTTTAAGAAATGAAGGTCAGTCAGTCAGCCGAAAAATTGGGAAAACTTTGAAAGTAAGGGCTATTTGACCATGAAGGAGAGTGATGGGTTGCTGCGCCAGATGACCTGGCCTCCACAGTCACCGGACCTGAACCTGGGATGGTTTGGGGTGAGCTGGACCGCAGAGTGAAGGCAAAAGGGCCAACAAGTGCTAAGCATCTCTGGGAACTCATTCAAGACTGTTGGAAGACCATTTCAGGGGACTACCTCTTGAAGCTCATCAAGAGAATGCCAAGAGTGTGCAAAGCAGTAATCAAAGCAAAAGGTGGCTACTTTGAAGAACCTAGAATATGACATATTTTCAGTTGTTTCACACTTGTTTGTTATGTATATAATTCCATATGTGTTAATTCATAGTTTTGATGCCTTCATAGTCATGAAAATAAAGAAAACTCTTTGAATGAGAAGGTGTGTCCAAACTTTTGGTCTGTACTGTATATATAAATAAGATTACAAAATACGAGAGTATTGCAGTATGCAGGGATACCTTTTTATTTTACTAACCTAATACTTAAAAGACAAGCTTTCAAGAGTTTTCCTTTCTTCCTCTGTATTGCTTCAGACCTGAGAAAGAGAGAAACACTCTTGAAAACTTTTCTTTATAGTTTAAAGCAATGGCCGGACTGAAGGGGGGCAGAGCCCTTTGAGGGGAGGCCCACATGACTGGGGGTTTGGTTTAGGGAGCCCCGGAAGGTGTAGGATTGGTGGGGAGGGGGAGAAGTGGGTTGGTTAGGGGACCGTGGGGGAGCGGATTGGATAGTTTAAGCAAGGGGGAGGAGTGTAGGGGGTTAAATACAGGAGGGAGGGAGAAGGAGGTAGCCACTTTGGTAAAAGAGAGAAGCTGGCGGTACCTTGCGATGGAGCAGCTTGAGGCAGCGATCCAGGAGTTGCGGGCAGCGGCGGAGGTGCAGGGCTCAGATTGGGTCCAGGATCAAGTTCAGATGCTGCTGCTGGGGGCGGCTGAGGCTCCTGTTCCGCCTCAGCCACCTGCTATCCGGCCGCGGCGGGCTAGGCCGCCGGCGCACTTCAGCCCTACATCTTCTCCCCCCCGGGCTCAGTGCCGCATCCGGAGCCCTTCCCAGGACCCTTCATGTCGTGTGCCGACTGCGCCAGCTCCCTCCACCAGTCCCTGATGTGGAAGGAATCCAAATGGTAGGCGGAGCCCAAGGGGTGGCCGGGCCTGGCCATCTCCTTCCATGAGCGGCAGCGGCGAGGGATCGGGACCAGGAGAGGCGGGCGCCTCCTTAACTCCAGGCAGGGAGGCGGCCCCCCAGCGTGGGAGGAACGCTATGAGGTACGGAGCTGCTGCAAGTCAGGAGGCCACAGGCAGCAGGCTCCCGGCGCAAGGTGCAGGAAGAAGCTCCGCCCCCAATGTAGCTCCGCCCCCCGAGGCAGTTAACCCTAGCGTCCCTGGTCTGAGTGTGGCCAGGGGATTCTGTGAAGGGAGAAGTTTCAGCAGCCAGGATCCAGCCACTGAAGGGGACTTCTTGGTGTCCAGTCCAGGCTCTGCCAGGGGGCAGAGTAAAGTTGTCAGCTGCGTTCCTCGGGATCCGGCCACGAGGTGCTGGAGCATGGCGTCCCTGAACCCGGCAATTCCAGGGGACAGTGCGAAGATCCCGCATCTACTGGACCCAGCGGTGCGTTGGGCCCCAGTTGGATTTAAGGAATTGCGAACGGATTTAATAGTGTGGAGCTCCTTTTTGCAGAGGTATAACGGTCGCTCGTTATTCATGGGGGAGGTTATAGACTCATTTGATTTTGAATTGTTTACTGACGCGGCGGGAGGTACTGGTTTTGGGGCGTTTTGTGGGGGGCAATGGTGTGCTGGAGGTTGGCCGGTTGCGTGGTTTGAGCGAGGCTGCGTGAAGAATTTGGCTATGTTGGAGCTATTTCCGATAGTGTTAGCGGTCCTGCTGTGGGGTGACTGTTTTCGGAATAAGAAAGTCCGTTTCCACTGTGATAACTTGGGGGTGGTTCAGGCGATAAACGGTTTGTCGGCTTCGTTGCCGCTAGTGGTACGGCTCCTTCAGCGGTTGGTGTTGGAGTGTTTGTCGCTCAATGCCTGGGTGGTGGCGGTGCATGTGCCAGGGGTGGAGAACTGTGTCGCTGATGCACTTTCTCGTTCGCAGTGGGAACGTTTCAGGCGACTAGAGAACTGTGTAGCTGATGCACTTTCTCGTTCGCAGTCGGATCGTTTCAGGCGTGTGGGACCGTGGAGGAACCGTAACGGGGCTCATTCAAGCATCTTTGGCGCCCGGTATGTGGGCTATGTATTTTAAAGCGTGGAGTTGTTGGGAGGCTTGGTGCAGTGATCTGGGCGGGGAGATAGGGGAGTTAGAGTTTTCTTTATTGACGTTCGTGGGCCATTGTAGGGAGGAGGGGTGGTCGGTGAGTAAGATGAATGGCTATATGGCAGGATTGGCATTTGGGTTTAAGTTAAGAGGGATGAATGATTTCACCAAGTCATTTTTGGTGACCCAAGCATTAAAGGGATGGCGTAGGTTGAGGACAGGGGAGGATACCAGGAGGCCAGTGTCGTTCGCTTTACTTTTACAGTTGGGTGACCAGTTGAGGGGAGTGTGTAAGTAGTAAGAGGGTATATGTTTCGTCAAAGTGACAGGTACCACGCCCCCTTTTACACGCCCCCTTTTATATCGCTTGATATAAAGTTTATATCGCTTGATATTAGTTTTATATCGCATGATATTAGGTTTATATATCTTGATATTAGTTTATATTGGCACTTCTCAGATGCCTGCTAAACTGCATATCACAAATGTCTGTAAACATATTGCTTAATTAATGATTTACCAGACCCATGTCCCCGGAGCTGCCGTACAAGGTCGTGACACCTGTCAAGTACATCAAAGCACAGCTTTTAGGATAGGCCACAGACTGCATTCTTGTAATCGATACGGGTCTAAATGACTTTTCTACAGACATGCTCATTAAATCATCTGGACATTGCCACATGGCTGTTTTATAAATAAATTTTGTAATTTTATATCATCTCATAACTCGTTTACAACATTTAAGTTTTGATATAAAGCTACCCAGTTTGATATGAATTTGATATGAATTTATATCATTGTTTGATATAAAGTTTATATCGCTTGATATTAATTTTATATCGCTTGATATTGTTTGATATAAAGTTTATATCGCTTGATATTAATTTTATATCGCTTGATATTAAGTTTATATTGCCTTATATTGTTTGTTATAAAGAGTATTCGTCCATTAAGGTCTTACCACTTCTGCCAGCTTCTTACTACAGAGGGCAACATCCCCCCAGACATTCTTCTCAGATTACTGTTAGTGCTAAAACAGGATGCTGAAGAGAGACAGCAACTAATGAATGTGCTAATAGTTGCAACATGTGTTTTACAACAGGACCCGCCGATATAAAACAGGACACAGTCTGTGCATGGTTAGCACAGAGAAACGTATCCCCGTACATGCATAGGTCTATCCAACTATCTGGCTATATCCAGCTATCTGTTATCTATCTATGTATCTATACATCCATATACCCCATCTATCTAAATTATATCTATCTATTAGCTATCTATCTTTCTAGCTACCTATCTATAGTCTATCTATCCATCTATCTGTTTTCTATCTATCTACATATCTATAGTCTATTTTTCCATCTATCTATCTATCTATCTATCTATCTATCTATCTATCTATTATCTATCCTTCTATCTATCTATCTATCTATCTATCAATTATCTATATTTCTATCTACCTATCTATAGTCTATCTTTACATCTATCTGTTATCTATCTATCTTTCCATTTATTTATCTATCTATCTATCTATACAGCCATATACCCCATCTATCTAAAGTCTATCTATCAATGTATCTACCTATCTATCCTTCTATCTAACAATTATCTATCTATCTTTCTATCTACCTAGCTATAGTCTATCTTTCTAGCTATTTCTATCTATCCATTTTATCTATCAATCTATTTTTATCCAGACAACTGTCTATCTATCTATCTATCTATCTATCCAACTATCTATTATCTATGTATATATACATCCATATACCCCATCTATCTAAATTCTAGCTATCAAACATCTATTTATCTATCTATCTATCTAACTCCTGTCTTTCTATCTTTCTTTCTATCTATTATCTATCTATCTATCTATCTATCTATCTATCTATCTAACTATCTAACAAATGTATCTGTATATCTATCTAACTGGCTGTCTTTCTATCTATTTTGCCTATCAATCTACCCATTTATCTAACAATTTATCCATTTATCTATCTATCTATTTCTAACCATCTAGCTACTATAACATGGCTAGCTATCAAACATTTATTTACATTTCTATCAAACATCTATTTATCTTTCTACCTATCTAACTGTCTGTCTTTCTATCTATTATCCATCTTTCTATCTAGTATCTATATGTCTTTCTATCTATTTAGCTATCTATTTATCTAGCTTCTAATATCTATCTAACTTCCAATCTTTCTATCTATTTTCCTATCAATCTATCCTTTTATCTAACAATTTATCCATTGATCTGTCTGTCTATCTATCTTTCTATCAATTTTTTCTATCTATCCAGCTATCTAACAATTTATCCATTTATCTATCTGTGATCAATTTATCTGTATATCTGTGCCAATATAGACAGACAAACCCCACCACTCTGTCAATACACAATTTGAAATGTTTACACAATACAAAATTTCAAAAATGTTGTACAATATGCTGTAAAAATGTCAAAATGATAAATTTATCCGTATATCTATCTATCCCAATCTAACGTTTCAATAGATAAATATTTTATCTATCTATATACCTATCAATCTATATAACATTTTATCCATTTATCTATCTATCTTTCTATCTATTTCTAACCATCTAGCTACTATAACAGGGCTATCTATCAAACATCTATCTATTTACATTTCTATCTATCAAACATCTATTTATTTATCTATCTATCTAACTGGCTGTCTTTCTATCTTTCTTTCTATCTATTATCTATCTTTCAATCTATCTATCCATTTATCTAACAAATGTATCTTTCTATCTATCTAACTGGCTGTCTTTCGATCTGTTTTGCCTATCAATCTATCCATTTATCTAACAATTTATCCATTTATCTATCTATCTATTTCTAACCATCTAGCTACTATAACAGGGCTATCTATCAAACATTTATTTACCTTTCTATCAAACATCTATTTATCTTTCTACATAGCTAACTGTCTTTCTATCTATTATATATCTAGCTTTATTTCTATCTATTATCTATCCATCTTTCTATCTATTATCTATATGTCTTTCTATCTATTTTAGCTATCTATTTATCTAGCTTCAAATATCTATCTAACTTCCAATCGTTCTATCTATTTTCCTATCAATCTATCCATTTATCTAACAATTTAGCCATTGATATGTCTGTCTATCTATCTTTCTATCAATTTTTCTATCTATCCAGCTATCTAACAATTTATCCATTTATCTATATATGATCAATTTATCCGTATATCGGTGCCAATATAGACAGACAAACCCCACCACTCTGTCAATACACACAGCAATGTTGCAAAGTTGTATTCATTTGAAATGTTTACACAATTCAAAATTTCAAAGTGTTGTACAATAAGCTGTAAAAATTTTAAAATGCTCAATTTATCCGTATAGCTATCAATCTTTCTATCCTTCTATCAATCTATCTATTTATCTTTCTATCAAACATCTATTTATCTTTCTATCTAACCGTCTATCTTGCCACTATCTTGCTAGCTATCACATATCTATTTATCTATCAATTTATCTATCTATCTATCTATCTATCTATCTATCTATCTATCTACATATCTAGCTATCTACCTATTTGACTATTTATCTAACAATTTATCTAGACATCTATCTATCAATTTATCTCTGAACAATCTAACTATCTGCCTATCGATCTATTTTATCTATCTTATCTATCTATGTATCTAGACATCCATATACCCCATCTATCTAAATTCTATCTAACCTTCTATCTATCTATCAACTATCTATCTATCTAGCTATCTTTCTATCTACCTATCTATAGTCTATCTATCCATCTACCTGTTTTCTAGCTATCAATATCTATCTATCTACTTATCTGTAGTCTAGCTTTCCAGCTATCTATATTTATAGTGCTTGATATTAAATGTTATATTGCTTGATATTAAATTTATATTGCTTGATATAAAATTTATATACTGTTGTGCACTGTCACAGATGTCCTAAGACATATCCTACACAACCAACCCCCAACACTCTGTGTCAATACAAACCTTAGTATTTCTCTGGGCCAACCATCACCACCACTCTGTGGCAATACACACCGCAATTTTGCAAAGTTGTATTCATTTAAAATGTTTACACAATACAAAATTTCAAAAATGTTGTACAATATGCTGTAAAATGTCAAAATGATCAATTTATCCGTATATCTATCTACCCCAATCTAACGTTTCAATAGATAAATATTTTATCTATCTACCTATCAATCTATCTAACAATTTATCCATTTAGCTATCTATCTTTCTATTTCTAACCAGCTATCTACTATAACATGGCTATCTATCAAACATCTATCTATTTACCTTTCTATCTATCAAACATCTATTTATCTTTCTATCTATCTAACTGTCAGTCTTTCTATCTTTATTTATATCTATTATCCATCTTTCTATCAATCTATCCATTTATCTAACAATGTATCCATTGATCTGTCTTTCTATCTATCTTTCTATCAATTTTTTCTATCTATCCAGCTATCTAACAATTTATCCATTTATCTATCTATAAGCAATTTATCCGTATATCGGTGCCAATATAGACAGACAATCCCCACCACTCTGTCAATACACACAGCAATGTTGCAAAGCTGTATTCATTTGAAGTGTATACACAATTCAAAATTTCTAAGTGTTGTACAATATGCTGTAAAAATGTCAAAATGATCAATTTATCCATATAGCTATCTATCTTTCTATCCTTCTAGCAATCTATCTATTTTATCTATCTATCCATTCTGTCTTTCTATCTATCTTTCTATCTATTATCTATCTTTCCATTATCTTTCCATCTATAACATATCTATTTATATATCTATCAATTTATTAATCAACAACCTATCTATCCATACAACTATTTATCTAGCTTCCAACAGCTATCAATTTATCTAACTATCTATTTATGCATATATCTATGTATACGTATATCTATTTATCAAGCTTCTCATATCTTTCTAACAACATATCTTTCTATCTAGCAATCTATCTATAACACGGCTATCTATAACACGGCTATCTATCAAACATCTATTTATCTTTCTATCTAACTGTCTAGCTTTCCACTATCTTTCTATCTATCACATATCTATTTATCTAACAATTTATCTATCAACAATCTATCTAAATATCGGCCAATTTATTTATCTAGCTTCTAATATCTATCTAACAGCCTATCTTTCTATCTATCTTTCTATCAATCTATCTATATATCGACCTATCTATTTTAGCTGTCTTTCTATCTATCTTTCTATTATCTATCTTTCCATTATCTTTCTATCACATATCTATTTAGCTATCTATCAATTTATCTATCCATTTATCTTTATATCTATCTTGCCATTAAGCTGTCTATATATCTACCTATCTGTCCACTTTCTATCTATCCATAGATAGGGTTTTACGGGACGCCGATCCAGGTGATTTCATACAATTGCATTTAGACGGCGGCGAAACGTTTGATTTGATTTTTTCTAATAGGTCTTCTAGAGATGGATTTAGAGCCGAAACATTTTTGGACAATATCGCTAACGCTTTACAGAGTAATGCGGAGTGCATAGCCGGTAATACACTTAAACTAGTTGGCATCATTGTCAGGTGTCGCCGTGGTGGGGCCAGAAGACGTTTGGGCGGTGTCACGTATAGTCGGATTATTGATCGTAAAAAACAACATTTATACGATTTTAATAATTACGATAATAACGTCTGTCTGGCCGCTAGTGTTTACGCTATTTTGGAGGGGGCTGCTTTGAGCAACGTCGCCTTGTTAGAGAAAGCGCAACAACTGCATAGAGACTTACAAATACCCGAGTGGTATTTGGTGTCTTTTACTGATGTTGCTGAATTTGAAAAAAATATAAATAATTAAACATCACAATTAAAATTTTGTACCACAATAGGGGCCAGTGGCGTTAGTAAAAGACACCAAATACCACTCGGGTATTTGTAAGTCTCTATGCAGTTGTTGTGCTTTCTCTAACAAGGCGACGTCGCTCAAAGCAGCACCCTCCAAAATAGCGTAAACACTAGCGGCCAGACAGACGTTATTATCGTAATTATTAAAATCGTATAAATGTTGTTTTTTACGATCAATAATCCGACTATACGCGACACCGCCCAAACATCTTCTGGCCCCACCACGGCGACACCTGACAATGATGACAACTAGTTTAAGTGTATTACCGGCTATGCACTCCGAGTTACTCTGTAAAGCGTTAGCGATATTGTCCAAAAATGTTTCGGCTCTAAATCCATCTCTAGAAGACCTATTAGAAAAAATCTAATCAAACGTTTCGCCGCCGTCTAAATGCAATTGTACGAAATCACCCGGATCGGCGTCCCGTAAAACCCTATCTATGGATAGATAGAAAGTGGACAGATAGGTAGATATATAGACAGCTTAATGGCAAGATAGATATAAAGATAAATGGATAGATAAATTGATAGATAGCTAAATAGATATGTGATAGAAAGATAATGGAAAGATAGATAATAGAAAGATAGATAGAAAGACAGCTAAAATAGATAGGTCGATATATAGATAGATTGATAGAAAGATAGATAGAAAGATAGGCTGTTAGATAGATATTAGAAGCTAGATAAATAAATTGGCCGATATTTAGATAGATTGTTGATAGATAAATTGTTAGATAAATAGATATGTGATAGATAGAAAGATAGTGGAAAGCTAGACAGTTAGATAGAAAGATAAATAGATGTTTGATAGATAGCCGTGTTATAGATAGCAGTGTTATAGATAGATCGCTAGATAGAAAGATATGTTGTTAGAAAGATATGAGAAGCTTGATAAATAGATATACGTATACATAGATATATGCATAAATAGATAGTTAGATAAATTGATAGCTGTTGGAAGCTAGATAAATAGTTGTATGGATAGATAGGTTGTTGATTGATAAATTGATAGATATATAAATAGATATGTTATAGATGGAAAGATAATGGAAAGATAGATAATAAATAGAAAGATAGATAGAAAGACAGAATGGATAGATAGATAGATAGATAAAATAGATAGATTGCTAGAAGGATAGAAAGATAGATAGCTATATGGA
This sequence comes from Bufo bufo, assembly GCF_905171765.1. Classification (NCBI taxonomy): domain Eukaryota; kingdom Metazoa; phylum Chordata; class Amphibia; order Anura; family Bufonidae; genus Bufo; species Bufo bufo. The sequence continues at coordinate 342,185,056 of NC_053394.1, forward strand.
TAAATTGATCATTTTGACATTTTTACAGCATATTGTACAACACTTAGAAATTTTGAATTGTGTATACACTTCAAATGAATACAACTTTGCAACATTGCTGTGTGTATTGACAGAGTGGTGGGGATTGTCTGTCTATATTGGCACCGATATACGGATAAATTGCTTATAGATAGATAAATGGATAAATTGTTAGATAGCTGGATAGATAGAAAAAATTGATAGAAAGATAGATAGAAAGACAGATCAATGGATACATTGTTAGATAAATGGATAGATTGATAGAAAGATGGATAATAGATATAAATAAAGATAGAAAGACTGACAGTTAGATAGATAGAAAGATAAATAGATGTTTGATAGATAGAAAGGTAAATAGATAGATGTTTGATAGATAGCCATGTTATAGTAGATAGCTGGTTAGAAATAGAAAGATAGATAGCTAAATGGATAAATTGTTAGATAGATTGATAGGTAGATAGATAAAATATTTATCTATTGAAACGTTAGATTGGGGTAGATAGATATACGGATAAATTGATCATTTTGTCAGCTAGATGGTTAGAAATAGATAGAAAGATAGAAAGACAGATAGATAAATGGATACATTGTTAGATAAAATGGATAGATAGAAAGATAAATAATAGATAGAAAGAAAGAAAGACAAACAGTTAGATAGATAGAAAGCTTAAATAGATGTTTGATAGATAGAAATGTAAATAGATGTTTGATAGATAGAAATGTAAATAGATAGATGTTTGATAGATAGCCCTGTTATAGTAGCTAGATGGTTAGAAATAGATAGAACGATAGATAGATAAATGGATAAATTGTTAGATAGATTGATTGATAGATAAATAGATAAAATATTTATCTATTGAAACGTTAGCTTGTGCTAGATAGATATACGGATAAATTGATCATTTTGACATTTTACAGCATATTGTACAACATTTTTGAAATTTTGTATTGTGTAAACATTTTAAATGAATACAACTTTGCAAAATTGCGGTGTGTATTGCCACAGAGTGGTGGTGATGGTTGGCCCAGAGAAATACTAAGGTTTGTATTGACACAGAGTGTTGGGGGTTGGTTGTGTAGGATATGTCTTAGGACATCTGTGACAGTGCACAACAGTATATAAATTTTATATCAAGCAATATAAATTTAATATCAAGCAATATAACATTTAATATCAAGCACTATAAATATAGATAGCTGGAAAGCTAGACTACAGATAAGTAGATAGATAGATATTGATAGCTAGAAAACAGGTAGATGGATAGATAGACTATAGATAGGTAGATAGAAAGATAGCTAGATAGATAGATAGTTGATTGATAGATAGATAGATAGATAGATAGTTGATAGATAGATAGATAGATAGAAGGTTAGATAGAATTTAGATAGATGGGGTATATGGATGTCTAGATACATAGATAGATAAGATAGATAAAATAGATCGATAGGCAGATAGTTAGATTGTTCAGAGATAAATTGATAGATAGATGTCTAGATAAATTGTTAGATAAATAGTCAAATAGGTAGATAGCTAGATATGTAGATAGATAGATAGATAGATAGATAAATTGATAGATAAATAGATATGTGATAGCTAGCAAGATAGTGGCAAGATAGACGGTTAGATAGAAAGATAAATAGATGTTTGATAGAAAGATAAATAGATAGATTGATAGAAGGATAGAAAGATTGATAGCTATACGGATAAATTGAGCATTTTAAAATTTTTACAGCTTATTGTACAACACTTTGAAATTTTGAATTGTGTAAACATTTCAAATGAATACAACTTTGCAACATTGCTGTGTGTATTGACAGAGTGGTGGGGTTTGTCTGTCTATATTGGCACCGATATACGGATAAATTGATCATATATAGATAAATGGATAAATTGTTAGATAGCTGGATAGATAGAAAAATTGATAGAAAGATAGATAGACAGACATATCAATGGCTAAATTGTTAGATAAATGGATAGATTGATAGGAAAATAGATAGAACGATTGGAAGTTAGATAGATATTTGAAGCTAGATAAATAGATAGCTAAAATAGATAGAAAGACATATAGATAATAGATAGAAAGATGGATAGATAATAGATAGAAAGAAAGCTAGATATATAATAGATAGAAAGACAGTTAGCTATGTAGAAAGATAAATAGATGTTTGATAGAAAGGTAAATAAATGTTTGATAGATAGCCCTGTTATAGTAGCTAGATGGTTAGAAATAGATAGATAGATAGATAGATAGATAAATGGATAAATTGTTAGATAAATGGATAGATTGATAGGCAAAACAGATCGAAAGACAGCCAGTTAGATAGATAGGAGAAAAAGAGACAAAAGGAGACAGGAGGCCGCGCCTCGTGTGTGTGGCTGTATTACAGTCTAAATGCACTTTATACAAGATGCACTTACCATGTGATGTTGTGTGGAGCCACAACAACTTTTTTGAGCTTGTGCCGGTATTCTCCCGTCCAGCATGCGGGTTCCTGTACTGCTGCCAAGGTTCCTTTTCCCTGCCCCAGTTGTGGCAAGAGAGGTAAAAATATTGGAGATAAAAAGAGAAATTTTCTGAACCTTTTTTTCGGCGCTGAACACAGGAGACGTAGATGCTTCTTTAAAAGGAAAGTTGTTTATTTTGTTATTAAAGTCAACGCGTTTCAAGGGCGTACAGCCCTCTTCATCAGGACAATAAAAAGCTATATGTTGGGAGATGACAGAACCTCGTTTTTGCGCGCCAAAATACTGTTTAAAAACGAGGTTCTGTCATCTCCCAACATATAGCTTTTTATTGTCCTGATGAAGAGGGCTGTACGCCCTTGAAACGCGTTGACTTTAATAACAAAATAAACAACTTTCCTTTTAAAGAAGCATCTACGTCTCCTGTGTTCAGCGCCGAAAAAAAGGTTCAGAAAATTTCTCTTTTTATCTCCAGTTAGATAGATAGAAAGATACATTTGTTAGATAAATGGATAGATAGATTGAAAGATAGATAATAGATAGAAAGAAAGATAGAAAGACAGCCAGTTAGATAGATAGATAAATAGATGTTTGATAGATAGAAATGTAAATAGATAGATGTTTGATAGATAGCCCTGTTATAGTAGCTAGATGGTTAGAAATAGATAGAAAGATAGATAGATAAATGGATAAAATGTTATATAGATTGATAGGTATATAGATAGATAAAATATTTATCTATTGAAACGTTAGATTGGGATAGATAGATATACGGATAAATTTATCATTTTGACATTTTTACAGCATATTGTACAACATTTTTGAAATTTTGTATTGTGTAAACATTTCAAATTGTGTATTGACAGAGTGGTGGGGTTTGTCTGTCTATATTGGCACAGATATACAGATAAATTGATCACAGATAGATAAATGGATAAATTGTTAGATAGCTGGATAGATAGAAAAAATTGATAGAAAGATAGATAGACAGACAGATCAATGGATAAATTGTTAGATAAAAGGATAGATTGATAGGAAAATAGATAGAAAGATTGGAAGTTAGATAGATATTAGAAGCTAGATAAATAGATAGCTAAATAGATAGAAAGACATATAGATACTAGATAGAAAGATGGATAATAGATAGAAAGACAGACAGTTAGATAGGTAGAAAGATAAATAGATGTTTGATAGAAATGTAAATAAATGTTTGATAGCTAGCCATGTTATAGTAGCTAGATGGTTAGAAATAGATAGATAGATAAATGGATAAATTGTTAGATAAATGGGTAGATTGATAGGCAAAATAGATAGAAAGACAGCCAGTTAGATAGATATACAGATACATTTGTTAGATAGTTAGATAGATAGATAGATAGATAGATAGATAATAGATAGAAAGAAAGATAGAAAGACAGGAGTTAGATAGATAGATAGATAAATAGATGTTTGATAGCTAGAATTTAGATAGATGGGGTATATGGATGTATATATACATAGATAATAGATAGTTGGATAGATAGATAGATAGATAGATAGACAGTTGTCTGGATAAAAATAGATTGATAGATAAAATGGATAGATAGAAATAGCTAGAAAGATAGACTATAGCTAGGTAGATAGAAAGATAGATAGATAATTGTTAGATAGAAGGATAGATAGGTAGATACATTGATAGATAGACTTTAGATAGATGGGGTATATGGCTGTATAGATAGATAGATAGATAGATAGATAGATAGATAGATAGATAAATAAATGGAAAGATAGATAGATAACAGATAGATGTAAAGATAGACTATAGATAGGTAGATAGAAATATAGATAATTGATAGATAGATAGATAGAAGGATAGATAATAGATAGATAGATAGATGGAAAAATAGACTATAGATATGTAGATAGATAGAAAACAGATAGATGGATAGATAGACTATAGATAGGTAGCTAGAAAGATAGATAGCTAATAGATAGATATAATTTAGATAGATGGGGTATATGGATGTATAGATACATAGATAGATAACAGATAGCTGGATATAGCCAGATAGTTGGATAGACCTATGCATGTACGGGGATACGTTTCTCTGTGCTAACCATGCACAGACTGTGTCCTGTTTTATATCGGCGGGTCCTGTTGTAAAACACATGTTGCAACTATTAGCACATTCATTAGTTGCTGTCTCTCTTCAGCATCCTGTTTTAGCACTAACAGTAATCTGAGAAGAATGTCTGGGGGGATGTTGCCCTCTGTAGTAAGAAGCTGGCAGAAGTGGTAAGACCTTAATGGACGAATACTCTTTATAACAAACAATATAAGGCAATATAAACTTAATATCAAGCGATATAAAATTAATATCAAGCGATATAAACTTTATATCAAACAATATCAAGCGATATAAAATTAATATCAAGCGATATAAACTTTATATCAAACAATGATATAAATTCATATCAAATTCATATCAAACTGGGTAGCTTTATATCAAAACTTAAATGTTGTAAACGAGTTATGAGATGATATAAAATTACAAAATTTATTTATAAAACAGCCATGTGGCAATGTCCAGATGTTTTAATGAGCATGTCTGTAGAAAAGTCATTTAGACCTGTATCGATTACAAGAATGCAGTCTGTGGCCTATCCTAAAAGCTGTGCTTTGATGTACTTGACAGGTGTCACGACCTTGTACGGCAGCTCCGGGGACATGGGTCTGGTAAATCATTAATTAAGCAATATGTTTACAGACATTTGTGATATGCAGTTTAGCAGGCATCTGAGAAGTGCCAATATAAACTAATATCAAGATATATAAACCTAATATCATGCGATATAAAACTAATATCAAGCGATATAAACTTTATATCAAGCGATATAAAAGGGGGCGTGTAAAAGGGGGCGTGGTACCTGTCACTTTGACGAAACATATACCCTCTTACTACTTGTGTAGTTTGGGGTGGGAGGTCCGGTTGTTTAAATTGGCGTTTTCCTTGGCATTTTTCAGGGCACTCCGATTGGGCGAGCTGGTTTGTCCGTCGACTAGGAGGATGGAGGGGTTGATAAAGGGGATGATGTTGATTTGTTTCCCGACAGAGTGGAATTTGTGATATGTCGTTCGAAGACAGATGTAGAAGGCAGGGGACGCAGAGTGGTTTTGTTTGGAATTGCGGAATGTGATATGTGTCCGGTCCATTGCTTTCAGGAGTTCGGGTTGGGGTGGGGCTGTCTCCATTGCTGACACACGCTGATGGATCCTTTTTGTTCCGTTTCCAGTTTTCAGCGGTATTCTTGAAATGTTTGGATCGGTTAGGGTTGGATCGTGAGGGGTATTCGAGCCACTCCTTCAGGATTGGAGCGGCGACTGAAGCGCACGGTTGGGTTTGGGTGAGGAGGTCATTAAACGGATTGGGGCATTGGGAGTCGACGCATTTTAGGTCCTATGTGCATTTGAATCACTTGTAGGTGGTTGGTTTGGTTTACGGCCGGGGGCAGGTGGGTACGGTCTGGTTGTTATATGCAGTCTTGTTCTTGCGTTCTGTTTTCTCGTTTCAGGTGCAGCACCCGCCCTGGGTTTTGTTTATTTTTACTTGAAACTTTTAATTTTTTGGGGGGAAAAATAAAATTTTCAACTTTTTTTTCACTTTATTTTTTGTGGACTTGAACTTTTGGGGGTCTAATCCTTTACAATGCATTCCAATACCTCTGTATTGGAATGCTTCGGCTGTATGAGTAATACTGTGTGTATTACTCATACAGCTTCCGGCATGTGAGATCCAGGGGGCTGGATCTCACAGGCTCTTCACCGGAAGGCAGCGCGATGCCTTCCTTAGACATCGCACTGCCTTCCATGCCATCGGGTCCCCCCTACAGCCGCATGGAAACCCGATGGCACCGCCGCACAGCCGCCGCAACCGCAGGTAAAAGCCGCAAACCGCAGGTCTGAATTGACCTGCGGTTTGCGACGATCGCTGATACGGGGGGGTCACATGACCCCCCCGGCGTTGTGACAGGATGCCCGCTGAATGATTTCAGCGGGCATCTTGTTCCTATTAACCCCCGCCGCAATGTCTGTTTAAAGTTAGGACTTACCGGTACGCCCTAAGTCCCTAAGGGGTTAAGGACTCGGCCCTATTTCACCTTACGGACTTGGCCATTTTTTGCAAATCTGACCAGTGTCACTTTAAGTGCTGATAACTTTAAAACGCTTTGACTTATCCAGGCCATTCTGAGACTGTTTTTTTGTCACATATTGTACTTCATGACACTGGTAAAATGAAGTAAAAAAAAAATATCATTTTTATTTATAAAAAAAATACCAAATTTACAAAAAAAAAAAAAAAAAAAAGCAAATTTCCAAGTTTCAATTTCTCTACTTCTATAATACATAGTAATACCTCCAAAAATAGTTATTACTTTACATTCTTCATATGTCTACTTCATGTTTGGATCATTTTGGGAATGATATTTTATTTTTTGGGGATGTTACAAGGCTTAGAAGTTTAGAAGCAAATCTTGAAATTTTTCTGAAATTTTCAAAAACCCAATTTTTAGGGACCAGTTCACTTTGCGAGGCTTACATAATAGAAACCACCCAAAAATGACCCCATTCTTTAAACTACACCCCTCAAGGTATTCAAAACTGATTTTACAAACCTTGTTAACCCTTTAGGTGTTCCACAAGAATTAATGGAAAATAGAGATACAATTTCAAAATTTCACTTTTTTTGGCAGATTTTCCATTTTAATAATTTTTTTCCAGTTACAAAGCAAGGGTTAACAGCCAAACCAAACTCAATATTTATGGCCCTAATTCTGTAGTTTACAGAAACACCCCATATGTGGTCGTAAACTACTGTACGGGCACACGGCAGGGCGCAGAAGGAAAGGAATGCCATACGGTTTTTGGAAGGCAGATTTTGCTGGACTGTTTTTTTTTACATCATGTCCCATTTGAAGCCCCCCTGATGCAACCCTAGAGTAGAAACTCCATAAAAGTGACCCCATCTAAGAAACTACACCCCTCAAGGTATTCAAAACTGATTTTACAAACATCGTTAACCCTTTAGGTGTTCCACAAGAGTTATTGGCAAATGGAGATGAAATTTCAGAATTTCAATTTTTTTGCAAATTTTCCATTTTAATAAATTTTTCCCAGTAACAAAGCAAGGGTTAACAGCCAAACAAAACGCAATATTTATGGCCCTGATTCTTTCATTTACAGAAACACCCCATATGTGGTCGTAAACAGCTGTACGGGCACACGGCAGGGCGCAGAAGGAAAGGAATGCCATACGGTTTTTGGAAGGCAGATTTTGCTGGACTGTTTTTTTTTACACCATGTCCCATTTGAAGCCCCCCTGATGCAACCCTAGAGTAGAAACTCCATAAAAGTGACCCCATCTAAGAAACTACACCCCTCAAGGTATTCAAAACTGATTTTACAAACGACGTTAACCCTTTAGGTGTTCCACAAGAGTTATTGGCAAATGGAGATGAAATTTCAGAATTTCAATTTTTTGGCAAATTTTTAATTTTAATAAATTTTTCCCAGTAACAAAGCAAGGGTTAACAGCCAAACAAAACTCAATATTTATGGCCCTGATTCTGTAGTTTACAGAAACACCCCATATGTGGTCGTAAACAGCTGTACGGGCACACGGCAGGGCGCAGAAGGAAAGGAATGCCATACGGTTTTTGGAAGGCAGATTTTGCTGGACTGTTTTTTTTGACACCATGTCCCATTTGAAGCCCCCATGATGCACCCCTAGAGTAGAAACTCCAAAAAGGTGGCCCCATTTTAGAAACTACGGGATAGGATGGCAGTATTGTTGGTACTAGTTTAGGGTACATATGATTTTTGGTTGCTCTATATTACACTTTTTGTGAGGCAAGATAACAAGAAATATCTGTTTTGGCACTGTTTTTATTTTTTGTTATTTACAACATTCATCTGACAGGTTAGATCATGTGATATTTTTATAGACCAGGTTGTCACGGATGCGGAGATACCTAATATGTATACTTTTTTTTATTTATGTAAGTTTTACACAATGATTTCTTTTCTGAAGCAAAAAAAATCATGTTTTAGTGTTTCCATAGTCTGAGAGCCATAATTTTTTCTTTGGGCGATTACCTTGGGTAGGGTATGATTTTTGCTGGATATGATGACAGTTTTATTGGCACTATTTTGGGGGTGCGTGTGACTTTTTGATCGCTTGCTATTACACTTTTTGTGATGTAAGGTGACAAAAAATGGTTTATTTAGCACAGTTTTAATTTAAAAATTTTTACGGTGTTCATCTGAAGGGTTAGGTCCTGTGATATTTTTATAGAGCTGGTCGATTTGGACGCGACGATACCTAATATGTATACTTTTTTTTTATTTATGTAAGTTTTACACAATGATTTCATTTTTGAAGCAAATAAAATCATGTTTTATTGATTCCATAGTCTGAGAGCCATAGTTTTTTCAGTTTTTGGGCGATTACCTTGGGTAGGGTATGATTTTTGCGGGATGAGATGACAGTTTTATTGGCACTATTTTGGGGTGCGTGTGACTTTTTGATCGCTTGCTATTACATTTTTTGTGATGTAAGGTGACAAAAAATGGTTTATTTAGCACAGTTTTTATTTTACATTTTTTACGGTGTTCATCTGAGGGGTTATTAGGTCATGTGATATTTTTATAGAGCCGGTCAATACGGACGCGGCGATTCCTAATATGCATACTTTTTTTTTATTTATGTAAGTTTTACACAATAATATCATTTTTGAAACAAAAAAAAAATCATGTTTTAGTGTCTCCATATCCTGAGAGCCATAGTTTTTTCAGTTTTTGGGCGATTATCTTAGGTAGGGTCTTATTTTTTGCGTGATGAGATGACGGTTTGATTGGCACTATTTTGGGGTGCATATGACTTTTTGATCGCTTGCTGTTGTACTTTTTGTGATGTAAGGTGACAAAAAAATGGTTTATTTAGCACAGTTTTTTTTTTTTTACGGTGTTCATCTGAGGGGTTAGGTCATGTGATATGTTTATAGAGCCGGTCGATACGGACGCGGCGATACCTAATATGTATACTTCCCTATTTTTTACCAATTTTTTTTTACTTTATTTGGGGAAAATTACATTTTTGTTTATTTTTACTTGAAACTTAAAAATTTTTTTGGGGAAAACTTTTTGTTTAAACTTTTTTTTTCACTTTATTTTTTGTCCCACTTTGGGCCTTGAACTTTTGGGGGTCTAATCCTTTACAATGCATTCCAATACTTCTGTATTGGAATGCATTGGCTGTATGAGTAATACAGTGTGTATTACCCATACAGCTTCCGGCCTGTGAGATCCTGGGGGCTGGATCTCACAGGCTCTTCACCGGAAGGCAGCGCGATGCCTCAGGAAGGCATCGCGCTGCCTTCCATGCCATCGGGTCCCCCCCACAGCCCCATGGGGACCCGATGGCACCGCCGACCACCACCACCGCACCAGGTAAAAGCCGCAAACCGCAGGTCTGAATTGACCTGCGGTTTGCGGCGATCACCGACACGGGGGGGGGTCACGGGACCCCCCCGCGCATTTAGCCATGGTGCCTGCTCAATGATTTGAGCAGGCACCGTGTTCTGATCACCGCCCGCCGCTCGGAAGTATAGATGACGTACCGGTACGTCATGGGTCCTTAAGGACTCGGGAACCATGCCGTACCGGTACGTCATGGGTCCCTAAGGGGTTAATCAGTTTCTTTGAGGAGGTAAGTCCTAGAGTTGACCGCAGCGATTCAATGGATGTCGTATATCTGGACTTCTCCAAAGCATTTGATACTGTACCGCATGAAAGGTTAGTATATAAAATGAGAATGCTCGGACTGGGAGAAAACGTCTGTATGTGGGTAAGTAACTGGCTCAATGATAGAAAACAGAGGGTGGTTATTAGTGGTACACACTCAGATTGGGTCACTGTCACTAGTGGAGTACCTCAGGGGGTCAGTATTGGAGAGGTCACCGACACTAGTGGGGTAACACAGGGGTCAGTATTGGGCCCTATTCTCTTCAATATATTTATTAATGATCTTGTAGAAGGCTTGCACAGTAAAATATCAATTTTTGAAGATGACACTAAACTGTGTAAAGTAATTACTAAGGCTACATTCACACCTGCGTTAGGTGCGGATCCGTCTGGTATCTTCACAGACGGATCCGCACCTATACTATAATGCAAACGATTGTGTCCGTTCAGAACGGATCCGTTTGCATTACCATTTTTTGTTCATGATAATGCAAACGGATCAGTTTTGACTTACATTGAAAGTCAATGGGAGGCGGATCCGTTTTCAATTGCACCATATTGTGTCAGTGAAAATGGATCCGTCCCCATTGACTTACATTGTAAGTCAGGACGGACCCGTTTGTCTCCGCATCATCAGGCGGAAACCCGAACGCTGCAAGCAGCGTTTTGGTGTCCGCCTCCAGAGCGGAACGGAGGCTGAACGGAGGCAAACCGATGCATTCTGAACGGATCCTTATCCATTCAGAATGCATTGGGGCTAAACTGATCCGTTTTGGGCCGCTTGTGAGAGCCCTGAAACTGATCTCACAAGCGGACCCAGAAACGCCAGTGTGAAAGTAGCCTACGTAGTAGGAAACACAAGTAGCGGCACTCACCTGTGCCTGTGTCCGATCCCTTTTTTATTTCCAATAAAGCTGCAAAGTGAACATTATGGTGAGTGCCGCTACTTGTGTTTCTTACTACTTATATGAATCTATAGAGCAGAGCACCACCTAATATCTCTATTGATCTAGTGCTGATAAGGGTCTATCCAGATTGATCACAGATCGGGTAGTGCCGGCTGCGTTTTTATTTTTTTCTTTCTTGATAGACTTATGTTGTGTATAGTAATTAACACGGTTCACGCCTGAATAAAACATTAAATAACAAAGAATAAAAATAACTTTATTGATTAATATCTAAAAATCGGGCAGCGGCCCAAATAGAACTGAGTCAGGCATATAGGGTATATTGCAGCCACACTGGGAAAGAAGCATAGGTTACCCAGTGATATTGTGCTGCTGGTGTGCTTCAAGTGGTGCAAAGTTACGGTTCCGCCTTGTTAGGTCTCATGCACACGACCGTTGTGTGCATCAGTGGCCGTTGTTCCGTTTTCTGTTTTTTTTTCGCGGACCCATTGACTTTCAATGGGTCCGTGGTAAATTCAGAAAATGCACCGTTTGGCTTCCGCGTCCGTGATCCGTTTTTCCAGTCCGTGAAAAAAATATGACCTGTCCTATTTTTTTCACGGACAACGGTTCACGGACCCATTCAAGTCAATGGGTCTGTGAAAAATCACGGATGCACACAAGATAGTCATCCACGTCCGTGATCCGTCTCCGTTTTTCCTATCATTTTCAATGCAAACTTAACTTAGTTTTTTTTTTCACTTTTCATGTCCGTGGATCCTCCAAAAATCAAGGAAGACCCATGGAAGAAAAAACGGTCACAGATCACGGAACAACGGAAATCCGTTTTGCGGACCGCAAAAAAAAACGGTCGTGTGCATGAGGCCTTAGTGTAATACCACTACCCTCACAGATTAGCCAGGCATTCTGTCCAGGGGCACTAAGGGCTACTTGTACCCCTGAAGCCAATGCCTTGGAATACTGGTGCACAGAATGACCCTCTGCTGGAGGTAATTAGCAGCATCGGTCAGTGCGTGTCCCAGTCGCCACCTTTAAAACCGCAGGAGCAACCTCTCTGCAATACTTTAGCCCTGGTGCACCCTGCTTATGGCACTGATTACTACCCTCATGCAGTATTCTCTCTGCACTGGGGATCGCACTTAGTGCCAGGTGATCAGCAGCGCGCTGCAGGAGAGACCTCTCTGCAGCGCCGTGAACCAGATTCAAGCTAAAAATAGGACAGTCGGCCCAGCGTGGGTCTGACTGTAACCCCACACACTCAACGTGTTTCTGCAGCAGGTATAACCCCGACGTCATCAGGAGCTTAGGTAAGGAATTGGTGGACTGATGGTGTGCGGTCGGCCAGTAATCAGCACTGTGGTGGCCATGAGGGCGTCGTCCATAGCTAGGCTTTTTAAAGGGAAGCCGCCACCGCCCCCCGTAGTGTTAACACGGAAGAGGACAGTATACTGCTACAGATGGATCTGGATAGATTGGAGGCTTGGGCAGAGAAGTGGCAGATGAGGTTTAACACTGAAAAATTTAAGGTTATGCACATGGGAAAGAATAATGCAAGTCACCCGTACATGTAGTGTCCCACTAGGTAGGCGTGGGCACTACACAAGGGTCAATTGGTTCACGTGTTACTTCTGCTCACAAGGGACAGTAATATTATATTTGACCATATACTTTAATGTATTTTCTATGTGTTTTTACATTCAATGTTTCCCCTGTGTCATGCATAGCAGGCCTATTAGGGTGTAGTTAGACATCCTAGACACTAGAGGGAGATAGAGAGCCCCTAGTATAAATGTTCAGGCCCAGACAGGGAGGAGTTAGATCATAGTCAGGAGTCTGTGGACACAGAAGTGAGAAGGCACCAGCCAGAGATATGCTGAGGGCCTCCTCCTGACATGCAGCTTGATAGCCCTGGCTGCTAGCTACGATCAGGAGGCTAGTGAAGAGCTCCAGCCTGCCTGTAGATAAAGTGAGCCTCAGTTAGCTCAGAAGACACCCCAGTAGTAGGAGTGCACCTCCTGGGAGCAACCTGCAGCTTCCTTCACAGCAAGAACAATACCACAAGTACAGCTAAGTAACCTGAGGGGCAGAAGTGTTTAATATAAAGCAAGTGGCAATACTGGAGGAAGGATTATATATACCAAGGATTCAAGCCAGCAATTAGGCATCCGGGCCTTGGGATCCAGCCAGCTAGAATAGCTGTGGGGATAGAGCAGCATTGTACTGCAAAGCATTAACTGTGTACCCTCCAAGTATCTTGCAAGATTATACCTGCCATATTGTGGAGTAAACCTGCTGTGCATTTGTACTATAAAGGACTGCATTATCAGCTACTGCAATTACTTGTATAAAGTTGGACTGTTTCCTGAAGTAAAGCAACGTTTGGTTTACCACCTGTGTACTCCATTAATCCTCCTACAAATCGGTGTGCCACCGTTACAGGCACTGGCGTCACGATTCTTAAAGGGACCTTGCCTCAGGCACTCAAAACACCTGCAACATCCAGGGCACCTCACCCAACATCAGGCCAGGTCTCTACATCCAGAGTGTGCCCCAGGGGAACTTGTGTCTACCTCTCATTCACTGCTGCATGCCTGCCCAGGGTTCTCCTCCAAAAAGTGAGTAACCCTCGATTGCCCATAACCGTGACCTCACTAATCGCAATACCCTGCAGGTCTGGCGTACTGCATACATACTAAATGGTAAAACACTGGGTAACACTGACATGGAAAAGGACCTTGGAATTTTAGTGGACAGCAGACTAAGCTGTAGAAACCAGTGTCCGGCAGCTGCTGCCAAGGCCAATAAGATAATGGGTTACATCATAAGAGGCATAAATGCCCGTGATAAGAACATAGTCCTACCACTTTATAAATCACTGGTCAGACCACACATGGAGTACTGTGTACAGTTCTGGGCTCCTGTAAACAAGGCAGACATAGCAGAGCTGGAGAGGGTTCAGAGGAGGGCAACTAAAGTAATAACTGGAATGGGGCAACTACAGTACCCTGAAAGATTATCAACATTAGGGTTATTCACTTTAGAAAAAAGACGACTGAGGGGAGATCTAATTACTATGTATAAATATATCAGGGGTCAGTACAGAGATCTCTCCCATCATCTATTTATCCCCAGGACTGTGACTGTGATGAGGGGACATCCTCTGCGTCTGGAGGAAAGAAGGTTTGTACACAAACATAGAAGAGGATTCTTTACGGTAAGAGCAGTGAGACTATGGAACTCTCTGCCTGAGGAGGTGGTGATGGTGAGTACAATAAAGGAATTCAAGAGGGGTCTGGATGTATTTCTGGAGCGTAATAATATTACAGGCTATAGCTACTAGAGAGGGGCTATTGATCCAGGGAGTTATTCTGATTCCCTGATTGGAGTCGGGAAGGAATCTTTTTCCCCTAAAATAAGAAAAAAAAAATGGCCTTTGCCTCACAGTTTTTTTTTGCCTTCCTCTGGATCAACTTGCAGGATAGCAGGCCGAACTGGATGGACAAATGTCTTTTTTTCAGCCTTATAAACTATGTTAAACAGTTATACTGTAAACTTCCACAGGGCAGGGAGAAAAAGAATGTGACCCTGTGTTAATTGATGACTGCTCCAAGTGCTAATTGGAAAATGTGTTTCCTTTAAGGAGATGAGATTGAAAGAGTGAATTTCACAGGTAAATAAGGGCACACAAAGCCTGGTTACTGACAAATCTCAAGAAAGATTGGCCTTGATACAAACAACTTTCAAAAGAAAGGTGTAAAGCGTATCAAATCATTTTACAGGCAAATGTAAAGGCAGCAGTCTATGTAAAGTTCAACACTCAAGTTGAAGAGAAGTTGGTTGATACAAGGGATTGACCTAAAATATAGATGTAAATCAATATAGATGTAAATTAACTAGAATGGTTAGAAAATATTTGTTTTTTTTTGGAATGGCCGAGTCCTGACCATAACCCTATGAAGATAATATGACATGACCTGTGCACACAAGGCATCCCAGAAATATTGATGAACTAAAACTCATTTAAATGGAAGAGTGGTTCTTGTCTATAATAGTTACTTATATAGATAATTCCAACCTAACCTAGTTTATTTATTTTATGCGCTTGTATAGCACTACTATATTTTGCAGCGTTTTACAGAAATTAGCATTAAGCTGTCCCCAATGGGGCTCACAATCTAAGGTTCCTATCAGGATGTCTTTGGAGTGTGGGAGGAAACCGTAGAAAACCCAGGAAAACATGGGGAGAACATACAAACTCCATGCAGATATTGTCCTTGGTCGGATTCGAACCTAGGACCCCAGAGCAGCTAACCACTGAGCCACCGTGCTGCCCATTAACAATCCTTAGATGTAATGTCACAATGCGACATCACAATATTTATGTTGTGTATGTAGAAATAGCCTACATTTCCTATCAATGGACTGTGCAACTAGAACATACATAAACATCCATCACTTTAAGGGCTGTTTCACATGAACGTGATCGACCTGGGAAAATGGGCCGTGTGTCTGCCTTTACCATGTGTATTGTACTTTTAAAGTACAAGAGATCCGCGATCAGATATGAACTGTCTGCGTTATAAAACATTATGCTAGGGGAGCATGGTTGGTCCAGGAGATCTGGCAGACACAGCGTTTTTTTACTGAGCCGATCATGTTTGTGTGAAACAGCCCTCGTGCAAATTTCACTATATAGTGCTCTGCAGTTAAAGGGGTTATCCGACTCTTGTAACTGTTATCCTATTCTCTGGATAGGTCATAAGCATCTGATTGGTTGGGTCCAAAACCCAGGATCCCTGCCGATCAGCTGTTTGAGAAGGCATCGGTGCTCCTGTGAGTGCTGTTGCCTTCTTGCTGCTTACCGTAGGCCAGTGACGTCACTACCATCGGTCATGTGACCTAGGCATAAGATACACAATGATGTCACAGTACAGGAATAAGATACATAGTGATGTCACAGTACAGGAATAAGGTACACAATGATGTCACAGTACAGGAATAAGATACATAGTGATGTCACAGTACTGGAATAAGGTGCACAATGATGTCACAGTACAGGGATAAGGTACACAGTGATGTCACAGTACAGGGATAAGGTACACAGTGATGTCACAGTACAGGGATAAGACACACAGTGATGTCACAGTACAGGGATAAGGTACTTAGTGATATCACAGTGCAGGAATAATATGCACAGTGATGTCACAGTGTAGGGATAATGTGCACAGTGATGTCACAGTACAGAGTTAATCCATACAATGATACAACACATGGAACAACGCACACAAAAAAGATCACCATGTACCTGTGACCTCACAAACATGATGTCATAGTGCAGGATTAATGGAAAAGGAAATACATCTGAGAAGTCATAAAAAAAAGCTTGGGGCTCTATAGTAAAATGTCTGATGGGGCCACATTAAATTTTCTACCCCAGATTCTGTAGTCATCACTACCTGCGCCTTACATTATATCTGAATGGAAATGGGCCGCCTTAGTTGTTGGGCCCATGACAACTTTTATTTACGCCTGGGTCCCCGGTAGGTACGTCCAGGCTCATGAATAAAAACAGCTACCTTTGTTTTTTAAGTACACATATTTAGTATTGATGTTATATGTGGGACAGTGAGATCATTTTGTTTGTTTGATTACATTAATTGCACTCAATTTTATATGTTTAGTAAGAACAAAAATCGGAATTATATATTTGGCACTATTTAAAAATCCAATCTGTGCTGCAAAAAATGAAAATGTCAAATACAAAAATATTTACCCTCAAAGTCGCCATACTCGCCATGAGATATTAAAGCTTCATATCACCCACTTTCACCATTTTTTTTTTTTCCAATCATTATTTTATTGAAGCATAAAAGTATATATTACAACAAACATATCAAGTATATAGATATAGGAAATGATAAATGATATGACCAATTGCTGGCCACGTAAATGCCTCGGAGGTAGTACGGTATAAAGAAGGCCAAATTAAGTATGACACAACATGTAATAGCTGGTGGAATCTATCAAGATTGAATAAATATAAGTATGTCACACATTTCCAAATAATTGGTCAATTATCCACATTAATAAGGGAAAAGGACAAGACGAGACTCGACAGACCAAGACATAACATGAACAGGAGGTAGGGGAGGGAAAGGGAAGAGTAATGAACTTAACATATCATAGCCATTACTTTAAGAACTGCTAACAGGTATATTACCAGTTGTCAACCACCCAGAGAAATAAGTGGAAGTGCGGAATTGGTTCCATGGATCCCATGTCCTCCAGAATGTCGCTGAAGAATCTGTGTCAGAGGCACTTAACTCTTCCATATGAACTAGAGCATCCATAGCGCCAGACCAGGTTACTCTTAAAAGGCTTTCGGTCGACCGTCATTGGCGGGGAATTATCTGTCTCATAGCTGAAATGAACAGACATAAAGCCCCTTTCTTAATCTGAGATTCGCCCTGAGAATATGGATAGGAGAGCTATCGAAGGATCAGGTATAACAGTAGTTTTGTATAGATAGTTGTATAAAGCAAAAACATCCCGCCATAGGGGGGCCACACCTGGGCAATCCCACCAGATATGTGTCATTGTGCCCTTTGCTGTGAGACACCTCCAGCAGGCATCTGTTACCAAGGGGTAAAACTGGTGCAATCGAACTGGGGTCCTATACCATCTGGTAAGAATTTTATAATTGAGTTCCTGTAAATTACAGGACACAGTTAACTTATGTGTAAAGAGAAGAGATCGAGACCATTGTTCTGCAGAGAAGGTGGATCCCAGTTCTGATTCCCAGTCAGACATAAATTTAAGTTTGGCTCTGTGTGCGCCCGTGGAAGAGCCCTCTTTCTCCCCAGAGTTCAACATGGCATATAGCAAAGAAATAGCGTGACCGGAAGCAGAGCTAGCCGTACACAATTTTTCAAACTCAGTTAAGGGTGGAGAAGACTGCAATCCAGGCATCAGGGAATTAATAAAACTTCATAGCTGAAAATAAAGGAGCCAGCGTCCAGGATTCGATGGTATGATATGAGAGATGTCTTCAAGGGGGAGTAGGCCAGCCTGTATGTATATGTCCATCAACTTAATTGTATGGCTACTTCGGGATCCAAGGGCCGGAAGTCGATTCAGACCAACAGGAAGACCCGGATGGCCCGTAAGTACTGTGAGAAGACTAGGGGCATGTATAAGATTAAGTTTAACGGCAAATTTACTCCAAAGTCTAGCTAAAGAATAGAGAAGCATCGGAGAATGCGAGTCAGGTAATGAATTCAAGGAGGTAGAAGATAGCCAGAAAATTCCGGTAGCTAGGTATGGAGCCAATTCATGCTCAATTTCAACCCATAATTTAGAAGAGCGGTTATGGAATATGTCTAGAACACAGTTCATAACTATTGCTCTATAATATTAGAGGAAATTTGGCAATCCTGTACCTTCTGAGGATTTAGAACGGGATATCAAATTGTAACCAAGTCTAGCCCTGGGTTTCTTCCAAACAAAAGCCGAAATCATTCTCTTAAGTCTTGTAAAATAAGTGAGGGGGATTGCGCATGGGATCGTCTGAAACAAATATAAAAGGCGCGGCAAAATATCCATTTTAACAGCATTAATCCGTCCAAACCATGAGATCTGAAGCGGGACCCATTTCTAGATACTGGATTCAATGGATTTAAGCATGGGTAAGTAATTAAGCATAAACACGTGTGATAAGTTCGCCGGGATAAGAACCCCCAAATATTTAATGTAGTGAGAGGCCCACCTAAAAGAGAAAGATTCTTTAAGGTAGTCCGCTTCCCGACGGGGTATATTGATATTCAAGATCTCTGATTTCTGCACGTTAACTTTAAAGTTGCTAAGGCGACCAAAGAGGTCAAATTCTTGGAGAATCGAGGGCAGTCCTATTCTGGGAGAGGTCAAGTATATAAGCAGGTCGTCCGCAAACAAGGATAACTTATGCTCTGTTTTACCAAGCCTAACACCTGAGATCGAGGGGTTCGCAGGGAGGGCATTCCATCACTAATGTATATAAAAATTTATATCCTGATCATGTAAAGAACAATGCATAGATGTTTGTATTTCATTTACTTATGGATACTGTTGGTGAAAAATTTAATAAAAATTATGTGAAACAAAAAAAAATGTATATAAAAAAGGCGACAGGGGACACCCCTGACGGGTACCGTTTCGTATATCAAACGGGGCAGATAAAAGACCGTTAACACGAACACATGCCGAGGGCGAAGAGTAAAGAGCTAATATCCTATAAATCATTCTGTCTCCCAGACCTATGTGTCGCAGAGTCTCCTCCAGGAACCGCCAGTTTACACTGTCGAATGCCTTCTCCGCGTCTACAGTGAGAAGGCACAAAGGTATTTTAAGTTGTTGCGATCTCGCTATCAATCCTAATGTTTTAAGTGTATTGCCGCGAGCTTCACGTCTCGGGATAAATCCAACTTGCTCCTTGTGGATACAACCTGGGATGTGGGGGTGGAGTCTCAAGGCCAAGAGCTTGGCATACATCTTGAGATCCACATTGAGCAAGGAGATAGGCCTGTAATTGGAACAAGTCGCAGGGTCTCTGCCTGGCTTGGGAATGACCGTGATATGTGCCTGGAGAGCTTGACGTGTGAAGGCGCAGTCCTGTGAGATGGAGTTAAAGGTCCCAACAAGTGTAGGGGTTAGCTCCTCCCGAAGGATTTTATAAAATCTAGAGGTCATCCCGTCTGGGCCCGGGGATTTCCCGTTCTTCAGATCTTTGATCACTGCTCCTAATTCAAAGGGGGTAAAATCATCTTCTAATGTGACCGTATCTGTGGCGGGTATGGGGGTGGGGCCAAATTGAGACAGATAGTTACGAGCATCTTCTCTATGTGAGGGTTCTTACGAGGAATCTAATGTTTGAAGATTGTATAAAGAAGCATAATAAGACCTGAATTCTGAAGTGTTGTCTAGAGGATTATGTACGGAGCCTCCCGATCGTGTGTTGATTGAAGGTACATGAGTTAGCGTTGTTCGGGGATGCAATGCTTGGGCCAGCCAACTACCGCACTTGTCTCCATATTCAAAGAATCCATGCCTAATTTTGTCCCTAATACATAGTGACTTCTGGTTTAGAATTTGGAGTATTTGTTGTTGCACTAGGGAAATGTCCGATTTTAGAACATCTGAAGGGGAAGTTTTATTTTGATTTTCCTTCAGGGTGAGATCAGACAAGAGAGATCTCAATTTATGGGAGCATTCTTTTTTCAGTCTAGTACCATGGGAAATAAATATGCCCCGTAGCACGCATTTGAGAGCTTCCCATTTTATAGGGGGGTCCGTCAAATCCGCTCGATGATCACTACCAAAATCTGAGATAGCTTTCCTAATATCTGTCAGGCAAGCTAAATATGAGAGCAAGTTATCATTTAATCTCCACGAGAAAGGACGTGGGCAAGAGGGCTGGGAAGAAATAAGGCCAAATACAGGCTCATGATCAGACCATAAGCGAGTGTCAATGGAGCATCTAGGACCAGAGTCCAACAGTTGCTGAGAGATAAATATGTGGTCAAGTCTACCATAACTATTGTGGATTGGGGAATGGAAGCTATAATCCCTGACACCTGGATGCAGAATACGCCACAAATCTACCAGACGAAGTGTCATGAGTTCAGATTTGAATCTGCGAAGAGAACTCGAGGAGATTGAGGACCTACCAGAGGAGGAGTCCATCTTCGGATCCATCACCAAGTTGAAGTCACCTCCAAGGATGATCGGGGAGCCATCAGCAAATTTGGACAATTTTTTCAAGATCTTGGATCCAAAAGTAATCTGCCCCTGGTTAGGGAAATAAGCATTAGCAACAGTGACAATAGAACGATCTACCGAAAGCTTAATAAATATAAACCTGCCTTTCAAGTCTATCTCAGAGGATAAGACCGCATGACGGAATGACTTGTGTAACCCTATGGAGACACCCCCAGACCTTCCGGTAGGATTGGGACCATGGAACCATGTCTGGTAATATCTATTAGTGCATTTGGGCACGGCTCGGAAGCTAGTAAGGTCATCCAGGGATCTGAACACTGCTGATTTCCCATCTTTAGAAGCAGATAGTTGAAACGGATATCCCCATCTGTACGGTATGTCCTTAGCTTTAAGCAACGCTAAAAGTGGTTTCAGGGCTTTACGTAGCTGCAGGGTACGTCTTGCTAGATCTTGTAGTATGATGATCTCTTTTTCAGCATGCATGGTTTTCCCTGCGTTTCTGGACGCTTCCTTATCTTTGTAGAAGTGAATCCGACAGATGACATTGCCAGGGCGATTAGGATCACTCAGTTTAGGACCTAGGGCTCTATGTATGCGATCAATTTCAAGGGATTGTCCCGGATCTCTGGTCAATAAAGTATTGAAGAAGGAGATAGCCCATTTTTCCAGGTCTTGCTGAAAAATATCTTCAGGGAGTCCCCTAATGCGCAGGTTGTTCCTCCTGTTTCTATTTTCAATATCGTCCAAATGAGTGAGGATATCCTGTATCTGGACCGAGTGTGTCTGGATAGCTTGTTGGTGGGAATCTAGGACCAGTAATACTTGATCCTGCATTGTTTCAACCTCTTCCACCCTCTGACCCAGGACTCTAGGAGAGTGGCCTTGAGCTGCTGCGGAGGCCGTCCCTGCAAACGAGGGAGACGAAGCGTCCGACGAACCGGAGCTAGCTGCTGCAGCGTATGAGGCCGGAGAGCTGGTGAGTGTACCTCTTGCTGGCTGTGGTGAAGCCGAGGCCTGTGAGTCCGGTCCCTTATGGCACGAAGGGGACGCCGCTCTGCGCTGTCTCTACGCCATCTTGGGGGAATCGTCTCTCTCCTGGTGAGCGTCTGGCTGGCTTGATGAGGCAAAGAAGCGGGATATGGCTCCCGATTTGCGCTGGATCGGAGCAGGGGTAGATGAGGGTCTCCTCCTGCGACCTTTCATGTGGCTGGCGGGGTCTGTGTTGTCCTGTAAGGGCTGTGTGAGCTGGAGTCTTTCAGGAGCCGAGGTGAAGCACGTCTTACTCCGCCATTGGCAAGCTCCGCCCCCCCCCACTTTCACAATTTTAGATATAAATTACATAAAAATACTAACAACTGGTATCTTTGTCTGTAAATGTCTGAACTATAAAAATATAAAAGTATTTATCCTGTATGATGAACGCTGTAACAGAAAAGATTATAGTGCCTGGAACATTGGTTTAGGTCACCTCGCCCCCTTCTCAAAAAAATAATAAATAAAAAGTTATCAAAAACTTGCATATTTCCCCAAATAGGGTATACCCCCCAAAACGTCAGAATACGGCAACACCAAGCAAAACATAAGAAATACTCTATACATTTGATATCACTGTAGTCATACTGACCCGCAGAATAAAGGTGGCATGTTCTAACGCTGTAAAAACAAAACTCAGAAATGAATGGCAGAGGTGCCTTTTTTTTTTACAATTTCACTTAATCAAGAATTTTTTCCTTGTTTTTCTATACAAGATATAGTAAATGAAATAGTGGCCTTATAAACCTTTATCTTCATTTCTTTTTCCAAGAGTCATAACATTTACCTGCGCACTCTGACACTGGCCAGTCACTGCTCCCAGACCGTGCATTGACACGCCCTTTGTCACAGGGAATTCATACATTTTCAGGAGGAATAACAGAGGGATGGTACAATGCAGAGCTCTACGAAAAAATGCTCCAGAATTGTTACATTTTGGACGTAAAACAGACGTGTCAGGAGAGGTGACAGGTCCCTTTTAAACAAGGAGAAAGCTACAAACTCCATATACAAGCTATTATGTTATAAGAACCTCCAGGATTACAGCTGCCTTTAGATAAGTGTAGAGGTTGCTGGGAGTTTACTAAAACTGAGCTCATTATCAGAGATCACAGATGATCAATACACAGGAAAGGAAACCTGCAGTTCCTGCATCTGCTCCGATCGAATACACGAGCTGCAGAAGTCCTCACTTCACATCTAAAAGCCAGTAATCCTTATCCAACTACATAAAATGCCCACCAAAATTACAATATTACAAATGCTATATCTGCCAATTAATCTGGTAATATGTGCAATATCTCTGCTTGTTTGGCTCCAGCAAAACCTCCCACCAAATAATGATCCTTTTAAAACCAGGAGGATCATTATTGGATGTAATGGAAAGACATGACAAGGGCATTGTGATTTCTTTCCATTATCCCATCCCCTTAGGCCTCATGCACACAACCGTTTTTTTTTAAGGTCCGCAAAAACGGGGTCCGTAGGTCCGTGATCCGTGACCGTTTTTTCATCCGTGGGTCTTCCTTGATTTTTGGAGGATCCATGGACATAAAAAAAAAGTCATTTTGGTGTCCGCCTGGCCGTGCGGAGACAAACGGATCCGTCCTGAATTACAATGCAAGTCAATGGGGACGGATCCGTTTGGCGTTGACACAATATGGTGCAATTTCAAACGGATCCGTCCCCATTGACTTTCAATGTAAAGTCAGGAGTCCCTATTATACCATCGGATCAGAGTTTTCTCCAATCCGATGGTATATTTTAACTTGAAGCGTCCCCATCACCATGGGAACGCCTCTATGTTAGAATATACTGTCGGATATGAGTTAGATCGTCAAACTCAGATCCGACACTATATTCTAACACAGAGGCGTTCCCATGGTGATGGGGACGCTTCAAGTTAGAATATACTAAGAACTTTGTACATGACTGCCCTCTGCTGCCTGGCAACACCCGATCTCTTACAGGGGGCTGTGATCCGCACAATTAACCCATCAGGTGCCGCACCTGAGGGGGGTTAATTGTGCGTATCATAGTCCCCTGTAAGAGATCAGGGGCTGCCAGGCAGCAGGGGGCAGACCCCCCTCGGCCCCCCTCCCTCCCTCTATTGTATTAATTTCATTGGTGGCCAGTGTGCGGCCCCCTCCCTCCCTCTATTGTATTATTTTCATTGGTGGCACAGTGTGCGGCCCCCCTCCCTCCCTCTATTGTATTATTTTCATTGGTGGCACAGTGTGCGGCCTCCCCTCTCCCCCGATCATTGGTGGCAGCGGAGAGTTCCGATCGGAGTCCCAGTTTAATCGCTGGGGCTCTGATCGGTAACCATGGCAACCAGGACGCTACTGCAGTCCTGGTTGCCATGGTTACTTAGCAATATTAGAAGCATCATACTTACCTGCTGCGCTGTCTGTGACCGGCCGGAAGCTCCTCCTACTGGTAAGTGACAGGTCTGTGCGGCGCATTGCTTAATGATCTGTCACTTACCAGTAGGAGGAGCTCCAGGCCGGTCACAGACAGCGCACAGGTAAGTATGATGCTTCTAATATTGCTAAGTAAGGGGAGGCTGCACACTGTGCCACCAATGAAAATAATACAATAGAGGGAGGGGGGGTGGGGGGGGGGCCGCACACTGTGCCACCAATGAAAATAATACAATAGAGGGAGGGAGGGGGAGGCCGGGGGGGGGCCGTACTGGCCACCAATGAAATTAAAACTGGGGAGGGAGGGGGGTCTGCCCCCTGCTGCCTGGCAGCCCCATATCTCTTATAAGGGGCTATGATATGCACAATTCACAATCACAGCGCCCTGTAAGAGATCGGGTGCTGCCAGGCAGCAGGGGGCAGTCATGTACACAGTTCGTAGTATATTCTAACTAGAAGCGTCCCCATCACTATGGGAACGCCTCTGTGTTAGAATATACTGTCGGATATGAGTTTTCACGAAGTGAAAACTCATCTCTGAAAAAGCTTTTATGCAGACGGATCTTCGGATCCGTCTGTATGAAAGTAACCTACGGCCACGGATCGCGGACGCGGATGCCAATCTTGTGTGCATCCGTGTTCTTTCACGGACCCATTGACTTGAATGGGTCCGTGAACCGTTGTCCGTCAAAAAAATAGGACAGGTCATATTTTTTTGACGGACAGGAAACACGGATCACGGATGCGGCTGCAAAACGGTGCAATGGGTCCGCGAAAAAAAACGGAAAACGGCACAACGGCCACGGATGCACACAACGGTCCTGTGCATGAGGCCTAAGGCTACTCTCACACTTGCGTTGTTGTTTTCCGGTATTGAGATCCGGCAGAGGATCTCAATACCGGAAAAAAAAACAGTTCTCATGCATCAGGATGTCTTCCTTTCTGTCAGCATTCCGTTTTGTGGCTGCAAGCTGCGGTTCTGTCTGGTCATAAAAACTTTAAAAAAAAACGATCCAACACAGGAGCCTACAAAAACGAATCCGACACCCCTTGACTTTCAATGTATTTAGTGATGGATCCGTTTTTCCCCGTTTTGATTTCACACAACCGCATCCTAACGGAACAGAGGTATCCTGATGTGTAAAATCAAAACAGATCCGTTTAATTCTGGTGTTGAGATCCTCTGCCGGACTTCAATACCGGAATTAACAACGCAAGTGTGAAAGTAGCCTAAAAAAAAGACGTTACACCGACTGGAACGAATCATCCATTTGTTAAATATTATAAAATGTTTAAAAAAATTAAAACAATGACATCCTAGCAAAACAACCTCACCATTGCAGACATATTAAACTGAATAATAGTTGGTATCACTGTAATTGTACTGACCTAGAGTATAAATTTATTATGTAAAGTAAATGTTGCAAAATTTACAACTTAAAAACTCAGTGGCAGTATTGCTGTTTTTTCCCATCCCGCCCCCCAGAAATAGTTAATAAACATTAACCTTTAAGTTATTTGTTCCCCAAAATAATGCCAAAACTGCAACTCAAAAGAGCCCTCACATGGCTACATTGATGGAAAAATTAAAAAAGTTATAGCTCTTGGAATGCAATGATAAAAAAAAAATTGCTTGGTCACTAGGACCCTACAGGGAGTGCAGAATTATTAGGCAAGTTGTATTTTTGAGGATTAATTTTATTATTGAACAACCATGTTCTCAATGAACCCAAAAAACTCATTAATATCAAAGCTGAATATTTTTGGAAGTAGTTTTTAGTTTGTTTTTAGTTTTAGCTATTTTAGGGGGATATCTGTGTGTGCAGGTGACTATTACTGTGCATAATTATTAGGCAACTTAACAAAAAACAAATATATACCCATTTCAATTATTTATTTTTACCAGTGAAAAAATATAACATCTCAACATTCACAAATATACATTTCTGACATTCAAAAACAAAACAAAAACAAATCAGTGACCAATATAGCCACCTTTCTTTGCAAGGACACTCAAAAGCCTGCCATCCATGGATTCTGTCAGTGTTTTGATCTGTTCACCATCAACATTGCGTGCAGCAGCAACCACAGCCTCCCAGACACTGTTCAGAGAGGTGTACTGTTTTCCCTCCTTGTAAATCTCACATTTGATGATGGACCACAGGTTCTCAATGGGGTTCAGATCAGGTGAACAAGGAGGCCATGTCATTAGATTTTCTTCTTTTATACCCTTTCTTGCCAGCCACGCTGTGGAGTACTTGGACGCGTGTGATGGAGCATTGTCCTGCATGAAAATCATGTTTTTCTTGAAGGATGCAGACTTCTTCCTGTACCACTGCTTGAAGAAGGTGTCTTCCAGAAACTGGCAGTAGGACTGGGAGTTGAGCTTGACTCCATCCTCACCTCGAAAAGGCCCCACAAGCTCATCTTTGATGATACCAGCCCAATCCAGTACTCCACCTCCACCTTGCTGGCGTCTGAGTCGGACTGGAGCTCTCTACCATTTACCAATCCAGCCACGGGCCCATCCATCTGGCCCATCAAGACTCACTCTCATTTCATCAGTCCATAAAACCTTAGAAAAATCAGTCTTGAGATATTTCTTGGCCCAGTCTTGACGTTTCAGCTTGTGTGTCTTGTTCAGTGATGGTCGTCTTTCAGCCTTTCTTACCTTGGCCATGTCTCTGAGTATTGCACACCTTGTGCTTTTGGGCACTCCAGTGATGTTGCAGCTCTGAAATATGGCCAAACTGGTGGCAAGTGGCATCTTGGCAGCTGCACGCTTGACTTTTCTCAGTTCATGGGCCGCACACTGTGCCACCAATGAAAATAATACAATAGAGGGAGGGAGGGGGGCCGAGGGGGGTCTGCCCCCTGCTGCCTGGCAGCCCCTGATCTCTTACAGGGGACTATGATACGCACAATTAACCCCCCTCAGGTGCGGCACCTGATGGGTTAATTGTGCGGATCACAGCCCCCTGTAAGAGATCGGGTGTTGCCAGGCAGCAGAGGGCAGTCATGTACAAAGGTTTTTCCACACGCTTCTTGCGACCCTGTTGACTATTGTGAATGAAACACTTGATTGTTCGATGATCACGCTTCAGAAGCTTTGCAATTTTAAGAGTGCTGCATCCCTCTGCAAGATATCTCACTATTTTTGACTTTTCTGAGCCTGTCAAGTCCTTCTTTTGACCCATTTTGCCAAAGGAAAGGAAGTTGCCTAATAATTATGCACACCTAATATAGGGTGTTGATGTCATTAGACCACACCCCTTCTCATTACAGAGATGCACATCACCTAATATGCTTAATTGGTAGTAGGCTTTCGAGCCTATACAGCTTGGAGTAAGACAACATGCATAAAGAGGATGATGTGGTCAAAATACTCATTTGACTAATAATTCTGCACGCAGTGTATATGTATAAAGGTGGAGGGTGTCGAAGGAAAATTACGGGGGTAATTTACGGGGGAGTAGGGTTGTAATAAATATAAGTTATATTCGACTGAGAATACATGGCCGCATGCAAGCACCATACGGAGCCACCACACAGTAGTACATGCGATGCTGATAGCACCGCGATAGGAACCATAGGGACTTTATGTGACAAGTCACGGAACAATTTTTTTGATGACCACCTTGATCCTTCCATGTTGGTTCTACATACAATGGGGCATTAACTACACCTTTTTATTGTCCCACCAAAGAGCACCTGATATCAGAATTATAGTGTTAATTGATTGTTTTATGGTTTGGACCGCAGCGTCAAGTTCTTTTGGCACTGTGTGAGATTGTGAAACAGCTCTTATTGCATGAACACTGTTATTTTGCTGTTTGGCCACAAGAGGCCGCTGTTTCCCCACACAGCTAAACAGACTGCTCAGATTTAAATATTCATAGGAGGTGGAGCTGTGTGTCTAGAGGAAGGAAGCTGGCGTCCATCTTAGTTGCAGACTGGCAAAGTGTGTGAGAGAAGAAATCCATTAACATCCAAGCGAGGAGTCACCCTTTTGCGACCAGGACTGCATCTAAGTGAAGCTGATCGTGTCAAGGACCCGGATCCCGTCCAGGAGAAGGAGTACAGCTGCCAGGATCGCTGATGAGAACTGAAGAGCAAAGCAACGGACCCTGCGGTACCGCACGTGTGTTGGATCAGCCTTTGTTCAGTTCGCAGTCATCAGTGGAGATAGAGCAGACCCGGGTCGGTAAGACAAAGCGTGCACGCACCTCAATATAAGATTGGCGCCTAAATACTAGAGACTGAGACCAAACCTGCCGTAAGTTAGTTAGTGTTGCTGAGTGGCAGGCTACCAAGAATTGTTGCTTGTTTATCACAAGGACTTATCAATGAAAGTTTTGGTTAGCTCCGAGAACAGAGAGGACTTCACCATAATCTCTAGTTACCCCAGCTTGTTTATCGGGAGTGATATATATTAGGCACGTGCCACATTACAGTTTGGGAAAAGGAAAGGGGATAGCACTGTATAGTCTGGTAAGATTGTAAGCTGCTGTGTTGCACCGCGGGCTAGCCTGTATCTCACACACACACGATTGCTCCTGTTCTTCAGGGTAATAACAGGTATGGCGAGGCAGAGTTAACTCTGCTCGCAGTAGGTAAATTGCGCAAGTGTTTTCCGGCTACCATCGTAGGGCGTCGTGCTGTGCGACACAGGGGTCTCAGCCTCCGGGCTGAGTGTATGTAATCTGATTTTATGTTCACTGCATTTGGGATTGTGTTTGATATCCCGTAACAGTAAAACAAAGTCTGTTCCACAAGAGCTGGTGTCAGAGTCGTTTTCCTTGTTCGTGACTTCGCTGTATCCTGGGGAGCCCATCCCAGTACACGGCTTACAACTGGAATATTCTAATGTCATCCCTGGTATTGTTATTGCATAAAAGTATGTGCAGCTGCCAAAGCTGGGGAGCCACATGCAGGAGGCCGGAGACCCATATGTGACAACACTGGTTTACTACATTAGTACAACATCTATACAGATTTAAAGGAAATATATTACCTATGTTTTCTTTTAACTAACTAAAACCAAATGCTGAAATGTACGGTATTTGTTTTATAGCGTTCCTATTTCATGATTTTTCTATTGTGTGTCCTTTACATGATTACGGGCCAACCATCTTGCCCGTGCTGCCTAACAGCCTTCAGAGATATACTTTATAGCAGTCACCATGGAATCTGTACACTTAGAGATGTTCATTGACTTGAGAGAGTGTTCTATGAGTGCTGTGGGAACTGTTGAAAGGTCATTGCCCAGGGAGGGGGAGGAGGTGAACTTTGTCTATCAACTAGATTAATTAAAAACATGTTTAACATTTGGAGGTGGGTCATATTCTTTTGAATATATTCCAGAGGGCGGCATTTCAGAGTGATGATCACAGAGTAGACTTAAAGAGGACCTTTCACCGATCCTGACATTGTGAACTAAGTATCATGACATATACAGCGGTGACCAGGGATCTCACTGCACTTACTATTATCCTTGGGTGCCGCTCCGTTCTCCCGTTATGTCCTCCGGTATGTTCGGGGACTTGGTTATAGTAGGTGGAGACTTAGGGGCGTCTCCTTCTCCTAGGCTGTAGCACTGGCCAATCGCAGCGCAGAGCTCACAGCCTGGGAGAAAAAAACCTCCCAGGCTGTGAGCTCTGCGATGCGATTGGCCAGCGCTACAGCCTAGGAGAAGGAGACGCCCCTAAGTCTCCGCCTACTATAACCAAGTCCCCAAACATACCGGAGGACATAACGGGAGAAGGGAGCGGCACCCAAGGATAATAGTAAGTGCAGTGAGATCCCTGGGCGCCGCTGTATATGCCATGATACTTAGTTCACAATGTCAGGATCGGTGAAAGGTCCTCTTTAAGAGTCTGTGGCTCAGGGTTAAACATTGCCCACTTATTGCATTGTATTATCAGATTGGAATGGTCAAAAATGGCGCAGTTGTAACTGGATTACTACTGAGTTTAGGAAAACCAACAAAGGCAACAGTTTTTAAAGAGTTGTCACGCATATTGTGGCACATTCACTTTAAAGCGTTGTTATGTTCAGAAAAATAATTGAATTTTAATAAATACCCAATTAGGGTATTCTGAGTTAATTATGGAGGGAAGTGCAACTTTCATAGGTAAATGGTCTCATGTCATATCATAGTGTATCATAGTGTGAGACGTTTTTGAGCATACATCATATTTAAAGGGGTAATCACATCATCAAACAGAGTAGCAAAACCCTAGGCACCTCTGTCCGCCACATAGGATAGGTATTTCCATCTCAGTCAGAAATGGTTGAGATGGGAACACCCCTTTAATGTCTTCTTACACATGACCCAATTGTTTTATTTTGTATAGAAGTATTGAACTATCCTGTCTGCTAGCATTTAGAGAATCTACAAATATATGCGGTCTTAATATTTTGGAGATGTCAGAGGTCCTTTATAGTCTATTCTGTTCATCAACTCCTATTTAAGTGACTTTGGAGTGTAGTGCCCTGGAGCAAGGGTACTTTGGAGTATGGACATTTGTCAAAATTCCCCCCTTTGCTGCTATGGAAAGCCATCAACCCCCTACTTTAGTGCACTTTGAAGGGTTAACTTGCACTATGATTTTTATGCCATTGTTTACACTTATACTGTTTTATATTGTTTTTTAAATCAAATCGTTTTTATTGAACAATAAAAACATAGTAAAACATAAAACAATACATTGTATTTTCCTTTCTTTACATTATCCACCGTGTGGAATCAGTGAACAACAGTAATCATAGACATACCAACACACAGTTTTATCACGTACCTATACATTGCGTGTACACATGCTAAAACAAATATTTTAGACATAGAATTACCAATATCTTAACCTTCACAACATCCCTCCCCCCCTCACCCTGCCCTAACCCCCCCTACCCTAACAACTGGTCTTAACCATCACGAGCCTATAAAACCACATGGGTATGAGATAACCATTCACTCCACATTTTATCAAACTTCTGAGGACACCCTCTCTTCACATACACCCCTTTTTCAAGTATCAGCATGTCATGCACTTTCCGTTCAAACTCACTCAGTGTAGGCGGACTTCCCTGGATCCACCTCATAGCAATCAGTTTCCTGGCCACATATAGCAATCTCCCCACAGCTACCTTAACCGATTCAGTCCCTCTAATCTCAGACACATACCCCAGAATACACACCTTAGGATCTTTTTGAATTTTCAATGTCAGTTTGCTATTAATCATATTCCTAACATCCTCCCAATAATTACCAACTACTGGACAAGACCACAGCATATGCAACAAGTCTGCACCATCTTCCATACACTTTGGACACTTGTCATCACTTCTCACTCCTATCTTTTTCAGAAACACCGGTGTTTTGTACACTCTATGTATGATAAATAGTTGGGACAGTTTGCCCTGTTCGCTCAAGGACACCTTGGGGACTCCTTCCAATATATCTTCCCACTTATCCTTAGACATATCTCCCACGTCAGCCTCCCATTTTTTCATTCTTGAAAGCGGATACCCCTCTAAGAATTTTTCCAGTAAAAGAGCGTACACCTGTGATATTAACCCTATTTTTCCCCCACCTGTCGGAAGAACAAGCTTATGGACCACCTCCATTTGAGCTATCTCACATCCTTTCCGCAACGTGACCTCAAGGGCATGCCTTATTTGAAGATATTTATAGAACCGCTCCCTAGGGATATTAAATTCCTGCTGCAGGTTTTGAAATGACTTACATATCTTGTCCTTAATAAATTGGCCAATTCTCGTCACTCCATAAGTTTCCCAGTTCCTAAGTCCTGGTATGGCAAATAGTTCTGGCAACAAGTGGTTCTTTCCAATAGGGGAAAGTTCACTAATACCACCCACTCCTCTTAGCTGCTTCACTTTTGCCCAAACTTTTTTCATAAGTTCAATAAGAGGGAGTTTTTCCCTCCCTGCATGCATTCCTGAGCCTTCCAGAATGCCCATGAGGTCACGACTGCCCAGCCAATGCTGCAATATCTGCCCAGTCATGTCCGGTGCTTGTAGATCAATCCATCCCTTAAAATGCTGACATTGGGAAGCCAAAAAATAAATCCATGCGTTAGGGACAGCTAGGCCCCCTTCCGACTTAGAATACTGTAATGTCTCCAGTTTGATCCTAGCCTGTCCATACTTCCAAGTAAGATCTCTAAATATAGAGTGAATTTTCTTGAATCTATCCAGAGGGATCCATACGGGAGCATTATTCAGTACATATAGCAACTGGGGCATCATAACCATTTTTAAAAGGTTAACTCTACCTACCACCGAAAGAAAGAGTCTACACCATGACCTCACTTTAAGCCTAAAAGTAGCCAGCAATGGGGACAGATTAAGTTCTTCAAAATCCGATAGCCTCGGTGTTATATGCAATCCCAGATATTTAAATTTATCCACCCAGGGCACCAAACTATCTACTTGTCTGCCTGACAGGGCCTGCCCATCAATTGGCATCAAAGAGGATTTTTGCCAATTTATCCGAAGTCCAGAAAAGCTACCAAATCTGTCAATCAATGCCATGGCCGCATCCAGGGACGCACCAGTATCGCCCATGAAAAGTAGAGTATCATCAGCATACATAGCCACTTTATTGTGCAGCCCGCCGTATCTAAACCCCTCTATACTTGTTGATAAGCGAATATGCGCCGCAAGTGGCTCTATTGCAAGAGCAAACAATAAGGGCGACAATGGGCATCCCTGCCTGGAGCCCCTGGCAAGGGGAAAACAATCTGACAACCCTCCATTAGCTCTAATTCTCGCCTTAGGACTAGAATACAGGACCTGTACCCACTGAATGAACCGCTCACCAAAGCCCATAGTTCTCAGGACCCCCCACAAATACCTCCATTCCACACTGTCAAACGCCTTAGCGGCGTCAAGCGCAAGCAAGGCCCTGTCTCCACTGTTATCCGCCGGAATGTTTAAACTAGTGTACAGCCTACGAAGATTAATAGCCGTCGATTTCCCTGGCATAAACCCCGTCTGATCCGGGTGTACTATGGTCAGAATCACCTTGGACAGCCTGTTCGCCAACACCTTCGCCAGGAGCTTAACATCAGCCGTGAGAAGTGAAATTGGCCTGTAGGAATCCGGTATTTTAGGATCCTTTCCAGGTTTAGGTATAACCACAATTATAGCTTCCTGCATCGAATGTGGTAACGAGCCTGCCTCCAATGAGTGCTCAAACACCTTAAGTAATTCAGGGAGTAATATCCCCTGCAGCTTTTTGTATACCTCTACTGGGAGACCATCAGCTCCAGGCGCCTTACCACTTGCCATGTCCCCAAGTGCAGCTTCCAGTTCCTCAAGTGTAATCAGCTCCTCCAGCCTCTCTCTATCCTCTTCTGACAGCACCGATAGCTGTGCCTCCCCTAGGAAATCATTCAGAGCCTCATCAGAACTAGATCCAGTGGAAGTATATAGAGATACATAAAAGCTTTTTAGAATATCTAATATTCCTTTTGTGTCCTGGCTACTGTTCCCCATGTCATGTCTCAGTTCCTGAATGCAAGAGGAGCCCCTCTGGGCCTGCGAGACCACCGACAACAAATGACCCACCTTCTCTCCTTCATCAAAAGATCTCTGACGATAAAAGCTTCTCTTTCTATCTGCGGCCTGGACTAAATGACATCTCAGCTGCTCCTGAGCTACCGCCAGCGCCTCACTACTAACCGTGGTGGGGGATCTACTAAACTCTCTCTCAGCCTCAGCCACTAGTACATGCGCCTTAACATCCGCCTCCCTGGATCTGGATTTATGCTTGTTAATTTCTTTCATCAAAACTCCCCTCAGGAATGCTTTCATGGCGTCCCATACACCTGGTATCGAAGCCGACCCTGTATTGATATCAAAAAATTCCTTAATTTCCAGAGAAATCCCAGACAGGTCACCCAACACATTCAGCCAATAAGAATTACACTTCCACAGCCTCGGTCCCTGTCTGAGCACCCCCAGGCACAAGTCAATCTGCACCAGAGAATGGTCCGACAACGATCGAGGATGATAAACGACATCCTTAACCAGTGGTAGCATTATGTCGTTAACAAGGGCCAAATCTATACGCGATAGCGAATGGTGCGTGGCTGATCTACACGAGAATTCACGCTTATCAGGGTTACGCAATCTCCATACATCCTGTACTCCTACTTCACCCAAAATATTCCTGAGAGCCGCACTCCCCGGTGAACCACCTGCTCCTTCCACCCGGCATCTATCTAGGGAGTCATTCAGCGTGCAATTGAAGTCCCCTACCAATAGCCACGGCAACCCAGGGAAGTCCGCCACAAAGCCCATGATCTCTCTTATTAATGGGGACGCAAACGGTGGAGGCACATACACAGACACCAGCACCACCTGTATTCCATCCACCTTACACACAACACACACATATCTACCCTCAGCATCCACACAATCCTGCATATGTTCATACCTAATACTACTATGCACAATCATACTTACACCTCTAGAATGAGAGGAATGAGTTGAATGTAACGCATGGAACACCCAATTTTTACTCATCCAGTGTAAATTTTCTCCAGTCAAATGCGTTTCCTGAAGGCAACATATAGCCGGCTGAAACCGCCCCAAGTATTAAAAAATGCACTGCCTTTTCCGTGCATCCGCCATCCCTCTCACATTCCAACTTAAGACTCTAATCACCTGTGACATGGTAAAACTTTAAACCATATTTGAATCTCACAGCCCACTCAGACAACATTTGCTCATAGTTCAAGACCTTAACCCTTCCCCCCAACCTTCTCCCTGCCCCCCCACCCCCCTCCCTCCCTCTCATAGTCAGGTTACTGTAACTGGGGATCACTGTTCCCTCAGAATCCACTTCACACATTAAAACAGGGCAATCCGAGAGCAACCTGCCCCCCAACCTACAATAAACATAACAGTTTATAACACGTTTCCTCAGGTAGAGAATCCTCCCCACATCTGAGAAATATATTTTACTTTCTTTACCGCCTGCTCCCTCCTCAGGAACTACCATGTGGTAGCATTACATAATACACTCCTTAACTGGTGCAACATTTAAAGCAATCCTAGAGTGCAAATGCATATATAAAGTGAACATAAGAAACATATATCTGCCTCCTTCAAGTGTCCAGGGCTCCACTTCTCAATTGTCGCTCGTGGACGTCCAGCCACTGCGCCGCCTCCTCCGGATCTTCAAAAAATCTGGTGGATCCCAATGCCACCACACGCAGTTTAGCAGGAAACAGCATAGCGTACTGGACTTGTAGAGCTCTCAGCCTTTTCTTTATATCCATAAATCTACTTCGCCTCCGCTGCACTTCGTTGGAATAATCCGGAAATATGGACACTTTAACCCCATTCAGGACCATCTCCTCATTGTCCCTTGATTGCCGCAGGATAGTGTCCCGGTCTTTAAAATGCAGAATCTTCGCCAGTATGGGACGGGGAGGTCTGCCAGGCGGAAGCGGCCGCATGGGGACTCTGTGCGCCCGCTCCACCGCATATAAGGAAGATAGACCTTTTTCATGAAATAGTTGATGTAACCATTTTTCCACAAATTCGGTGGCATTATCCCCCTCCGTCTTCTCTGGCATACCCACAATCCGCAGATTATTCCTTCTGGACCTGTTCTCCAGATCATCCGTTTTGGCGTATAAAGCAGCTATATCTTTAGCAGTTGTTTTTGCCGCCATTTGCAAAGGCTGAATAACGTCCTCAATGGTGGACACCCTCTTCTCCAATTCAGAGGTGCGTTCTGA
This sequence comes from Bufo bufo, assembly GCF_905171765.1. NCBI lineage: Eukaryota > Metazoa > Chordata > Amphibia > Anura > Bufonidae > Bufo > Bufo bufo. The sequence continues at coordinate 342,221,208 of NC_053394.1, forward strand.
AATTTTGTGTAGGTCATGCCTAATTAAAGACACATCCGACCTCAGGCTGCCAACTTGCACTGTAAGCACCTTCAGTGTGCTGTTACAACTGGCCACAGCGGCCATGATATCTTTTAAAGTAGGCTCTGCATCAACCACAGCTTTAGGGCCTACCGCGTCTTTTGCCGGCCGTGCAGGGGTTAATGGCGGCCAATTCACCGCATCTAGGGCCTCCCCATCGGTGGATCCATCCTTCTGTCCAGAGGAGATATGAGCGTCCATCTCCTTTTCCTCGGTCCAGTCTCCCACATCGCTATCCGTGCGAGCAAACCTGCTCAGCTTTGCGGCCGCAGTCTGGCTCAGCTTGGGCTGTAAGGCCGGCCCCTCTTCTTCCTCGGCGCCATGCCGGCTCACCTCTGGCCTGTCGGATCGCGGCCCTTTACCGGACTTCCTCGGCATGTCGGCGCTCAGTAATTTACCACAGCACCCTCCTGTCGTCTCTCAACCACCAGGTAAGGAAGGATCAGCGATTTAGGGGGTTGCTACCACTCTAAAGTCAGAATATCTGCAGGAGCTCAGTGCGGTGCGACCTACTCCATGCGCTCTCAGGCCACGCCCCCCACTGTTTTATATTGTTGAACTCCATTTTATATGTTTATTGTGGTATATTCTGCTCATTTACACTGTTATTTTATTGTATTTGCACTACAGAAAGGGCTAATGCACAGCTAATTAATACTGACAGACTTTGGGACTTTTAAGCCTACGAACTGAGAAGCTAGTAATTTTCTACAGTCACCATAAGGGACTATACAGAGCTAAGTTTTGGAGAGACCTTTTGACTGTCTGGTTTAGCTCTATCAGACAGTTGTTTATGTCTGGAAACTTCTTAGTCATTCCCACTGACTTGTATTGAAGCACAATACACGTTTATGGCAGCCATGAACTGCAATATTATTGTCATGGACTTAGAGACATACGGACTTTCCCACGACCAGTGGCAGGAGATCTGTGAGACTGGCAACACGTGGTTTGACATGTTTTCATTTTGGATCAAATGACGTCAGTGTTGTTTCTGGTGTGGCTATTGTGGTCATTTAACCTTCTCTATTTATTGTTATTTCTCCCACTATGCTTTGCGGTTAATAGCAAATATTGGCCTGTTGGTTAGCTTGTGTTTGGTTCTCGGCTGAGTTCCTGGTGCTACCAAAGCTTCATTGAAGATAAGTGTTTCCTTTTCCTTTTGTATTTTGTTTTGATATATGTGTGTGTGTTTCCTTTCCCTGTTGTTTGTCATTTGTCCTGAGGGAGACTCCTGTTTGTCCTTCCCTTTGGAGGAACAGGTAGACTCAGTCCTGACATCAGTTCCAGGGTCCTATAGGGTGAGATAGAATTCTAGGTATCCGGTGTATGAACTTGCCTACCTTTGGGGCCTGTTCATACTGGTAGTCTGTCAGAATTGGAGTTAGGGTTTTCTCTAGGAGGTGTCCATCTTCCTTCCCTAGTTTCCAGGCCTTACTTCGGTATCCCCTTTCCCTCCTATGCTTGGTGTGATGTTTTCCTCCCACACACGTGGGTGACAATTTTTTCTGTTAGGCTGTGCCTCTTCAACTTCACCCCTCCCACTAGAAGGTTCTGGATCAGGTAGGAACTATAAAAAAGTAGCTAGAGCCCTTAGAGGTCTGCAGATAGGGACCAATGCCCTGCTGTAGGCTGATAGCTGTAGGCAGTGTGGGCATTCTGGGAGTTGTAGTTTTGCAACAGCTGGAGAGCCTCAGGTTGGCCATCCCTGGTTTAGTAGAAGACTGTACGCATTACCAGAAGAAGACGCTGAGATGGGGATACGCTGCCGATGACTGAGACACAGACCCTCGGCCACTAGCCCTTTGGCCAGGGTATCAGCCTTCTGAGAGAGAGACAGCTAGATCAGTCCTTTCCTCAGTACAGAACTGTCTTCTGCCAGGACGGAGACTGAAGAAGCCAGCTCAGTGCATTGGGACCACCCACTGATCTGATATTGATGACCTATTCTGAAGATACAGTAGGCCATCAATATCTAGAAACTGGCAATGTTCCCAGGAGATGGTATGCAAATTAGCTGGCTGAACTTGTTCCCGACTCTGTATTAATCAGAGACCAAAACCTACAGATGGGTTTCTGCTTTGGTTGATGTCCTTAGTCTTGTTGTGAGGCTCATTAAAGGATCAGACATTGACAGATAGGGTTGCCAGGTCCGATAGATGGCAACATAACCTTCTTTCTTTACAATCCTCTATAAGCTTAACCCGTCAGCCATGCAAGTCAGTCTGTACAGATCACTATCTAAATTGTATCAGTATAGCTAAAATGTATCATCCTGGTATATCGGCTGTATACAGAGGATTGCCCAGTCTGGATGCATCTGTAATGGTTTTCAGCTTCTCATTGTAAAGGGGTTGTCCTGGCTACAGATATTGATGGCCTGTTCTCAGGATAGGTCATCAATATCAGATCTTTGGGAGTTCGACACCCGGGACCCCCACGATCAGGCAGCCGCCAAAGCAGATACTATAATGTGTATGAATGGAGCTCTGTACACCATGTAGTGGCAGCGCCAGGGTACTGCAGCTCAGCTCCCATTCAAGTCTGAAACTATGCAGTGTATGGAACCTTCTACTTCTGCCCCGTACACTGTGTAGTTTTCAGCACCGCAGCTACTCGAAACTGCTGATTGTGCAGGTGCTGGATGTAGGGCCCTCACCTCACCCCGACCAGAGGATAGGTCATCAATAGAAATTGTTGACAATATAAAGCAGCAAGAGCCACCATAAGTCATGTTCACATAGATCCATATAGAAGGAGGGTGGGCTCTCAACTGGTGGGCCCTAGGAACCTCCATCTGAGGGTTCATGCACACAAACGTATTTTCTTTCTGTGTCCGTTCCGTTTGTTTTGCGGACCGTATGCGGAACCATTCATTTCAATGCGTCCGCAAAAAATAACGGAAGGTACTCCGTGTGCATTCCGTTTCCGTATGTCCGTATATCCGTTCTGCAAAAAAATAGAACATGTCCTATTATTGTCCGCATTATGGACAAGGATAGGACTCTTCTATTAGGGGCCAGCTGTTCCGATCCGCAAAATACGGAATGCACACAGATGTCATCTGTTTTTTTTGTGGACTGCAAATTACATATGGTCGTGTGCATGAGGCCTGACTCTGACCAAGCCTATATGAATATGTAAATGGTCAGTCTGACTTACAGTATCTTAACCCATACAAGCTGGAAATACAAATGTGTGTGTACATAGACACCTAGTAGTGAACATACACACGTAGACATATTGGGGTGACATTTTCAATTGTGGTCATGAGATAGTCGTAAGAATTATGCCTATTAATGAAGTGTTAATTGGCTGCTTACTTTCGCGCTGGCAATGAGATTTAGATCTCTTGCCGTTAATTTGTTTCTCACAGTCCTTCTCCTCCTCCTTGCTCTACCAATTATGACTCCCTAAATGCATTTAAATCTCTTCATCTAGAATAGAAATCATATACTGAGAAAAAGAAAAATCTACACTTTTACTACCCCCATGTATCACAGACACGGCTCTGCCATAGTCCTCCATGCGGCATAAAAGACCATTATCCACATGAAACATCGTAAAGGAATATATCACAGCATTATGTGGAAAACCAGGATGGCACAACACGACATGAGAAGAAGATGGCTCTCCAGACAGATAACTGGTCATCAAAGGGTAGTGCTGCTAATAAAAATGTATCCCACCCAACAGATATCGCTGTTATATCACATGCCCCAAATTTGACAGTTTGGACCTCTTTCACGCTAGTGAGTTTTCCGTCCGGGTGTGATGCGTGTAGTGAACACATAGCATCCGGACTGAACCCTGACTATTCATCTCAATGGCTCTGTGCACATGAGCAGCGTTTTTCACGCATCATCTTTGCTTTTAGGAAAAATCGCAGCATCTTCTATATTGTACATTTTTTTACACAGCTCTGGCTCCATAGAAGTTAATGGGGCTTCAGTGAAAAACGGAAGGCATCCGGATGCAATGTGTTTTTCCCTGATGGCTACAAGGAGATGTAGATTGTTATTCTTTGGGTTTTCTTCACGTGCTTGAAAAACATATCAAAAACGGATTGCATCTATGGGGGAAAATCTGAAACACTGAACGCAATCGCAGACAAAACAGATTCCACTTGCGTGCAAAACCATGTTTTTTCCTGAACAGGTCCTGACACAATCCGTATCGCCCATGTGAAATAGGCCTTTATCAAAACTGCCTTATTCTAAAGATATTAGCATTTCGCTCTGTGGCAAATCAGCGTTGATTTTCGGTTGCTGTCGGTTACGTCCTGCAGAGGAGCCTTGTACTACAGGTCACACATGCTCACAGCGCATATTTTCCTTCCCTTCAATAACCACTCCTCTATGTGCAGTGTCAGTCATGGATAGATGGACAGACAGACGGGTAGATAATATGATACATACAGTCAGGTCCATAAATATTGGGACATTAACACAATTCTAACATTTTTGGCTCTATACACCACCACAATGGATTTGAAATGAAACGAACAAGATGTGCTTTACCTGCAGACTGTCAGCTTTAATTTGAGGGTATTTACATCCAAATCAGGTGAACGGTGTAGGAATTACAACATTTTGCATATGTGCCTCCCACTTGTTAAGGGACCAAAAGTAGTGGGACAGAATAATAATCATAAATCAATCTTTCACTTTTTAATACTTGGTTGCAAATCCTTTGCAGTCAATTACAGCCTGAAGTCTGGAACGCATAGACATCACCAGACGCTGGGTTTCATCCCTGGTGATGCTCTGCCAGGCTTCTACTGCAACTGTCTTCAGTTCCTGCTTGTTCTTGGGGCATTTTTCCTTCAGTTTTGTCTTCAGCAAGTGAAATGCATGCTCAATCGGATTCAGGTCAGGTGATTGACTTGGCCATTGCATAACATTCTACTTATTTTCCTTAAAAACTCTTTGGTTGATTTTGCAGTATGCTTTGGGTCATTGTCCATCTGCACTGTGAAGCGCCGTCCAAAGAGTTCTGAAGCATTTGGCTGAGTATGAGCAGATAATATTGCCCGAAACACTTCAGAATTCATTCCTGCTGCTTTTGTTAGCAGTCACATCATCAATAAATATAAGAGAACCAGTTCCATTGGCAGCCATACATGCCCACGCCATGACACTACCACCACCATGCTTCACTGATGAGGTGGTATGCTTAGGATCATGAGCAGTTCCTTTCCTTCTCCATACTCTTCTCTTCCCATCACTCTGGTACAAATTGATCTTGGTCTCATCTGTCCATAGGATGTTGTTCCAGAACAGTGAAGGCTTTTTTAGATGTCGTTTGGGAAACTCTAATCTGGCCTTCCTGTTTTTGAGGCTCACCAATGGTTTACATCTTGTGGTGAACCCTCTGTATTCACTCTGGTGAAGTCTTCTCTTGATTGTTGACTTTAACACACATACACCTACATCCTGGAGAGTGTTCTTGATCTGGCCAACTGTTGTGAAGGGTGTTTTCTTCACCAGGGAAAGAATTCTTCGGTCATCCACCACAGTTATTTTCTGTGGTCTTCCGGGTCTTTTGGTGTTGCTGAGCTCTCCGGTGCGTTCCTTCTTTTTAAGAATGTTCCAAACAGTTGTTTTGGCCACGCCTAATGTTTTTGCTATCTCTCTGATGGGTTTGTTTTGTTTTTTCAGCCTAATGATGGCTTGCTTCACTGATAGTGACAGCTCTTTGGATCTCATCTTGAGAGTTGACAGCAACAGATTCCAAATGCAAATAGCACACTTGAAATGAACTCTGGACCTTTTATCTGCTCATTGTAATTGGGATAATGAGGGAATAACACACACCTGGCCATGGAACAGCTGAGAAGCCAATTGTCCCATTACTTTTGGTCCCTTAACAAGTGGGAGGCACATATGCAAAGTGTTGTAATTCCTACACCGTTTACCTGATTTGGATGTAAATACCCTCAAATTAGAGCTGACAGTCTGCAGTTAAAGCACATCTTGTTCGTTTCATTTTATTTTCATTATGGTGGTCAAAAATGTTAGAATTGTGTTGATGTCCCAATATTTATGGACCTGACTGTAGACAACTGCCATAGAGCTAAATACGTCTGCATTGACCCCCACTGTGAAAAAAAGAAGAAGCTGGATGCCCCTTCATTGGAAAACATAGCTTTTCAACACAGTTTAAGGGATTTTCCGGGCCTTCTATATTGATGACATATCCTCAGGAGTGCCGCAGCCTCTTCCTTGGCCAGTAACATCATGTTCATCGGTCACATGGCCTAGGTGCAGCTCAGTACCATTCAAGTGAATAGGCCTGAGCTGCAATACCAAGCATAGCCACCATACAGTGTACGGCGCTGTGCTAGGTAAGCTGCGAAAAGGCTGGGTGACTTTATTAAAAAACTAATAGGGAAGGGGGGGTTTCCGGGTGTCAGGCCCCCCCACCAATCTGATATTGATGATATTTTGAAGACGGGTCATCAGTATTAAACATGTCGAAACCCCTTTTAAAAAAAGTATGTCAACACATACTGGCCAGATGTGTTCCAGAGGAATACTTTTTTGGCATACGCCCGATCCATTAGAGATATCCTGGTGTGAATATCAGTGTTATTTGCAAAGTGTTGCACATATAGTAATACCAGTCATAATCCTACCTGTAAAGTAGTGCTTGAAACCATGCCATGGCGGTGTATGAACTGTGGCGCCAACAATATCAGTGCTCATACTGTGATAGCCATTGCAATGTAAAGGATAATAATACTAGCAAGTATAGGCATCTTGTGCCAGCGATATTGTGCCCTGCAGTACTGCTACCTGCATGCCTATAGTATCTTATACACTCTTATATACAGCTATACTAGGTTGGCCAGAGGTCCGGTTTTAGGCCGGACAGTCCGGCTTTCCGACCCCCTGTCCTCTGTCCGGCGCAGGGCCTGGATGGACCCAGGGATGTCCTTTTTAACAGGTGCTGGTTTGAAAACTGCTGAATATTTTTTGTGGGACAACCACTTTAAACTGGGCTGGCACACCCCGCTCAATAATGAAAAAATTAACCCACTCTAGAAAGAAACGAGCTGCCACAGTATATTTTAGCTTCACATACCTTGATACCACGGATTCAGCTCCTGAAACATCAAAACCTTCAACATCTTCAGGTGGAACTAAGGATCAAGGAATCTCCAATAGGAAACAGCCGACAAAAAAATGACGGGCGGGGAGGAAGCACCGCAAGAGGACACAGATACCCATCCCGTCGCAAATAGATACGCAGGACTTACAATCAACCTTTCCTCTTTTGTTTTGTCCGCTGCGCAAGAGACTTTCTTGAAAGGAGGACTTTCTTTCTCGCCGCCCTGCCATTTCGATCTGTATCGGACTATCATTGATGTAAACTATCTGGCAAGAAATATGACTCTGAGAAAACATTTCTCCACGGGTGTTGATATCAGTGGGGACACATCTACGGTTGATAACTGAAGGATTCTATTACAGTCCAAAGCCTATTTTTTATATAAGCTTATATTACATCATGTTCTATACATTAATATATTACGAACGCAGAGACAGGTAGCAGGTGAAAGTCCATATGAAAGCTATTACTAAGAGGTTTTTTGCTCGCATGTTATGGATAGCCTTGGACTCTGGTAGAAGATAAGATAACTATCTGGCTAAAAACATGTGTTACTGTTTAACTTAAACATCATGTCATTTAGGACTATATATGTCTCACGAAATCAATAAATTCTTAGAGTCATTTTGAACTGCACAGAACTGTGTCTTGCTTCATTATCACTCTGGCGTCAGATACAAGAATCAAATCAAGCTGAATACCGAAGTCTTGTACCTCAGGTACAAAATAAGGGAAAGATAAGAATATTTCCTTACAATAACCATTTTTCACCAATTGCTGCGGATACAATGGTCTCACGCACAATACAATAGGAGAACATCACACATAGTGAATTAGTTAATACTGTTTTTGATTTTGCAGATCTAACACATATAGCTTCCCTCCAGGAAATGTGTCAAGAGCAGGGCGAGGAGTCATTACAAAATACTTCAAAGTTTTTTAAAACTTCTAATAGGGATTTTTATCCCATTAATTCTAGAAGCCCAGCTCTTGATCACTTCCAAGACCTAGTAGAGAGAGATCTCTGTCTTCTAAATGATAACATCAAACACAAGAATACAAGGAATAATATGCATATGGAGGAATTTGATGCGCTTAAGATGTTGATGAATATGCGTGATGTGGTTATTAAGGAAGCCGATAAAGGGGGGGGGGGGGCAATTGTCCTATTGGATATGGAAGATTATAAAACTCAAATAATGAATATGCTTGGTGATATTACTACCTATATGCCTCTAAAGGACAATCCCCTTCCCCTTTATCAGTAAAAATTTCTGTGTATTTTGCAAGAGGGTCATACTTTGGATATTTTTAGTAAGAAAGAGGTTGATTATATATATGAACATGTGGTTATTTCAAATTTTCATGCGTTAACTAAAATTCACAAAGAAGGTTTTCCACCTCCTATGAGGCCGATTGTTGCAGGTATCTGCTCCTACTCAGAAAGATTGTCTGAGTGGGTTGATTCCCTCTTACAACCCTTGGTTCCCCTGATACCGGGCTACCTGAAGCACACCAGCACAGTATTGTGATGTTTTGATGACTTCGGGTAGCAGGAGCATTATTTTTGGGTAACAGCAGATGTTACATCATTGTATACAAGCATTCCCCACCACCTAGGTATTGAGGCGTTACGATGGCTCTATACGCTAGCTCTCCAAGAGTTTTTATGTATATCAATAGATTTTCTATTGCGACACAATTTTTTTTATGTTTAATGGGGATTTTTTTCTTTAGATCTCTGGGGGCCAAATTTTCACCGTCAATCGCCAATATATTTATGGCGTGGTGGGAGAAGAACTTTCTGCTTACAGACAGCAATCCTTTTTCCCAAAGCATTAAATGGTATGGCCGGTACATTGATGACATGTTACTGGTGTGGCAAGGCAAGAGAGGTGATATTATATTATTTATACAATATTTAAATCAATGTATTCCCTCCATTAGGCTAACCGCACATAGTGATCCGTCATCAATTAGCTTTTTGGATCTCTGCTTGCAAGCGGACCTCACCATGGCCAAAGTATTTGCGTGCACACAGAAAAGAAGTTGCGGGCAATACGATCCTTTTGGCAACATCTTGCCATCCCGTGCATGTTATTAAAAACATACCCAAAGAGGAGATGATTAGAGCAAGACGTAATTGCTCAAATGATGATATTTTTTTGTACAGGAAGCTGAGAAAGTGGCAACAAGGTTACAGATTAGACAGTATACAGTAGAGAATATTATTAGAGCAAGACAAGAGGCCTTAATGCGGGATAGGGAAGACCTTATCATTTTTCCCACAGGTGAATGAAAAGATTAGTACAAACAACAATAAGAAAAATCATAATAAAAAAAAACTATAAAAAAAATCGCAACTTTTTTGACGGGGTATAGTGAAGAATATACACAAATATGTAAGATTATTTACAGACATTTACCTGTGTTAAATTATGATAAGGATTGGAGCAGTGTGGTCTCGGCAGGGTTAAGATTTGTAGCCAAAAAAGCGCCTACTATAGGACAAAAAGTTAGTCCTAGTTTGTCCTATGATCGTTCTGTAAGTAAGCAAACTTGGCTTTCCTATAAAGGCAGCTTTAAATGTGGCAGCAATAGATGCATCTGCTGCAGGTGCATGACGGTTTGCCAGACTGTCTCTTCTGCAGCAAGTGGATCTAGTTATGCAATACAACAGTACATGAACTGTAACACGGAGTATGCGGTATATGCTATTTCCTGCAGAGACTGCAAATTGCAGTATGTGGGTTGTACAACGAAACAAATTAAGGATAGAATCAGAAAGCATATCTCGGATATTCCACATTACAGCACACGCAATGTCTCAGCGGCGACTTTTCATTTCGCCACTGTTCACAAAGGCAGTACAGCGGCGTTTATGGCACAAGGGGTTGGGAGAGTCTCTCCTCCTATTAGGAGGGGGGGGGGAATCATCAGAAGCTTCTCTGTAGAGAAGCGTTTTGGATGTTTCGATTGGGAAGTTGTGCACCTAACGGTCTGAATAGAAAACATGATTTAATCTTACAATATAGATGATTGTTTTTAAAGTACAGTAGTGTCCTTTCAGGTATGTTATCATTTTTCACGTGTTTCTGATTCCCTTTCTGTGATTGTGTCTCTCTGGACACCTGTTACACAGGTTGCTGGGATTCCAATTAATTGGCTGGGATTCTGCCCTGCCTATAAGAAAGGGAATCAGTTTTATTTGTACATGTCATGAGGAAGGATCCAAATGTTTGGGGTCCGAAACGCGTAGACTGTGCACACTGTGCATAAAATTGATGTCTGGATTTTATTCCTAATCAATAAAGAACTTTTCTTATGGGAAGCTGGATTCAACAATAATTTTTTGGGAACCACTTTAAACTATACTAGTCCTCGTAATGTAGAGCCAAGGATATTAACAGGCCTCCCAAGTGTCCCTCTTTTGGAGGGACAATCCCTATTTCGGACCCAAGTCCCTCTTTGCTCTTTGCAGGGGAGGGGGCATGGCCTAGAAGAGTCGGCACGTGGCTTAACGGAGCCGGGAGCGGGGTTGTAGTGTCCAACTTTTGAGGGTTCTCCGAGTGGCCACCTTAAATAGGTTATCCCATGAATAATGTAAAAAATTAAAATCAGATATCATATAGTACATGACAATCTTCTAACTAAGATAGAACCAGCCCTGTACCTCACATGGATCCAGAGATCTCCCCATTCATTACTCTGCCAGATTTATATCAAGCTGACAGCTCAAGGGGAGTGTCTTATCTCCTGAAGCTATGGGGGCGTGTCTCAGCTCTACCTATCACAATTCAGGAGGCAGTTGAAGGATGAAACTGAGCATGTGCGGCCACCTCAGTGAGCAGGTCAAAGAAATAAGAAATTAAACGGTGCTATACAGATACATTTTAATGAATGACTCAGTAGCTATACAAAATTTTTCATTACATGCAATTATAAAAGTATTCAGATCCAGGTGCCGGTTTGAAAATTGCAGAATATTTTTTGTGGGACAACCCCTTTAAGCTATAGTAGTCCTCGTAATGTAGAGCCAAGGATATTAACAGACCTCCCAAGTGTCTCTCTTTTGGAGGGACAGTCCCTATTTTGGACACAAGTCCCTCTTTGCTCCTTAAATGCCCCTCTTTTTGATCTGAAGTACAGATTTGCATTATTATTTTTACAATATTGATCTAGAAAGTGTTTCTCTGGTTCCCCTGTATATTAGAGCTCAACTTGTATATTATTTCATTATTCGATGCAATTTGGATTTCTATATTGAGATAATTTTTGCACTATTGTGTAAAAGAAAACTATTGAAGTGATTAGAGAAAAGGAAAATTTATCTTTCACACAGTGAACCAAAATTGTCCCCCTTTGACCTTCCAAAGAGAGGTATGCATTAAAGGGGTATTCCCATCACATACAATGGGGGCATATCGCTAGGATATGCCCCCATTGTCTGATAGGTGTGGGTCCCACCTCTGGGACCCGCAACTACAAGGAGAACGGAGCGGGGAGAGCCGTTGCTGGAGGATCCCGGGTTTCCCGGGGTCCGTTCACCACCAAGCTCTGCTCCCTGCTGCTCCCATACAAGTGAATGAGAATGCACAGCGCACGCGCAGCACCTGCTCCCATTCATTTCTATGGGGCAGACGGAAATAGCCGAGCCAGCACCCCATAGAAATGAATGGAGGGTGGCTGCGCATGCGCAGTGCACCCTCCGTTCATTTACCCACTCCGTTCTCGTTGTAGGTGCAGGTCCCACCTCTGGGACCCGCACCTATCGGACAATGGGGGCATATCCTAGCGATATGCCCCCATTGTATGTGATGGGAAACCCCTTTAATTTATTTAATAGAATGAGCCATTGTACTATGGTTACAAGTAGTTTCCAACCCTAGAACTACCATTGTGACGCTCATACCAGCTATAGAAGTGCTAATCAAAATAGTACAAGCCATAGTAGTGTGAACCATAGCTGACTGAACCGCTTTAACCATAGGGCGAACAGTGCGACTGCAACGGGTCCTCCAGTGGCAGCTAACATGCCTCCCAACCTTTCCGGATCCAGAGGGACATTTTGGAGGATGCAGCATGTCTATCTCCGTCCTGACTATGCAGATACAGTTAAATACAATGATTAAGCAGCTGTCCATTCACCACTCCCCGACCTGTGCGTTCCCTAGTAGCAGGCGCAATGAAGTGATGTTATCATACTTCCAGTGCTGAGAAAGAAAAGCACAACCAGGGGGAGAATGTGCTCCGTTCATCATGGGAATAGAGCTAGTTCAGTAGTGCTTTATTTTATTAAAACTACAGGGGCAGCATTGTTGTGAAGGGCATTAAGGAGGAAAACTATTGTAAGAGGTCAATAAAAAGACAGTAATATTGTGAGATGATCATTTAGGGGGCATAACTGATGTGAGGGGGCACTAATATGACATACCTACAGTGAGGGGGCATAACTACTGTGGGGGAGCGCTAAGGTGGCATACCTACAGTGAGACTGCACTAAGGTGACATACATACTGTGAGGGGGCATAACTACTCTGTGGGGGCACTAATGTGGCATACCTACAGTGAGCCCGCACTAAGGTGACATTCATACTGTGAGGGGGCATAACTACTGTGTGGGGGCACTAGGTGGCATACCCACAGTGAGGAGACACTAAGGTGACATACCTACGATGAGGGGGCATAACTACTGTGGGGGGCAATAAGGTGGCATACCTACTGTGAGGGCCCCTAAGGTGACATACCTACTGTGTGGAGTCATATCTCTTGTGAGAGGACACAATGGGGGCATGCTACTGCGAGGGGGCACTAAGAGGGTGTCACTGCTGTAAGGGGGCTCTAAGGGATAATAACTATTGTGATTGGTCACTAAGGGGGCATAACTACTGTGAGGCAGCACTAAGGGGGAATAACAACTGTGAGGGGGCACTAAGAGAACATAACTACTGTGAGGGGGCACTAAGGGAGCATAACTACTGTGAGGGGGCACTAAGGGAGCATAACTACTGTGAGGGGGCACTAAGTGGGAATAACTACTTAAGGCGGCACTAAGGGGAAATATTTACTGTGAGGAGGCACTAAGGGAACATAACTACTGTGAGGCAGCACTAAAGGGGAATAACAACTGTGAGGGGGCACTAAGAGAACATAACTACTGCGAGGGGGCACTAAGGGAGCATAACTACTGTGAGGGGGCACTAAGGGAGCATAACTACTGTGAGGGGGCACTAAGTGGGAATAACTACTTAAGGCAGCACTAAGGGGAAATATTTACTGTGAGGGGGCACTAAGGGAACATAACTACTGTGAGGCAGCACTAAAGGGGAATAACAACTGTGAGGGGGCACTAAGAGAGCATAACTACTGTGAGGGGGCACTAAGGGAGCATAACTACTGTGAGGGGGCACTAAGGGAGCATAACTACTGTGAGGGGGCACTAAGTGGGAATAACTACTTAAGGCGGCACTAAGGGGCATATCTACTGTGAGGGGGCTTTAAGTGGCATATCTAATAGGAGGCGGCACTAAGGGGAAATATTTACTGTGAGGGAGCATTAAGAGGGCATGATGTGGCGGCATTAAGGGGGTCCATTCATTAAAGGGTTTCTATCACTTCGTATGACATAATTAGCTTTCAGACACTAGCGATCCGCTAGTGTCTGCTCTGGCCAACCATCCTAATATAACAGCTTTTGGGGCAGCCGTTTTGCTAAAAAAATAACTTTTATAAATATGCTAATGAGCCTCTAGGTGCTATGTGGGCGTCATTAGCACCTAGAGGCTCCGTCTACCTTCATACACAGCCACCGCCCAGCGCGTCCCTCCAGCCCGCCCATCTCCTGCTGAATGCGATCCTCCGTGTGACGCAGCGGACGAATTCTCGTGCATGTGCCATGCGCGGCTGTATTCGGCGCATGCGCAGTGAATGTCTGACCGCTTCCCTGCTCAGACATCTCCACTGCGCCTGCGCCGATGACGTCATAGTGCTCCAAGGAACAGGCGCAGTGGAGATGTCTGAGCAGGGAAGCGGTCAGACATTCACTGCGCATGCGCCGAATACAGCCGCGCACGGCGCATGCGCGAGAATTCGTCCGCTGCATCACACGGAGGATCGCATTCAGCAGGAGATGGGCGGGCTGGAGGGACGCGCTGGGCGGTGGCTGTGTATGAAGGTAGACGGAGCCTCTAGGTGCTAATGACGCCCACATAGCACCTAGAGGCTCATTAGCATATTTATAAAAGTTATTTTTTTAGCAAAACGGCTGCCCCAAAAGCTGTTATATTGGGATGGTTGGCCAGAGCAGACACTAGCGGATCGCTAGTGTCTGAGAGCTAATTATGTCATACGAAGTGATAGAAACCCTTTAAATTTCTGCACTGGGTCCCCCATTGTATTAAAACTGCCCTGATAGCTGTGGCCATGCAGTAGCTCCATCCACAGTGGAGCTTGTATGTATTGTACTATCAGACTGAATAGTGCCAACTATTGTATAGCCTTCAGAAGTGGTCCCAGCCCCAATCTCTAGCCTTCCTGTTCACTCATGCTTGTTCTTATGCCTAGCCAGCTATGAATAATCTTCAGTGATGACCAGACCGCCAGTCCCATGGGGATGAATGGAGCGGCGGTTGGACCCCCACTGATCAGATTTTCATCTCCTATCTTGGCAAAGCCCTTTACATTAAAAGCTCAGAGTCTACACTGCAATCACCTATTAATGGCTTTGTTTCAGACCCATTGTGGTGGTGCACAGAGGATAAATTATGATGTCACTGTCCAAATACTGCTGGACCCAACTGTATACAGAGAATGCAAAGCTGGAGATGAAAACATATGTCACAGCAATCTTTAGTTTAGGATTGAGGATATATTATATAGAAACATGCCTTATTCACTGGAAACTTCTCATGATATTTATGGGGTTATTAAAGGGGTTGTCCTACAAAACATATTCTACATTTTTCAAACCATCACCTGGATCTGAATACTTTTGTAATTGCATGTAATAACATTTTTTGTACTCAATAAATTGTATCTGTATAGCGCCACCTGCTGTTTGCTCTTTTCCTCACTTCACTGTCCACCTTGATGAGACGGTCGCACATGCTCAGTTTCATCCTTCAGCTGCCACCAGCCCTATCTACTGTTAGAAGCTGTGATAGTTACAGGGAGAGAGCTGCAGCAGAAAGGACATGCCCCACCTAAGCTGTGATTGGGAGAGAGCTGTAGCAGAAAGGACCCCCCCCCCCCTCTGAGAAAGGACACGCCCTTGAGCTTCCAGCTTGAAATAAATCTAGCAGAGTAATTGGAGCAATGAATGGGGAGATCTCTGGATCCATGTGAGGTACAGGGCTGGTTCTAGCTTTGGTAGAAAGAGATCGTCATGTACTATATGATTTTACATTAATCATGGGATAACCCCTTAAAAGTTTTCTTCTCTCACAGCAAATATATATTGTAACCACTGCTTCTTCCAAGATCAACACAAGAATATGCTGTGTGTAAATACTGGACAGGGCCCATGTCATAGACTATGTAGCTGTAAAGTGCCCAAATGTACATGACTAATACCTAGTAATAACAATAATTGTAATAACTGTGAATAAGGGGACTAAAACATGGAACTAAAGAGCAGCGGGATAGATAGAGCAGCATAGGACGTCAGGGTCCAGTACAGGATTTCACAGAACACTATTTCTTACTGCAGACATCTCAATGTAATGTAATATGGTACATAACACTGCCGAATGACAAGCCAGTAGATGATACCAGCAAACAACATAGGAGTCAGTGGGTTATATAGGGTTGTGTCTGTCAAGGTCAGAACTGGGACAGAGAAATCTTCCTGTAATATTCATTAGGTCAGAGTTTTATGGGAAACATAAGCCACCGAGTCCTGATGCAGGATTAGAAAAAGAGAGGACTTATTGACTGTGATGGGGATAATAAGGAATTTAACCCAAGCGTTCAGACATATGCCTGAAAATAATCAGCCTACAGAACTTAGATTATACACTTAAAAGGGTTAAGCTAATAGCAGAGAAGAGATACACTAATATACACAATTCATCTGCCTACGGAAAAATCTAACTAAAGCTGTCTATCTATCTACAGGTATCTACAGTTGTGTTCAAAATAATAGCAGTCAGACATCACTAACCTGATCAATCACTGTTTTTGGTAGAAATGATATTTCTACATGGCAAATAATTTACTAGCAGGTGTAATAGAGTCATAGAAATCCAACAGACCCAACAGTCATGACATGCATGCTGCTGATTCTCTGTAATTCAGTCACTTATTGAAAGGGGCATGTTCAAAATAATAGCAGTGTGGAGTGAGGTCATTCATTCTTTGAAAAACAGGTGTCGATTATTGCCCTTATTTAAGGAAGGAAGGCAGCAAATGTTGTACCTGCTGGTTACAGTGCATTTCTCTCTGAAATTCTGAGGAAAATGGGTCGTTCCAGACATTGTTCAGAAGAACAGCGTACCTTGATTAAAAAGTTGATTGGAGAGGGGAAAACATATAAAGAAGTGCAGAAAATGATAGGCTGCTCAGCTAAAATGATCGCAAATGCTTTAAAATGGCAAACAAAACCTGAAAGACGTGGAAGAAAGCGAAAAACTACCATTCGAATGGATAGAAGAATAGCCAAAATGGCAAGGACTCAGCCAACAATCAGCTCCAGGACGATCAAAGAAGGTCCAAAGTTACCTGTGAATACTGTTACAGTTAGAAGACGCCTATGTGAAGCCAAGCTATCTGCAAGAAGCCCCCGCAAAGTCCCACTGTTGAAAAAAAGACATGTGCTGAAGAGGTTACAATTTGCCAAAGAGCACAGTGACTGGCCTAAAGAGACATTTTGTGGACTGGTGAAAGTAAGATTGTTCTTTTTGGGTCTAGTGGCCGGAGACAGTTTGTCAGATGACCCCCAAACACTGAATTCAAGCCACAGTACACTGTGAAGACAGTGAAGCATGGTGGCGCAAGCATCATGATATGGGAATGTTTCTCATACTACTGTGTTGGGCCTATTTATCGCATACCAGGGATCATGGATCAGTTTGAATACATCAGAATACTTGAAAAGGTCATGCTGCCTTATTCTGAAGAGGAAATGCCCTTAAAATGGGTGTTCCAACAAGACAACGACCCCAAACACACCAGTAAACGTGCAACATCTTGGTTCCAGACCAACAAGATTGACGTTACGGAGTGGTCAGCCCAATCCCCGGATCTTAATCCAATAGAAAACTTGTGACATCAAAAATGCAGTTTCTGAAGCAAAATCAAGAAATAGAGAAGAACTGTGGAATGTAGTCCAATCATCCTGGGCTGGAATACCTGTTCACAGGGGCCAGAAGTCGGTTGACTCCATGCAACACGGATGTACAGCAGTTCTCAGAAACAGAGGTTATACAACTAAATATTAGTTAAGTGATTCAAAGGAAAGCAAAATCTTCAAACATTTTTCAGTTTATATAGTGAATGTCTGAGTTTGTAAAGAAGAATACAAACACTGCTATTTTTTTTGAACAGTCTAATATATACTTTTCTTCAATTTTTTTTAGAGGAACAACACAAATTTGATATATTTTTCTTCATGTTTTGATTTGGAATAGAATGTGTAGTGTTCCCAATGCATTTGTGTGTATGGAAATAGAAGCTACTAGAAGGATTTTGAGCTTTATAATTTTTAAACACACTGCTATTATTTTGAACACAACTGTATCTATCTCATATCTATCTATCTATCTATCTATCTATCTATCTATCTATCTCATATATATCTATCTATCTATCTATCTATCTCATATCTATCTATCTATCTATCTCATACCTATCTACCTATCTACGTACCTATCTACCTACTATCTACCTACTATCTATCTATTATCTATCTATATATATATATAATCTATCTATCTATCTATCTATCTATCTATCTCCTATCTATCTATCTATCTATCTATCTATCTATCTATCTATCTATCTATCTATTATCTATCTATCTATCTATCTATCTATCTCCAAGCAGATCATGTTTAGCATGGACCATGCTGAAGATCAGACATCTAGGAAGCCTCCAAGCCTAACACTAGTGATGAGAGTCAATATTCATGAATGACACCACATAACCATGTATGTTGGATTCTTGCTTCTTCTAACAGCAGACGTGTGCAGCCGCTCGATATCCGGTGCAGTATTATATTTCGTTCTCAATCCAGACGGATCGCTGAGTGAATAACTTCCTTGTGCCAAATGTCTCCTGAATGAGCCCGCAGGCTGCGTATGTACAGCAGTTCTCAGCAGCTATACCAGGCCAACGCTGAGACGTGTTCACCTATCTCATGAATGCAGCGCACAGAACCAGTACCCTTCTAGAAATAATGACCAAAAAAGCTGGATTATGCATGTTCTGTGTCCTTCTTCACAAATTGAGAATTTCTATTCCATTCTTTTTTACATCATTTTTTTCAACTTCATAGTAAGTGCTAGGTAGTCAGACATTGTGTAAAAGATTCCTTGAAACATTTAAAGGGGTTGGCCCATCTGGGACATTGATGTCATATCGCTAAGATACAGTATGCCATCAATGACAGATAGGTGCGGGTCCCACCTTCTATCTCCAGAATGGGGCTGCTGAAGTAAACAGAGGGAAGCCGCGCCTGCGTGGGAACCTTCTGCTATGGGAATTCCGAAAACAGCTGAGCGAGCTTGCGAGCAGCTAATTTCGGAACTCCCATAGCAATGACTGGAGAGCACAATGTGCTTGCGTGGTGAGCTCTTCTTCACTTCGGAGACACCATTGTGGAGATAGTAGTGGGTTCCAGAGGTGGAAGTATCTGACATTGATGGTATGTTGTCAATATCCAAGATGGGCTAAGAGTCTTTTGTTTTGTTTTTTTGTTTTTTTAAAACCTATTGTCTTGTCAAACAAGTGTTAATAGAAGGGACCTCCATCATTTGGGACCTCCATCACATAGCCAAAGTAGAGAGTGGCTACAAAGAGCCCTAGGAAAAACAAGTCATCTCATTTCATGATCTCTTATTCTATGTGAGGACCCTTCAGAGAACATGGAGCCATACTTCACAGTTAAAGGAAGAGAGATTTACTGTCAAAATGTGTATACAAACTATAATGTTTGGATGTCCAAACACCCCCCTATTTTACTGCTCCCGGCTAATCGGTTCTGGCTCCATGGACCCTGACCTGTCTTCACTGCATGGTACTTCCGGTGATGTGTCCCCATGCGGCATGTCACCTTTAGGTCCCATCATTGGCTGTAGCAGCACACATGGTCCTGTTTGTGACCGAGGTTTAATGCAGGGAATGGAGCCCCTACAGCCTCCTACACGAGGCTCTGCTGGCCGTGTGAAGCCCATCTATGTAAAGCCCATAATTGTATTCACCAGTCGGAACCAGTCGCGTCCCCATCTATCCCTTGGTTGAACTTCATGGACTTATGCCTTTTTTCAACCGTATTAACTATGTAACAGGCATGCCGTAAAGAAGACAGCAGCAGTGCATTCTGGGAAAACAATGTTTTGTCTATAGTAGATTACTGTGCAGCAAGAGATCTATAAAGACCACACGTAAAGTGCTCTGAGCAGACACCGGACTGACATGACGTTTTGGGAAATTTAAAGGCGTTGTCCAGGATTAGAAAAAATATGGCTGATTTATTCCTAGAACAGCGCCACTCCTGTCCATTGGTTGTATCTGGTATTGCAGCTCAGTTCCAGTGTAGTGTATAGAACTGAAATGCAATACCACCCACGGACAGGGGTGGCGCTGTTTCAGGGAAAAAGCAGCCAATAATGTTCTGTCTATAGTAGATTACTGTGCAGTAAGAGATTTATAAAGACCACACGTAAAGTGCTCTGAGCAGACACATGACGTTTTGGGAAATTTAAAGGAGTTGTCCAGGATTAGAAAAAATATGGCTGATTTATTCCTAGAACAGCGCCACTCCTGTCCATTGGTTGTATCTGGTATTGCAGTGTAGTGTATGGAACTGAAATGCAATACCACCCACGGACAGGGGTGGCGCTGTTTCAGGGAAAAAGCAGCCACGTTTTTCTAATCTTTGACTACCCCTTTAAGATCATAAGCAAACCAAGTTGTGAATGCAAATATATCTAGATGGTAGCTGCAGAATTCTATCAAATGTAAAGCTGTTGTAAGAGGCGGCATGCTCACTGCATCAACCATGGCTCTGATATCCTCATTTGTCCGCTTTTAGTTAGAAAGCTCCCACGAGGGGAATCTGATAAAAGGGCGTCCCAATGATAGGACTCAGTAATTAGCTGTAATCGGTGGGGGATTTGGCATCAAGTGTTTAATTCCCCTGCAGCACCACCGGAGGGGAAATGAAGCATTACACAGTTCCCATTGAAATCCATGTGCTGTCCATGTAATGCACCCGTCTGCCAGGTCCTCCAGCGCAAGAGAAGAGAGTGTCACTCTGGCGAGTAGATGTAGGTCCTGTACAGGGGACCCGTCTATAAACCCAGCATGTCCTTGCGTGTGCTTCTAAATAGGTTTTCTAAGGCTACTCTCACTTCTGCGTTTTTCCTTTCCGGTACTGAGAACCATCACAGAATCTCAAAACCGGAGGAAAACGCTTCACTTTTGATCCCATTCATTCATTGTCAATAGGAACAAAACTGAACTGAACAGAATGGAACGGAGTGCACCAGAATGCATTCCGTTCCGTTTGGTTGCGTTCCCTTGCCGGACAGAAAAACGCTGCAAGTCATGTCATGGGATACTGACCAAGACAGCATGAAACACAATGCAAGTAAATGTTGCCGGATCCGTTTTTGGACACGCCCATTGACTTAGAACGGATGCAAGCGGTTGTATTACTGAACGCATTTCTTTTTGCTGATCTCCTGACGGATCCAGCAAAAACGCAGATGTGAAAGTAGCCTAATCCAGACAACCCCTTCAAAGTGGAGAGTGACACGACAATAATATGTTGGGTCTTAGTCATTTCTAGAAAACTTTAAAGGGTTTTTTTCGACAATTTTTAACGGATGACCTATAGGTCATCAGTATCTGAACGGTGTGGTCCATTACCCGGAACCTCCGCCGATCAGCTGCTTTAGAAGGTATCGGTGCTCATATGAGCGCTGTGGCCTTCTCGCAGCTTTCCTCAGGCCAGTGACATCACATTCATCAGTCACGTGGTCTACACGCATCTCAGCTACATTGAAATGAATGAGACTAAGCGTAATACCAAGCACGGTCACTATACAAGGTATGGCGCTGTGCTTGGTAAACACGGAGAAGGCAGCGGCACTCACGGGAGCCCCGATGTCTTCTCAGACAGCTGATCGACGGGGGTTCCGTGTGTCGGCCCCCGCCAATCAGATACTGATGACCTATCCAGAGGATATCCTATTTGCTAACAAACCTGCCCACCAAGATCGGGTATGCTCCCTTATAGTGGAAATTCTTCTTAATGAATAAATTCTCCCAGGGCTCTAATACCTAACAGAAATATTCATGTACGAATCATGACACCGCTCCAGATATGTGACAGCAGGTAAGTACTTGTCTTTGGCCATGTTGGGCATTTTTCAGTTCTGTCATATGGACAGAAAAACGGAAATCAAGCCAAAGACTGATCTATCACCTGAGGGACACCAATCGTGTGACTATATAGGGATCTGTTGGGTTTCTGTCATGGTGTCCGTCATTTTACCAGGGAAATAGTGCAGCGTGTTCCACTATTTGTACTGCATTTCTTGCGCAATCTGAGATGGAAGCTCCTAAAGCAGATGTGAACGCGATGGGCAATCGACCTAATGTCATAGGTTTACTGGTTTCTGGTAGAATTACTGTCCTATCCTCAAGATAGGTCATCAGTTTCGGATCGGCAGAGGTCCAACATGTGGCATTAAAAAAGTAGGGAATTGCGGCACACAGTTTCTTTTTTCTGCAATTAGTTATTTATTTATATTGCATCATATAAAGTTCATGATCCAGTTCCTTTTACAAGGGTTTTACAGAAATCACATATATGAGAAGTAGGGACCGGACGTTTCAGCCAGTGACGGCCTTCCTCAGCGGTCTATTATCTAGAGAAAGCAATAACATATATTCCATAAGTGACCGGAAAATACTACACAGGGTTTTGCATAAGAGGATGATAAGCAGACTTAAATCTTATAAGCATCCAGGGGTACAAACTGATAGTTACCATAGTGTGTCTGCTGTTCTGGGATAACGCTGGATCACCTAGTGTGTGTCCACCGCGCGCCTGCGCCTCAGCCTAGGGTTGGTCACATGATCCGGAAGTCACGTTCCACCTGTGCGTCACGTGCTTCCGGTCTCAGCGCCCAGCAGTTAGGTGGAAGGGGAAATCTGAGGTCACGCTCATGGTGTCCGGAAGTTATGCGGTCCAAATGTGCGTTCCACCTGTCTAGCACGTGACTGTGGCCCAAGAATGCAGAGCTCTGTGTATTCTATGGGGGTGGGTGGAGACATATGTTCATTGAAGCAAAATGTAACCAAAACGGTGTATTTATATTATAGTAATGATGATGATCATGATGAGCGCTGTCTTATTCAGTATCGGGGTTAGGGCTATATAATGCCCAAATAAATGTATCTATATTCACCTGAAGAGGACAGGATGGATAATGTACATGATTACAGAAGGTACTAGTATTAATTCATTAAATGATTCATTAGATAAATGATTTATTAAATAAACTGTATGTCCCTGTAGGAGGAAGGATGTGGATGGGGTGAGTCGGAGGGGGGGAGGGAAGAGGGGAAAAAGGGGGAGGGGAAAGGGGAAGGGCTAGGTGGGATGGAGGGAAAAGAGGGGGGAATATGTCTCACCCTTACTAGATGTAGGTTCAGCGAGTCTAGAAAAAGAAGTGAACAATATGTTAGTGACACAAATTGTCAGTATATCACATTCTCGGTTGAGGCTATGTGGTGACAAAGTTCCTAATTTATGGATCCAATAGGCTTCCCTTTGCTTCAGGAGTAAAGTCTGTTTCCCACCGCGTCTAGGAGAATCAATTTGTTCCAGTATTTGGAACCGTAGTTGTGAAATTTGGTGTTTCTTTTCGTTGAAGTGGTGGGGGGGTGGGCAACATGGTGTGTCCCAGTCTTATTGTGGATTTATGTTTGCTGATCCTGTCGCGAACATGTTGTGTGGTTTCGCCCACATATGCCAAACCACATGGGCATTTCAGCAAATAAACCACAAAGCTGGAGTCACAGGTGAAGAAACCTTTGATGGGATAAAGATGTCCAGTCCGTGGATGAGTAACATATTCACCCTTATCACGCTGGTACATTGTGCACAATGTAAGCAGGGAAATGTTCCCTGTCGTCGGCTTTTGAGAAATTTTTGCTTTGGGAGTTTGGTAAAACTTCCTTTATCCGCTTTGACCAGTTTGTCCCTAATATTTGGGGGTCTCTTAGAGCTTGTGAGTGGTGGTCGGCTAAATTCTTCTATATTGGGATATGCCTTTGTCAAGATAGGCCAGTGTTTCCTTAGTTCCTGGGGATGGTATGTTGTGATGCATGCCACTCTCTTGGATTCATTCTTACGAGGTGTAGTTGTTTCCTCTAGGCTACTTCTTGCAGAGTCAAGGAGAGATTTTGGATATCCCCTTGTCTGAAATTTGTGTGTCATCTCGTTCAGTCTCTTTTCACGTGTGTCATTATCCGAGACGATATGATTGACCTGTTTGTACTGTGACTTGGGGAGGGAGTTCTTTGTGGCTCTTGGATGACAGCTGTTATAGTGAAGAAGGCTATTGCGGTCGGTGGGTTTGCTGAAAATGTCCAGTGTAATGCTACCTCTTGAGACAAGTTTGACTATGGTATCAAGGAAGCAAATTTTCTCTTGGTTGGTGTGTATTGTGAAGCATAATTCAGGGTATATATGGTTAAGGTATTCTACAAACTTTTCTATTTCTGGAATGGGTCCCCTCCATATGCAAAAAATATTGTCAATGTCGGAGCCAGATGGTGGAAAACTGGCGAAACAGGGTGTGTGTATATACGTGGTCCTCCTCAAAGGCCATCATGTAGGCGTTTGCATATGGGGGGGGCCACATTAGTTCCCATCGCGGTGCCCCTCTTTTGTGCGTAGTATGTGTCACCAAACATGAAGACGTTTTTTGTCAGTATGATTTTTAGTAATTCGAGACAAAATTCCTGTTGTTCATCATTTAGTCCTGATTGTGTGCGTAGTAGTTTTGCTGTAGCTTGTATGCCTTTGTTGCTTCTTTCTTTTGCATTTCTTCACTCCTCCTCTGGGGCCGTTGTTGTTAAAGTTGTCTCTGTGCTCTTTAACTTTTTTCGTTAGTTCCTCAATGGATTTCTGAAATTGCTCTATAGTGAGTAAAATTAGATCAAATGAGCATTTGTTCAAAATACTTTTGAATCTTGTGCAGAATTCCGTATTGTCTGCAAATAATGTAGGTCTTAGTCGTGAACGTAGTCCTCTTGGGATTTTGTTGTTCCTGTAGTACTCATGACGGGGTATTGGTTATTCTCTGCTCGCCCTTCTTGATCCTTCACTTACTAACCCCTGACTCCCCCCACCTCCAGCCCGATCCCCCTAAACTGGCCTTGTCAGTACCCCAATAAGACACGGACACCAAGTTGGATTATATCGGCCACAGAAGCCGTTTATTGCAAACACATACATGAATAAATAACCTTTTATTTCCCACAAAACATAACCTTAAGATATATCCAACTTATTCCCAACATATCCCTGAGTAAAACGGGGGAGGTCCTGGAAGCCCCAAACCTAGGAATTTTCGCCAGTATCTTTGAGCCGACTTGCCCCCAGCCGTTAAGCGCCAGCTCGGAGGCACCACTGACGGCTCGCCCAAATTCCGCCACAACCGACCACCAGCCATAGGAGTCCAGCCCCAACCGTGGAGCCCTCCCATCCTCGTCACCTGAATCTCTCCAACTTCAAGGACCTCCCACCGCCACAGCCGCCGTGACAAATTTAGACCCATGATCCCCACACCCTCCCTCCCCTCCACATCCTCCTTCCACGCGGCCCAGACTCCGGAAAAGGAAAGAAGGGTGGGTGGGTGGGAGCTCCGTTTCACCATAAAATGGCCTCCTTCTTCCCCAGACCCTCGCCCATTTAACCCCTCGCTCCACGCCCCCCCATCGCTTAAACTAGCCAATCGGCTTCCCAGGGGGCTCCCTCAAACCAGCCCCCCGTCATGCTCGCCTTTCCCCAATGCTACGCCCCCCAGACCGGCTCTTTCTGTTAGGGTGCTACAATGGAGCTCCCAACCAATTAGGCGTCTACGGTCTCTCGAAATTTCAGTTCATGGCTGGGTATATGCAGGAAGTCATGGGGTAGATTCACCCCTGATACGATGCTGTCGGCGGTATTCATGTCGTACGAAAACACATTTGACATGCTTGAAGAGGGTGCTGGTGACTCGCAGTATCGTTTCACTGTTATATAGGTGAAGCACCGCACACCGTTGCTGCTGGTGCGTGCAAGGACTTGTAAGTCGTAGTAGAAAAGTAGGGAATTGCGGCACACAGTTTCTTTGTCTGCAATTAGTTATTTATTTATATTACATCATATAAAGTTCATGATTCAGTTCCTTTTACAGTAATCATATATATGAGAAGTAGCGACCGGACGTTTCGGCCAGTGACGGCCTTCCTCAGCGGTCTATTATCTAGAGAAAGCAATAACATATATTCCATAAGTGACCGGGTACATGAGCGTTAGATATATGAATAGATTAAACAGAATATGCATAGAAAACATAACTCAATTAGCACGAGATAGCAAATGGGGTTTGATAAAACGAATATAAAAAGAAGGGGGGGGGGATTTAAAATACCCAGTGTCATGACACAATCATGATTTGAAGTGACATTATAATGCAGTTAGTTCTAGTACCAGCACAAATAGATCTATGTCATACATTTGGGGGATTGTCCCAGATTTGACTTGCAGGCTACTACACACAGTTTTGCATAAGAGGATGATAAGCAGATTTAAATCTTATGAGCATCCAGGGGTACAAACTGATCGTGGCACTGACACGATCAGCTGTTTGCGGCACTTCGGTGAGACCTTCTCTCAGCTCACCAAGCGCAGTGTCGTACATTGTATAGCGGTGGTGCTTGGTACTGCAGCCCAGGCCTATTCAGTTGAATGGGACAGAGTTGCGCCTTTAGGCTATATGACGGATGAACATGACATCCCTGGTGTAGGAAGAGGTTGCAGCTCTCACCAGATCACCGCAGCCTCTTCAAAAAGCGTTGGGGGTGCTAGGTGTCGGACTCCCACTGATCTGATATTAATGACATCAATTAATATCATAATCGTTAATATTGTGCTACTTAAAAATTCCCTTTAACCCCTTAATGACTGCCCGCTGTCTTTTGACGGCGAGTGATGCAGGGCTTCTATGTCTTTTGGCGTCACTGCACTCGAGGGGGGTTCAGGGCTGCCAGAACGCTCCTGCACTGAGAACGTCTTAGCACAGGCTCCTGCATCACAACCAGGATCAGAGGAGGCTCCGACCCCAGCATGATCAAAAGGCACTCCCCCTCCCCCCTGTGATTGGTTCACCAGGGTTTCCCAGTGACCTGACTGGAGACTAGGGGAGCTATCTGCACCTATGAAGGACCTCAGGGCTGTCATACCGAAACAGAGCATAATGTATTAGCAGGAGTATACTAAAACGTCATAAGTATAAAATATAGTTCTAAAATAGCAATTCCATAATGGCATTTAAACATTTTTTATAATAAATCTAATTAATAAAATTAAAATAAAAAAATTGCAACGCCCCCTCCAAAATACTGCCATTATTTAGAGTAAAATAAAAAAAATGGTGCCCACATTAATTAAAAAATATACACATATAAGATATCCACACAACCGTAATAACCCAAAGAATTAAATCATGGGGTTATTTAGTATGAAACAGAGTAAAAATAAAAATAAAAATTGCCAAAAATCTTATTTTTTTCTTTATAGGTATATTACTGAAGAAAATAAAGTGATATACTGTAATTTATATATACCCCGAAACAACGCCAAAAAATGACATTTCTCACGTGTCAAACAAGGCCTCAGATGCAGAGGCAATAATGGAGCACTCCGTTCCGTTCTGTTCAGTTCAGTTTTGTTCCTATTGACAATGATTGGGATCAAAAGTGAAACGTTTTCCTCCGGTTTTGAGATCCTGTGATGGTTCTCAGTACCGGAAAGGAAAAACGCAGATGTGAGAGTAGCCTTAGAAAACCTATTTAGAAGCACACGCAAGGACATGCTGGGTTTATAGACGGGTCCCCTGTACAGGACCTACATCTACTCGCCAGAGTGACACTCTCTTCTCTTGCGCTGGAGGACCTGGCAGACGGGTGCATTACATGGACAGCACATGGATTTCAATGGGAACTGTGTAATGCTTCATTTCCCCTCCGGTGGTGCTGCAGGGGAATTAAACACTTGATGCCAAATCCCCCACCGATTACAGCTAATTACTGAGTCCTATCATTGGGACGCCCTTTTATCAGATTCCCCTCGTGGGAGCTTTCTAACTAAAAGCGGACAAATGAGGATATCAGAGCCATGGTTGATGCAGTGTGCATGCCGCCTCTTACAACAGCTTTACATTTGATAGAATTCTGCAGCTACCATCTAGATATATTTGCATTCACAACTTGGTTTGCATCTGATCTTAAAGGGGTAGTCAAAGATTAGAAAAACGTGGCTGCTTTTTCCCTGAAACAGCGCCACCCCTGTCCGTGGGTGGTATTGCATTTCAGTTCCATACACTACACTGCAATACCAGATACAACCAATGGACAGGAGTGGCGCTGTTCTAGGAATAAATCAGCCATATTTTTTCTAATCCTGGACAACGCCTTTAAATTTCCCAAAACGTCATGTCAGTCCGGTGTCTGCTCAGAGCACTTTACGTGTGGTCTTTATAGATCTCTTGCTGCACAGTAATCTACTATAGACAGAACATTGTTTTCCCAGAATGCACTGCTGCTGTCTTCTTTACGGCATGCCTGTTACATAGTTAATACGGTTGAAAAAAGACATAAGTCCATGAAGTTCAACCAAGGGATAGATGGGGACGCGACTGGTTCCGACTGGTGAATACAATTATGGGCTTTACATAGATGGGCTTCACACGGCCAGCAGAGCCTCGTGTAGGAGGCTGTAGGGGCTCCATTCCCTGCATTAAACCTCGGTCACAAACAGGACCATGTGTGCTGCTACAGCCAATGATGGGACCTAAAGGTGACATGCCGCATGGGGACACATCACCGGAAGTACCATGCAGTGAAGACAGGTCAGGGTCCATGGAGCCAGAACCGATTAGCCGGGAGAAGTAGAATAGGGGGGTGGCGAAATAATAAAAAAAAAGATGTAAAAGCATAGTATTCTGCACTTTTCCATCCCGTGGTCACAGACATATACCGTTTTTTTTATGGCGGGACCCTATGGTGACAGATGTCACTGTATTGCAGCCGTCTGAGGTATGTACAGTATATGTCATACACCGTGGGACAAAATCGTGATGGGAACTCAGCTCGTTTTGGTTTGGGTTGAGGTTGCCTATGGCTATGTCTAGGATTATGTCTCCGCTGCATAAGCCTAATGAACTCAAAATCTGCTGCGATCCGCTGTGTGGCTATGTATGTGCACATGTGAAGTTAGTGCATGCTGGATGCGTGTATAGAGAGCTCCAGATCCCGTGTCCTAGATCCCCATCCCCGCAGGATTCCAGCCCTGCTCTTCCACTCCTCCCCCCCCCCCCCCCCTCGCTCATTCTCCTCTGTGGGGAGGCAGAGCACATAGATCCTGCATCAGCACCAGCCACAGTCACAGCATCTCTGCTCTCCATCATCAACCAGAGTGGGAAATAGGGGGTGGGGGGGAAGAAAGAGGGGGGCACCCTAACAGATTATACTGGGGTGGACTGGAGGAGGTGAAAAGAGTGAAAGAGAGAGACCTCTGTAACGCTGCAGAAGGAGGAGAGGGGGAGGAGAGGTGGAGAGAAGGAGGTGGTGGTGGTGGCGACTAAGGAGGGGGGGGGGGATGCAGCCGGTTTTTACCTGAAGACACAGAAGAAGGAAGACTGGAGGGGGTGAGAGGAACCGTGTTGAATATTGCACAGTGGAGTACAGGTAAGACTTATGCATGGAGCTAAGCTTGCTAGGACTGACATTTCGGATGATGGGGGATGCATCTTTGCTCTCGTGTTGACAGTGGATGTACCAATAGTGGCCATGGTCATGAGAGTGGGGTTTTGGAGAATTCACAGGGTGGAGGGCAGTGTTAACCTTTGCAATCTCACAGTACTGCTGGTGTTAATGGTACATCCATCACCCTAAAGCAAGAGTGCGGACCCTATGACACCCCATGCAGGGCCCTTTGCAGTCAGGTGTTTGTGGGGTGTTGTGTCTGACCCGCTATATTGCATACACACAGGCTGCACCCTGTCCTTCACTGTGTTTTTCTGTTTTTTGGGGGGTTATCCCCCTGGGAGATCTTTCTATTGGATTTCTTACTGGTCATGCTCAGACCTCAGCCTTGCCCTGAGATGCAGTCAGGGATGTGCTAATAGGATGTATAGTGTAAGGCAGCAGAGACGATCAACGTCCAGGCCTGTAGATCTCTCCAGAGCTACCTTTACATGTTCACATAGTCTTTTTAGTTTTTCCTGATCTCTGTTTACCTCCAAGCAGAATAGCAAACAGTATTTACCTCTGCTTGTCATATCCTGTGATGTCACTGCTGATGCTAAGCAGGGTTTCCTGCATGTTGACATCATCGCTACCTAACCACACCCCTAGCTATCTATGTCCCACCTGCATCAAGACTAATAGAACAACAGTGCAGAAAGAGGCTCTGATTCATAACCTTGTGATCGTATCTGAATAAGAGCCGCCAATAGTGCAGCATTGCCTGGGTATCAGGTGTTGGGGTGTGAGCAGCAAGGGGTTAAATTTCCTCTCCGTTCATAGTGGTTGCTGCAGCCTTGTTTCCTCTTTGCACTGTGGTGTCTCACTTTTCTCATTCACTTCTCACACTTCTTACATTTGGTGTCCCTATCCCCCTCTTCTTCTGCTGCCCATCTCCTTCCATTCTCTTCTCCGCTCCCGTCTTGCCTCTCTTTCAAGCTGTCTTCCATTGCTGTCTAATCCCTTGAAGTGTTTATCTCCCAAGCCTAATATGTATTCCGGTCTATCCTCGTCATAGGCTGACAATGTCGGTATTCTTCACCATTGTTGGCCTTGCCATTGTTCCTTTTGCTTGGTGTCACTTTTGCTCTTGCAACTGGGGTATCAAATAATAGGGGCCTTCTGGAACGAAATGCTTACAGTATGTTGACTCTAACAATCTGTCGTCCCAGGTCTCTACGTATTGTGTAGATGGATGTGCTGTTACTTGTGGGATCTTTTAGGCTACTACTAGATGTCTTCTGTGCTGTTCTTTTACATATCTCCTCCAGAGAGCTATCAGGTCTTTAGGCTACCAGATATTCCTTAAAGGGGTTCTTCAGTTTCCATAAATGACTCTAATAAAACTCAATACTAAAAGAGTTACCACTGTGTAATATACTTACCTTGGTTCCAGAGTTGCCAACCATCCAGAAATTCCTGGAATGTCCATAAAAATAGGGGACTTTTAAAAACAAATGTGATGTGTCCATAATTTTTTTTCGAGACTGGTGGGACTTGAAGTAATTCTCTGCTTTTTGGAGCTCAAAGTAAATACTGATAATTTGTTCATTATTAGTCTCTGACCTATAGACATGTCTTACTTATAATTTTTATGGTTCATTATAGTTTTCCAATTTGTCCATAAAAGATGGTGGCTGTCTGTGATTTTTGGATAATTTGTCCAACCCCGTTGCAACCCTGGTTGGTTCCTGCTCAGATCACTGTTGTGTGTATGCAGTGTATGCACAGGCACGTGTAGCATGCACACCATGTTCTCACAGCTGGGGCACCAAAGATCTCAGCTTGGGGACTGATTAGTGATAGCCTTTTTAGTTCTGAATTAAATAATCATAATTTATGAAAATTTTAGAACCTCTCAAAAGAGAAGGCAATGAGACATGCATGAGAGCGTGCATTATGAATACGATGTCATAAGAATCTATAAAGAGCGGATAGCTTGTTGTTGAGGTCTACTAGAAGGACACCATCTTGAACTTGCCAATGCAGGCTATTTCCTAGGGATTTGTATGGTCTTTGTAAGATTTGCTAATATATTGCTGCTACTACCGTATGTATATGTACAGATTTTCACCCAATATTACGTTTTCTATCCCAGTCTGAACTGCAAATTTAGGAAAATTCAGTTGTTCGGTTACTTTTCATTTCATGACATCATCACAAACTTCCAAAAATTGTATTGAGGTAAAACACTCTGCTTGCTGAGGACCCTTCATACCACATGTTTACATTTTCTTCTGTCTCTCCACCCCAATGCATCTCTCCCTATGTCTGCTACTATCGCCCATACCCTGATGTCTTTCCCCCCAGCTGTACAGTTTCAGTCTCCACCTCCCTCTCTCTCAATCTCCTCCTGTGTTTGGTCTTTGCTCCCCTGTGTAATCTGCACTGTGCTGTCTTGTGTTCCCTCAGGTTAATCCTGCTCACTATCATCTGCTGCCCCCTCCCTCACATCCAGAACCCCCTACATCTGTCTCCTTCTCCTACTGCAATCACAGTCCTTCACTCCAGCCTTGGTTTTCTGTGTTCAACTTTGCATCCTTATAGGAACCACATCCTCATCATCCATGTATACAGCACTTTCTGGATGGTCCTCAGTGAAACTCAATGAAATACAGGAAATTGTATTCTCTCTCCCAGTACCGCTGGGGTAATACTGGTGATGACATTGTCTTGGTCTGGGGGCTGTGAGGTTTGTGTGTATGAGTATGTATATGAATGTATATGGGTCCATTCACTGATATATGGGTATCTATTTAAATAAATGTGTGTATGTATGAAAATGCTCATTCATAGGTGTGTATGTATGAATATGTATGTTTGCGTATATGTGTATGTATTGTATGCATATGTGTGTAAATGTCTATGTATGTGTGTATGTGTATGTATGCATATGCCTATGTATTCATATGTCTGCGTATGTATGGGTGTCTATATTTGTCTGTTAATGTGTATGTATGCATATTTATGTGTGTATACTTGTATGTATCCATATGTGTGTATGTGTATTTATGTGTGTATATATATGTGTGTGTATGTATGTTATCATTTGTACTTATAGGTATTCCTATTTATGAATGAGTGTGTATATGTTTATGTACTATGTATCTATATGTGTGTATATATGCATAGGTATGTGTGTACGTTATGACTTGTGTGTATATGTATGCATATTTGTGTTTGTGTGCGTATATATGTGTATGTACTATGTATCCATATGTGTCTATGTGTATGTATGCATATATATATGAGAATGTGTGTATGTTTTAATTTGAGTGCATATGTGTATGAGTTCATATGTGTATGTATGTATATGTACTTTTTTTTTTTAAATGTCCTTAGTGCCCTCTCTATTGCTCTGTCCTTGCTGTATGCTATATGGTCACATTATAGTCATTATGTTACCTAAATCCACATGATTTGCATTTTTTACGAATTAAGCTGCATTTACACCAACAGATTATCTGACCAATATCTGTCCAATCAGACCAATAGTTTGTGTGTATAACAAAAGATCTGTGTGTGTAATAGGCCATCTGACCAATGGTTGGTCAGAAAATCTGTCAGATAATCTGTCGGTGTACATGTACCCTTATAGTCTACGGCAGATTGTCCTCCTAGCCCCAGTTGAAACCCTTGCACTATTTTCAGCAAAATAAGTAGTACATTTTGGCTTTAGATTTTGCCCTGTATGGCATATGATGATCACTACCTCTGCCCTGTGTGGGTTTCTTTCCCTTCTGTTGTTCAGCTGTATGGCAGTACCTCTGCTGTTTGCATCTGAATATTCCCTGATCTTTACCGTATGATCCTTATACTGCTTCGATCCAAAGCTGATTGCTTGCTTTATAGCTCCTCTTTGATTCAGCTGTTAGCAGGGATTTTACATGTGCAGCATATAAGGGGTTAACATCTGCCATGAAGCAATGTGGGCTCCCTCTATAGTGTTTTCCAGTAATACCAGTCTATAAGTGTCTGTCAAGTTTTCGTGGCAGCAGTTTGGAGAGGAACCACTCGTTGCAGATTATTATTACGAGGGCTCACCACCACCCAACCCCCCTGCCCACTGCACAGGGCATGGCAGGAGCCAATGGAGGTGCCACAGGATCCCTTCCTGTCCCTGGGTTAAAGAAGTGGAATTCATCCTCATGGTTTGGGGGCAGGAAGATTCATGCACTGACATGCCAGCATGACAAGGACATTACAAGGTCATCTGGATGCTCAGGATCTTCATACAATCTGGAAAAGCCATTCTGATGCAAATGGCACTAGATAGATGGATTTAACCCTCGTGAAGCTAGGCAGACGTACACCGCTGTATGGGGTTAAAGAGCATGACTCAGGAGACTGGAGGAGGAAACAGCTTAGAAGAGTGGATGACAGGGTATGAGACATCCCTTAATGGAGCAACATCCACATAGAAGTCTCCTTGAAACCAGACAGCACTATGTACAACCCAATGACATCTACAGCCTCTAACATGAGTCTATGATGACAAGATGGTCAGTGGTTCATCCGTGATGGTGTCCATGAAGGATCCATGCTTGGTCCATGTGTCTGTTTTTTGCCCTCCGTGTATCATCCGTATTCCACCAGGCTGCAAATTTATTTCTAGAGCATCTCCTCTTCTAATAATGATCCGTGAAAATCACTGACAGAACACGGATGCCATCCCTGTTGCCTCCGTGGTCTTCACAGACCTATAGACTATAATGTGCATGAGGGATCATAGACACGGTCGTTGGAAAACCATTAAAGTGAAACCATTAAAGTCAATGGATACAGGAGGTCGGTAGAGACCATTGACAGCTTACGTGCCAATGTGTGATAGAGGTCAGGCCTCAACGTACAAAGGTCCTGTATGGATGTAACATCTGGGCCTGTATAGACAAGGGTGGACTGGCCATAGACCTTACAGAAAACCTTCCCAGTGGGCCGATACCTAGGGGGCCACCTCAGCCCTCCTCATGATCGCCAGCCATGGTACGTAATGTTATGACGCCACCCTCCTGACTCCTGAATTCATCTTTATTGCCATCCTAAGGCAACTGGAGTAGGAGGACAGAACATGGCAGCTGGCACTGGCCACCACAGAGGGGCAGTTTTTGGGGAGGTATTTGGTATCTGCTTGGGCAGTATGTTGTGATGCACTGTGGCATTTTGCTCTGCGGGGGTGGTATAATGTGCCGCAATATGGTATTGCCTACTTGTGTTGACCAGGCGTTCTGTCAATTTGGGCCCCACTACAAAATAGGGCCAATTTTAGTTTTTTTCCAGGGCCACTTTAAGTTCGCAGTCCATCCCTGTCCTTCGTGCTCTGCTTTGTACCACCATGAAGCATGGCGGGTGCATTATCCCTAGCATCCAGTGCATTTTGGGTATTTCCTTGCACGAAGGCCGAGAGCTTGTACTAGACACGTGTCCGATCTTCTAAGAGGATTCATTTCCCACTGGGACGTTACACTAGTAGCCCCTCACCCTCCTAATTATTTTCCCTTTGTAATAACCTCTGCTGACTTAATTGCTTGATGTGAAAAAAAAGGCTCCTTTCATATTAATTATTACTGCAGCAGGAAGCAGGGGAAGGGCCAGGGTGTACCCTGTAAATGGGTCATGATGGAAGATGGTACGCACATTGCAGATGAGCTAGATTCGTGAGAGGGGAAGGGGGAGCGCTCTGTAGACATTTGCTGTGCTGTGGATTATAGCCTACCGTCCACTGATATCAGCCATTTCAGACAGACTCCAATGGTATTAGGGACAGTAAGCCCACCAAAAGTTGTTTCATGATGGTCTCCTGTTCTACAACCTATCAATGCACTTACAAACAAACCTGCAAATGGCGTAAGTAGAGTTTTTTGTTTTTTATAAGCAGTACTTTAAAAATATATGACTGGTCTATTGTCATTCTCATGTCTTACCCAATGTCAATAACCTGTATATCACAAGATGATAAAAGGGTATTGGGTAATATGGATCATAGTAGGCTATTTAAAGGGGATTTCCAGCTCTTAGACATTGATGACCTATCCTCAGGATATAAGATTGGTGGGGCTCCAACACCCCGCTGTGTAGTTTAGGTCAGGGATGCCCAACCTGCGGCCCTCCAGCTGTTGCAAAACTACAACTCCCAGCATGCTTGGACAGCCTATAGCTATCAACCTACAACAGGGCATGATGGGAGTTGCAGTTTTACAACAGCTGGAGGGCCGCAGGTTGGGCATCACTGGTTTAGGTGCTGGAGACCATACATTAGACACTAGGCTCCATCCACAGTGTAGCTTCCGGCACTGGTGTTCTGCAGCTCAACTCCTATTCACTTGAATGGGAGCTGAGCTGCAGTACCCTGCAATGGCCACTACACAGTGTGTGGAGCTCTATCAACTGGAAAGTTTCTGGCGCCAACGGCTGATTGGCAAGAGTGCGGGGTGTCAGACTTCCACCAATCTGATATTGATGACCTATCCTAAGTATAGGTCCTGGAAAACCCCTTTAAGGACAGGGTATCTTGACACACACATTACACTAGCCGTGGCATATAAACTTGGTAATAGCTTTGATTTCACGTAAGGAGTATGGACTAATTTTCTGTATCCAGAACCGGAAATGTGTTCTTCACATGGGGTGGGGAGGTCTTTGTAAAAAAAAACATTAGGCTCTGTTCGCAATTGCATTAGTCTGAGGATCAGAATAGCTGTGAAATCATGCATCCCTGATAGACCCTGAAGTCTGTCAACGGGATCCATCAGCAATCATTGGGATCTGTTTGAAAAAGCATCTGTCATAGTGGCCGTGGCTCTGAAAAGAAAAGAAGCCATGACAGTAGTGTGAACAGGACTGAAACCGAGTGAAAAATGATGACAAATTGACATTGGTTTGTATCAGTGCTTCAATCCATCTGTTATTGACCGCAGTGATATAAGCCGATCATGAGAGAACTGATGAAGACTAATGCAAATTGACGCACCTTGGGATTAGATTGGCTCCCATAGAAATGAATAAGGTACATTGACCATTGATTTAGATGGAGGCTATTACTGGTGTGACGAACTAGGGACGTCACCATCAGAGCAAATAAAAAGGGCTTTCTTCGCTGTCAAACACTGCCCGATTCCCCTGAGGACACCGGTGAAACATGTCAGGGGGCAGCGTTTAGTTGGTGTTTTTAGATGGAAGCTGTAGTAGCACAGCTAGGACATCTATATATTGTATACATTCTGGTGGTTAGATCTGGTGTATGCGCGCAATACGCCAGTGTATATAACTAAGAAAGATTAATGTAGTCACTGCTGAGACAACAGGCAGTAGACAGTAGACTCCTAATATATTCGCCGATAATCTTGAGAGCTACACTGCAACCTTTTAAAATGAGATTATAACAAATGGGATAAAATAAAAGTTACGTTTTATTCTAGTTAGTGGGTGAAAAACAGGGCGATATTTAGTCAGAAATACCACAGTCCATCACAAAATCCTGCCGCCAGCAGCACAAAATTCATCCCCAAAAACTTCCACTGGCCGGCTGTGAGGAGGGCTCAGGCGGCTCCCTGGGCATCGGCCCACCGGGATCCCTGTAAGGTCTATGGCCGATCCGCCCCTGGATATACAGTCTGATGAGAAGTAAGGCCATGTTCACATCTGCAGTGTTCATAACCTTTGTTCTGCTCTATCATAGAACAACAAAAACGATTCCAGCGCCACTTAATGGACAGCAATGGCGCCTGACAAACCCTATTGACTATGATGGGGTCTGTGGGTTTTCCATCATGGTGGCCATCACATTACCTAAAGGAGCCTCTAATGCAAATGTGAATACAGCCTGAGGCTGGGGCTACAGCTAGACTTTATGTAGCACTTTTGGTTGATTTTAACTATTGAGTGAACAGTTGCAGTACAAAGCAGTAAACTGACTTGTATGCAATCTTGTGCTCTGCAGCTGTCACTTGAGTTAAAGGACATCTGTCAGCAGATTTGTACCTATGACACTGGCTGACCTGTTACATGTGTATTTGGCAGCTGAAGACATCTGTGTTGGTCCCATGTTCATATGTGCCCGCATTGCTGAGAAAAATGATGTTTTAATATATGCAAATGAGTCTCTAGGAGCAATGGGGGCTTTGCCATTACACCTAGAGGCTCTGCCCTCTCTGCAACTGCCGCGCCCTCTGCACTTTGATTGACAGGACCAGGTGTCATGATGTTTTCACTGACCCTGTCAAATTGGAGAAGGCGTGGCAGTTGCAGAGAGAGCTGAGCCTCTAGGTGTAACGACAACGCCCCTGTTGCTCCTAGTAGCTCATTTGCATATATTAAACCATCATGTTTCTCAGCAATGCGGGCACATATGAACATAGGACCAACACAGATGTCTTCAGCTGCCAAGTGCACATGTAACAGGTCATCCAGTGTCATAGGTACAAATCTGCTGACAGATGCCCTTTAAAGAGGTTTTCTGGCTGTTATACTGATGACCTATCCTCAGCATAGGTCATCAGTATCTGATTAGTGGGGGTCTGACTCCCAGTACCCCACCAATCAGCTGCTTGAAAAGGCCAGTGAACTCCACAGCCTTCTCACAGTTTACCCTAGGCCAGTGACGTCACGTTTATTGGTCACGTGGTCTAGGTGCAGCTCTGCCCCATTCATGTGAATACAGCCATGCTGCCATACTATACAATGCACGGCGCTGTGCTTGGTAAGCTGCCAGGGGGCCACGGTGCTCACCAGAGCAATACAGCCTTCTCAAACCACTGATTGCCAATGGTCCCAAGTGTTGGACCCCCACCGATTAGATACTGATGACCTATCCTTAGTATAGGTCATCAGTATAAAACATCCATAGCGCTACAAAAAGTCTAGGTGTAGCCTCAGCCTAAGGCCTCATGCACACAACCGTTGTTTTGGTCCGCATTGGATGAAGACCCATTCACTTCAATGGGGCCGCAAAAGATTCGTACAGCACTCCGTGTGCTTTCCGCATCCGTTGCTCCGTTCCGTTGTCTGTAAAAAAATATAACATTTTGCGGACTAGAATAGGCAGTATTATTAATGGCTGTCTGTGCTGTTCTGCAAATTGCGGAACGCACACGGACACCATCCGTGTTTTGCGGATACACAATTTGCAACGGTCGTTTGCATGAGGCCTAAATAAGCACGGCTGAGTTCTGAGCTACGCAGAAGAATATTAGACAGATGTATGGCAGCGGACAGTGATATACATGAGAGGATGGAGAACTACAGCTGGATTTCCTGTAAAAGTATCACCATCCATTGTGCTAATGTAGAGAAGCGTATCTATATGCGACAGATAACAGCCCCACCAGTCAGATGTTATTGTGGTTATCACTGTTACGGTTCAGCAGTATGTTTATGGCGTCATTTATGGATATGAATATTCCAATCTGGATGAGAAAATCCCATTAAAGGCGAATGTACAAAGCTTTATAAAAGAGCTGCTGATATCATTCACACATATGTATAGCTGTTCTCCCAGCTGGAAATTAATCTCACAGCGTAGCGATCGCGGAGCAGACATTTTTAGGACTTTCCTGTAATTAATACCATTGTTATTGTTTGCCTTTCTGCAGCCTGAAATGGTTAATAGATTCTGTTCAGCTGTCCAACAAATGTAAATGATATGAAAATGAAGACTAAGGCCTCATGCCCACGACCGTATGTATTTTGCGGTCCACAAAATGCGGATCCGCAAAATATGGATGAAATCTGTGTGAAGTTCGCGGTATGTCAATTTTTTGCAGACCCATTAATTTCAATGGGTCTGCGGTCCACATTTTGTGGCCAAGTATAGGACATGTCTTTTTGTGGAACAGTCATACGCAGGGGCGTAGCTATAGGGGGTGCAGAGGTAGCAGTCGCTACCGAGCCCAGGAGCCTGAGGGCCCGAAGACCCTTGTGCTGCATAAGAAAACACCGGTATTATAAAAAGTGCATGCTGGTCAAGTTACTCCTCTGGCTGGAGAGAAGGGGTTAGGTCAAAAATTTGGCATGGGGGGGGAGGGGTGCCGTTTCAATTTTGGCCTCAGGCAGCAGGCAGGCTATGTGCACCCGTGTCCCTGGCCACAAAGCAGTGAGGGAAGAGAGGCCCAAGCTGAACTCTTGCACCAGGGCCCATTAGCCTTTAGCTACGCCCCTGGTCATACAGATGCAGAAAGCACATGAATCATCCTTGTGCTTTACGCATCCGTATGTCTGTTAGGCAAAATGTGGACCACAGATCCATTGAAGTCAATGGGTCTGCAAAAAAATGCAGACGGCACACAGAGTACATCCATGTTTTAGGGATCTGCGATTTTCAGACCATAAAATGGATACGGTTGTGTGCTTGAGGCTTATAAGGCTAGGACTACAAGGAGGACCAAGGTGTCCCAGAAAAGTTGTGCGGCGAAAAACATTTTTCAATTTTTTTTTCACATCACGTTTATCGAGTCGTGATATGCAGGACCGTCTTTAACGCGGGGCAAAAGGGGCAGCTGCCTTTTGAGCCCTGTTGGCCACTGGAGGGCCTTTCATGGGTCCATACTTTATTAACTAAGTAGCAGGACATATAGGGCATACATGGGGGATGTCCCTGCACTTACTATTATTTCTGGTCTCCATTGCACCGCTGTGGTCCCCGTTACATTCTCCCTCGCTGTATGCTAAGTAACAGCATTGGAACACCAGGGAGGAGACTTTTCTCCCTGGGCGTTCCTTCTCCCTGGCTGTAGCGCTGTCCAATCGCAGCGCAGAGCGTCACAGCCGGGGAGAAGGCGAGTTTTTTTTTCTCCCTGGCTGTGACGTTCCGCGAGAAGGATCGCCCAGGGAGAAAAGCTGATGTCTCCTCCCTGGTGTGCCGATGCTGTTACTTAGCATACAGCGCGGGAGAATGTAACGGGGGCCACAGCAGCGCAACGGAGTGGCGCCCAGAATTAATAGTAAGTGCAGGGACATCCCCCATGTATGCCCTACATGTCCTGCTACTTAGTTAATAAAGTATGGACCCGTGAATGCGGCAGCGGCACTTGTGTTCTCCATCTTGCCCAGGGTCCAATCAATATTAAAGACGGCCCTGGTGATATCGATGTAGAAACACGGCCGAATCACAGAAAAGTTACAGGCAATTCACATGCGACTTGCATTGTGATCTGGGATGGCAAATTCACGCGCAACTCCTGACCTGCAACTAAAAAAGTCCAACAGCATTTGATTTTCTGTGACTGTCACAGTCGTGGTATCTCACGTGTCTCATTGTGACCTCATTAAAAATCATTAGCTGCAGTGTCACAATGTAACAAGGGCTCATCCAGGATTAGAACAACATACCTGCTTTCTTCCAGAAACAGCGCTGTTGAAGTGAATAGTGTAATATCAAAGATGACCTGTAGGCAAGTATGGTGCTGTTTTTTGATGAACGCAGTGATGTTTTTAAATCCTAGATGACCTCTTTAAGGGGATTGTCTCATGTGACATTGGTGGCATATCGCTAGGATATGCCACCAGTCTGAAAACAGGACCATCGAAGTGAGCGGAGAGTAGATGCACATGTCAGCCACCCTCCATTCTTTTCTATGAGAGTTACAAAAATAGCTGGGATGGCTCAGCTATTTCCAGCAGTCCCATAGAAGCAAATGGAGCGGTGGCTGCGCTTCCCATAAATTTCTATGGGAAAGCAGAATCTCCTGTATCTGCGCATGCTCTGGAAGTGTCCATTACCCTTCAGCACCTGCTCTGTAGTGGAGGTAGGCAGTCCAAGAAGGTGGTCTTGTGACTGCTGACATCTTACGTCCTATGGACTTGAAGCATTACAGGTTCCTGTGTTAATATTGCTGATACTGGGACAGCGGGCGCCTCCAACTTTAGGTGCGATACAGTACACAGGTGCAGATGTGGCATTTCTGTGGCCCCAACCAAAGTTATATCTGGGGGTCCCTGTCCCACCCCCAAGCTCCACATGGAAGCACAGCTAAAGTCTTCCCCATAGCATTGTGAGGCTGTGCCCCATAACACCCCTAATATGGAACCCTTATGTGCCCCATACAGTATGATACCCTCTGATGTACCCCTCATACAGTATAATTTCCCCTACTTGTGCCCTTAATGCAATTTAATGCCCCCCTGCTGTGTTTCCCCCCCCCCCCCACATACACACACACAGGCCATGCTCATCTACCCTGCGTTCCCACGACCACCATAGATCTGCTCTGGTATGTCTGGTGGACAGGTGCGGCAGGCATGATGATGTCACTTCATCACACCTGCCTGCACCAAACCACTGGTTGCAGAGCGAACGGTGGAGAATGGATCTGACAGCTCCCTGCTTCACCATTGTATTCAATGCAATTAAAATAGGAGGGTCCCACTGGTAGTGGCAGCGGCCCCCACCCCCAATCCCTATGGCCCCAATTACATTGTTTGCTCAGTGGCCAAAAGCACTGGTGCGCACACAAGAGCAAGTAGAATACATTACGGTTTATGGGTTTAGGTATAAATCAACCGAGGCCTTTAACACTTTTATGACCTGTCCGAGGTGCTGAAATCCCCAGCTAAATTATACATGCTTCATTTCCACAAATTGGGGTCAGTAAGCGGAAACTGTCAGCGCTGATTTAGGTAGAAATAAATACTTTTGCATAATCCAGGAAAACAAGGGAATCTTTGCAATAAAGATGCTCGTCAGCAGGAATCTCACATTATGTCTCCGAGCACGTGTCCTTCTCCTAGCGTTAGATTTGTTGTCTATTAGCTTGTATCTAACCGGGGATGATGGCAGGCATATAGATGTCCGTCGTTTTCACACACTTTGCCATTAGTCAGACATGATCGGTGTGAAAACAAATCCTCGCTCGAGTGTGATTCTTGTTGGGAGGACCGTTTTAACTCTTTAAGGAGGACCTGTCACCTCTCCTGACATGTCTAGTAAATAACTGAAATGACAATTCAGGAGCACCTATTTTTATGACTCTACGCTGTGCTATTCCTCTATTATTCCTACTAGAAGGTTATGAATAAATGTACAATAGGGTGTTATCAGTAAGAGGTGTTATCTGACTCTGGCAGCACTGATTGGATAGTGTCAGACTGTGCAGGGACACCCCCCAGCTGGTAACATCCAATTGTACATTTAGTCATAAACCTCTAGTAGGAATAATAGATGAATGGAACAACATAAAGTCATAAAACATGCTATTATTTTTTCCATTAATCAGACTTGTCACAAGAGTCACATCAATAGGGGCCAAAGGTCAAGACAGTTGCTGATGTTTGTTGGGACAAACAGGTTGTAGCATTGGCTTTTACCATGCACATTGACGCTCCTGGGCCCTGATGTACAATCTGTACTAAGGCCTTTCAACATCATGTTTTCTTTAATATGCGGTCTCCACAGGGCCCCATCAGGATCATGGGCACAGGTGCAACTTCAACCTGACCACTCACCTATAGGTTCCTATGTAAAGGTGGGTCATCGCTCCATAAAAAGAAAGCCATGGCCAGTTTAACTTTGCAGACGATCCCTTACATTACCAGAATCCATTCCCTCATTCAGTTCAGGATGTGCTGGCTGTAGGGTCTCACATAGACATTGACCACACTATCAATGCAGACATTCATAGTTTGCTGCCTTTGCTATTATCAGTGGTCCAAACATAAGAGGGGGAGCCTCATGGCAGACGTGGCTCTACATTATAGCACCAGGTTTTGCTACCCAGTACAGACGGTCCTGGGGTTCTACATCCTTTCTAATTCCAGAGCCCCTTGTTTGCTAGCAGTGGACTTTCTCTGCAAAGCAGAGCCTGTTCTAGGCATTTAACACATACAAGCAAATGGTATGGGACCAGGACAGGTCCACATCTCTCCGTGGACACCTTAGCAGTTTCATGGGCTGCATGTACAATACCTTGTTCCATTGATCTTTCTACATGTTCTGCTCTGATTTAGAAGAATGCAGTCTTATATCCAAACTTGGTTCCTCTAGTGA
The DNA here is from genome assembly GCF_905171765.1 of Bufo bufo. Classification (NCBI taxonomy): domain Eukaryota; kingdom Metazoa; phylum Chordata; class Amphibia; order Anura; family Bufonidae; genus Bufo; species Bufo bufo. The sequence goes on from NC_053394.1 coordinate 342,264,602, forward strand.
AAAGGATATAGTATTCATAGGTGTTGTTACAAGGACCTCTGCATCCCAGAGGGCATTCTGAACCTGGATCAGTCAGAAGATACCTCCTGATCCACCAGCTCTGACATTGCCAACATTCTTATCTGCCAAGTATACGTGTAGCTTGTCATAAACCTGCTTTATTAGCGAAGCGGTGCCGTAATTCTTGCCGTAGACCTGTTCTTCAACCCTAAACATGGTCATTATATTAAAGGGGTTTTCAGTGAGTAAAACATTGATGACTTGTCCTCAGGAAAGGTCATCAATCTCTGATCAACGTGTGATCAGTTGGGATCCAACTTCCGGCACCCTCTCTGATCAGCTGCTTGAAGCAGGGCAGCCTCTTCAAAAAGCTGATAGGTGGCAGCCACCACTGATCAGATATTGGTGACCTATCCTGAGGATAGGCTATCAATATTCTCCTCCCGAGAGACCCCTTTAAGTGCCATGCAATGTCCAAAAATAAGCTATTATGTAGACTCCCTCTCGATTAGGTTATACAGGTACCTCTTCCCATGCAGAACAATCTATAAATCTTACACTGTAGAAGACACATTGCTTCGTTGACTTTGATTTTGGCAAAATAACACAAATTCTACTTTCTTACATAAATCTGGAAAGGCCAGTCAACTATGGTGTGATATGGAAGTGTTGGCGGAGTGCACTAGACAACATTGTAAGTATCCCTGCAGGAGCCTATGAAATATGTATCAGACCAGTTATTCATTGTGTCCAGTTGCCAATAGGTATCTTTATGGATCTCTTTAAGGACAGTGAACACAACATATGAGTTATTTGATGTGTTAAATGACAGCGCTGCAGAAAATGCTGCCTCATAAATAAAGTATAACACAGGAACATATACTGTACAGGCACCAAGTCTGATATATTTTCATGTGAAGGGTCTACATGAGAGTTTCTACTGGCCTCGCTTTAGCTCATTGTACATAATATTTCTACACAGCAAGGGGTAGGGCATGAATGTGAGGGTTCCTTGGGCCCTCCAGAGGAAATTATTCTCGGGGCCCAACCCTTATATTATCAATAATTTCTAATAGGTTTTGATTTAAAGAAATAGACTCTGGTGGCAAAGCAGCTTCAAATATTTTTTTGAATCCTCTGGTAGGGCCAGTCCAACACTGTTTGTATGCCACAATTAATCCTGTATGTTACAAAAGATGAAGCTTCGTGGGCTGACTGCTTTGGACAGTCCTGTTTTGCTAGGTTCTTTTATCGATGAGTTGATCACAGGTTGGAAACACGAGCTGTCATCTGTAGCAGAAATGTGGCAGGTGGTGTTCAGTTTCCCTACAGCGTCACCACAGGGGAAATAAATCATTACACTGTCTGTGTAATGCAGGGACATGCTGGATGATCGAGAGAGAATAGTTTTTGTATGTCTTCCTCTCTCTGGCTAATACATATGGAACCATGAATGGGACCTCCAGCCCCCCATAAACTCAAAATAGGTTTCACACTTCAGTTATTTCCATCAGTGATTGTGAGCCAAAACCAGAAGTGAAGCCTACACAGAGATAAGGTATAATGGAAAGATCTTCACCTGTTCTGTTTTTGACCCGCACCTGATTTTGTCTCACAATAAGGGTACATTCACACGACCGTGCCGTGTTTTGCAGTCTGCAAATTGCGGATCTGCAAATCACGGATACCGGACGTATGCGCTTGTGGACAAGAATAGGATGTGCTCTATATTTTTAGCTGGGCCCGCGGAACGGAACGACATATTGTGTGCTGTCTGCATCTTTTGCAGACCCATTGAAATGAATGGGTCCGCATCCATTTCCGCAAAATTGCGGAACGGATGCGGACCCATTCATATGGTCTTGTGAATGTACCCTAACTGATGGAAGTATGAACTTGACATTAGCTGCTGGTTGGCAGCTATTCTAAAACCTATACCCATGCACATTCAACCATGTGTCCTGAATATTGAAAGGGGTATAAGCTGCTCCCTTAAAAAAGTAATCAGTGTTAGAAATGAATGAATTGCTCTAAATTAGATTTAGGTTTGATTTGGTGAAATTAGTTGACCAATTAAATTGTGGTCCAAATTGACTCTACCCAAATCGAAAATGCTCCAATTAGCTTGAAAATTTAACCCTCTGCGGTCTCCTAAGATTTTTTAAATTCATTTTCTCTTTCCTTCACTCTCTTTACAAAATATGTCTGAAATGAATCCATTTGGATTGAAAACCATTAGCCTTGAGAGAACTTGAACTTCCCCGGGTTCGGGTTCGGTGTTCGGGTGGGTTAGGAAAATGGAATATAATGGAATTTATAGACGGAATGCAAAACGGAAGCCTTTAACAGGCATTCTGTTTTGATCCATCATAATAGAAGTCTATGGCCAAGTATAACGAATCCATCTGGTTTCCATTATGCATTACTTTGTTTTCCGTCCTGCATAACTGAAACCAGACAGATCCATTATGCTTGACCATAGACTTCTATTATGACGGATCAAAACGGAATACCTCCTAAAGGCTTCCGTTTTGCATTCTGTCTACAATTCCATTCCATTCCATTTTCCTAACCCACCCGAACACCGAACCCAGTGATGTTCGGGTTCGCTCATCCCTAGAGCCCATTCATTTACAATTGATTTGCCCATCCCTATTGGCCATGTTGATATACAATATGCCTAACACTTGTTTCCCTTCGACATCTGCTGTTCGGAGAGAATCGGGACACCTCCATACGCATCTGATGATCAACCAGCCCTACCAAAATTGGCAGGTTTGGTATTCATCTTATGTCTATGGCCTGTACATGGACATAATCATAGAGGCGATTCACACCACTAATATTGGAACTTCTGCAGTTTAGAACTGGCCTTCCCCCAAGCAGCAATTTCTGGATTGTCAATTAGAAAAGGTGCGGTTAGGCATCAGACGTTCATGAGGATGTTTAGATGCGCTAACATCTCCGCATGAGCATAGACACAGACCACCACAAGCAGGGGGCTCAGTATAGATCCTGCCACATCCCTGTTTGTGAGTATACAGATAGAGACGCAGGCATTTAGTGGGCTAAGAATATCCTGGCGCTCCGTAAATGAAGGTTATTATTATTCATGCATATGAAGCTGCTTTATGCACCAATAACTTCTGCCATTCATGAGTCAGCGTGACATAGTCTTCAATACTGTGACTAGATAATATCGCTTAAGCTGTATTATCTAAGGAACTGGATGGTGTCACTCATTGATGGCAGTTACAGGATGATGTGTTCATTTTATTTTAATTTGTATTCATTTTATTAGCATAATCATAGCTAGATTGTGTCAAAAAATAGCATAGGATAATGTATAAACCACCCATATTTCAGGTTATATTTCTCACCTTCACCCAATTATATGTATTTTATTAGTATTTATGTCCTTCGCATCACACTATATATTCTGAATGTGTTATCACAGTGCGTCACCTCACTAGAATCCTATGCCTATGGTCTATGGTTGTATAAGAAGGAGAAATTTTATGAATGAAGGCTCATGCAGCCAATGCGGGTCCTCCATCTGTTCCCATACATCTCATTGGTAAATGCGTTTGATTCTGCCATCTCTCTGCATCCTGTGATGAGGTTTTCAGTAATTTCTCCCCGTGCAGCATGTGAGCTGCTTGATTGTGAAAAGCCGATTGCTAACTAAACGATTTTCCGCAAACCCGAATATGGCAGAGACGCCTGCAGTAATTACTTGGTATGAGGAGGAGGGGGGCTGAATCAATCAAGGAACCTTTATTGACTGCTAAACTAATGCTGTACACAAGGCTTTTGTGTGGGATTGTTGGGGTTGTACAACCGGGGGATGAATTACATTGAGAAGTGTGCACGTTCTTGTACAACTTCATTCATTATCATTCAGATTGTGGAATAAAGGAACCTTGGGATAACAGCAATTGGCTCGATATCAGCTTTAATTGAGATAGTACAAGTATATCGTAATGATCTATATTTATATATGCAAATGGTTTCTAAAATTCGGAAATTGACCCAAATTTTTTAAAAACTTGTCTTTCAATTCAGGAGAATCAAGGGAAAAGAAGGAGATAGAGGGAAAGAGACAGAAAGAGAGGGAGAAAAAGAGAGAAAGAGAAAGAAACAAAAAAAAGAAATACAGAAGGAGAGAAAGACAAAGAGAACGAGAGAAAGAAACAGAGGGAAAAAGAGAAAAAGTGACGAGAAAACGAGAGAGGAAGAGAGAGACAGAGAGCAAAAGAGAAAAAAGCAAGAGAAAGAGAGACAGAAAAACAGAGTCGGAAAGAGAATAATGGAGACTGAGAGAAAGACAGAGAGAAAGAGATAAAGACAGAGGAAGAGAGAGAGAGAGAAACAGAGACAGAAATAAAGAGGGAGAGACAGAGAGAAAGAGAGAGATGGAGAGAGAGAGAAAAACAGGGACAGAAAGAGAGAAATACAGAGAGAAAAAAAGAGTGATAAATAGAGAGAAAAACAGAGAGACAGTGAGAGAAAGAAACAAAGAGAAAATAAGAGAGAAGGAGAGAAAAAGAGACAGAGAGTGAAGGAAAGAGAGAGACTTTTCCATGCAAACAAAGCACTTTCTGAATAAATTAATAGAATAATTAAATAGAATGGTTGATTCGGCCAAATCAGACCCAGACCGAATTGTAGTAATTTTACTTGTTTGTATATTCATCTCCCAGAGAACAAAGCATTTTACACATCCATATTTTTATATGATTAACAAGTTTTCTTAATTGCTAAGAAATAGGTAAAAGGATTATCTTATCAAGTTTATTCTTACGTCCTATTAGGGTATATGGACATCATGGAGGGGATGTTCTGCTTGGACAGACCCAGCCTATTATTATTATACACTCCTCAACAGTGAAATTGCTACACTAAGAAGGACAAGCCGTAAGGTTATGCAAATTGAGAACGTAGCAGGTGTCACTAAGATCTGCCAATGATCAAATTTTCAAGCACCTAGCTCCAATCTATGGCATGTGAAAGGGGCATAAAATCCAGATTGAAAGTAAAGTTTTTAGCCCCATGAAACCTTAAAAATCAGATCAAGTTGAATGAGATGATTATGCGATAACTTCTGTTTGTCACTTCTTGTTGCCAATTGAGAGGGACAGAATCCTTGAAGTAAGAGACCTTGGTTTATCACTCCAGAAGATCGTTATGTGCCTAGGTCGAGATATCGGCACTGCTCAACGTTGGGTATCCCAGTGGTTGAGAGAACAATGACAAACTGGAATGACAGCAAGAGATTCACAAAGGTGAACCTCTGCATGGACAGATAATCTGATTAGAAGAATGACACTCATGGTACTATAAGCAGCCAACATTGCCTAAATGTGCTACCATGGCCTGCAGCATCTGTGGACTTGTCTCCCATCGAGCACATTTAAGATGTCATTGGTCGGCAATTGCAAAGGGAGCTGCCAGCAGTGGATCTTGAGGATTTGCATGCCTAAGTACATTCATAATCACAGGACATTCCACAGACATCCGTTAATAACCTCACTGATAGCATTGCCAAAGTGTTTATGCTCTCATACTCAATCCTGAATAAATCGAGATGTTTTGAATATCTTTATACTGCCACCAATGTACGTGAGAGATATCTTTGATAAGTGTGAGTGGCAAGTGCTCATTCCTCTAGCAACACCAGCTTCTCTCCAGCTCTGTGAAGCTTGTCTGACAAACAGGAATAGACTGCAGGAAACAAGGTGTGAGCTCACAGAAGAGAAGTTACAGGATGAATGAAATAATGAATTACAACCATAAATAACTTCATAAAACCAAATATAACAATGGGCACTAGATGGCAGCAAAATGCGCTAAGTATGTGGATAACAGAATATAATAATGATTTCTAGAACTCATAGCTGGGACAGCACACTACCTGTCTGAAATCCTTGGATTTCACTATATGAACTGACATTAAGGAGTAATGTCTGTCTGATGTTCAACTGTTCCTGGCATATTCAAATTGATAACAAATTCATATAGAGAAGTGGCACTAATTGTCAGGGTTCGAGTACATATTCAAGGATAAATACCTAGGTTGAATGAAAGTTCTTTGAAGGTTTCTTCTGACTTGACAGCGAATTACTCCTCTACAGATAACAGCAAGACAACCTTGGATATAACCACGATGAAAGATTTGGAGTCACCTTGTTTTGCAGTAGTAACTTCCACCTTACAAGAAGTTCAATGGGCCATGCGTTTCTTTCATGAAAACAAGATCTCCTACCTGTAAGTTCGTTTTGATATTCTGCCATTTTCTTGGTCCTTGAAGAAGAGTAAGGTACTCCCTTTTCCATCTACTCTAGAGCCAGTTAGCCAGATGTTGAACACGTTTCAATAGTCTCAAATATAGGTTACCAGATGTAGATTATTCAGGTGGACTAGGAACAGTTCCAAGTTTCTGAGTGAGAAGAGTCATTGGAGTAAGAATAAGATGAGTTCTGGATCCATCGATACAGGAACGAGAGGCCTTCAATTGACAATAGCAGACACCTACACTAAGAAGGTGGTCAAAGCCTCATAAGTAAGCCTTGAAAAATTTGAATCTATGAGCATATAATCCAATATCTTAAGAATAATGCCTATCATCCTTTCCCATGATCCACCCATATGAGAAGCATAGGGAGGGTTAAAGACCCATGTGCAACCATTGGCAGTCAATTCATTCTGGACTGGCTTAGAGTTCATTTGCAATTCTCTGAAGTTGGTTCCACAATCAGATCTCAATAGTTTTACTGGTCCTCTGATGGTGAGAAATCAACTTAAGGCATTGATAAAACTAGAAATGTCCTTGGATTCTATCACTCCTACAACACTGTCCATTGTTTAATCTCTTTGTGACCACATCTGGTTCTACGTAAGTAACTGTCCATGGCCCAAAGACATCCAGGTCAATGTAAGTAAACAGTGTCTTAGTACTTTTCCTATCTGCAAGCAAATCAGATATTTGCTGTTGTTGCAATTTTCCCCATAACTTGTAAAACTAAACGCAATGGTGATTTAGGTGGATAATCTGTCTTTTTGCTTCTACTATCCAAAGGCCTGCAGCTCCTAAAGTACCCTCAATGAAATGTCTACCTTGGTGCTTGACCCTTTCATGACAATGCCATATCAGCAGTGTGGTAACATGGTGACAGACAGAATAATCAGAGGATTCCTTTCTAAATTCTCCAACTTGGCCCTGTATAAGTGACCACCAACCCTCAGCATGCCATGAATACTGGTTGTAGTTTGACAATGGGGCTGTTTCTTGCTTGTCATGTATATATTGCAGTTTTATGCAAAGACACTCTGCTGTACATTACATATCACAATTGACTCCCCTAGGGCAATGTCCTCTGCAGAGAGAGGCTTATGACCAGGGGCGCAGCTAAAGGCTCATTGGCCCTGGTGCAAAAGTTAAGCTTGCCCCTCCCCCCCCCCCCCCCCCCACTTCACTCAATACTGGTGCACCTAGCTTTTCTGCTGCCCAAGGCAAATATTGAAATGCCCCCCCCTTCTCTCCAGTCCTACTGTTAAAGGGGTTGTGCTCTTTTTACTACTGATGACCTATCCTCAGAATAGGTCATCAATATAGAAACATAGAAACATAGAATGTGTCGGCAGATAAGAACCATTTGGCCCATCTAGTCTGCCTAATATACTGAATACTATAAATAGCCGCTGGCTCTATCTTATATGAAGGATGGCCTTATGCCTATCCCATGCATGCTTAAACTCCTTCACTGTATTTGCAACTACTACTTCTGCAGGAAGGCTATTCCATGCATCCACTACTCTCTCAGTAAAGTAATACTTCCTGATATTACTTTTAAACCTTTACATTTAAAACTATGTCCTCTTGTAGCAGTTTTTCTTATTTTAAATATTCTCTCCTCTTTTACCTTGTTGATTCCCTTTATGTATTTAAAAGTTTCTATCATATCCCCTCTGTCTCGTCTTTCTTCCAAGCTATACATGTTAAGGTCCTTTAATCTTTCCTGGTAAGTTTTATCCTGCAATCCATGTACTAGTTTAGTAGCTCTTCTCTGAACTCTCTCCAAAGTATCAATATCCTTCTGGAGATATGGTCTCTAGTACTGCGCACAATACTCCAAATGAGGTCTCACTAGTGCTCTGTAGAGCGGCATGAGCACCTCCCTCTTTCTACTGGTAATGCCTCTCCCTATACACCCAAGCATTCTGCTAGCATTTCCTGCTGCTCTGTGACATTGTCTGCCTACCTTTAAGTCTTCTGAAATAATGACCCCTAAATCCCTTTCCTCAGATACTGAGGTTAGGACTGTATCACTGATTTTATATTCTGCTCTTGGGTTTTTACGCCCCAGGTGCATTATCTTGCACTTATCAACATTAAGATTTAGTTGCCAGATTTTTGACCATTCCTCTAGTTTTCCTAAATCCTTTTCCATTTGGTGTATCCCTCCAGGAACATCAACCCTGTTACAAATCTTTGTGTCATCAGCAAAAAGACACACCTTACCATCGAGGCCTTCTGCAATTTCGCTGATAAAGATATTAAACAATATGGGTCCCAGAACAGATCCCTGAGGTACCCCACTGGTAGCAAGACCATGGTCTGAATATACTCCATTGACTACAACCCTATGTTGTCTGTCCCTCAGCCACTGCCTAATCCATTCAACAATATGGGAGTCCAAGCCCAAAGACTGCAAGTAATTGATAAGCCTTCTATGTGGGAGAGTATCAAAAGCCTTACTAAAGTCTAGATAAGCGATGTCTACTGCACCTCCGCCATCTATTATTTTAGTCACCCAATCAAAAAAATCTGTCTAGTAATACTCCAGAGGGGCGTGACTAAGCAACTCCTGGTATTCACTAGGGCCCCCGATGGTAGGGTTAGACTTTGCAGCAGGAAGTTGCCAGGGTCCACTCTGGAACGTGAACTAGACAGTGACAGCAGGAACGAATGGACAACAGGTACCAGAAGGTACCGACGGCACATAGGCAAACATAACAGACAGGCAAATATAAGCAGGGCAACTAATAACACAAGAAGGAATACATAGCAAGGAAACAGGAGTGACAATGAGCAAAGAAGGACTTGCTCCACCAGTAGTAAACTGCATGGCCTTGCGCATTGCACTCTGCTGCAAAGAAAGGTGCAGCAAGGGCTTGCTGAACAGAGACATATACACAACAAACATAACTGGCAGAACAGATAACAGAAACATAGGAAAGAGGACATCAAAGAGGACAGGAGAGACGTCAATGAACAAGTAGGGAAACGCACAGACAGACAGACACGGATCCCATGGGTCAGCAGCATGGGAGAGTGAGTACAAACAGGAGCAGGACAAGACAACACACACCAGGAGAGCTGACACAGAACTGAGGAAACCTCAGCCTTATATACAGGTTCCATGGGTGCAGCAGAGAGGCCACACCCATGGAGCAGACAGAGAGGATTAACTCCTAATAGGCACACAGGGGAGTTAACCCATACAGAACCACAAATAATACACAGAAACGAAACTTCAGCGAGTAGTGCCGAACGAGCAAGGACGGAAGGTCACAGCCAGAGTGACATATCACAGCCAGAGTGACATATCAGATACCAAATTCCCATTTGTGAATACTAAATCTAAAATGGCCTCCTTCCGGGTTGGCTCCTCAAATACTTGCTGTAGAGATAATCCCAGTAGGGAATTTAGAATATCTGTACTCCTGGCAGAACTAGCTATTTTGGTTTTCCAGTTTACATCAGGAAGATTAAAGTCTCCTATAATAATAACTTCCCCCTTCAATGTCATTTTAGCTATTTCCTCAACTAGTAGATCATCTAATTCTTTGACTTGGCTAGGTGGTCTATATATCACACCTACACGAGTTACCTTATGATTATCAAGCTGCAAGGTATCCCAAGCTGACTCTAAATGTGTCTCGCTAACTTGTATTAAATTAGATTTTATACTAGCTTTCACATACAGGGCCACCCCTCCCCCTTCTTGCCTTCTCTGTCTTTCCTATATAGAGATAACCCTGATATTGTTATATCTCAGTCATTACTCCCATTGAACCACGTCTCAGTAACAGCCACTAAATCTATATTCTCAGATGCCATTATAGCCTCAAGTTCATTGATCTTACTCCCTAAACTGCGAGCATTTGTAGACAAGACTCTGAGCTTGTCATTTCTTAACCTATGTGCTACTGGCATCTTCTGGCATTGTTCCGGGGGGCAGTCGGACTGCTGTATTATCACTCTTTTGCCCCCCTTTCCTAGTTTAAATGCTCCTTAGCAAATACTTGGAATTGTTCACTGAGGACATTCATTCCCTTGAGAGAAAGATGCAAACCATCTTTCTTTTACAGTTCTTTTCCATTCCAACGAGAGCTAACATGAGACACAAAGCCAAACCCTTGGTTCAGACACCATTCACCAAGCCATACATTGAATTCCTTAATGCCATTTTCTTGTCATGCTGAAGGTTATGCACAGGCAAAACTGCAGAGAATGAAACAGTTGATGCAACCTCCCGTATATCATTTCCAAGTGTGTGAAAAGCTTCCTTCACCTTTGAAACCTCATTGCAAGCCAGATCATGTGTCCCAAAATGGACAATAACATCCACCTCCCTTTCCTGCTTTGCTTGCCTAACAATATTAAGGATACGTCGTCTATCCCTGCTAGCGGTAGCACCAGGGAGACATCTCACAACACCATTTTCCTCAAACTTCACACCTCGTAGATGGAATCACCCACAAACAGCTGCTTACCATCAGTCCTCACCTTCTCCTTTTTGTCTTTGGCTGCAGTGTTGCATACTTTAGGCATGGGAGAGGATTGTCTTTCACCCACTGTGCTTGAGCCATCCTCCATGTTGCTCTTGCACTCTGAAAGTGCTGCAAATGAATTATGGAGAGCCACAGACTGTGGGACATGTCTTCTATCAACAACTCTCAGTCTACCATAACCTGCAGTAACCCATCTACCATTTCTAGGGGGCCTCTGTGGCAGAGGCATTGCAACGTTCTCAGCCTTAGTTTGTTTAACGGTTAATTTACAAATCTCAGATTTCAAAAATGCAATTTCCTGCTGCATTACGGAGAGATGTCTACAGATCAGACAGCATCCAAACCTCCAAAGAGTAGAACCTGAAATAAAAGCACAACAATTCCTGCACAGAACCAGGTCTGCCATTTTAAAGAGGGGAAAGATTTTAAACAAACAAATCTTACTTTTTTAGATTGTATCCACCTCTAGATTACCTCCTCAGTATCTCCTGAATATCTCCAATGAACTTATAAAAAGCAGCACTTGGAAAATGCAGCAAGCTAATACTATGTGGCTACATATACACACAATCCCAAAAAAGCTCCTCCCCCAACAACAAATTTAACACCTTAATCACCTATGCTCATTTGCAATCAGACAATAGTGATAACCTGTCTAACAAATTCCTTACCTGTTTTGAAACACAGTGTCTGAGTATCCACCAGAAACACAGCTGAAGTTCTGCTACAGTGGAAAAGCTCTGAGTTAGTCTAAGTTAGTCTCCTGAATATCTCCAATGCACTTATAAAAAGCAGCACTTGGAAAATGCAGCAAGCTATATCAGATCAGCCGGGGTCCTTCGGTACCCCTGACGATCAGCTACAGTGGGATGCGAAAGTTTGGGCAACCTTGTTAATCGTCATGATTTTCCTGTATAAATCTTTGGTTGTTACGATAAAAAATGTCAGTTAAATATATCATATAGGAGACACACACAGTGATGTTTGAGAAGTGAAATGAAGTTTATTGGATTTACAGAAAGTGTGCTATAATTGTTTAAACAAAATTAGGCAGGTGCATAAATTTGGGCACTGTTGTCATTTTATTGATTCCAAAACCTTTAAACTAATTATTGGAACTCAAATTGGCTTGGTAAGCTCAGTGACCCCTGACCTACATACACAGGTGAATCCAATTATGAGAAAGAGTATTTAAGGGGATCAATTGTAAGTTTCCCTCCTCTTTTAATTTTCTCTGAAGAGTAGCAACATGGGGGTCTCAAAACAACTCTCAAATGACCTGAAGACAAAGATTGTTCACCGTCACGGTTTAGAGGAAGGATACAGAAAGCTGTCTCAGAGATTTTAGCTGTCTGTTTCCACAGTTAGGAACATATTGACGAAATGGAAGACCACAGGCTCAGTTCAAGTTAAGGCTCGAAGTGGCAGACCAAGAAAAATCTTGGATAGACAGAAGCGACGAATGGTGAGAACAGTCAGAGTCAATCCACAGACCAGCACCAAAGACCTACAACATCATCTTGCTGCAGATGGAGTCACTGTGCATCATTCAACCATTCGGCGCACTTTACACAAGGAGATGCTGTATGCGAGAGTGATGCAGAGGAAGCCTTTTCTCTGCCCACAGCACAAAAAGTGCCGCTTGAGGTGGGCTAAAGCACATTTGGACAAGCCAGCTTCATTTTGGAATAAGGTGCTGTGGACTGATGAAACTAAAATTGAGTTATTTGGCCTTAACAAGGGGCGTTATGCATGGAGGAAAAAGAACACAGCATTCCAAGAAAAACACCTGCTACCTACAGTAAAATATGGTGGTGGTTCCATCATGCTGTGGGGCTCTGTGGCCAGTGCAGGGACTGGGAATCTTGTCAAAGTTGAGGAACGCATGGATTCCACTCAGTATCAGCAGATTCTGGAGACCAATGTCCAGGAATCAGTGACAAAGCTGAAGCTGCGCCGGGGCTGGATCTTTCAACAAGACAACGACCCTAAACACTGCTCAAAATCCACTAAGGCATTTATGCAGAGGAACAAGTACAACGTTCTGGAATGGCCATCTCAGTCCCCAGACCTGAATATAATTGAAAATCTGTGGTGTGACTAAGAGAGATGTCCATGCTCGGAAGCCATCAAACCTGAATGAACTAAAGATGTTTTGTAAAGAGGAATGGTCCAAAATACTTTCAACCAGAATCCAGACTCTCATTGGAACCTACAGGAAGCGTTTAGAGGCTGTAATTTCTGCAAAAGGAGGATCTACTAAATATTGATTTCATTTCTTTTTTGTGGTGCCCAAATTTATGCACCTGCCTAATTTTGTTTCAACAATTATAGCACACTTTCTGTAAATCCAATAAACTTAATTTCACTTCTCAAATATCACTGTGTGTGTCTCCTATCTGATATATTTAACTGACATTTTTTATCGTAACAACCAACGATTATACAGGAAAATCATGCCGATTAACAAGGTTGCCCAAACTTTCGCATCCCACTGTATTTGAAGAGAGGGCAGCGCTCATATGAGAGCTGCTTTCTCTGCTCTGTTCACCTGCTCGCCGTAGCATTTGCAGTGATGAGCAGGTAAATAGAGCAGAGAAGGCAGCGCTCATACAAAAAATAAAAAGCGGACAACCCCTTTAAAGACATACTTGGAAAACATTAAATACAGCGCTATAGAACATACAGGGTAAAACAGCGCCATGTATTTACCCCTTACATCAAGTGACTTCTCTTCTCTGATGTAGATATTCTCTTTCCTCTTCTTCTCCTGTCAGACCAGACCGCCATGGTGACTTTTTTCAGCCGTGCCTCGTCTCTGCAGAGTTTAACAAACAGACATCTTACTTTCCTACTTTTCCATCCTCCTCCTCACCTTCTCAACACCCTATCCTGCCACCCCCAATACTGTGCCCACTGTGCTCCCCAATACTTTCCTGCAGAAACAGTCCCCCTGAAAATACTGGTACCATACAGGAAGTGCGTTAGTACAAAAACACCCCTTTATATTGTGCGCTAGTACAAAAACAATCTCCCCTTCCTTTCAGATCAGACCCCCATATAAAACCCTAAATAAGATCCCCCATATCAGACCAAACCCCCTTTAGACCTCTATGTCAGACCCCGACCCAATATCAGACCTCAGATAAGACCCCCATCAGACGGAGCAGGAGAACGGAAAGGCTGAACGGTGATGTGAACGAAGCCTTAAACATATTTTAAAATAATTTTTGGTGATGTTATTTTTAATTTTCTATGTCAATATCTATGTAAAAAAAAACATAGAAATCCTGCCATTTTTGTACTGGCCTCGAAGCTTAATAGGCACCATTTTTTGGTCTGTACAGATCACTTTACTGCAATTATCTGCTTATCATTACAGGCAGGATTGGAATAACAGATAGCACCAAAAACAGATAACATAGGATCTGTCATTCACAATAGGTGATTGTCAAAGCTTATCTACTCCTTACATACAGAATGACCTCTTCACAGGTTACAGACCATGACCTAGACCATGACATAGAAGTTAATCAGTTAGCTACTGTCCATTGTGTGTACGGCCCATGGGGCTGCTGTAAAGCATATCTATAAATGTTGATTGGAACAGCTCAGGCAAGATGGCTGCCCCCATAATTATGTTCAGGAAATAGAATAAAAAAATCTGCAATCAGAAAATAAAAACAGATTAGAAAAAAAGGATATATTTATCTATCTGGTTTTAACCAACAGAAAACAATGTGACATTCCCTTTAAGTCTTTTTGTATAACTGTCATACCCTGAGGATGATGAAGCTAGCGGAGTAGGTTTAGCAATTGAAGCTAGGAACATTCTTTTTGTGAGCATGGTCACTGATAAATCTAGAAAAATAAGAGATGGTGGAAAGGACACTTTATGTTCTCTTTTACACCTGGAGCCCTGTTCTGCCCATTTTTCCTGCATTCTATATGGTAGTTTGGACACCACTGAATTCACGCCATGAGCGGTATCAAGGTAACCTAGTTATGACAGATTGAGGTCTGATTTAGCCAATACCAGTTCCTTTAGCAGGTCACTCAGATCCTGGAGCTTGTGGTTGTCCTTGTTAGTTATGTTTGGGAAGGTTTGAAGTCTTTTAAAGTCACTTTCTTTGGCTTCAGAACTGCCGTAGGTATGCTCAAGTCTCTCCTATGTTGCTCCCATGCAAGGCCTTCCTCTGAATGGTCCACATGAACTGCTCTCAATGACTTGATGTGCTCTGCAGATTCTGAGCCTAAACAGTTGACGAGCAAGTCAAGTTTTTCCTTGGTGTTGAGGTTAAGATCATGAATTACAGCTTCGCAAGTTGATTTCCAGGCCCTATAGTTCTTAGCTCAGTCATCAAACTTTGAAAGACTGTTGTTTATTAGCTCCTTGCATATAATATACAGTATCTGGCAAAGTGAGACATGTCTGATCTTCCATTCCTTGATGCCTTGCTGTTTTCTTTTAACTTCTCTGGCATATAAGGCTGAGATGTATCAGGACAAAATTATGTAGCGTAAGGGCTAAGCTGTGGTTTAGTCTCTGGAGGATCTGCTGGCTTGGTGCTGGAAGTTACCTTGTCACTGGTAAGCAGTAATATTTCTTGCTGTGTGCGTACATCCATATGGGTGATCGGAAGTGTCGCTGACACGTGCAACTTAGAAGTTTCTGTTTTTAGAGTTAGATCAATGTGGCTAGCAGGTGTAAGGGTTGTATCACACTGGCCGATGCCAAGGCCAGATAAACGCTAACAAGCGTTGGTAGGAACAATTGTTAGTGATGATCTGCCATTGTAAAGGTCGAAATGCCTTCAACAGGTAATCACATCTTTCATGAGGTCATAAAAGTCATTGTTTGCTAGCAGCAGATCGTGCTGTCTAAGCATGCTCTACTGTTGGCAAATAATGATTCTGTATGGGGACAAGCAATGGCTTTAGCGATCACTCCTTCCCATACTGTGGAGGATATTGCTGCATGTAAGTGTGGTCTCCTCCACTAACGAGCAGGCGATTGTTGGGAAGGAACTCTTCCTTCCCGACAATTGTCTGCTAAATCTAGTAGTGTAATACAGCCTTAAGTGATGATTGCTTTAGCATGTAATCAGTAGTGCGATCAACTGGGTCTTCACTTCTCCTAGGATGAAGCAGTCTAGATCAGTATCTTGGCATAATGCTTGTTAGGTAAGGCAGATGCTTCTTCATTTTCAATTTAGAGAATTATCTTTTCCACTTATCTGTGCCATCTTTGCCCTTGCCTCTGCTTCTTTCTTTGCCAGTTATGCTTTTACTTCTGCTTCATTCTTTGCCATTTTGCTCTTAACTTTGCTACATTCTTAGCAAAGGAACTTCTAACACTAACTTGTTTTGCATTGGCATGGAATTATAATAGCTTGCCACATAATCCTGACCTTCTGAAACGAGATGATCTGGAAGAAGAAGTTGATCGATGTGATCTAACCTCTTGCACGTGTGCGATGCGGAGTTCTGCCTCATCCCTTCTTTGGAACAGAATCTTTCTCTCAGCTAGCTCTGCTGAGGCATCATCAATGTCAGAGTTACTCAGGAATGTGATGTACTATGATGATTCAAAGCTATGGTTAAATCTGCTGCATTGTTGTTAAAGCATCGAAGAGCTGCCGTGTAGTGTTCAGCAGTTTCCCATAAATGGTCTAGATTGTTGTGGAACACATCTCTGGTTGCCTCAAAATTCTCTCTAATCTTTGTGTTCATTTGATCACACGTTTAGATCATACATTTTGCTCTGCAATAAAGGTAGACTCGCTTGCAGAACATGTATGTACATGCAGATACTGTAGACTTATGTTTCCTTTACCTATTCTGCCACCAGTGTATGGTGTGAATGGCAATCTCTTGTACAAGCAATGAAAGATAGTGAACTTGCTATGCTCATTCCTCTAGTGACATCAGCTGCATGAACTGTAGAATTCCAGTGAGGGAGATGCAATGCATATGTGTATAGTTTTATAGTGGCTCACCTCTCCCTTGACTATGGTGGGGGTGCATAGTTTAAAGTGACTCAACCAGTCACTAAGGTTATGGCGTATATTTCAAGTGATAAATTAAACAAATCACTCACCATCCATATTACATATCCATAATTAAACAAATGATGTAAAATACTATTTATTATATAACGTGTTAAAATTGAAATTAAAATTGGATAAAATAATATACAGTATTTTCCGGCGTATAAGACGACTTTCTAACACTAGAAATTCTTTTCAAAAGTCGGGAGTCATCTTATATGCCGGGTATACTCAGATGCAATGGTATATTCTAACCCCAGGCGTTCCCATGGTGACGGGGACGCTTGCCTGGGGGTTAAAATATACAGGGCCCTGACGCTCATAGGAGTATACATTTATTAATTGTAATCCGTAACTTTAAATCAGCGCTCATCTCTTTACTAGGGTTTCTTACGCTCCACTCCAGTACAAGCAGTGCGGGCGGCGCTCACTCACTGACGTCATGAGCATGCTCCTCCCACTAGGCGGCGCAGGCGCGTGACGTCAGTGAGTGAGTGCCACCCGCACTGCTTGTTACCGGAGCTGAGAGTAAGATACCCTAGTAAAGAGATAAGCGCTGAGTTAAAGTTAGAGTTACGGATTACAGTTAATAAATGTATACTCCTCTGAGCGTCGGGGAGGGGGATCTGTGGATGGCACTGTCATGGGGGGGGGAATCTGTGGATGGCACTGTCATGGGGGGGTATCTGTGGATGGCACTGTCATGGGGGGGATCTGTGGGTGAGACTGTTATGGGGAGGGGGATCTGTGGATGGCACTGTTTAGCGGGGGATCTGTGGATGACACTGTTATAGGGAGGGGGATCTGTGTATGACACTGTCATGGGGTGGATCTGTGGATGACACATATAGCATAAGATGCTATATAGTGTCATCCATAGATCCCCCCCATAGCAGTGTCATCCACTGATCCCCCTCCCATAACAATGCCATCCACAGATCCCCCTCCCCATAAAAGTGCCATCCACAGATCCCAGTCAGTTCCCTGGACTGGAGAAGATCGTCTTGAAGACAGGGAGGGATGGGCATTTAGGGGTAGTCTTATACGGCGAGTATAGCCCAAACCCTATATTTTAAATGGAAAAGTTGGGGGTCGTCTTATACGCCCAGTCGTCTTATATGTCGGAAAATACGGTAGTAAAATACAGAGGTGCCTATAACACCACTGGCCACTGATGAAGAGATAGGAACACCTCGAAGCACGTCTGGTGCAAATAGAGACCGCAACTACCCACCATAACCTATCTATATAGTCCATTTATATTTTTTTTACATCAAGGACGACAAAAAGGCACTCTTGGATAAACTGAGAAGCATTTTCTTTACGATCTATCTAACACACATCCAGGCATCCCGTGACAAACAATGAATCACAAGCTCCGTTACATGAGTCACGTGACGGGGCATCACGTGGGATACCAGCTACAGGGAGAGACCGAAGAAGTACGGCACCTGCACAGAAAGTCGGCATATACACGCCTGACGAAAATACAAGGGTTGGTGAGTGTACCTATACCTGGAGGGACGCCTTTGGTGTAGGTGTAAAACAAGTCTCGAGTGAGTAGAGACGTTTTTTAAACACTAACATAAATTTTCAAGAAAAAGGAGGATACTAACAACCAAAAGAGGATCGTTCTAGATATATTGCTTCGGATGATGCAAGAGTGATATCATTGGTGCCCTATTTATTCCATATATATTGGACCTAATATAAGAGCGCTTCTACTGTTCTGAACTTTTATGAATGGCAAAGTTTCAATTTTAATTTTGATTCTATATTGATCTAAACATCAGCACTCTATATTGAAGCATTTTTTGTGTGTATTCTATAGGGGAGATATTTGCCGCAACACCACAAGTGGTGTTATAGGCACCTTTGTATTATTTTAATATATTATTTTATCCAATTTTAATTTCAATTTTAACACATGTTATATAATAAATAGTATTTTACATCATTTGTTTAATTATGGATATGTAATATGGATGGTGAGTGCTTGTTTTAATGCAATGGGTATGCTTTCAGATAATTTATTGAATATTCCTTGAAATATGATAGAAGTTAAAGGAAAATCCTCTCTCCAGCTCTGCAATGCATGTCTGAAAAGACTGCAGGAAACAGGATGTGAGCTTACAGAGGAGGAGGAGTTACAAGATGAATGACATAATGAATACAACCATAGATAACTTCATAAACCAAATAAACAATAGCAGGGACAGCACAATTTTGTTTCCATTTTGTTTCTGTAGACCCTGCGGTATCTATAATGCCAAGACTTTTTCTTCTTGGTGTTGCGACTTCAATGTTGAGGAGTGTATGTGTTTATTACATGCACAGCCATATGATTAAATGGCAGGCAGCTTCATGGGAAATGTACGGCCAGTCAAAGGTAATAACAGCTGATAGCTGGGTGTTTCTGAAGACAGATCTCTGAGACTTTTAGTATAAAAAAAATTTTTCACCATGTGACAGCTCCTTTAACAATTAAAACATTAAGGTTTTTTTTCAGGTCAATGCTAAAATTGCCACCTTTAATTAAAGGAGTGTTCCAGGTGTTTAATATTGATGACCTATGCTCAGGATAGGACATCAATATCAGATTGTAAGGGGTCCAACACCCAGCACCCCCTCCGATCAGCTGTTTGAACAGGCTGGGGCACTCCTCCTCCCAGCTTTCAAGCACAGCACTGTCCATTGTATAGTGGCTGTTCTTCGTATTGCACCTCAGGCCCTTTCACTTGAATGGGACTGAGCTGCGCCTAGGCCATATGACTGATGAACGTGACGTTACTAGCCTAGGAAAAGGCTACAGCACTCAGAGGAGCACAGCTGTCTCTTAAAACATCTGGTTAGTGGGGGTGCCAAAAGTCGCACCCCCGCTGATCAGATATTGCAGACGTATCCTGAGGATAGGTCATCAATATTAAACACTCAGAAAACCCCTTTAAAGTTGTGAAAGGAAGATTGGACTATACTTACCACCGATTCTTCCCTCTGGTCACATGACTTCTTCAGCCAGGATATGCCTGCTTCTGCGGACGTCCCATTCCGGATTTTCTCTTCTGTCTTCCGGTCCTCTGCAATGTATGGCATCATCACTGATCACGTACATTGCATCAGGAAGGCAGGCGGAGCTGGTGCTGAGAATGAGCACAGCACTAGGCATGCTGCGTTTGGTTAGCAAACCCAGCAGGAAAGGCAGGAAGGTAAGCGA
Source organism: Bufo bufo (assembly GCF_905171765.1). Lineage (NCBI taxonomy): Eukaryota > Metazoa > Chordata > Amphibia > Anura > Bufonidae > Bufo > Bufo bufo. Next base: position 342,284,663 of record NC_053394.1, read on the forward strand.
CAAAACATCTGGGGTGTGATGCAGAGAAGGCTGTAAGCAGACAGAAAAGCAGAAGAAAAATTATGGGGAAGAAATACGCATTATTTGGCGTAAATACAGCAGGAAAAAATGCTGCTTGGACCCAAATAAACCATTTAACAGAGCAATGATAAGTAATTTTATTTAATGATTGTGGAATGCTAAGTCATCAAAAGATATGTTATAAAAGCATATGCTATGATACACGAGGTCCCACCTCTGGGACTTGTACCTATCTCCAGAATGAGGGTCCCCAAGCCCCTTCCTGCTACGGTCAGGCAGGCAGGAACTGAATGGAGATGTGGCTGTGAAAGTGCATAGCTCCTTCAGAAGTGGATGAAAAGCCATGCATGGGGTGGGCAACATCTCCATCGGGCCCCCAATGTGGGCAGATGGGACCCACATCCATGCCATAAATGTCTGAGCACCAGTTCACAAAGAGTTATAGACGCTGATTTTGAAGAGCTCCAAGAAAGAAAAAAAACGCCTCAGTACAGCCTCCCATTCATTTCAATGAACACGTGTAAAAAAGAATCAGCGCTGAATCTGCCATTGAAATGAATAGGAAGCAGAAAAAAACAACAGTCCGTGCAGTTTTTTGTGTGCATTTTCTGCGCATTTTAGGTACAGATCCGCGAGCTAAAAATGCAGCTTTGTATTGAAGTGAAAACTCAAAGGTTAAAGAAAAGATACATCAAAATGTGTCAAAAACAGCACCAAAAATGTGCCTTTTTTAGCACTGAAAAAAAAAATTGTGGATTCCGCGCTGATTTTTTAAGCGTGTTTTTCAAAATCAGTCGTGTGAATGGGCCCTAAGATGGGACAACTCCTTTCAGAGTCCCCAAAAAAAGAAAGAAAAATGAAGGCAAGATCGCCAACACAATCTCACTGCAATAAAGAGCGACATATAATGACAGGAGAGAAATGCCGCCTCTAGAGGTGTCTGGCAGCAGTTTTGTGAAAACATCAACACTCAGGCAGGTATGGGGTGGGGAGGGAAGGCCAAAGTAGCTGGTAGCTATCTAAAGATTTTACCTACCCGACTTATTCCACTGGAGCTTGCCAACAGCTAATTATATACAGAAATGTTCAGCAATGTCCTAGGGAAATGCCATCCAAACCACTGCTCTCTAGCTGATGCAAAACTACAAGTCTCAGCGTGTCCCAGCAGCATGAGAGTTGTACTTTCGCCACAGCTGGGGCGCCCCACTCTAGAGACTGTTGTTCTCGGGGATGAAATCTTGCAATGTGGTTGTTAATCAAGTTATCACATAAATAATGCAAAACTCTAGCTTTCAAGATGTAATATAAAGTCAATATATCCTTGTAAATTATACATTACCACCATGTTTTGTCGTGTGATTAACAATATGCTAAATATTTCATCTCTTCGATCACTGCATAAAGCCTGAGTCATGATATATGGTGGCCCGTTCTCTGTATTTAGGTTTTGAGTCAAGGTATATAATTTTGCATGGGGGCCTCAAGCTGTGACTCTCCATACTACCATTCTAGTGGAGGGCCAGGACCGAAACAAAGCTTGGTCTCCAAATTTAGCATAATGCAAGATCTATATCTACGTATAGTTGTGTGAACATGGTGGATTTTAAAGGGAATGGGTCATGATAATGACGTATTGTTTCAATCATTTTTTTTTTTCATGTAAAAAGTATTTTAAGATTGATGAAGATGATTGATTGATGATGAAGATGATTGATTGATGAAGATGATTGATGAAGATGATTGATGAAGATGATTGATTGATGAAGATGATTGATTGATTGATGAAGATGAAGATGATTATTATTATTATTATTATTTTTATTATTATAATAAAGCACCATTAATTCCATGGGACTGTATACTGGGTATACATACATAATATAAAACAACATAAGTACAATAAGCATGACCTTAGTGACATACTGGTACACAGGGGTTAGAGGACCCTGTCCCCAAGAGCTTGCAATCTACAATCTATATTTTAACAAAAAAAATCCTAAAATCCTGGCCACTAAGCCTAATACAGTCCTGATCAAAAGTTTAAGACCACTTGAAAAATGGCAAAAAATCAAATTTAGCATGGCTGGATCTTAACAAGGTTCCAAGTAGAGCTTCAACATGCAATGGGAGTGAGACAAAACATTTTTTGAGCATTCAATTTAATGAAAACAACGAATAAACTGAAACAGGCTGTTTTTCAGCTGATCCAAATTTTAGGACCACATGCCTTTAAAAGGCCAAATCTGTTCAAAGATGTGGATTCATTGTCATTTTCTGTCAGGTAGTCACACGTTGTGATGGCAAAGGCAAAAAAAACTCTCTCTTTTTGAACGTGGTCGGGTTGTTGAACTGCATAAGCAGGGTCTCTCACAGCGCGCCATCGCTGCTGAGGTGGGACGCAGTAAGACAGTCATTTGGAATTTCTTTAATGATCCTGAGGGTTATGGAACAAAAAAGTCAAGTGGAAGACCCAAAAAAATGTCCTCAGCACTGAGCCGGAGGATCCAATTGGCTGTCCGTCAAGACACTGGACGATCCTCGACCCAAAAAAAGGCCCTTACTGGTGCTGACTGCAGCCCCATAACCATCAGACGGCATCTGAGACTGAAGGGCTTCAAAAACAAAAAACGTCTTCAAAGATCTCGTCTCCTTGAACGCCACAGAACTGCTCGTTTGGACTTTGCAAGAGAGCACCAAACATGGGACATTCAAAGGTGGAAGAAAGTTTTACTCTCTGATGAGAAAAAATGTAACCTTGATGGTCCTGATGGTTTCCAACGTTACTGGCATGACAAGCAGATCCCACCTGAGATGTTTTCTACGCGCCACAGTGGAGGGGGCGCCATAATGGTCTGGGGTGCTTTTTCCTTCAGTGGAACAATGAAGCTTTAGTTAGTCCAGGGGCGTCAAACGGCCGCTGGCTATGTCCACATGTTGCAGAGAGCATTCCTCATGACTGAGGGCCCTCGTCTGAATGGTAACGACTGGGTTTTTCAACAGGACAACGCTACAGTACACAATGCCCGCAGGACAAGGGACTTCTTCCAGGAGAATAACATCACTCTTTTGGCCCATCCTGCGTGTTCCCCTGATCTGAATCCAATTGAGAACCTTTGGGGATGGATGGCAGGGGAAGTTTACAAAAATGGACAACAGTTCCAGACAGTAGATGGCCTTCGTGTGGCAGTCTTCACCACTTGGAGAAATGTTCCCACTCACCTCATGGAAATGCTTGCATCAAGCATGCCGAAACAAATTTTTGAAGTGATAAACAATAATGGCGGAGCTACTCATTACTGAGTTCATGTTTGGAAGTTGGATTTCTGTTTTGGGGGGGTTTAGTTTTTTTTTGGAGGTGTGGTCCTAAACTTTTGATCAGCTGAAAAACAGCCTGTTTCAGTTTATTCGTTGTTTTCATTAAATTGAATGCTCAATAAACGTTTTGTCTCACTCCCATTTCTTCTTGTTGCATGTTGAAGCTCTACTTGGAACCTTGTTAAGATCCAGCCATGCTGAATATGATTTTTTGCCATTTTTCAAGTGGTCTTAAACTTTTGATCAGGACTGTAATAGGCGCCATTTCTTAGTCTATACAGATTACTTTTCAGCAGTCATCTCATTTTCATCACAGTCAGGATTGCAATGATGGATATCACTAGTGTTGAGAAAATCGAATCCGACCCGAATTTCAGGATAAATTCGATTCGCTGTGAAGCCAAATTTCCTTGGGCTTCATGGTAGGTAATCGATTTAACCCGAAAAAAATATAAAAATCATACCTACCTCCTCCACTCGCTCGCGACGTGCCGCCCGCCGCTATCCTGATCTCGGCCAAAATCCGGTGTGTGGTGACGTATGATGTCAACACGGCGGCCGGCATGGTGATGTCATCTCAGGCCGCACAAGACTTTGCACCAAATTTTCAAGCAAGATGGCCGCGGCCAACCCGCCGCAAGCAAATGGAGGAGGCAAGTATGATTTATGCCACAAAAAGATAGAATATGTCTGCAAAATGTGGACCTCGAACGCATTGAAAAAAATGGGTCCTCTAATAAAATGCAGACCGCACACAGAGGACATCCATATCTTGCGGATCTGCGATTTGCAGACTGCAAAATGGATACAGTTGTGTGCATGAGGCCTTAAAAAAATGAATACCCTTACTGTACGGAGCCCTGCAGTGACTGGAGTACCTTATAATTATGGCACAGGCTGCATATAAAAGACTTAATTAAAAGCAAAGTAATGCAAACTTTCACTGAGCAATGTAAGATCTATCTGAAAAACAGAAGTATATGAGAGAGAGAGAGAGTATTAAAGGGAAACCCTACTCAAATATAAATTTTAGGCAGTGCCAGATTGCATTATGTGCAGAATGTGGCAACATTATATTGTCTCACTGCCTTGGAGATAGTGATTTTACTTCGCAGTCTATAGAACAGTTTTGCACCTAGGTCCATGGCTGCTCAATGCCCCAAACCATGACAGGCGGAGTGCCTATGACTCTGTAGCACCGAGCTGCAGGGGCTCTGTATGCAGCCTTTGATGGCATGGCCCTGTTGTGTGCATGACATTTCAGTTTTATACTTGCAATGTCCGTGAAATAACTCTGGAGCATCTTTGCGTAGAACTCTGCATTGCGGCGTTTCTTTTTTTTATTCCTCCTAGAAGTTTTTGAATAAAGTGACCGCTGGGTATTAAAATTCCCTTTGTCAAAGAGATGTGTTCCTGCACAATCCGGCACTATCAGCACTGATTGGACAATGTCAGACTGTGTAGGTACACATCCCCAAGTGGTTACAGACAGTTTTTAATTTATTCATACATTTCCTGGAGGAACAACAAAGAAACATCGCAATGTAGAGTTCTAAGGAAATATGCAGCGGTATTGTTACATGAGGAATACAGCACACTGATTGACAACAACAAAAAATAATGCACCAAGAACGAATTGCTGAAAGGAATGAAACTTTCTATGTGTGACTGTAATGAAGATAGATTTACCGTGATTACAATATTAGAGCGAAAGGAGAAGTTTATTGGGGAAAACTGTACAAATAAAAGGAGGCTCTAGGTCCTGTTGGGCCGCCTCTAGCCTGGATACAAGATGAGATATGGCCTCTAGCCTGGATACAAGATAAGATACGGCCTCTAGCCTGGATACAAGATGAGATACAGCCTCTAGCCTGGATACAAGATGAGATACAGCCTCTAGCCTGGATACAAGATGAGATACAGCCTCTAGCCTGGATACAAGATGAGATACAGCCTCTAGCCTAGATGCAACATAAGATACGGCCTCTAGCCTGGATACAAGATGAGATAGGGCCTCTAGCCTGGATGCAAGATGAGATACACCCTCAGCCTAGATGCAACATAAGATACGGCCTCTAGCCTGCATACAAGATGAGATACAGCCTCTAGCCTATGGTAGATACAACATGAGATACGGCCTCTAGCCTGGATACAAGATGAGATATGGCCTCTAGCCTGGATACAACATGATATAGGCCTCTAACCTGGATAAAAGATGGGATATGGTCTCTAGCCTGGATACAAGGTGAGATACGGCCTCTAGCCTGGATACAAGATGTTGTGGAAAAATTATTGTTCGCCAAATGGTCGCCATCTATCCTATGGAGATGCGCAGATTTGTTCGCATTCGCGTTTGCATCTGCGCAGAGACTTTCGCACGATGGTCTGGTCGTCCCAACCTGTAGCTGATTTGTGACCAGCCTGGTATTACTGCAGGATACCAGTGTCATGGCGTCGGCTGAGGAGGGAGGGATGTGGACCGTTGAACAGGGGTTTCTTTATCTACGAGGATAAGCGCGGCAACGGAAAGGGCGCGAATATGTGTGTGAACGCGCGAACATAAGTTCGCGCAATCATTCACATCTTCGCCAGCCAATCAATTCATACCATAACCTGTCTCCTCATTGGTCATGATTGTAAAACCGCCTCCCATCTTCTGGTATAAATAAACCACGCCTAACCGCTGGGAGGCAGGCACATTATTGGAACCTACTTGAGAACGTCTCTGTGATGTTATTTTGGAGGAATTGCGCACACATCGACGCACACTACACCAAGGATTTCCCGATTGTACTTCTGGCGGTCGTTTTCGGTTGTGAGAACGAGACAAAGGAGCACACGGCGACATCAAAGATGAGATACGGAAAATACAAATGTGATAGCACTCTACATCCAGCATTCCTCCATGCTGGATGAGGCATTGGTGTACATTTTGGCCAAAGCGTAATAAGCCACTCACCACGTCAAGGTCGCCTCTAATGAGTGGTCCCTAACACTAGTTCCTACCTGTTCATGGGCCATGACAGCCACACAAAGTCCAGGGAATGCAGGTCAGCATACACGTCAAGCACACTCTGCTTTTAACCCCGTCCGGTGCCATTACAGCTTTCATCGGATCCAGGGATGCAAGTACCAACATGCATGCTGAGCCCACCATATACTTCTCCTGGAACCAAATAGCTACTGGTAGGTTCTATATAAGCAGACTCAGTTTTATACTGACTTTAAAACCAGCCTCCAGGACAGATTGACTGGTCAGGTGTGCATGACTCCAAGGAGATCGCCACGCCTCCAATATATACTACAAAGAAAAAATGTGGGGGATTGGGTCAGCACAACCTGTATGTAGGTGCACATCACTATGGCGAAATACATATACAAACGGAAAATACAAATGTGATAGCACTCTACATCCAGCATGGAGGAATGCTGGATGTAGAGTGCTATCACATTTGTATTTTCCGTTTGTATATGTATTTCGCCATAGTGATGTGCACCTACATACAGGTTGTGCTGACCCAATCCCCCACATTTTTTCTTTGAAGATGAGATATGGCCTCTAGTCTGGATACAAGATGAGATACGGCCTCTAGCCTGGATACAAGATGAGATACGGCCTCTAGCCTGGATTCAAGATGAGATACGGTCTCTAGCCTGGATACAAGATGAGATACGGTCACTAGCCTGGATACAAGATGAGATATGGTCTCTAGCCTGGATACAGTATGACATACGGTTGGACATGGAGGCATACAGGTTCTGTATGGTATCCCGCAGCACATTTTCCCACAGATCTTACAGCAGGGCCTGTAGATCCTGCACACTCATAGGTTGCTGAAGCTGGCGTCCCAGCTGGTCCCGTAAATGCTTGGAGATAAATCTGGTGACCGGACAGGCAAGGAAGTGTTGAAATCTGGCAGAGACATTCCTAGGAATACTTACTATGTGTGGGTGACTATTATCCTGCTGAAAAATGCCAGTTGGAAGCCCTAACATGAGAGGTAACACATGTGTCTGCAGGATGTTCTGCACATATCGCTGAGCTGTAAGTGTCCCTTGTATCACTACTGGGGGTGACCGACCTATGCAATGGCTCCCCAGATCATCACACCAGCAGTTGTGGCAGTGTGTCGCTCCACAACAAAGGCAGGATTGAAGCGCTCACCGTGAGTCCTCCATACTCAAACCCGATCATTGATAGATCCCAAACGGAACCTGGATTCACCACCATAGACCATACAGTTCCAGCCCATAGCAGACCAGGTTTCTCGTTTAAGACACCACTGCAAACAAAGGCGACGGTGGCTGGCAGGACACACAGTGGGCATAGTGACACTAAATTTCCTCCTGCTAAGCGCCTCTAAATGGATGGTCTGGGCAGAGACAAGGGTGTGTAATGAAGGTGCCACCTGTGTCTGGATGGTGGACATTGAACCAGTGGGAGCTTCTTGTGCTTATCGGCAGATAAACGATTGTCTATACTGCTGGTCTGTCTGGGCCGTCCAGAGCCTGTTCTCCATATGTGTGCCTTCCTGTAACCGCTGCTTTCAACACAGCTAGGTCAGAACGACCTAGATGGTGGTCAGTTTGTCCCCTCTCAAAGTATGTCAACTGGGCAAAATGTCTTTGAGTGTGTCACAGAGCTATGTCTACAGTAAACAATTTCTTACAAGAGGCACACTACACAAAAGTAGCCTCTAAGAGCCTTTTTATAAGACAGTGGGGGAAGCATTTTTACACCCTCTGGTGTTAAGAAACATAACTGCATGCTGAGTTTTGCAGCAATCTGACAGTGAGTGTATTTACTAAATGTATCTTCACATGTACAGAGTTCTGTATTTTGGGTGGAGTTACTCTTAATGTCACATGAAAATCTTCAACACTTAATGGAGATGGATGCCCTGTGTGATTTGAGTCATTTACCATGTACTAAAGGGAACTAATGGAAATGGAATTAGATGCTGGAAATGTCACCGTGAGCAAGCTACCTTAATGTCATATGTATTTTTATCATGACAGAATACTACGTCACTCATCGTTCTCTGACCGCAGTTATTGCACTCAGCAGACTTTACCATTTATGTTAGGACTTGCACACAGAAGAGCCTGTTTTGTGGCACATGGCGTCCCTATGGTTCAGCAGTTGTAGGCACTCAGTGTGCTGCCATATGGTGTCTCCAAGGCACCGTATATATTCTCGCCTAGAAGCGAAGCCGCCCTAGTACAGCATCTGATACAACATTTTGTTTTCTGTTGGATTGATACGAAATGACACAAGGGTCCATGGTAAGGCCCCACAGATTTGCGTGCAAGCTGAATTACAGATCCACACAACTCAAAGATTGTAACTACTGAAAAAAAATTTTTTCCTGCTTTTCCTCAAAAACAACAAAGATTTAGTAATGATATTTATGAATGAAACCTATAAAAGTACCTGTAGAGATTATCCAACTCCTGTAATGCCCCCCAAAATGCCCGGGCACAGCATAAAGGTTATACTTACTCTGCTCCTCGGCACCCGTGTTGCTCCTGGCGCAGCTGCATCTCTCCATCGAGCGGATCAAAACATCATTGCAGCACAGGCCTTGAAAAGAGTCAAATCTACCTGGGAAGAGTCCTGGTTATTCCTAATCTCCTGCTCTCTCACCCATCTGCTGATGATTGGCAGTTCTCTCCTAGAGAGAAAGGGAGAAAACTATGTAGAAGACTGTCAGTCATCAGCAGGTGAGCAGGAGAGCAGGACTTCATGAATAACCATGACTCTTCTCAGGTGGCCGGGACTCTTTTCCAGGCCCAGTCTGCAATGATTGTGATGTTGGTTCTCGGCAACCACTTACTTTTAACTTTTAAATAACAGACCGCTGAAATCATCTCACCTGTTTCAAATTTATGCTGCCGTTAGTATGGGCAGCACAAAGTTGATGACAGGTTGTTTGTCAGCAGGATTGAATTTATCAAACCAGGAGTACTGCAGGGTTGAGTTGATCCTGCTGATCAAAATGATACCTGTCTTGTGAAAATCGGTTGAGGAGTTCCTGAGAAATAAAGTAATTTATCCTTTAAGCAATTGAGGGCTTCGGTGCGTTTAAGGGCGGGTCAGCAATAGAAAGCTGAGGGGCAAGGGGTCAAGACCCGCCCCTTGGTGGACTGAAGCCCTCAACTGCATAAAGAAGAAAAGTATTTTTTTCTCTGGAACGCTGCAACTGATTTTCACAAGACAGATATCGTTTTAATCAGCAGGATCAACCCTTCCAGGCAGTTTTATACTGTCACTCATGATGACAAGCACCCTTTAAGACCTCTACAACAACATATGAAACCGAAGCCGATTCCTAAAAACCTGATGCCATCATACGCGAAATTCTGGAACGTCCTTAGAGCTTCTGGTTTGTTCTTCTTTCAATCTCCTATGCTGCTTCATCGGCTAGAGCCACCAGCTTATGTAAAAGTAGGGCAGTAATACGGGGGACGATGGTGGCTTGGCTATGCATAGCGGGAGTAGTAATAAAAAGTGAGATAAGGGAGAATGTCAAGTAAAGCGTGCAGTTCTCCGATATACAGACATTTAATCCTGTTAATGATATTAATTAAGAAGCAGTAAGGGGTCTGATTTCTGTACTGAGCGTTTAAAAGACCAAATGAAGGCCATGCGAGGGATGAAGTGTAAGATGAAAGGAGGCAGAGAGGGAGGGGAGGGAGCGCTATAAGGGTCAGTATAGTGGAGCAGCACAGATGTAGAATTCATTATCGACTTGTGGTATCTTCTGAATATGTGCTTGACAATACGTTCCACTCCGGATTTGTCATGACCATAGAAGATATATCCTGTATACATCTATACTATGACTGCCATGGTATCCCACAGAGCACAGATAGAGATTAGATAGCAAACTTGGTCTCTTTTTATCATGCGTGCTCTATACCATGTGCGCGATACACAAAAGCTCTGTGTGCTCAATGCACACATACAAACGTGACCTGCATAATGCAAAGGACAGCTGTGCTCCGGGGCTATATATCTTCATAAAAGGTAACGGGCTTATAAAGTATTCATATATAGCCATTTCGGAATATACTGACCTCTCTTTAAGAAGCTATTACTTAACGTTAATATATCACAAAAATAATGTATTACCAAGATGAATAATACATCTAAAATAGAATGGAATGTTTATGCCACTTCTAAATATATCCGCCCGGCTTTCGTTCTTATCCTCCTTAGCAGGTTGTCATGTATAAAGCGATAAGTAGCGAGCACGCTTGCTTTGCGGGACTGTATTGATCGGACTGATGATGTCACAGCGTGTTATGTTCCGGCGTCTGTACTTTTTGACAATGGGATTAACTATGAGGTGAGGTATTAGCCTAGAGATTGTGTCACTTGGAGGTTGCAGCCACCCTGGAACCATGAAGGAGGCCCAAAAACTCCAATGGCTCTATATAAGGAGACATTTGGGGGGAGAATTTTGGGGGTTTTCCTAAATCTTAGTCTATAAATTCATAGTTGGTAATGTCCCTTCTATTTTAAAGATACCTTTTCCTCACGTTTATTAATTTTGTTCTCTTCACATTCTCTATATCTCGTCCGAACCCTTTGAACCTTGAGATCCCCCTACCTTCCCTCCCTTTTTCTTGATTCTCCATTTGATAAGTGCTGGGAAATTGGTCTCTGGAATAGGTGCCTTATTCTCTAGGCCTTTGCGGCCCATGGCAAAGTGTCATGTCTTCTTCTTTTTCCTCCCTTATTGAATCAGCCAGCTAAACGAATCGAGGCCCTAAGGGTAAGACTGCGTGTACACAAGACTATACATCATCATCATCATCATCATCATCACAAGTGTCTCATAGGTGGGGGTTCTGTTACAGATTTTGCCATGAGGCTTTTAAAAATGATCTGTCACCTCATTGAAAAAAATAAAAAGTGCCTTCAATGGTCTGGTGTTTTTTTTGTTTTTTTTTAATATGCTTGCCCTCAGGGGCGGATTGGCCATAGACCTTTTGCGATGGGCTGATGCCCAGGGGACCACCTGAGCCCTTCTCACAGCCGGCCAGTGGAAGTTTTTGGGGATGTATTTTGTGCTGCTGGCTGCAGGATTTTGTGATGGACTGTGGTATTTGTGATGGACTTGTGTTTGTCCTTCCTTCCATCAAGTTGGACCCGACTACAAAACCACTTTTAGTACTTTTTCCAAGGCCACTTTAAGTTCCCAGTCCGCCCCTGTTCCCCCCATTTTTTTTTAACAAAGATGTTTATTAGTATTGCATCATGATCTTGAAAAACAATACAATATCATCCATAATACAATAAAGTTCACATTTCCATACTCTTCCATGTCATACATATTAGTTGACACATCTTTGTCAGGATCTACTAACATAATACAATACAATTTTTCCCCATTTTAGTCCCCTCCCACCACGTACATGGAAAATAATAATAATAATAACAATTCAAATGTATCTGTCAAGGGTATACACATCTCTCTGAGCCCCTTCTTATTCGCCACCGACGCTAACCTAATATCCTGACTCTTCTTTATCTCCTCCTACTTATCCTGTCCTGAATCACTAACGACTACAAACCTTAAGCCTCCCCAGCCGTCCCTTGATATCCTCCTGCAAATACCAAGCAGTTAGGGTAAACGGTTTCATGATCATTGATGTTTCAGCCACCCCCATGAAATTTATCATGAACTTTTTCCAGGTTTTATACAGCTTCTTTCCGGCTGTTTCTTTTTTACCCGTTGCTTCCAGCCACTCTAAATGAAGCATGCGATGCAGACGTCTTAGAAGTTCAGCCTTCGATGGGACCCTTGGTTCTAACCAGTTGGACAACAAACATCTTTTGGCCTCAAGGACTATCCTGTGCCCCATTGCTGTGAGACCCCTGTTCTGCCCATTTCCCCCCTCATTTGACTCCTCCTGCTGTCCTGCATGTAGTATTGCCATTTGGATATCCAGTTCCTCCTTAAAATTACTGCCGTCACGTAGAATCAGACCCACCATCTTCCAATACTCCACTAATTTTGTGCAACTCCACAACCCATGCAAAAGGTCAGTTTCTCTCATCGTCTCGTTTACCACTGCCTTGTGTAAGGCTGCTATACCAGTTCTCGCCATTGGATAAACCTCCACTAGATCTAATTTGTTCCCCCATCTCCCGAACAATCCCTGAGAGATAGAGTCCTCCCAAAGGTACCGCAAACTGCCGTATAGGTGTGATATGGATTGTCTGTTGCCAGAAGTAATGAGTGAATCAAATTTATTCCGGTTCCACTCACCAGTCATGTTGATAGCTAGACTTTTACAATAATGATTAATCTGCAGATATGGGAACAAATTAGATCCTGTCAACCCCCACCTATCCTCTAGTTCTTGTAGAGTCGCCCATCTATTTTCCTGGGTATGGAACAGATCATTTACTGTCTTAATGCCTTTGATCTTCCATTCCCTGAACGACCGCTCGGATTGCCCTGGTGTAAAAGCTGGATTATTGTGCAAAGGGAGGTGTTTCGAGATCTGGTACGGTAATTTGTACAACTTTCTAAGGTTCTTCCATGTTATAATGGAGTCTCGTAAGATTAGCAAGCATCTAGCTAAGCGGGGTAGTTGAGATAGTTTGGTATGCACTAGAGACTTTAAATCCCAGGGTGCCGGTAGCTGCCTCTCCAATCTCAGATTTGAGTAGTGGGAAGTCTCATTAAACCAATCTAGTAGGTGTCTACTCAAACAAGCCAAATTGTAACCTCTGACGTCAGGCACATTTAGCCCTCCAATCTCCCTCCGCAGTTTCAACTTCCTCAGTGAGACTCTTGATTTCTTGCCACCCCAAATGAATTTTGTAAAGCATCTCTCCAAGTTCCTCACATCTACATGCCTTAGGAGCACCGGTATGGTCTGGAGTGGATACATCAGTTTGGACATTGCTAACATTTTAATTAAATGCCCCCCCCCCCCCCCCATTAAAGATAGTGGTAATGTCTGGCTAGATAATCTTGAATTTTATTGAGTAAAGGTGGATAGTTTAACTGATAGATGGAATGCGGCGTCCGTCCAATCTTTATGCCTAGGTATTTAATTTGGGATTTTATTAAGGACCCTATAACACCCCTATTGCCGTCCACCTCAAACTTATTCCTCTGGTCTATCGGCAGAAGTTCACACTTTGACATGTTTACTTTATACCCGGAGTACTTCCCGAATCTCTCCAGCGCCCTAAAAACGCTATCAATCTGCCCCTGTGGTTTAGACATAAATAAGATAATATCATCGGCGAATAATGCCACCTTCACTTGTGTCTTTCCTATCTTAATCCCTTCAAATAAGTTAGACCTGCATAGTTCTCTAGCCAGTGGTTCTAGTGCCAGATTAAATAATAATGGGTATAGGGGGCATCCCTGTCGAGTCCCTTTTTGAAGGTCAAATGGTTTGGATAAGTGCCCCTGAGTAAAAACCCTTGCCTGCGGCCTATGATACATCTGTGACAAGACTCCCCTAGCGAGGGCATTAAACTGAGGTGTTTTTGGGGTTTTTTCACTTTTTTCAACCAGGTGACAGGTCCTCTTTAATTCTGAGCCTTTTCATATAGAATGATACTGTTTAATATACACTAAAATATCCAGTTGTCCAGTTGGCGAGAGATCTTCCAGCCTCAATCTTGAAACTTGATCTAATAAAACAGTGTTTATTAAAGGTACAGTAAGGACCTTTAACAGTTCTCAGGCCCTCTAAATTTATGACACCCTAAACCTTTGGAAACTGCATTTTAAGGGTGGAGCAAAGCTTGGACACACACCAATGTAGAATCAATCAGGTGGCACATGGTCAACTTCTTGCAGGCCGTCAGTGCATTGGTGAAGAAGCAGAAGTAGGATGCTTAGGGAACTGGTAATCCATGAAATTAGAATTGATCTTTCATGCAGTGTGCGAAAGATCAACCAGACTAGAAAACTTCCTGAAAACATGAAATATGTGACCGCAAACATCTTCACAATTATAACAAGTCAAAGGCATCATCATATATATCTTCATTTGTAATGCCATCAGGAATGGAGTTTATAACCTACCTCCTTGTAGCATATAAAGCCACATCAGAAAAAGAATATGTGCTAAGATACCATAAATGTGATTGCACCAGCCAACGTAATAGTGAGCTGTGTACTCACCTCAAACCAGTTCTGAATAGCATCAATAGTCATCACAAAAACCTATACTGACCCTAGTGAGATGTCTGCACCAGCCTGACACGTCCTCCACCTTGTTCTCCAATGAATGTTTCACCTAATGCTTTCTTTTGGAGTGTGACTGGTGAAATCACATTTAGGGTGGTGTCACACACAGCTTTTTGTGGCATTCTTTATGGAAGTTTTTGAGCCAAAACCAGGAGATCCAGAAACATTAGTCTTTTCTTTATGTTTCTCATTCCATTCCAACTTACGGTACTTCCAGTTTTGGCTAAAAAAAAATGCCACAAAAAGCTGTGTGTGATACTACCCCTTGGTATCTGGTACATATTCTTGTTCACTGATGCTTTGCATTGTATTTAGGATTTGAATACTCTCTAATTATGGACTTACCTAGTCTGTTCTGTCTTTTGTATATTTGCATATCTGCACAGGAACTAGAATACATGGAGTGGCTTCAAAACATTATATCCAGAAAACCATCCACCTGCTTTTAAAAAAAATAAAATAAAATTACATAAAACAGTCAAATATATGGAATAAAAATTGAAGTCAGTGTCCTGTGAAAGGGGTTAAAGTTCAATGTGATACAATTCATCACATAAACAGAACATGCACTGAGATCGACATAGACCAAATGCTACAGGTGGACAAACAAGCCTAATAATAACTGGGACAGAGAATGTATGAAACACATAAAAGATTCAGCCATGCAAGGGTCAGCCGATTTCTAATTCGAATCCCATTTATGACGTTTTCATTCAATACTATCAGGCCCTTTACTCTGAACCCCCAGCTCAGTCACCCAAGGCATTTTTATCATCCAAGTCTCATTACCTCAACTTTCCCCAGCCATAGGCACTGGGTTTAAGTGTGAAGATAATAGATGAGGAAGTCGAACAGGTTATCAAACAACCAAAACTTGGAAAAGCTTGTATCTCTGAAGACCTGTTGGCAGGTTACTATAAAAAATTATATTAGGCATTTTTGAAGCCCCCACTCAAAATCTATCAAAACAACCAAACCTGCTAGCTCCTGGTCTATTTCACAAAGACCAACTAGGTTTCAAACCTAATAGTAAAGTCCCACATAATATTCACAAGATTGTCAATATGGTTGTAGGCAGGTCCAGACTGACAGAAGGAGGTACAACACAAGTAAAAATGTGGGGGGTTGAGTCCGCACAACCCGCATGTAGGTGCATATCACTATGACGAAATACATATACAAACAGAAAAAATGTGATCGCACACTACATCCAGCATTCTGCCCTGCCTCCATGCTGGATGAGACATTGGTGTACATTTTGGCCAAAGCGTAATAAGCCACTCACTGCGTCAAGGTCGTCTCATTTGAGTGGTCCCTAACTCTTGTTCCTACCTGTTTATGGGCCATGACAGCCACATAAAGCCCAGGGAATGCAGGTCAGCATGCAAGCCAAGTACACTCTGCTTTTAACCCCGTCCGGTGCCATTACAGCTTTCATCGGATCCAGGGATGCAAGTACCAACATGCATGCTGAGCCCACCATATACTTCTCCTGGAGCCAAATGGCACAAGTAGGCCGAAGAAACAGATTTAGGCGGGGTACAAAATACTGCCCCAATAGAACCAAATACTACAGTGGAGCACAAAATACTGCCTCCCTGCTGCAGTATTCAACTGACAGCAATACAGGTGAATTCAGCTCTCATTTCACTGACTACCATTCTATGGAGCAGAGAACCACCAATAAGCCCCCATTTTTCCATACCCTCATCCCAGGGTCGGTGCAAGGATTATAGCCGCCCTAGGCAAGATAAAAATTGCCCCCCCCCCCCTTATCAGATGATCTGTGGATGACGCACTGTTATGGGGGGGATCTGTGGATGACGCACTGTTATGGGGGAATCTGAGGATGACGCACTGTTATGGGGGTGATCTGTGAATGATGCACTGTTATGGGGGGATCTGTGGATGATGCACTGTTATGGGGGGATCTGTGGATGACTCACTGTTATGGGGGGATCTGTGGATGACTCACTGTTATGGGGGATCTGTGGATGACTCACTGTTATGGGGGGATCTGTGGATGACTCACTGTTATGGGGGGGATCTGTGGATGACGCACTGTTATGGGGGGGATCTGTGGCTGACGCACTGTTATGGGGGATCTGTGGATGACGCACTGTTATGGGGGATCTGTGGATGACACACTGTTATGGGGGGATCTGTGGATGACTCACTGTTATGGGGGGGAATCTGTGGATGACTCACTGTTATGGGGGGGGGATCTGTGGATGACTCACTGTTATGGGGGGGGGGGATCTGTGGATGACACTTATGTCATCCACAGATCCCCATAAGTGTCATTTACAGATCCCCCATCAGATGCATCAGTGTGGAGGGAGGAGGCGGAGACACTCATGGTGGGGCCCGGTGCAGTGATTCTACTCTAATACACTGGGCCCCGCCGCAGCTGTTAAGTCCATTCAATCCGAATGGGTCCACAATTACTGTACTGTACTTACTGTAGTACCTTATGTATAGCATTAAGACGGCGCAGACTGGCAGCTCCCTCGGTCATGCGCCGCCTGCCGCAGCTCCCTCCTCATGCGCCGCCTGCCTGCTTATCTCACTTTATGAATGAACAGGCAGACGGGCAGGCGGCGCATGAGGAGGGAGCTGCGGCAGGTGGCGCATGACCGAGGGAGCTGCTGGTCTGCGCCATCTTAATGATATACATAAGGTACTAGTACAGTAAGTACAGTACAGTAATTGCGGACCCATTCGGATTGAATGTACTTAACAGCTGCGGGGCCCGGTGTATTAGAGTAAAGTCACTGCACCGGGCCCCGCCATGAGTTTCCCCGCCTCCTCCCTCCACACTGATACTTCGCTGGCCGCGCTGTGCAGCATAGCGGCCAGCGAAGTATCCCCAATCCGCTTTATAAGATGCACGGCCATTTTCCCCCCACTTTTGGGGGGAAAAGTGCATCTTATAAGGCAAAAAATACAGTAAATAATAAACATATTGCATTGTCTACTGACTACTTACCAGTCCAGGACAATAAGATGAGCTGGTCTCTGGCTGCAGTCTGGCTCTTGGTCGGGCTCTGGGGACTGGAGACAAACACGGTACATACACCATTCACCAATGTCGCCCTGGCTGGGGTCCTGGGGAAGAAGAAAGCAGCTGCACCTGCAGGCTGCACTCCAATCCAGGCAGGTAGGAGGCTAGGAGCCCACTTCTAGTTCTGTCCCAGAAGGAGAAGGCACAGGCACTGCACTGCCGCACTGGGGGTCGGGGGAGGCAAATTGCTGGTGGTGGGCCACTGTGGCCGTGGCTGGCTGCTGGGCTGCTCAGTGTGCGGCCTTGCCGCCTTCTCTTCTTCCTCCTTCGCTCCACCCCTCTCTCTGACTGTGTCACGTGCTCAAGGGTGGGAGGGGCCAGGGAGTTCAAATCAAGAAGATCATTACTCATTAGCTCCAAAGTCAGCAGAGCTCCGCCTCCGCTCCACCCTCTGCACTGCAGCCTGAAGCCAGGTAAGCCGGCATAAGCTAGCAGCAGTTAGAATAGTCACTCAGAGTCAGGACGTCAGACCCCCCCCCCCCCCGCCCCCACGGCTTTACTGAGGCAGCGGCGCTCTGTCAGGAGTCAGCAGGCGCCGGCTCAGCTCAGTGCTGCGCAGCCTGCTGCCTGTGTCTGCGTGTGCGCTGCCTGTCTGACATGTGCCGCCCGCCGCCGCGGCCCCCCGGGATTCTTTAGAGCGCTCAGCCGCTCAGGCGGCGCAGCATGAGGGTCGCCGCCAGCCGCCACTGTTATGTTAGTTATAACCAACTTTTTTTTTTTTTTTTTTAAACCGCGGCGGGCGCCCCCTGCTAAGTGGCGCCCTAGGCGACTGCCTAGTTCGCCTTACTGGTGGCGCCGGCCCTGCCTCATCCTCACCTAATGAGTCAGAGTTGTAACTACAGGGGGTGCCACTTGTGCCACATAAGAAGACACAGGTAATATGGAAAGCGCATGCTGGTCTAGTTACACCTCTGCTTGGAGGGAAGAGCTTAGGTCAAGAATTTGGCAGGGGGTGGGGGTGCCATTTAAATTTTTGCCTCAGGCAGTACGAAGCCTATGTGCTTCCCTGCACCTGGCCACTAAGCACTGAGGGAAGGGGGCCCAAGCTGAACTCTTGCACTAGGGCCCATGAGCCTTTAGCTACGCCCCTGCAGGGGATATAATCCGCTTCTTTTACCTAGTGGATATCACATAGCCTTACATATCTACATGATCTTCTTCTTAATAATAAACTAATAGACTTTAAAATTAACATTTTCCTACCTTTTCCTGAATAGTTATGAATGAATTACTAGCCGTTTGCAATGAAGGTCCAAATGGGTGTTGGGGTTGTGTCCCTGCAAAGTCTGACACTATCCAAATCAGTGCTGCCAGTTTCAGACTGGGGAGGGACACCCATCTGGACCTTCATTGTAAACTGCTAGTAATTCATTCATAACTTCTAGCAGGAATAATAAAGGAATGGCACAACATACAGACATAAGAATAGAGGCTCCAGAATTGTTATTACATGGGGAATGCAAGTAGTTACTAAAACAGATGTCAGGAGTGGTGAAAGGTCCTCTTTAAAGATCCTCCACAGGACATATATGGTGCCTGTCAGACTGCATTCTGCATGTCCATTAGTTTTCCTATACGTGGTGGTCTGTGTAATAGCATCTAGTGGTCCTTCATCTGCTCACTGATAACATAGCCGAGGTTCTAAATATGTCTTTACATAAGCTCCCTTAGCTTATTAGGAGATAACCATCGATTTCAACGAAACTCGGTATACACATCCCTTGCTACCTGGAAAGAAATCTTGTGGGGGTCTCAGCTCTCTAGGACGTACCGTTCCTGAGATATTCCCAAAAAATGACCTGCATTAGCCAATACAAGCCTGCAAGTCTTTCTCTTCATATCCCAACTGCCATACACACGGTCACATGTCCCTTATCAGCCAATAGAAGCTCGCAGGCCTTTAGTCTCCACATACACACAGTTTTACTCCAGGTTTCCATAACAACCCAGCCATTTTTCTTCACTGCTGTAGGTCAGCTTTAGGCTAGGGCTACACGACAAAATGTGTCGCACAACAATAAGTCGCACTACACATAGGGCACAACTCCACTGCTGCATGTGTTACACGACATTGATGTCGCACCAATGCCACGCAACAATTTTTATAATGATAGTCTATGGTGTCGCACTGTGACATGTAGCATGCTGCGTCTGCGACGTGACAGTTGCAGAAAAATCCATCTTGGATGGATTTTTTTTAAACTGTCGTGTCGCAGTTGCAGCATGCTACATGTCACAGTGCGACACCATAGACTATCATTATAAAAATTGTTGAGACAAAATGTCGCGCGACACATGTCACCGTGTAGCCCTAGCATTAAAGGGGCGGGCACTGTGGAGGTCACTGTTAAAGAGGCATCCACTGTGGATGTTACTGTTAAAGGGGCAGGCCGCTGTGGAGGTCACTGTTAAAAGGGCGGACACAGTGGAGGTCACTGTTAAGGGGGCAGGGGCCACTATTAAAGGGGCAACTGCTGTGGATGTCACTGTTAAGGCAGTAGGGTACTGTGAGGTCACTGTCAATGGAGTGGGGTGCTGTGAAACTCACTGTTAAAGGGGCGGGCTGCTGTGAAGGTCAAAGTTAAGGGCATGGACTGCTGTGGAGGTCCAATTTTAAAGTTGCGGGGCACTGTGGGGGGGTCAGTGTTAGGGGGTGAGGGACTGTGGAGTTCACTGTTTAAGGGGCGGGGTGCTGTAGAGGTCACTGTTATGGGGGATACTGTCGATATCTTTTAACGACACACACAAACATTAAATGAAATAGATGAAATATACCCGTGCAAAGCCGGGTCCTTCTGGTAGTTTATGATAAAAATAGAAGCCATGAGGGCCGAATCAGTGGACCTATTATAAATGGTGGCAACCCTGGTTGTCTTCCTCCTACTCTGCACATTTATATTATTATGTTTCTATCTAGAGCAGAGCCCTTACTTATTTCTAGGTAAACTCCTCCATAAGTTATTGATCCAATCTCTGGGCTGATGCCTTAAAGGGAGTCTGTCACCAGGAAATTCACATTTAAACCACTTACAGTACCTTGTAGGACTAGCTCAGCTAAATGTACTGATGCCTTTCAGTCTGGAGGAAAAGTGCTTTTAATTCATATGTAAATCAGCAGCTAAGTGCACTGAGGGTGGACTCAATACACTTTGTGTACTCATGCTCCTCCTGCTTCCTCTGCCAGCACTTCCCTTTACCTCTTCATTGACAGGCGAGATGACCACGCAGGAACCTAGCCTTGCAAGTCAAAAAGGAGAGGAGCGGCTGAAGAAGCAGGAGGAGCAAGGGTGCACCGAGTGGCTTGGGCTCACCCTTTAGGACACTTAACTGCTCATTTGCATATGGATTACAAGTACTTTTCCACCAGAACAAAGCAACGGATCGCTAAGTGAAGGGTATCATTACATTCACCTGAGATAGTCCTACAAGACATCGTGCCTGGCTTATCAGTGAATGTCTTGGTGACAACCTCCCTTTAATATTGAGTTCTATACTCTGGGGCATGCTTGTCTCATTTTTCCTTAATTTTTTGGTTTTAATATTCCTTCCCCCTGTGAGGGATTCATTGGGGGTTTTGTACTGGTTATCTTATTGCAAACAAGCCTTTGAAACTCATCATTCCAGGTCTGTAAGGCTGGTCACATACATGAGATCATAATTAGCCTTGTGGCAGATCAGTTATCCGTGGGATCAGTCATATGAACTATTCCTACCATATACAAGACTAAACAGGCTGATGCAAAATGCCAAATGATCGGCCTAATTCAAGCAATCATTTCGGACTAAATGTTCTGCAGAAAGAGTTCTGCCATCAGCCATCACGTAAATTTTTCAGTTAATGGTTGGCCAAAATGTGGATCTTTATCTGGTGTGTGGACAGCCTTACCTCCTATATGGATGGTTTTAAGATAGCCATAGGCATTATGGGGGGAGTTTATCAATGTATGTGTATTTGAGTTTAGATTTTATGCACCTGTGCCAAATTTATGAAAATGTTGCGCATTAATAATACATTTGGTGCAATGTGGTTGGCATGGAGTTGCAATTTTGTGGCACAAAAGTGATCTACTCTAACTTCTGTCCAAGTTTTTACTCCAAATCTGTAGGTGGCGCTGGAAGGTGCAGTGCTCAAAAAGTTGCAAAGCTGACCGCTGCAAGTTGCTAAAAAAAACTAAAACCTTTACTTTTTAATCCAGAATTCTGGTGTGCAGGGCTTGATAAATTCTCCCCCATGTTTACTCTATATCTACACTTTTCAACATTGCTGTCATGGGGGGGGGGGGGTCAGTCGTATAAATTTTCGGATTCTTTTGTTTTCTGTTTAAATGTGTTGGCTTTTCTTTAAAAAAAAAAAAAGATGCACCCCTCTGGACCTTACCTTCTGAGTCAATTATTTTTCTCGCCAGCTCTTAATGCCCCTGAAGCTTAGCATTTCCATCTTCTTCTACTATTCCTTTCCAGTGTTCCAGTGTTGCCATTTTCAGCAATTTCTGTTCTCTTTCAGTTGACCTCATTTTCTGCCTTTAGATTTCTGTAGAGCTTTACATTTTCTCGGATGCTACAGACTTTCTAAAAAAAAGTTCCTTAGCTAAATTTCCTCTTATTACAGCCTTACTGTGTCAACCGAATGTCTTATAGCTGTAGATTTTGCCAAATACAGTATATTAGATGGCGGTCAGATATTCCAGCCTATTTTTCTATCCATAAGCCAGACAGCACCATGCCTTTGGGGTTACAACAAGCAATAAAATTATTTCCCACTGATTATTCCCTCCCCCCCCTCCCCCCAAGTTCAGTTTGCCAAGGTTTTGATGGTGCCTACAGACATGGAGGCTTTCTCTCCCAGAACTTGCTTCCATAAGGGACTGCTCTCTCTCTATGCCTACTGCAGGTTTAATGTAACTTTTCCAATATTTACTTCTGTTTTGCTGATCCTGTTTTGCTTCTGTTTAATTATTTAGCAGTCCCTGTGCCACAGCGCATCCACTCATTCCAAATGCAAATGATAATTAACACATTGGTTGAAACCATCTCAGCTAGGTACCCTCACGCTACTCTAGTTGCTTAAGGAGATACTACCATCAAATATTTTTGATTACATATTAAGGGCCTGTATGTGAATATTCATATCATTTTTTAATGGGTGGATTTTCTAGATCTGCTTTTGAAGTCACTCCATGTATTCTACTTCCTGTCCTGGTTTTTTAACGTCCTCTTTTCTTTGAACTTTTAGCTTGACTTTATCAGTCAGACCATTCACTCTGACCAGACAGGGAAGAGGAGATGACTGACTCAATTAGAGCGTCACACATTACACTGATCAATGCAATGCTCTTCTGTCACCGTCTTTATCTAGGCCTATCAAAAGAACAATAGAGCTTTCACACTGTTATTCCAATTCTACAATCTACAATTATACTTGCAGATAAAATTTTCCCCTCACAGCAGCAATAAATGGACAATGGGTTCATTATCTATATAGAAGTTTTATCTCTGCTGACTGGCCAGTATTTGTATTTAATTTTCAATAGTATAATACTGACAAAATGAAAAAAATAAAAAATAATTGCCAAAAATTCGGAAAAGCACTTTTCTATTAATGTGATGGAAGTGTCCATTTAATAAGGCTATGCATAGAGTATCCATAGAGGATCCAGTCTATCCAGTCAATAGTGCTGGTTAACGAAGATCAAGTCTACACAGATTAAAGCTGGCCATCTCTGTTGGCCAACAAATCCTTCAGTAAAAAGCTTTCAGCCCTAACACACCCTCATAAACATACATGTTCTACTTGGTCATGCATGTTATTTCATTAGTAAGAGAGAAGCTCTTCTGGTAAAGAATTAGGCTCAGATAAGTTGAAACCGGCCTGTTTCTTTGTTTTGTCTCCCTTTCAAGGACCGCCAGACAATCCACTTATGGTCCTTTTACACAGGCCAGTAGGTGCTCACTTAACCTCTTAGTGACCATCAATACGCCTTTCTACGGTGGTCACTAAGGGCCCTCAGGCTGGGCCACCTTTTTATGGTCTAAGTGCTGCAGGGAATTCCTGTGCAGCGCGCTCTGGCTGTAATGACCTGGACTGGCACAAGTGCTGATATGGGGCGATTAAGCCCTTAGATGCCACTGTCAATAGTGACCGCAGCATCTGAGCAGTTGCAGCAGGAGCAGACTCCTTCTGTCTCTCATCAACACCTTACAAATGAAATCACGCGGTGCCAACATCTTGGCATGACAGCCTAGGGCCTAAAGAAAGCCCAGGCCTGCCTTTAGTGTATTCCTAGCAGGCTGCACCTCTCTGGCACAGCCTGCTGGTGGATGTCAGTATAGCTCTGACAGAATAATACATAGCATTTTTGTTTTTGTCCTCTTATGACGGAACAGGACAATGGAAGTTATTTGTGCAAATGTGAACAGAGCCACATATGTACAGTGCCAGGAACACATGCCTGATTCCAACTAACTGGTTTTCCTCTTTCTATATAATGGGAAATAAAGCTTAGGCTTGTTTTTCTCAACTGGTATATAAAAAGACATAGATCTCTATGCTTTAGTGCTGGAGAATGGCTGCCATCTTTCTCTCTGCCACCAGGGACAAAAAGTACTATTGGGATGAATAATCATCTCTTCAGCGAGTTATGCATGTAGATCCTGGCAAAGAGCACTCGCTAATAATTCTCTATGATAGGGAACAACAGACAGCGATATTAAAGTAAGTATATAGGGGGAAAAATCACTGAATAAAGTGACCTAAATAGAAGGAAATGCTGAACCCCAAATACTGTACCGTGTTTATAATCGGGGGAGCAATTCCTCCACATGTGATCCGTTGCTAATGGCAATCCCCAGCAAAAATGCATACAATGGAGGATGTCGGCAGCGGACCACATGCACCACAAAAACATCCTACACAAGATGAAATAATGTGTGGATGAAAATATAAA
Organism: Bufo bufo; assembly: GCF_905171765.1. Lineage (NCBI taxonomy): Eukaryota > Metazoa > Chordata > Amphibia > Anura > Bufonidae > Bufo > Bufo bufo. The sequence goes on from NC_053394.1 coordinate 342,309,238, forward strand.
AATACATAAATCACTGAAAAAAGGTGCACCACAATAATATGCGACTGACCATATTGGCTAGACCCTCACACCTCAAAAGCTGAGACTTTAGCCAATATCTTCCAGTCAGGAACATATCGGAGCCCTGCGCACCCCGTCAAGGTATCTCAGTGTGGCGTGGGTCCTACCGCTAAACTACCTATCGTGTGTGAACACAGTCTGACAGGTACTAAGGGCCGACTCAGAGCCAAGATCCTCAATACCTCCATAGTAAGATCCCTAATACAATGGGAGGGAGATATTGGCTAAAGTCTTAGCTTTTAACATCAGTTTGAGGATCTAGCCAGTATGGTCAGTCGCATATTATTGTGGTGCACCTTTTTTCAGTGATTTATCTAAGTATATAAGGGGATATAAAAGTATTACAAAGTAATATTAGAGTTTCCAAATCTTTATGATTAGGATTATATTACAACTGTCATCATAGTCAAACTTTGTGTATGATGAGAACTAATGATATAAATCCCATGAACAAGTGCAGCATAACAACACTGTCGGCTCCTTGTATTCATCGGTCATATCATCTATAAGGATTAATAGGTTATTTCTGAAATAAAATAAATCATAAAATTAAAAAGAAAAAAAGTGCAGTGGGATCGACTTCACCAACAATTAGATAGGGGTCTCAGTACACTTTGTAGAACCCGGGCATGGATTAAGAGATAGAGGGATTTGCATGGAAGTGTCCTCTCCACATCCTTTCTCTCTGTTTTACAAATTCTTCACTTTCTATCAGTGTCGGACTGGGGTACTTAGGGCCCACCAGTGTAACTGATTCTGGGGCCCACCTTAAGGCTCCTGCACACAAACGTATTTTTTTTCCATGTCCGTACCGTTGACTTCACTTCAATGGGGCCGCAAAAAAAAAAAAAAAGGACTCCGTGTGCATTCTGTGTCTGTAAATCTGCATGGCCGTTCTGCAAAATGATAGAACATGTCCTATTATTGTCTACATTACAGACAAGGATAGGACTGTTCTATTAGAGGCCGGCTGTTCTGTTCTTCATAATGTGGAATGCACACACCCGGTATCCATGTTTTGCGGATCCGCAATTTGCAGACGGCAAAACATCCAACGATCGTGTTCATGAGCACTTACAGTGATAACAGAAATATTAAAGATGGTCATAAAATGTGATCTGATCTTCATCTAAGTCACAACAATAGACAATCACAGTCTGCTTAAACTAATAACACACAAAGAATTAAATGTTACCATGTTTTTATTGAACACACCATGTAAACATTCACAGTGCAGGTGGAAAAAGTATGTGAACCCCTAGACTAATGACATCTCCAAGAGCTAATTGGAGTGAGGTGTCAGCCAACTGGAGTCCAATCAATGAGATGAGATTGGAGGTGTTGGTTACAACTGCCCTGTCCTATAAAAAACACCCACCAGTTCTGGGTTTGCTTTTCACAAGAAGCATTGCCTGATGTGACTGATGTCTCGCACAAAAGAGCTCTCAGAAGACCTACGATTAAGAATTGTTGACTTGCATAAAGTTGGAAAGGGTTATAAAAGTATCTCCAAAAGCCTTGCTGTTCATCAGTCCACAGTAAGACAAATTGTCTATAAATGGAGAAAGTTCAGCACTGCTGCTACTCTCTCTAGGAGTGGCCGTCCTGTAAAGATGACTGCAAGAGCACAGCGCAGACTGCTCAATGAGGTGAAGAAGAATCCTAGAGTGCCAGCTAAAGACTTACAAAAGTCTCTGGCATATGCTAACATCCCTGTTAGCGAATCAACGATACGTAAAACACTAAACAAGAATGGATTTCATGGGAGGAAACCACAGAGGAAGCCACTGCTGTCCAGAAAAACATTGCTGCACGTTTACAGTTTGCACAAGAGCACCTGGATGTTCCACAGCAGTACTGGCAAAATATGCTGTGGACAGATGAAACCAAAGTTGAGTTGTTTGGAAGAAACACACAACACTATGTGTGGAGAAAAAGAGGCACAGCACACCAACATCAAAACCTCATCCCAACTGTGAAGTATGGTGGTGGGGGCATCATGGTTTGGGGCTGCTTTGCTGCGTCAGGGCCTGGACGGATTGCTTTCATCGAAGGAAAAATGAATTCCAAAGTTTATCAAGACATTTTGCAGGAGAACTTAAGGCCATCTGTCCACCAGCTGAAGCTCAACAGAAGATGGGTGTTGCAACAGGACAGCGACCCAAAGCATAGAAGTAGATCAACAACAGAATGGCTTAAACAGAAGAAAATATGCCTTCTGGAGTGGCCCAGTCAGAGTCCTGACCTCAACCCAATTGAGATGCTGTGGCATGACCTCAAGAAAGCGATTCACACCAGACATCCCAAGAATATTGCTGAACTGAAACAGTTCTGTAAAGAGGAATGGTCAAGAATTACTCCTGACCGTTGTGCACGTCTGATCTGCAACTACAGGAAACGTTTGGTTGAAGTTATTGCTGCCAAAGGAGGTTCAACCAGTTATTAAATCCAAGGGTTCACATACTTTTTACACCTGCACTGTGAATATTTACATGGTGTGTTCAATAAAAACATGGTAACATTTAATTCTTTGTGTATTATTAGTTTAAGCAGACTGTGATTGTCTATTGTTATGACCAAGATGAAGATCAGATCACATTTTATGACCAATTTGTGCAGAAATCCATATCATTCCAAAGGGTTCACATACTTTTTCTTGCAACTGTACATGGCTCACATGCCACTGATGCATATGTCACATACTGCACATACACCACTGATACATAGAACATATATAGCACACACCAATCACACATAGGAAACACGCAATGCACACACACCAAGACATTTATGCCTAACCCTATTAAGTGTAGCACAATTAAAGGGGTTGTCTCACTTCAGCAATTTGGATTTATCATGTAGAGAAAGTTAATACAAGGCACTTACTAATGTATTGTGATTGTCCATATTGCCTCATTTCCATCACATTATACATAGCACATATCCGTGGTTATTACCACCTTGTAATCCAGCAGCGGTGGCCGTGCTTGCACACTATAGGGAAAGGTGTTGGCCTATGCTCACTTCCAGCCTTTCCCTATAGTGTGTAATCACGGCCACGACTGCTGGATTACACGGTGGTAATAACCACAGATATGTGCTGTTTATAATGTGATGGAAAGGAGGCAATATGGGCAATCACAATACATTAGTAAGTGCCTTGTATTAACTGCATGATAAATGCCATTTACTGAAGTGAGACAACCCTTTAACCTCTTTAAGCATAAATGTCTGGCATGAAATCTACCAAATCGTAACCTCCTCAGATTGCAGATAATAAACAGTATATTTAAAAGGGTTGTCCTACCATAATGACCTATTGCCTATCTACAGGATAGGTGATAAATATCAGATTGCTGGGGTCTGACTGCTGGAACACCCACTGATCATGAAAAAAGGGGTCCTGAGACATTCAATTGCATTACCGCCAATTTATGTACAAGTGAGTTCAATGCAGCAGGAGACCCTGGCATTGAACTCACTTGTACCTTCTGCGCGTGCGCCGGATAACTTGCCCGGCACCCTCACTCGCAGTGCGCCTGCGTCCCTTATTCAATGCCAGCGTCTCCTGCTGCGCCTGCGTCGGCTCGGGAGGATCGGGGACTGTAAAAGCCGCCCAGCCAGTGAATAATAATGAGCTGGGTGGCGCTAGGAAGCGACAGTTGAGGCGCGGCTGGGCACAAAGGTAGGAGTAAAAACGCCCCTTGGGCATAAAGAGATGTGAAAAACCGCCCCTTGGGCATAAAGGAAGCTGATTGACAGATGATTATAAAGTTGTTTTTACATGGTTTAAAACGCCGACTGGGGGTACTCTTATGTGATTGTAATACACTTTAATAGACCTATGACTGCATAGGAATAACTAAATATGTTTATCGGGCGTGTCAGTGTCCCTTTAAGACCACGTGTTCTTGATCATGGGTGTCCCAGCAGTCAGACCCCCATCAATCAGACACTTATCACCTGTCGTGTCATAGCTGTTGGACCTTTTCATATTCCCTATCCTTAAAGGTTTTCTTTGGGTGTAAAAATAAAAAAATAAAATAAAAATGAAAAATCTGGCCCAAAATATGTGTCAAACTAAAATAGAAATGCTCTCCTGTTAAAGGGCCTGTGTCCACTTTTCTAGTTATCCTCTATCCACAGGATCGGGGATAACTAAGTGATCCGTGGGGGTCTGAACGCTGGAGCCCCCACTGATCCCCCTTCTTGATTGAGTGGCAGGTTGAGCATGCCCTGCCGTCTCCATCCATTCTCTATGGGGTCTCCGGAGAAGGCGGAGTACAGCGCTGACTATTCCCAGTGGTCCCAAAGAGAATAAATGGAGCAGCATGGCATGTGTGGCCTGCCACACCATCAAAAAGGGGGAACAGGACCCGTTCCTGGGATCAGTGGGGGTCGCAGAATCGGACCCCACTAATTATATAGTTATGCCGTATGGTGTGGAGAGGATATCTTGGAAATCTGTACAACCCCTTTAAATCCTCCACCACCAGTATCTCTTTACATGGCAGCAGTGATGCCTGTAAATAAGGAATATCATCACTACCGCCATGCAAACCATATGTGTCAATACTGGAGAATGTGACGCACTGTGCAGAATTTTTCAGAGTCCAACCCCCTTTCTAGGTCATAACCTTTAACAAAGCCCAAGCAAAGGTGCATTAGGGTCACCTGAGGCTGGGTAATTGTGGTGATCCTGGAGCAGAGGTATTAGGGGGGCAACTGGAAAACATGCAATATTAGGAATACATTTAGAGTGGGGGCATTGGGAGCGTCTGGAGCTGGGGCACTTATGAGGGTGCACTTAAAGCAGAGGCATTGGGGTGACCTAGGGCAGAGTTCCCCCAGTGCCACTTTGAACTCTGCAGAGAGCATCACACATTCATAGATCTGTGTCTACTATAAACAAATCCCCTATTTCCCCCTTAACCCAATTAAGATGGTTTGGGGTGAGCTGGATCGCAGAGTGAAGGCAAAAGGGCCAACAAGTGCTAAGCATCTCTGGGAACTCCTTCAAGACTGTTGGAAAACCATTTCAGGAGACTACCTCTTGAAGCTCATCAAGAGAATGCCAAGAGTGTGCAAAGCAGTAATCAAAGCGAAAGGTGGCTACTTTGAAGAACCTAGAATATGACATATTTTCAGTTGTTTCACACTTGTTTGTTATGTATATAATTCCACATGTGTTAATTCATAGTTTTGATGCCTTCAGTGTGAATCTACAATTTTCATAGTCATGAAAATAAAGAAAACTCTTTGAATGAGAAGGTGTGTCCAAACTTCTGTATGTGCTGGAAAGAATACAGAATCCTATCGTATTAACTCCCCACTAAAGCATTGTATTACATTGCTTGCTATATTCTTTCTTTTAATATTAACTATAGAGCTTTCTGGTATTTTTTACATTAGCTCTTCATAAGGATAGAAGCCCTAACTGATGTGCATAATGCATCTATTATAAGGGTTGTGCCACCATTAAAGGGGGTTGTCCCACGAATAATATTGTACAGTTTTCAAACCAGCACCTGGATTTGAGTACTTTTGTAATTGCATGTAATTAAAAATTTAGCATAGCCACTGAGCTATTAAATAAAATGTATCTGTATAGCCCTACCTGCAGTTTTTTTCTTTTCTTATTTCTTTGACCTGCTCACTGAGATGGCCGCACATGCTCAGTTTCATCCTTCAACTGCCTCCTGAGCTGTGATAGGCAGAGCTGAGACACGCCCCCTGAGCTGTAGCAGAAAAGACACTCCCCTTGAGCTTTCAGCTTGATATAAATCTAGTAGAGCAGTGAATGGGGAGATCTCTGGATCCATGTGAAGTACAGGGCTGGTTCTAGCTTTGTTGGAAAGAAATTGCCATGTACTATATGATGTCTGATTTTAATTTTTCACATTAGTCATGGGATAACCCCTTTAAGTGTTATTTTAATATACAGTAATTCATCATCAAAAACCAGGTACTTTTTGTCATTTACTTTGTCACAAAAATGCCCCAGTTGTTGATATCCTCTTTACTTCATTATGATGGCGCCCCCCTGGTGTGTAATCTGTATAGTAATGTGCACGTCCACCTACTGAGATAGACGCCCATGCTCTGTTCCATCCTTCAACTGCCACCAGCCCTATCTATTGTTAAAAGTTGTTCTTATTTTTGTACTCTGCAAACTATTCTCTCAAATCTCCTCATTTGTCAGGTTGACTCCAGGAAAAAGGGGAGACCTTCTGGACTCCTAGAAAAACAGACTAATCTGCCAGGTGTCCTCTATCATTCTAAATACTCTCTATTAAAGGGGTTCTCTGGGAATTAAGAAAATGAAAATACTTAAATATTACTTTATTATAAATATATTCCCAAATACTATTGATTAGTTATAATGGCTTGTTTTGTCTAAGGGGCAATCATTAGGAGAAATAAAATGGCCGCCATCCTGTTAGTACACACAAAACCTGTCCTAATCACACAAAAAATACAAGCAGTCGGCACTCCTCCGTGTATCGTGGTGCTCGCGTCCAGGGTGGAACAACCCGCTTCAATATCAAAAGAAAAAGACCGGCACTCACTGCTTGTGAATAATGGTATTGCTTTATTGGAAAAGCATAGGATACAGCGCAACAGGCGACACGTGTTTCGGCTCGAATGCGAGCCTTTGTCAAGCATGATATGCATTACTACAAACACATTTAAATAGTGCGCCATCACCGGCGTCCACACGTGTTGACGTCACATCGCCATGGTAACATGTATATACAAAACATAAACTCTCAACAGAAGACATGTTTTAATGCATAATCGCAATAATAGTAGATATCCTATCTGTGTGAAAGAAAATACAAGCGGCAAGCTAGAAAACATGCGATACAGACAGACACAGTCAATTAAAGCCAAAAAAAAAAAAAGGAGAATAATTACCCTGAGATGTATTTATCTCGTACAGGCTATGCTTGGATGAAGGGTATCCATTCTTGTCATTTTTATGTCATTTTTTCTGTGACTAAACAAATAAATATAAAATTAAAAACCAAACAAAATAATAAGAGTATAAAGGAAACTGAACTTCATCTATTATCTACAGAAATGCGCTCAATTCATACTCTTGATTGAGACCCCTTGGTTCAAGAGTTTGCAGAGTATGGATCCAAAAACTTTCCAGTTTTTTAAGCATTAGTAACCTGTTGCCACCTCTACAGGGTTGTTGGACCTGTCCTAATCACACAGCAGGACAAGTTACTTCAGAACACTGAGCTAAAAAGCTGCCTCATCCTCCTCTCTGCTCTGATTGTCAGGGATTATCATCCTGAATACATCTGATAAGAACTTTAGCCGAATAGCTGTAGGAATGGAGTTCATGAAGAGACATGAAATACAGAGAGGGCAGACAGGACAGTCTGTGGTAATGTGGGGCTGTGGTAATGGAGACTGCATACAAGTGCTGCTGCTCATTAGCCAGATGCCCATTTCCTACAGAGATTCAGCTGAAGATCATATTAAACTAAATTCAGAATCATACTGTAATTCCTGACAAGCAGAGCAGAGAGGAGGATGAGGCAGCTCTTTATCTCAGTGTTGTGAAGTAACTTGTCCTGCTGTGTGATTAGGACAGGTTTTGTGTGTACTAATAGGACGGCGGCCATTTTATTTCTACTAATGATTGCTCCCCAGACAAAACTGTCTTGATTACTGTCCATCCGAAATAATGAAAATGTAGTCACCTGAAATGTTCATTTCCTGTAGTTCATAGGCAGCACAACTTTTGTGACTGTGCTGCCGTAAGAAGTTCAGGAAAACAAAAAGGTATTTACCTGAAATTTTCATTTCCTGTAGTCCATATGCAGCGTGTTGGGCCGATGGGATAATAGTTCATTTGTACTCACGATTAGCAGATGCCTCCCTGGGTCGGCAGTGCAGTGGATGGGAAGACAGCAAGAGATCTTCCGGGGCACTCTCTGTTGCAGGGAACACCAGCCAGATAGAAGTTGAGGTGCCTTTGATGGTGGTGATGTTTAGGGTGCTTGTGGTGGCTGGGCCCTTGTGTTCGTGACGCCAGCACCGTTAGGTGCAAATGTTGAGAGTAGTAGTTGTAAGAATGAGGAGTCAGTAATTGTAAACCAGTTGAACATTTACTGAAGATCAATAGCCTCTGGACAGTTGGTACAATTCATCAATAAGAAGCGTTTTATATGGCATAAGTAATAAGTTCATTGGTAATTCTATTATCTGGTAGTGGCAAATGTCTATGAGGAACGTTCCTTTTAGGAGTAGACTCTTGACAGGCAAGGATCCTAGTAGAAATCCTATGTTTACTTCACAGCACACTGGCACTAAAGATGCTAATAATTACTTATCTATGAGTATTCCTTTAAGGGCGTCCCCCTTACGACAGGCAAACACATCTGCTTCGTTATTTGGCTGGAAACTCATCTAGAAACTGATTTTATTGTTTTTTCACTACCACCCAGAAGGTTAAGTTAGTGATAATGACAATTTTGCCTAAATTGTCTAGTTGTGTCCAGGCACTCTGAAAGCCACTCCTGATCACTTGTGCTGATGAGATCCATAAGCTATAGTTAGCTGTTACCCTTACTAGTCTCCTTGCATCTCGGTGTATAGACTCACTGTCTGGTGCTGGTCCTCTGTAATGATCTTCTCTAGGCTTGATCAGAGCCCAGAGGAAAGTACAGCCGTTACATGGTGGCTTAGGTCTGACTCTCTCCTCCATGGACTTGCTTCTTCCTCCTTTGACTACATACTGCTCTACTTTTCTCTCTCCTCTAAGCTAGACACACCCACTATATATACTATGTGGTGCCAGCACCACCTAGGGGCGAATGGATGTAATGACATTGCCAGCCAGAAAATAAAGAATACCATACATTACAATTACAGATGCTTGAAGCGTCCCCTTTACACACACATGTGGGACGCTGCACATAGGCAGCACAGTCACAAAAGTTCTGCTGCCAAAGGACATTCAGGAAAATCCAAAATTCTGAAACATTTTTTTTTTCATTTTAATATAATTTTTATGGGTTACTGCTGAGCACTCTTTCTTATATAAATATTCAGTAGTATATGGAGAGTACAGATCTTAGATTCTCCTCTTTCCTTGTAGTAATTCTTCCTGAGAACTAGAAATCTTTTGTAGTATTCATCTGACATTTCCTCCCGACCTGTTCTGGCGGATATATAGGAGTAGCCCAGACTCAGGTACAATGAACATCTTGACCTGGCTGTGAGGTTTAGAAAACCAATTTTCCTTTGGTACACGGGTCAACAGAGGGTAAAAGACAATCCTCCAAATGTATAAGCCAGAGGATCCAGCAAGCTATGCATTAGAGTGGGTTCACATCATGTTTTTACTGTCCGTTTAATGTATACAGAAAACGTATACGTTAAAGGGATGCCTCAGACTGATGCCATACAATGGCATCCGTCTACCATAGAGCTCTATTATTTAACAAAACGTATCCTTTTTTTTACCGGACTGTGCAGGATACAAGAACGGCAAACGGAGGCATAAAACGTGATGTGAACCCACCCTTAAAGATGAGATCCCCAATCTTTTCCAACCTGTGAACGATTTTCAGATAGGCCAGATAGTGCTGAGCTATGAGATATTTATAAACAAAGGAAAAACTGTTAGCCATATGATTTTGACCATAGTGGCAATGTACAATAATACACTGCTCAAAAAAATAAAGGGAACACTTAAACAACACAATGTAACTCCAAGTCAATCACACTTCTGTGAAATCAAACTGTCCACTTAGGAAGCAACACTGAGTGACAATCAATTTCACATGCTGTTGTGCAAATGGGATAGACAACAGGTGGAAATTATAGGCAATTAGCAGGACACCCCCAATAAAGGAGTGGTTCTGCAGGTGGTGACCTGACCACTTCTCAGTTCCTATGCTTCCTGGCTGATGTTTTTGTCACTTTTGAATGCTGGCGGTGCTTTCACTCTAGTGGTAGCATGAGACGGAGTCTACAACCCACACAAGTGGTTCAGGTAGTGCAGCTTATCCAGGATGGCACATCAATGCGAGCTGTGGCAAGAAGGTTTGCTGTGTCTGTCAGCGTAGTGTCCAGAGCATGGAAGCGCTACCAGGAGACAGGCCAGTACATCAAGAGACGTGGAGGAGGCCGTAGGAGGGCAACAACCCAGCAGCAGGACCGCTACCTCCGCCTTTGTGCAAGGAGGAACAGGAGGAGCACTGCCAGAGCCCTGCAAAATGACCTCTAGCAGGCCACAAATGTGCATGTGTCTGCTCAAACGGTCAGAAACAGACTCCATGAGGGTGATATGAGGGCCCGACGTCCACAGGTGGGGGTTGTGTTTACAGCCCAACACCGTGCAGGACGTTTGGCATTTGCCAGAAAACACCAAGATTGGCAAATTCGCCACTGGCGCCCTGTGCTCTTCACAGATGAAAGCAGGTTCACACTGAGCACATGTGACAGATGTGACAGACGTGACAGAGTCTGGAGACGCTGTGGAGAACGTTCTGCAGCCTGCAACATCCTCCAGCATGACCGGTTTGGCATTGGATCAGTAATGGTGTGGGGTGGCATTTCTTTGGAGGGCCGCACAGCCCTCCATGTGCTCGCCAGAGGTAGCCTGACTGCCATTAGGTACCGAGATGAGATCCTCAGACCCCTTGTGAGACCATATGCTGGTGCGGGTGGCTGGAGTGTGTCAGCAGTTCCTGCAAGACGAAGGCATTGATGCTATGGACTGGCCCGCCCGTTCCCCAGACCTGAATACAATTGAGCACATCTGGGACATCACGTCTCGCTCTATCCACCAATGTCACGTTGCACCACAGACTGTCCAGGAGTTGGCAGATGCTTTAGTCCAGGTCTGGGAGGAGATCCCTCAGGAGACCGTCCGCCACCTCATCAGGAGCATGCACAGGCGTTGTAGGGAGGTCATACAGGCACGTGGAGGCCACACACACTACTGAGCCTCATTTTGACTTGTTTTAAGGACATTACATCAAAGTTGGATCAGCCTGTAGTGTGTTTTTCCACTTTAATTTTGAGGGTGACTCCAAATCCAGACCTCCATGGGTTAAAAAATTTGATTTCCATTTTTATTTTTTTTGTGATTTTGTTGTCAGCACATTCAACTATGTAAAGAACAAAGTATTTCAGAAGAATATTTAATTAACTCAGATCTAGGATTTGTTATTTTTGTGTTCCCTTTATTTTTTTGAGCAGTGTAATAACATATCTGGACCAACTAGTATACAATGGTATCTGCAGCTGCCAACATCTAAAAAACCAAAAGCATGGTGTGTGGGAGCCATGAGTTGCTCCACAACCATAGGTTGTTGAATAATGCATTACATGCTTAGCCTGTGAATTTCAGTGGACACAGTGTAATTCTTCAGTTATCCTGTGGTGGTGCTGCATGGAATGTATCCCATCCTGGTTCCACCACAGAGTACAGCAGATCTGAATCGAGATCTAACTATGGGATACATTATGATCACTTTGTACTCAATGGACCACCCTAACAAAAATGGATTGTCCATTATCCTTTAAGCCATGTAATACAAGATCCCAAACTACATTTAAGGCCTCTTTCACACTGACGTGTGTGATCCGTGGCCGTATTGCGGCCCGCAAATCGCGGGCCGCAATACACGGCCACAGTTCCGTGTGCATTCCGCATCACGGATGCGGACCCATTCACTTCAATGGGTCCGCAAATCCGGAATCGCGGAACGGCCGCACGAGACGGGACCCCTCGGAAGCACTACGGAGTGCCTCCGTGGGGTTACGTCCCGTACTTCCGTTCCGCAAAAAGATAGAACATGTCCTATCTTTTAGCGGAACAGGCGGATCGCGGACCCATTAAAGTGAATGGGTCCGCGATCCGATGCGGCTGACCTACGGCCGGCGATCGTGCATTGCGGCCCGCTATTTGCGGGCCGCAGCACAGGCACGAGTCACACACGTCAGTGTGAAAGAGGCCCAAAGGTTATGGAAACCTTTGGGGCAATTTTTTTTTATTATGATTGCATTTTAATTATTTTGGGCTAAAAAAAATTTTTTTTCTTTGGTCTTTATTAAAAATGTTCAGCTGTTTTTGAGGTACAAGGATTAAAAAAAAATCTGTCTGTTTGAAGAGTATCACTTCTCAATCCCATCAGCTGACAATCATTTAAGCCACATTCTTATCAGTTTAATAAGAGTTTAGCTATAATGAGTGTTTATGAGGTCAGAGATAAGTCTTCACATGAGCTATCAGGTGAGGAGCGACAGACTGATTTTATAACCCTTGTGTTTAAAAAACGGCTGAACATTTTTAATGAAGATCAAATGAAAGAATGTTTTTAGCCTGAAATGAGTAAAATGCAATAATAAAAAAATTGCCCTGAAGGTGCACATAGCATTTAAGTATGACAGTACATTTCATGGCTAGATACAACTTTCAGATTGTCATTGCTTTTTACTGTGATACCACCTGCCCTTTTCCCTTGAAAATTTCCTCATATTTCCCTTTTTTATGTCCTGATATTTGCTTACATTTTTTCAATATAGTAATTATATGTATACATGCACTATGGCATTTATTCACATATTCAGTATAATTATTCTGAAGGTATTCAGTATTCTGCTAGAGTAATGCTACCAGATTCATAGAGATGTAAAATATCTACCTCTTTGATATCTCAGGACCTGGTAACATTCATCTGGTCAACCTCTACTATTATCAATTGTCACCATTTCACTCTTCTACACCATGGGAATTGGTCCAGTTGCAAGATCACGGCCTCACCACATCTTCAGCTTATCCCACATTCTTCATCAGGCTTCTTCTTGTCCTCTGCGTCACTCTCATCTTGAGTTTTCTGTGCAAACCTAGTGTCTCATTTTTACCTTCAGCACAATATTCCTCAATTTCTTGTCCCTATTTTATTGCAGCCTGCTTATTCTCTCCATCCATCCCTCTCTCCGTTCTCCGTAGATACCTCTCCCTCTTCAGTTTTCTCTTTCATGTTTCCTACCTCCCTTCTCGCTCTCAACCCGCTCACTTTTTTTCTATCCTGCAGGATAAAAAATAGTCGAGTTTGCAGAGGAAGGAGAATCGGTGACAAGACAAAGATGGAAAAATCCATGGAACAGAGGTAGAGTGATAACAAGGAAAGTAGCACAATAAATAATGAATTCTAGCGTAATGCTCGCGTATAACACAATTCTATTAATCCTGACTGTATTGTGGAGGCAACATGTTCGGCATGAAGGGTTATCTGTGGTGGACACGAAAATCTGTGAGGCAGGAGGAGGGGTGGGGAATTGTACGTCTTAGTATTTAGAACAAGGTTATATCCCTCGATACATTCAACTAGAACATGGTCCAAAATTAAACGTTGTCAGCTGTTTAATGGATGTATTCCAATATTAACATTTAATATCCTGGATGACACATAATGCAGTGGATAATGTGTCTCCAAACTCGAGTGGGGAAGTAATGCATGCAATACAGCGAAGTATGGATGTAATAAGTGAAGGCAAAGGGGAAATGTATGTTGTATGGTCCTAGATGGAAAAATACCACACTGCATAAGAGTTGAGTAGAAGGTTGTGTCTCCCACTTTAGACCTGAGGAGTAGCTAGGCAAAGATTCACTGTAATGCCCTAGCCAACGCCTCGCGCTACACCTCTGCTCGATACATCCAAAGGTTATGCCATGAATGTTTGAAAAGTTGGCATACTGTATCACTACTAAGACCACAACCAAGAGCACAGACTTATAGGCTCCCATACACATTAGTGTATTGTCGGCAAAACCCGGGAAGGGTTTGGCTGACACTCTAATGTGTGTGGGGAGCTCCTGACTCTTCCCTGACAAATGATGTTGGGGGGAAAGAAGGATAGGGTAAAATTGATATTTTTTCGACCACTCGTTTTGTTCTCCAGGTAGCAGCTTTCTGCCTTCTCCCCATAGGCAGAGCTGAAGATGTATATGGTGGAGTTGTTAGGAAGTCGGGAGAGATAGCTGTTGGCCAACTGAAGGGTGAATTGGGAGGCGGCCATACACCTGCATGGATTTCTCCATTGAATTCTATGTGATTTCTAAAAACAAACAAACAGCCAAACTAACCCCTATGTATGGGTGAGGTTTTTGTCCTTTATATAGTTACCATACATGGATACAATTAATGCATGATGCATATACCTGCAGGCAACATAACTGCAGTGTCCATTTCATGTACTCAGTGCTACCGGTAGTCTTCGGACCCATTTACATATAGTTACAGTGCTATAAGAAGGTCTTAACCCCTGCCAGATGTTCCCTATTACAGTCCCCCCTTCCCCCCCAATTGTAATGTTAAAGGGGTGTTCCAGGACTTAGATACTGGTGACCTATTCTCAGTATTAGATTGGCGGCATCCCCACTGATCAGTTGCTTTGTGCACCCGCCAGCACTGAAAACTATATCTATGTCCCCAAAAATCTATTTAATTGGTTAATTTTATGTTGAAAATGTCATCACTTGAAATCATAACTCTATGGAAAACTACTAATTGGTTCCGAAGTCCCCAAAGTTTTAAAACCCAAAATAGGATAAAATGAAGACTAAAGGCAGATAGGCAGATAATGAATAAGGATACAGCAAGTCTTACCATCTAAAAGTCAGAAAGCTGTGGATGACTGTGGATGTGTTATGTGGGGGTTTTCAGGCAGCATGGCTCCAAATCATGGAGTGTTGAGTTCCAGTTCCTGGGGGACCAACCACTTCCCATCCAAATGCGTACAACCAAGGGCAAAGGAACAGCACACCAATGGTGCATGAGGTGATTTTATTCACAGCCAGTGGAAAAACTGCTGATGCAAATTATGGGTATCAGCGATGCTTCATCAGGCGCGGTAATGGATTAAACTTCAATGAGGTTTCCCGAAAACCTTGTAAGTTCCTGGGACTATGAAGTCAACGGTGTACCAAAAAAATAAAATGCAGCCACCCTACCCTAGTATTGAAAGAAGTAGCTCACCCTGGTACAAGTAAAAAGAAGCACAGGACATGTAGCACCCCCCAGCATTGTTGAGAGGCACTATTAGACATTTAATCAGTGCATGCATTCGGCTATACCAGTGGTATCACCATGCTAATAGGCTTCATCTTCCATCCAATTGAATGCACCACTGATCCAGACTGTCTACGCATTACATGCTGAATGTCGTTTTAATTTAAAAAGAAAGACCATTGTATGTTGAAATTACTTTCACCGATCAGAAACAGGCCATGGCGTTCCGGGGAGCACTGCGGCCTTCTCAAAGCATACCAAGCACAGCGCAATACATTGTATAGTGATTGTGCTTGGTATGGCAACCTAGGCCTATTCACTTGAATGGGAAGGAGGTGCACCTAGACCATGTGACTGATGAACGAGACGTCACTGGTCTAGGAAGAGGCTGCAGTGTTCACCGGAGGGCCACAGCCTCTTCAAACAGCTGACCGGTGAGGGTTCGGAAGTTAGATCCCCACCGATGAGATATTGATGAGCTATCTGTACTCTACTGCTGGAAAACCCCTTCAATCAGCACAGAATTTTGGACCCAAAAACTAAACGATCTTCAAGGGGAGACATCCTTAAAAATATTTGATATTAGGCTGAACCTGAGGGAAACAGCTGATATGGTTGGTTCATGTATTTTTGGAAGACTTTATGGGTCATCCATACTGTCCCTATAATAGTGACAGCCACAGCCATCCATAAAACAACAGCCAGAAGAAAACAATCCTTTAAGCTAGCATGCCACTCAGTTAACTCCTACAAGAAAGTTACTGCAAGCGGCCAATTAGCGGTGGCTCATATCAACTCCTTTCTGTTGTGCCAGAGGTAGCAAAGATAAGCTTCCTTCTCTGTTACTTCATAGCTCTGGTGCAGGAGAAAGAACAGCTGACAGATGACAGCTCTCTCTATGATCAGACAGGCTGCTCAGCATTCAGGAGCACTCCTGCATGATCATAAATCTGGAGAAGACAACTGTACTCTATGCAGCTGCCTTCTTCTGGGCCAGGACTGCACAGCAAACACATGAGCCGACTGTGGCCTCCCAGCAGCCAGCCGGGCATCAATGCCATAGATCATCACAGAAGCGTACATACACTGCACAGTCATGGGGCCCACTTCCACCTATAAAAAGAATGCTCTCCACTATCAGATCACATATAAGATACTATACTCATTGTCACCCATGGCTCACAAATGATGATCGCACATTTGTGAAGGATTTTATGGAGAGTTATGAATGAGGTATACTACATGGCTAGCACCTTGTCAGTTGAAAAAGGTTTTTTTTGGGGGGGGGGGGGGGGTTTGCACAGGGGCCCCATGTTGTCAATATCCACCCTGGACAATCCCCTAGCTGATTTGCTATGTTTTCTATGGGAGTATTTCTCAGAACATGATCTATTAGGGGGCTGCTTTAAGCAACGTATCCCTAAACTGGAGGCCGCTTAAATTTTTTGGTCCCAGGCAGAATGGAATAGGGTAGACTTCCATGTTAGTGAGACGCTGAGGCATTAAGGGGGTATTTCATCCATAACACTAGCATATGCCATCAATATCAGATAGGTGCAGGTCTCACGTCTGGGACCTGCTCCTATCTCAAGATTGTGGCCCCCGAATGAAAGGAGAACATAAGGCGCATGTTCGGTGTGCCCCCCATTCATTGCTATGGGAGTTCCGAAAACAGCCGAGCTCACTCGCATGTGGTAAGCTATTTTCAGTTCCATAGCATTGAATGTAGAGTACACCAAATGTGGCCACCTCTCTATTCACTGCTATGGGACTGCCGGAAATAGCCAAGACAGCCGTGAATGGAGGAGGGCTAGGCATGTGTGGCTGCTCTCTATTCACTTTGGGGGCCCTGTTCTGGAGATAGGAGCGGGTCCCAGAGGTGGCACCAGCACCTATTTGACATTGACAGTGTTTCCTAACGATATGCCATCAATGTCTGACATAGGAATACCCCTTTAAGATTATTAATCATCAAATTTTAAGGATGTAATCAGGGATTGGGATAAAAAAAGGAGAACGTTTTTGGTAAGGATTGTAGATTTGTGTCAATGACAGAGAGGAACTAGAGGTCAGGCTATGAAGATTATAGACACTGGCAGAGTGATAGATAGCGGCATATCTGCGAGCGAAAGTGGCATAGATCTAGAGAGAACTGTACAAGAGCGAGGAAACAGCAATGTGCAAGATGGCTGGGTATTGATAGAGAATTGGTGATAGCAGTGCAACACTATGAGAAAGGTTAAACCAAAAAGATTAATATCCTGATTAAGTCCCTAGGATTGTGCGTCTATGATCCGCTGTACTGGGTCTGGCTCCTCTCCCTCCCGTCCACTTTTATGTTGTTTAAAACATGAGTGGGGGTGAGGAGGGAGAAACTGTAATTTCTGACAGTGTTCTTATCTCTAATCCTGAGCCAAGGGATAGAAGAATAGAGGGACAGTCACAAGGACAGTGATAGTATGATACATGAAGAGACGGAGAGATGGTAAGAAGAGAAGGTGAAGAATATGGTCTTGGATATTCATGTGGGGGGGGGGTGTAGAAAAAGATACTGGCAAAACACCATAATATACAAGCTTGTGTAATGAATGATATAAAAGTTTAGGGCACAGAGGGAGGAATCAGTGGTGATATTATAGTCAATCTGAAGGACAGCTGAACAAAGGGAAGAATTATTATCGCAAATGATGAGGGAATGGTATTAGGAGGAGCTCCCAAAGGGTATCTGGATAAGCGGATGACAGAAGAACACTAAACAATGTTAGACCAGAAACAAGAATAATCCATACCCTGTTTGTAATCAGCAGAAGATTTCAGGTCATGTATTTTTGGTCCATAGTAACAAGCACGTTTTGTTTTTTTTCAGGGCTTCAGAAATCCAAATTAGCAACCTGTGACGAGATGATCTGCAGGTGCCGACTGCAATGAAGGGTTTGGGGGACACCCGTAGCCGGCACCTGTCCGGGAACCTGGACTCTCATTCAGACACCCTGTATGTTCAACAAGAACGGACACCTTACCTAATCAGTTCTACTGAGGCCTATCCACCAGAACCTCGATACCCTGACAACTCCCTACACCCTGACTGCCTGTATCCCCTCAACAACCAGCTCTCAAACAGTAGCACCTTTCCTCGTATTCACTTTAATTCCCATTATGAACCTCCTGAGGAGACACCACCATATCCGACCCCACATGCACCTCCTGCCAAAATCAACCGCCTTCCTGCCAGCCTCCTGGACCAGTTTGAAAAGCAGTTGCCCATTCACAGAGATGGCTTCAGTACACTTCAGTTCCAAAGGCAAGCCCCAGAGGGAAAGGACCGCAGCGAAAGCCCTGGGCGCATCCGTCATCTAGTCCACTCTGTGCAAAAACTCTTTGCAAAGTCACAGTCTCTTGAGGGTGGTGGAAGGGCCAGTGTGAATGGCAAGAAAGGGTCATCAGACGATGCCAAGGGAACAAAACGTAGTAAAAGTAAAGAACGTGGAAAGGGGGATGGTAAGGGCCAGGCTCGAAGCGGTGGAGTTTCTGGATGGTGGAGTTCGGATGACAATTTGGATAGTGATACAGGCAGTTACCGCAACCCAGCGGGCATGATGACTCTTGGAAGGCGCCCCGATCATGGAACTCGACATTTCTTAAGTGGATATAATACTATCAGTGAGAGCATGTTGAAAGCATCTAAAAGCAATAATGACCTCAAGTTCACGCCCTTCCAGCCCCCATCACTTACTTTGTCCCCTTTGCCTACACCTCGTGAGGTGGTCCCCGCTAGTTCAACATCATCACTCAAAAGAGGTTCGTGGTCAACACTAACACTAAGTCATGCCCGAGATGTATGTCAGAAGGCATCTGGCACCATAGACAAAGCACTGCTCAAGTCAAAGTCTTGTCACCAGGATCTTAGCTACCAGTATCTGCAGGTAGGTGACCAGGGTTCAAATGAGAGCATTACTGATAAAAATGAGACCAAAAAGTAGGCTTTTTAGGCATTCAGCTAAAATTAGAGGGCACAATGTATATATAAACAGATGTTTTGTATCTAGCTGCAAAAACAAAATACCATAACCTTGTGTTATAAATTTTTGACAAGATTACGTTTTATCTATTAATACACAGGACCTATTCCAGGCTGTGAAATGCTGCCTAATATCAATACTATCCATATAGCTCTGAATGCTTAGCTTCTCAGGGAAAATTACCAAAATCAGTAGGCTGGATTAGTATGGCCCCCTATTTATCCATTCACCTACCCATTCCATAGCAGCCAAGCAAATACAAAAGAGAGTCCACTGGATAAAGTCCAAAAATACTGAAATACTCAGGCTCAGTCTGAGGACCAGGCTTTCGTGGGGAAAACAAATCCGACGGGTTCAACTTTCCTTTTTTTTAGCTTCCCCCCAACATAAACTGCTCCATATCTGTCGGATGGACCCATATCTACTAACCCTCTTAGAGAGAACATGTTTGAATGTCCATAGTATTCATCCATTTCCCTTTTTGGCCAAAATACGGGGAGATTTATCAAAACTGGTGAAAAGGAAAAATGACTCAGTTGCCCATAGCAACCAATTGGATGCCACCTTTTATTTTCCATAGGAGCTCTGAAAAATGAAAGGTGGAATCTGATTGGTTGCTATGGTTATGATTATTTTATTTCTGGCCACTTTAGCACTGAGGAAAAAATGTAAAGATTTAGTAAATGTATTTATTTGTTCAATATCTAGATTATCTTTGTCAACTATATATTTGATTTATAGGTGCCGGGTGGAGAGTGGTCTGGAGCACCATGCAAGGATGATGACATCCCATGTCGACGGATGCGCAGTGGAAGCTACATTAAAGCTATGGGTGATGCGGACAGTGAAGACTCAGAAGGGAGCCCCCAACCTTCCCCCAAAACTGCAGCAAGGAGGCAGAGCTACCTCAAGGCCACACAACAGTCACTAAGTGAGCAGAGCACCACACAGAGGTACCTAGAAGTTGTTTTCCCTTTTTTTTTTACTACTGTCCCAAATTTAGACAGACACCTAAATCCAGGGTCAGACTGGCCCACCAGAGTACCAGAGGATCCTCAGGTGGGCCCAAGCTCTGACAATATTGGACCCAGGCTCGGACTGACCCACCCGGGAGGGGATTCCTCAGTGGGCCCCCAGTCTCCTGCGCCCAGAGATAAGACGGAAGAGTAATTATTTCTATTGTTTCTCAGGAGAGATAATTATTGTAGCATGGCACAGTGATGCAGCCTCCTACTGGTGTAAACTGTACAGGGGGCCCCGCAGTATCTTCTAAACTTCCCAGCTGCTGGCAGTGAAGGAGGAGAGAACATGTCTGGCCATTCTCCTGCCCTCCCTGCTGTCAGAAAACTGGCTGCTGGAGAGAAGGACTAGTCTGCGGTGCTGGGCTGATTTCTCAGGTGTGTGACAGTAGTGAGCTGTAGGAGACTGTAAGGGGGAAATAGGGGATTTGTTTATAGCAGACACAGTTCTATGAATGTGTGGTGCTCTCTGCAGAGTTCAGTGGCATTGGGGGGACTCTGCCCCAGGTCCCCCCAATGCCTCTGCTTTAGGTGCACCCTCATAAGTGCCCCAACTCCAGATACCCCCCAATGCCCCCACTCTAAATGCACCCATAATATTGCATCTTTTCCAGTTACCCCCCTAATACCTCTGCTCCAGGATCACCACTATTACCCTGCCTCAGGCAACCCTAATGCCTCAGCTTTAGGTGCACCCCCATTAGTGCCCCAGCTCCAGATGCCCCCACTCTAAATGCACTGCTAATATTGCCTCTTCTCCAGTTATCCCTGCTCCAGGACCCACACTACTACCCTGCCTCAGGTGACCCTAATGTCTCTGCTTCAGTTATGACCCTCTGTTTTGTTCCCTTTGCTCACGTTGCTCCTCTAGTACCTTTGCTTGGGCTTTGTTAAAGGTTATGACCTGCAAATAGGGTTGGACTTATGACTGAAAAATTCTGCACAGTGCGTCACATTCTCCAGTATTGACACGGATGGTTTACATGGCGGCAGTGATGGTAGTCCGTATTTACAGGCATCACTGCTGCAATGTAAAGAGATACTGGTGGAATGGTGGAGGATTTAAAGGGGTTGTCCAGGTTTTCAAGCGAGCTAGCACATGCGCAGTGTCCTCATATTGTTCCTTCCCTGTGCTGGCATCAGCTTTAGGGAAGGAACTGCGCATGCACTAGCTCGCGCATCGCGAGATTACGGCGCTCTAGCTTTCTGACGTCGGGGAGCAAGGAGGAGATTCTGAGGATGCGGGCAGTGCTGGGCTCCTTCACGCTGGACTCATCTCACGTACAGGACTCATCTCAGGTTAATTTGCATATGGATCAAATAGGTTTTTTTTTACACAATAAAAGCACACGGAGCTATGGGGACTGGGTATTGGGTATTGCGGATGTGCTAGCGGCCATCTAGCAACCTATGTCCTCAGCTCTTTAAACAAAATCCTGGTGACAGGTTCCCTTTAAGTGCAGGATATCCATATATGTGTAAATTCTGCCACATGTATGTTTGTGCATTTTGCTGTGAATGTCTGCCATCATACTTCATCTTTAATATTTCTGTTATCACTGTAAGTGCTCATGAACACGACCGTTGGATGTTTTGCAGTCTGCAAATTGCGGACCTGCAAAACATGGATACCGGGTGTGTGCATTCCACATTATGCGGAACAGAACAGCCGGCCTCTAATAGAACAATCCTATCCTTGTCTGTAATGCCGACAATAATAGGACATGTTCTATCATTTTGCAGAACGGCCATGCGGACATACAGACACAGAATGCACACAGAGTCATTTTTTTTGCGGCCCAATTTAAGTGAAGTGACATAGAAAAAAAATAAGTTTGTGTGCAGGAGCCTTAAGGTGGGCCCCCAGAATCAGTTA
The DNA here is from genome assembly GCF_905171765.1 of Bufo bufo. Classification (NCBI taxonomy): domain Eukaryota; kingdom Metazoa; phylum Chordata; class Amphibia; order Anura; family Bufonidae; genus Bufo; species Bufo bufo. The sequence continues at coordinate 342,331,259 of NC_053394.1, forward strand.
CACTGGTGGGCCCTAAGTACCCCAATCCGACAATGATTGGACCTCTAATAAAAACAGGGGCCTTAAGATCCATATATACATCAGGTGGGCCCTCAGAATTATTTCCTCTGGTGGGCCCCAGTCCCAGGCTGCCTAAAGCATGTAAGAGGAAACTGATCTTATTGATTCTTGCTTGTGAATATAGTGCCCCTCAGTGGTGACCAAGGGGTAATACTGCTGCCCTCATCTACAGTATATTTTCTACTTAAGTTACTAGATAAGATGTTATTGCGTGTATGCTACAATTTCAATGCTTATTGACCAGGCCTGAACATAATAATTTAATGGTTGTAACTTTTCTATTTGTTGGACTATCAAAATATTTTTGTTTTTTTATTATAATTTTTTTTTTTTACTACGTGACACATTGGGCATTTTATTATTTTTTTTTAGTGATTTTGTTTCTTTTTATTGTTTTATTCGGGGAAAACTGTGGGAAAAAAATTAAAACGTCATTTTTCTCCCACAATATAGCTCTATATTCTTTAAATATGCAAACTGACACCAAAATAAATTATTACAATTTTATTATGTTTTTTAATGATTTTGCTTCTTTTTATAGTTTTATTTGGGGAAAACTGTGTAAAATAAATGTAAATGTCATTTTTTCCCACAATAGATAATATTCTCCACAATATCCTTTAAGTATGCAAACTGACACCAAAATAAATTATTACAATAGTTTCCCTATTTTGTGTTGGTGATTTTGATATGTATTAAGGCAGATTGCCTGGATTTGTGGGAGGGGCTGAGGTCCGCCTCCAGCCTATTTAGGGCACTCCCCTTACCTGGCTCCTGCATCATTGAGGTCTGAGCTTTTGAGAGAGGAGGTCGCTTGTGGAGTGTCTGGAGAGTTGCCTGCGAGTCGCTGATTTTCTGGGAGTTTTTCGTTGCCATCAGTTCTGGATTTGGAGCATATCGGTTCTATTTTTCCGGCTTTACTCAGGTTCACTGTGTGTCACGTTTGCCCGTTAAACTGCGAGTCATCCATACGGTGCAGCCGGGGCCTCACGGTTGCCCCCTGTACCGGTTCATTTCATTTCATCATACGCTGCACCAATGTCACTATTTTCTCGTACAAGTCACCAGTATTTCATTTCTGTCACGCCTTGTTCATGCACAAATTTGTCTACACCGTACCACTATTCTGGTCGGCACCCCTGCGGCAGGCATGCAGTCGTTCCTGGGCAACCCCCCATTTCTGTTCATTTCATTTCACCAAACGCTGCACTAATGTCACAGCTTTCTCGCCCAGGTCACCAGCATTTCATTTCTGTCATGTCTTGTTCATACATAAATTTATCTGCACCGTATCACCACTCCGGTCAACACCCCTGCGGCATGCAGGCAGTGGTTTTCTGAGTCATCCATATGGTACAGGCAGGGCCTCACGGTTGCCCCCTGTACCGGTTCATTTCATCATACGCTGAACCAATGTCACGGTTTTTCTCATACAAGTCACCAGTATTCATTTCTGTCACGCCTTGTTCATGCGCAATTGTCCACACCGTACTACGATTCCGGTCAACACCTCTGCAGCATGCGGCAATGGTTTCTGGCCTAATCCCCCATTTCTGTTTCATTTCATTTCATGGACGCTGCGCTAATGTCACGGATTTCTCACAGTCACCAGCATCTCATTTTGTCATGTCTTGTTCAAGCAATCCCACAGAAACAACACTGCGGTCAGCATCCCTGTGGTTCCAGGCTCGTTCCCCATTTCTTTTTCAGTCCATATCACCCCACAATCACCCACATTCATGCCCCCCCCCCCCCCCTCCTCATGTTCATGTGCACGGCTGCAGGAGCACAAATGCGTATGAGTCATTCATACGGTACAGGCAGGGCCTCACGGTTGCCCCTGTACCGGTTCATTTCATTTTCATCAATGCGCACCAATGTCACGGTTTTCATACAAAGTCACCAGTATTCATTTCTGTCACACCTGTTCATGCGCATTTGTTCACAAACCGTACCACCATTTCGGTCAACAGCTCTGCAGCAGGCGGCCAATGGTGCCTGGATCAATCCCCCATTTCTGTTGTTTATATCACACACGCTGCACCCATGTCACGGCTTCTCGCAGCAATCACCGGCAGCTCATTGCTCATGCCTATTCTGGCGTCTCCCCACAGGACCGTCACTCCGGTCAGCTCCCTGATGGTTCCAGCCCCATTCCCCATTTCTGGTTATTTCATTTCACCCCTCAACATCCAACATTCATGCCCTCCTCCCCCCCCCCTCCTCGTATTCATGTACACAGCACAGGGGCCAGCTGCGGTACACCCGGCACACCCCCCATTCATTTCAACCTCCACTGGGCTTACTGCTGCACAGACATCCCCTCCCCACCGCCTCCTGCCTGTTTTGCCGCTCCTCCTGCCGCGCGGCCGATGGCGCCCGGCCGCATCCTGGTGCCTGGTCAGCGCATGCGCGGCCGGGGTTCTGCGCATGCGCGGCGATTTCGACGGCGCATGCGCGGTGTCCCGGCGGCCGTGGGGGGACTCCGGACGAATGGGGTCAAAATAAATGGCTTTTCATTTTCATATGCTCCAAAATGTTACTCCTTACAAACAATCACATAAACTTCCAAGCATGATCCACATGATTCACTTAACTTCGCCAGCAACGTTCATGGCCCCCCCCCATGTATTCACGTGCGCAGCTACAGGGGCCAGGGGCGGTGCAACCGGCACACCCCCTATTCATTTCAACCTCCTCTGGGCTGACCGCTGCACAGACATCCCCTCCCAACCGCCTCCTGCCTGTTTTACCGCTCCTCCTGCCACGCGGCCGATGGCGCCCGGCCGCGTCCTGGTGCCTGGTCTGCGCATGCGCGGCCGGGGTTCTGCGCATGCGCGGCGATTCCGTCGGCGCGTGCGCGGTGTCCCGGCGACCGTGCGCGCCGCATCTGATGCGGGGGGCCGCCGTCGGACGGCAGGGGGGCCTTCCAGCGCGCCCCTCCAAGTCATATATCACCCCAGCAGCCCCAACAAAAGCTCAGGGGGCGCCGGACACACAGGGGGCCCCTCCTGCGCAGGTTGCAGGGGGGGCTTCCAGCACGCCCCTCCAAAGTCAAACATCACCCCAGCAGCCCCACACAATAATTAAAAACAAAACAAAAAAAAAAAAACAGGGGGGAGGAGTTATCGTCTGGTTACTAATAAAGAAAAGAAAAAAAAAAAAAAGGGGGGGGGGGGGAAGAGATATCAGCTGGTCACCAAAAAAAAAAATAATAATAATTAAAGGACACAGACCAATACGTTCCATTGGATTGCAAAACGCACATTCCCACTTGTGCACGGTCATGCGCCACGCGCTGGTCTCTTCTCACACCAGGCGCAAGCTATCATTTCATGAACAACCGTCATGATCCTCCGGGTCATGCATATGTTCCATGTACATTGTCACATTTCATCACACTATTTTATGTCTACCCTCCCCCTTTTTCAGGCGGTCAACCTATATTGTATTTTGCACTACCATGTATCCGGAGAATTTTTTCTTACCACCAGGTACGTTCACCTGCTCATTTAACAAAAGTCTTCCTTACATTTCGAATGATCCCGTTAGGGTCAGCGTGCTGGCTTAGGGGCACCATCATCCCACTAGGTTACCCCCTTCTTGGCTTCGCCAGCAGTTAGTGGTCCCGCGAGGCCGACACCCCGCCTCAAACGTACAGAGGCACCCGCCCAACGCGCCACCTCGTTAGTAAGCCGCCTCGCGTGTTGCATAGAGAGGGCCTCACCTGTCACTCCCTTCCCCTAGTCCTGTCTTACAGTCACCGAGAGGCCAACGCTCCTGCCACTACCACAAGTGGCCTCATTAACCCCTCGCGCCAAATCATAGGTAGAGCCTCTCAAGCCGCTTGGCAAATTAGCAGGGCCTCATCTGTCACCATGCAAGTATAATTTTTTCGCCTTCCGGCCTAGCTAGCTTGCCAGCACGATCCTGTGTTTCCCCAAGCTAATCAACTGTTTTGTTTTACCATGTCTCTGGAAGGGATAGAGAACTTCTCCCTACCTGGCACCCCTGCTAGATCCGTCACTGCTACCCAGGGAGACGGTCTAGCCAGTCCAGCACCCATCAGATCCTGGACAATCCCGCGCATAACGACGGAGTTAAGGTGACGGCTTGTTCCCTTCCCCGCCACGGCGAGGAAAGCAGAGTTTTTCCGGCTGCTGCGCACGCCAATCGATAACAGGGAGGCAAGGGAAGGACCTAGCCAGTCCAGCACAGGGGATATACATACCATGCTGTCCTCTCTAAATGTCATCCATGTCTAAAGTCAACGCCAGGTTGGAGAGGCTGGAATCGGTCACCGCGACCCTCTCCTTGGCAGGGCCGGCAGCGGCACCGGCGCCGGCCGGATTGCCAGTGATCACGTCGACCGTTAGCCTGGAGGACCAAGAAGTCAGCCCGGCGCACATAATACCGGAGGAGGAACCTGGGGTACCCATCGCCACCAAGAAGACAGAAGGGCCAGACACGGTCATCACCTTTCCTGGGTACCCAGTTGGATTCAGCCTCAATGCAAGCCAGTTTGCCATCCGGGAAGATCCAGGACATTCTCGCCCACATAGACAACTACCTTCAACTCAGCACCGGCAACCGCAAAGAACTGCAGTCCCTGCTGGGCTCCCTGATCTTTGCCATGCGCATCCACCTCAGGGTCGCTCATTTATATCACGGCTTCTGCACCTCTTCCCTTTTTTCCTACACGACTCGCACAGGTTGTCCCTGGATGCCCACGCTGCGGCAGGTCTGGGCATGTGGGGGAGATTTCTGTCCACCTGGAATGGTGGGAGCTTGTTTCTCCCTCAGCCGTCGGACTCTTCCCCCTCTATCTGGTCAGATGCGGCATCTACCACAGGCTTCGCGGCCATTTTTGGGAACGATTGGCTGTGGGGCAGCTGGCCTCCTGCGGTCCGGGGTTTGGAAGGATTCTCCACTGCCTCAGCGCTTTCAAGGTCTACCCCATCGTGGCGGCTGCCGTAGCGTAGGGTCATTCATGGGCAAACATGTCGGTCCGGTGCTATTCCGACAACCATACGACCTGCCAGTTCATCAACAGGATCGTTCCAAATCTCTCACAATTGTGAGGTTTCTGCGGAGACTTCCTTGGTTGGCCGCTTGCAATGATTTCTTCTTACATTGTTTCCATGTCCCGGGGGGTGTGCAATACGGCAGCTGACAATCTGTCTCGCGTCAAGTTTCAGGCATTTCATCAAGCTCTCTCATCAGCGTCACCCACGGCCTCCATCACTCCATCATTTCAAACAGCTCATTCTGGATTAGAAGGCATCATGCGGCATAGCCAGTCTTTGTCCCACTTAGCACTATCAGACAATACACATAGAACATACAACAGAGCGTTCACACTATTCAACAGGTCCCTGTTGGAACACAACATCACGCACCCTTTTGTCATGATGTCTCTTCCGGGGTTGTCTTCTTTTTGCCACCTCAAACTCAAATGTCATACAACACCATCAAACTATATCTCACTGGCATTTCAACATCATATGCTAATCATACACCCCAATAACATCAGCTTCATGTCCTCGCACCAGATCAAATCCATACTCAGAGGTATTCAGGAAACGGAACCCGCACGTCCAGCCCAGAGGCTACCCATAATCAATCATATCTTCAAAGCATTATCCGACTTACTGGACGCCACGCCTCTTGAAACAGATACCAACTCCATCATCAAAACGGCAATTTACTTGGCCTTCTACGGATTCCTGAGTTCCGGGAAATTCACTACAGCCTCCACGACCCGAACCTCACCTTGTCTTCTTGTCTCCCACTTGTCAAAACACATGGTTCACTACATCCTGTCCTTACCTCACTCCAAGAATAGTCAGCACTTACCCGTCAACATTTCATATTACCCCACGCACAACAGATGGTGTCCAGTCAGGGTCCTGGATGCTTACAATCAGCGTCACAAGTTCTACCCTCTCAACCGCTACTTCAACTACATGGTTCGGTACTCACCACTACCACCTTCATGACCCATGCCGGGTCATCCCTCACACAACTAGGCCTCAACGCAGCGAACTACTCAGGGCACTCCTTTCGCATTGGAGCCACGTTCACGGCCTCCAGTGCCAACATCCTCACTCATGTCATCAGGGAATTGGGGCGCTGGGAGTCATCCGCTTACGCGCAATACATTCCCAATCCAACACAAGAGTTAAGAGTGGCTTTCCAAAACATGTCGGGTCAAGCTATTGATACATCAATTGGCTACAATAAACTGGTTTATTTCCATTTTTGCCCTCTTCTTTCTCAGGCCTACCTCACCCTCGGTTTCGGCACACCACAACCGACTGCACTCATTCCCTGCTTTCCCAGGGCTCTTCACTGTACTACCGTAAGCCCCTTACACAAGTATTAAGGCAGATTGCCTGGATTTGTGGGAGGGGCTGAGGTCCGCCTCCAGCCTATTTAGGGCACTCCCCTTACCTGGCTCCTGCATCATTGAGGTCTGAGCTTTTGACCCTCCCACCACTCCACTCATTTACAACTCATTTCTTCCATATCTTTTCCTTGGGTAGGCCCTCTTCTTTCTCAGGCCTACCTCACCCTCGGTTTCGGCACACCACAACCGACTGCACTCATTCCCTGCTTTCCCAGGGCTCTTCACTGTACTACCGTAAGCCCCTTACACAAATAATATGTATAGTTTTGTGGGCGATTTTTTTTTTAAATCTTATTAGTATTTTATTATATTTTTAAACTTTTTTTTGTTATTTATTTTTTGGCACATATGTCTCCCAAGAGGCACTGACACTTTTTTTTATTTTGCCTTTTGCACTTGCATTTTAACTGTTACTGGGGCGCCCAAAGGAGACACAATTACAAAGGAAAACAGACGCAAACTCTTCTATGCCCCTGAGAAAAAGCCATTTCCTCTATTCACTGAGCACTATGCACCGAGCAGAAGTGAAGGCAGAAGCGGTAATAAACTGCTGATGTCGTCTCCTCGGGGTCACCTGCTGTCACTAGCAGCTGGGGACCCAACCTGCTTCTGCTGCATTCCAGGAGCAGGAGTTTAATCTGGCGCTTCGGATTAAAGGGTTACAGGGTTAACAGGGTTAGGCTACATTTACATGGACGCATTTTGTTTCTGTGTCTGTTCCGTTTTTTTTGCGGATTGGATGAGGACCCATTCATTTTAATGTGGACAGCACACCGTGTGCTGTCCGCATCCATTTGTCCTTTCTGTAGCCCCTAAAAAGATAGAGCATGTCCTATTCTTGTCCGTTTTGCAGACAAGGATAGGCATTGTTACAATGGATCCGCAAACAAAACTGATGCAATACAGATGCCAAAAGGACGGCATTCATATTTTTTGCAGATCACAAAACACATACAGTCGTGTGAATGTAGCCTTAACATGGCATCTTATATATCATATAATGGTGGCTGTCAGAGAGAAGGGGGGGCAGAACATGCTGGTGAGATCTGTTTAAATATGCAGCAAGTACACAAATTAACAATGAAAAAGGCAATTTTTAATACAACACTCCAGTCCATACTTCGTTACTTTCAGAACCCTCATAGACATGAATGGAGAGAGTAGCACATGAGCGACTACCTGTCCATTGATGGTGTTCAAGGGATTCCCATTCTCAAGATGGTGGGAGTTGAGACCCACACCTTTTAGATACCCTGCAGATACATTTTTGAGATGGGACTAACCCTTTAGATGGCCATACACATCAGAGAGGTTGGTGGTTGAAGAACCATTGAATGAATGGCGAGTGATCTTCCATCAGTGGAGCCATACACATTTTAGTCCATACAAGTTCATGACACCATGCCAAGGATGAATGATCTTTCTGTTTGTGGATCTTTAAAGGGTTATTCCCAGGATATGCCCCCATTGTCAGATAGGTGCAGGTCCAACCTCTGGCACCCATACTTACACCAAGAACGGAGCAGGGAAGGTGGCGGCCAGAAAACTCAGAGTTTAGCGGGGTCCGGCCACCACCAAGCTCACTCCCCGTAGTAGTGAATAGGAGGACACCACGCTTGCGCAGCCACCGCTGCCATTCATTTTTATGGGGCCGACGGAAATAGCTGAGCCAGCGCAATGAATGGAGGGCGGCTGCGCATGCGCTGTGCACCTCCATAACTTTCCGGGCTCCGTACTCAGTGTAGGTGAGGGTCCCAGAGGTGGGACCTGCACCTATCAGACAATGGGGGCATATCCTAGCAATATGCCCCCATTGTCTGAGATGGGAAAATCTCTTTAATGGTCGTTCATTGTAAATTTCACCTGGTGGACATTTGTTGTGGTTGAAATCGTCCATTTTTATCAACTTTAGTTGAATGTGGATGGCCATCTTTAGGAAGAGCCGTTGTATGGTAACTATAGAGAGGCACACAATGTCCTTGCATTTCCTTACAACATACTGAACTGTACTGGTCCACCAGTGTATGACACTCATGTTTTATTCTCTTAGACTGTGACACCCCCACAATGTATGTTTTTTTGCATTTCTAAATGTAGTCTCCAACATAATGTGTCCTCCTCAAACCTATAAAATCTTCTTTTTTTTTTATTTCTCAATATATTAGAAGAATATTGAACAATGCAACCTACAGATATAAAAAAGTACTAAAAAGAATAATAAACCTAAAAAAGCTAAATCATAACACTTTTGTTCTACTATTATTTAAATACAATTGCCTACACCAACTTAACACATCAACCATATCTCTTATGTTCCTCCATTGTCCACATTTAAAGAGGTTTCCTACCATTAAAGACTCATGCACATGGCCGTAGCCAGTTTTGTGGTCCGGCCGTGTGAGTTCCTCATTTTGCGGAACGTACCGCCCTGGCCTCTATAGAACAGTCCTATCCTTGTCTGTAAAATACACAATAATACAACATATTCTATCTTTTTGCGGGTACCACGGAACTGACATATGTCCCATTCCTGCTGCTTCTGTTCCCCCACACCCCCACTGGTCATCTGTTCCCAACAAAGTCAGTGCCAGAACTACACAACTCCATCCATTGTGTGGTGGACAGGTATCTGGAGTGCTGCTCCCATTCACTTTAATGAGAGCAGCGCTGCAGTTACCAGCTCCGTCCACTATACACAGGACGTAGCTGTGTAGTTCTGGCGCCAACTTCAGTTGCTGGGGATGCAAAGAAACAGCTGATCAGCAGAGGTGCAGGGTGTCGGATTCTTGCCAAGCTCATATTGATGGTCAAAAAAGTTGGCGGAACCCAACTGGTTTCTGAGGGACGAATTTGCCAGGCACAAATTTGCCAGGACGATTTGCCAGGCACAGCTCTGTACATTTTGTAGTATCTGTGCCGGGTAAAGCAGAATTAATCAGCTGATCATTGGGGCGCCAGGAACTGAACCCCTACTGATCTAATATTAAGTCCTGAACACCCTTTTAAGTCACTTGGCAAAGACTATTTAGCAAGCAGCATTGAATCATATCAGTTTTGTAGACCTGTATTTCCTAAACCAAGTACCCCTGGCCCTTACCAAATAAATCACATCAATGTATCCCCAAGGCTATGGTCATACACTGTACTGCACCAAAAGAACACCACTAGTGTTGGGCGCGAATATTCAAATAGCGAATATTAATCGTGAATATCGGCACTTCGAGAATTCACGAATATTTAGAATATAGTGCTATATATTCGTATTTTCAAATATTCTAGATTTTTTTTCATCTGAACCCATGATCCCTCCCTGCTTCTTGCCTGTGGGCCAATGAGAAGGCTGCAATGTCTTTGTCACAGCTTAGCAACATCCCTAGCAACCAATAGGGAAGCTGCCTACCCCTTACTATATAAGAACCTCTCCAGCAGCCATTTTCTACAGTTTTATGGAGTTCTGAGAGAGACAGCAGTGTCATTGTTGTGCTCTGTGCTTTACGGTGTCATTACATTAGATAGTTAGTTAGTTAGATAGCTTATATACAGTCAGGTCCATAAATATTGGGACATCGACACAATTCTAACATTTTTGGCTCTATACACCACCACAATGGATTTGAAATGAAACGAACAAGATGTGCTTTAACTGCAGACTGTCAGCTTTAATTTGAGGGTATTTACATCCAAATCAGGTGAACGGTGTAGGAATTACAACAGTTTGCATATGTGCCTGCCACTTGTTAAGGGACAATTGGCTTATCAGCTGTTCCATGGCCAGGTGTGTGTTATTCCCTCATTATCCCAATTACAATGAGCAGATAAAAGGTCCAGAGTTCATTTCCAGTCTGCTATTTGTATTTGGAATCTGTTGCTGTCAACTCTCAAGATGAGATCCAAAGCGCTGTCACTATCAGTGAAGCAAGCCATCATTAGGCTGAAAAAACACAACAAACCCATCAGAGAGATAGCAAAAACATTAGGCGTGGCCAAAACCACTGTTTGGAACATTCTTAAAAAGAAGGATCGCACCGGTGAGCAAAGCAACACCAAAAGACCCGGAAGACCACGGAAAACAACTGTGGTGGATGACCGAAGAATTCTTTCCCTGGTGAAGAAAACACCCTTCACAACAGTTGGCCAGATCAAGAACACTCTCCAGGAGGTAGGTGTATGTGTGTCAAAGTCAACAATCAAGAGAAGACTTCACCAGAGTGAATACAGAGGGTCACCACAAGATGTAAACCATTGGTGAGCCTCAAAAACAGGAAGGCCAGATTAGAGTTTGCCAAACGACATCTAAAAAAGCCTTCACACTTCTGGAACAACATCCTATGGACAGATGAGACCAAGATCAACTTGTACCAGAGTGATGGGAAGAGAAGAGTATGGAGAAGGAAAGGAACTGCTCATGATCCTAAGCATACCACCTCATCAGTGAAGCATGGTGGTGGTAGTGTCATGGCGTGGGCATGTATGGCTGCCAATGGAACTGGTTCTCTTGTATTTATTGATGTGACTGCTGACAAAAGCAGCAGGATGAATTCTGAAGTGTTTCGGGCAATATTATCTGCTCATATTCTGCCAAATGCTTCAGAATTCATTGGACGGCGCTTCACAGTGCAGATGGACAATGACCCAAAGCATACTGCAAAATCAACCAAAGAGTTTAAGGTAAAGAAGTGGAATGTTATGCAATGGCCAAGTCAATCACCTGACCTGAATCCGATTGAGCATGCATTTCACTTGCTGAAGACAAAACTGAAGGGAAAATGCCCCAAGAACAAGCAGGAACTGAAGACAGTTGCAGTAGAGGCCTGGCAGAGCATCATCAGGGATGAAACCCAGCGTCTGGTGATGTCTATGCGTTCCAGACTTCAGGCTGTAATTGGCTGCAAAGGATTTGCAACCAAGTATTAAAAAGTGAAAGTTTGATTTATGATTATTATTCTGTCCCATTACTTTTGGCCCCTTAACAAGTGGCAGGCACATATGCAAACTGTTGTAATTCCTACACCGTTCACCTGATTTGGATGTAAATACCCTCAAATTAAAGCTGACAGTATGCAGTTAAAGCACATCTTGTTCATTTCATTTCAAATCCATTGTGGTGGTGTATAGAGCCAAAAATGTTAGAATTGTGTCGATGTCCCAATATTTATGGACCTGACTGTATATGTATATGTATGTATATATATATATATATATATATATAATACAGATAGTTAGTGGGAGATAGTCAGTGTAGGTTATATCCTGATATAGTGTAGCTGGTAGGTTCCAGTGCAGGGTGTTAGGCAGTGTGATAGGTTCTGCTGTCCATACATACATGCTACAGACATAGTGCTGTGATGTCACAACAATACTTAGTACACCAATCAGTAATATGTAGTCAGACCTACTAAAATGTGAAGTTTCACGTATTGCGCCAAAAAATGTGCATAATTAATTGCCGATTAGCGCAATTGCAAATATATTGGAGCACTCTATCTGCATATAAAGCTATTGTAATGTTCTGCTGTGCCAACCATTTTCTCCAGTCTCAGGAAACTTCTAGCAGCTTGGAAAATGTAGCAAAAGTGACCCACGCCTGTATTGCGCCCGCTTTACGCGAATATTACATTGCCGATTTTCGCAATCAAGAAAATAATAGCGAATTCACGAATATATGATGAACATTCTACAAAATATTTGCAAAATATCACTAATTTGAATATTGCCCCTGCCGCTCATCACTAAACACCACGAGGACAGTGCAAGTATCCCCAGGAGACTCAGTGAGCTCTTCAAGGGGTACATGTACCAAAGGTTGAGAACCTAGGCTTCAGACCGCAGGAAATTGGCATCTCTTAGACCTCATGCACATGTCTGTATCTTTTATCTATGTCTCATTCGCATTTTTGTGTGGATTGCACATGGACCCACTCATTTCTATAGTTCCACAAAAAAATGGAACACGTGGATATCTCATGTTGTGTACGTTTTGCAAATTATAGAACATGCCCTATTGTCTGTATAGTAGACAAAAATAGTAATTTCTAGTAAAAGAAGTGAGAAAAAAGCAGATTGGACACATAATGTGTCCGTATTTTGCAAATCCCTGGTTTGCGGACCACAATGCAGATACATGGCCTATGGAAATATTATGCTATGTGTTATTTCTTCACTGAACAACCAGAATTGTTTGTGATCATTTTCATAGGAGTCTGGAACGTGTGGACTCCATGGACATTCTGTCCCCTCCAAAGTTCCAGAGTTGGGAAGAGGATTATAATCAGCTGACTGAGAGCGCAACAGAAGAGAGCAGTCTATGCCAGGTGAGGAGGGCTGCACCTATACATACCTGTGTGCAGTCAGCACTACTTTTCTAGAAGCCATTTTATTCTAGAATCCATTCCAATGGGTTATTACGGATATAAGAGACACAGTACAGTAAAATATATATCATGCAAGACACTGTATTTCATGGCTGTCTGGTGAAGAATAGTGTTGAGCGAACTTGTGGTTTCGAGTTCGGCGTGCAAAGTTTGGGTTCAGGTTATCTAAGAATTCAGTTATGGATTCCACTACCATACCATAACTTATCGCCCATGTTAGTAAAATCCATAACGGAATTCTTAGATAACCTGAACCTTGTACGCCGAACTTGAAACCGCAAGTTCACTCAACACTAGTGAAGAACCAAGCAAACACGTAATGCAACAACAGTCTATGTGCCATTACACTGCCTTCATAGTGAAAGCCACCACACAATAAGGCTCCATTCACAAGTCCGCAAAATGGGTCCGCATCCGTTCCGCAATTTTGCGGAACGGGTGCGGACCCATTAATTCTTTATGGGGACGGAATGGATGCGGACAGCACACAGTGTGCTGTCCGCATCCGCATTTGCGGTGCGCGGCCCCGATCTTTGGGTCCGTAGCTCCGCAAAAAGATAGAGCATGTCCTATTTTTGTCCGCAGCTTGTGGACAAGAATAGGCATTTCTATGGGGGTGCCGGGCTGGTGTGTTGCGGACCCGCAATTTGCGGGTCCGCAACACACCACGGACGTGTGAATGCAGCCTAAGATGGTCATACTCCGTGATAAAGTGCACTTTCTTAAACTGGTTCTCCGGGAATTAAGAAAATGAAAATACTTAAATATTACTTTATTATAAATCTATTCCCAAATGCCTTTCATTAGTTATAATGGCTTTTTGTCTAGGGAGCAATGATTAGGAGAAACAAAATGGCCGCTGTCCTATCAGTACACACAAAACCTGTCCTAATCACACAGGAGGACAAGTTACTGCAGAACACTGAGATGTAGAGCTGCCTCATCCTTCTCTCTGCTTGTCAGGGATTATGATCCTGAATGCAGATTAGATCTTTAGCTGAATCTCTGTTGGAATTGAGTTCATGAGCAGATCTGGCTAATGAGCAGCAGTTCTTGTATGCAGTCTTTATTACCACAGCCCCACATTACCACAGTCTGTTCTCTCCATCCTCTCTGTTCTTCATGTTTCCTTATGAACTCCATTCCCACAAAAATTCAGCTAAATATCTTAATAAACTGTATTCAGGAACATAATCCCTGACAAGCAGAGCAGAGAGGAGGAGGAGGCAGCTCTTTAGCTCAGTGTTGTGAAGTAACTTGTCCTCCTGTGTGATTAGGACAGGTTTTGTGTGTACTAATAGGACAGCGGCCATTTTGTTTCTCCTAATCATTGCTCCCTAGACAAAACGAGCCATTATAACTAATGAAAGGTATTTGGGAATATATTTATAATAAAGTAATATTTACATATTTTCATTTTCTTAATTCCCGGAGAACTCCTTTAATGAACTGTTGGACATCCAGACTAAAATGTATTTCCATATTTTATCAAAATGAAAGCAAGATTTTCTGTTGGCAAGGCTGCCAAACTTCACGGGACTCCAGCCAATTTGGCTACAGCATTCAATTTCCAGTTGGAGAAAGCATGACCTTCACTGTCCAGGCTTAGAAAATGTATTGCAAAAAGTAGTCTTTTCTGTTCCCTCCTGATGATTTTTTTTGTTTCTAATGACTAGTCCACAATATTTTTTCTCTGGTTTGTGATTGCTTCTCCTTTACCTTAGGCTAGATTCACACAGAGATTCTTGGATGAGGATTTGAGACAGATCTTCCTGCAGGATTTTCAGCCAAAGCTAGAAGTGGATTTGAAAGGAATCAGTAATATAAAGGTAGGATTTATACTCCTCCTTAATGGTGGATCCACTTCTTGCTTTGGCTGAAGATCCTGTAGGTAGATCTGCTTCGAATCCACATCCAAAAAACTCAGTGTGAACCTAGTCTAAGGCCTTATTCACACAGTCATTATTTGGTCAGTGATTTCCATCAGGTACAGCTCTAAAAGAACAGGTGAAAATCGTTCTATTATACCTTATCTCTGATGGAAATCACTGACAAAAACACTGACGTGTACATGACTGTTGTTGTTTTGCCATACCAGCCGTGTGCATTCTGTATTTTGCACTACGTAACAGCTGACCCCTAATAGAACAGTACTATCCTTGTGCGTAATGTGGACAATAATAGGACATGTTCTATTTTTTTGCCGAAGGGACATACGGAAACGGAATGCACACGGAGTAAATTCAATTTTTTGTGGCCCCATTGAAGAGAATGGTTCTGCATACACGCCGCAAAAAAAACTGAACGAACACGGAAAAAAATATGTTCGCATGCCTGAGCCCTAAGGCCCAAGGCCCCTTGCAGACGAGCGTGAGCGGATTAGGTTCGGATGCGTTGCAGATGCATTCAGTGAAAAATGTGCGATTTCGCAAGCAAGTTCAGTTTTGTCTGTGATCGCGTTCAGTTGTTCAGTTTTTATTGCGCGGGTGCAATGCGATTTAATGCGTTTTGCACGCGCGTGATAAAAAAATGAATGTTTACAAACACCATCTCTTAGTAACCATCAGTGAAAAACGCATCGCATCCGCACTTGCTTGCGGATGCGATGCGATTTTTCAGGCAGCCCCATTCACTTCTATGGGTCCAGCGTTGTGTGAAAATCGCAGAATATAGAACATGCTGCGATTTTCACGCAACGCACAAGTGATGCGTAAAAGCCAACGCTCATGTAAACAGCCCCATTGAAATAAATGGGTCATGCATTGCACCCGCGCGGAATACTAGCTCGTGTGAAAGGGGCCTAAGGCCGGCTACACACATAAGACAGTTGCTGGCCAAACACTTGTTGGCTATCACTTCCGATCCCATCATTCATGTATTCCTCCTCGGACAGTAGATTATTTTCCTGAGAACAAATGTATCAGCCTGCCAGATCCTTATTTCCTCTGCCATCTGCCATCAGGAAAGAGTCGTAGGCCCCCCATACACATTGGATCAGGGGTGGGCAACCTGCGGCACTGCCACATGGTTATAATGAAAAAATAATAACACTCTTTAATACAGAATGTTAAGTATAATGCCAATTGAGGGTTAAAAAATTATAAAAACATAACTCACCACATCCACTTGTTCGCACAGCCGGGATCGTCTTCTTTCTTCTTCTTTCAGGACCTGCAAAAGGACCTTTGATAGGGTAATCGCGCTCACCACGTGGTGACGTCAGCGTAGGTCCTGCTGAATGAAGATAGAAGGATCTTCTATCTTCATTCAGAAGATACGTCAAAGATCCTTTCGCAGGTCCTGAAAGAAGAAGAAAGAAGACGATGCTGGCTGCGCGATCAAGTGGAAGAGGTGAGTTAATTTTTTATTTTTTTTAACCCCTCAAGGCACATTTTACTAAGCATTCTGCATTAAGAATGCTCTTATTTTCCCTTATAACAATGTTATAAGAGAAAATAATACTGTGAATAGACTTTAATGGGGTCCCGGGTTGCTCATCCCTATCATCTCCTAGCAACCATGCGTGAAAATTGCACCGCATCCACACTTGCTTACGGATGCTTGAGATTTTCACGCAGCCCATTCATTTCTATGGGGCCTGCGTTGCGTGAAAAACGCAGAATATAGAGCATGCTGCGATTTTCACGCAACGCACAAATGATGCGTGAAAATCACTGCTCATCTGCACAGCCCCATTGAAGTGAATGGGTCCGGATTCAGTGCGGGTGCAATGCGTTCACCTCACGCATTGCACCCGCGCGGAATTCTCGCCCGTGTGAAAGGGGCCTTAGGGTTAGAGATGACAAAGCGATTTGATGCCAGCCAGGGTCAGGGCGTTGTATGCCATGCTGCACACCACCTCCTGAGTCTGTTTAGTGCCAGGGTGTGATGCCACAGAGAATGTGAGGATCCTGCAAAAACCCTGGAGGAAATAGTGCCTTAGGATACTTTCACACTAGCGTTTTTGCTGGATCCGGCAGGGCTCAGCAAAAATGCTTCCGTTACTGATAATACAACCATCTGCATCCGTTATGAACAGATCCGGTTGTATTATCTTTAACATAGCCAAGATGGATCCGTCATGAACTCCATTGCAAGTCAATGGAGGACGGATCCGTTTTCTTTTGTGTCAGAGCGTTGTGGGTCATGACGGATCCGTCTTGCTCCGCATCCCATGATGGAAAGAAAACCGCAGCGTGCTGCAGTTTAGTCTCCGATATGAGAACGCAACCAAACGGAACAGAATGCATTTTGGAGAATTCCGTTTTGTTCAGTTACATTTTGACGGATCTCAATACCGGAAAATAGAAATGCTAGTGTGAAAGTAGCCTTAGAGTCACTGTGGTGTGGATTGCGTGACAGAATAAACACTATTAGGCATACACTTTAATATTTCACTGTATGCACATGAGCTATGAAATCATATCTGTGGATTATATTTTGTTTGGAGCATTTAATAGAAAAAAAGCTATATTTGAAGATGTTGAAGAGGACCTGTCACCATATATGCAGTGCAATCTATAGGCAGCCAGTTATAGGGCAGGAGGAGCTGAGCAATTTACGGTATGTTTAGTTTTGTGGGAAAAGATTCCATAAAACCTGTAAATTATGCATTTAAATATCTGCTTATTGTGAGCTTATTCAGTGACTGACAAAATATCAATCTGCTCAGCTCCTCCTGCTCTATAACATGCTGCCTGCAGATTTCACTGTATTATTAGTGTTGATCACGAATATTCGAATTGCAAATTTTATCGCGAATATTGGTACTTCGAAAATTTGCGAATATTTAGAATATAGTGATATACACTCACCTAAAGAATTATTAGGAACACCATACTAATACGGTGTTGGACCCCCTTTTGCCTTCAGAACTGCCTTAATTCTACGTGGCATTGATTCAACAAGGTGCTGATAGCATTCTTTAGAAATGTTGGCCCATATTAATAGGATAGCATCTTGCAGTTGATGGAGATTTGAGGGATGCACATCCAGGGCACGAAGCTCCCGTTCCACCACATCCCAAAGATGCTCTATTGGGTTGAGATCTGGTGACGGTGGGGGCCATTTTAGTGCAGTGAACTCATTGTCATGTTCAAGAAACCAATTTGAAATGATTCGAGCTTTGTGACATGGTGCATTATCCTGCTGGAAGTAGCCATCAGAGGATGGGTACATGGTGGTCATGAAGGGATGGACATGGTCAGAAACAATGCTCAGGTAGCCCGTGGCATTTAAACGATGCCCAATTGGCACTAAGAGGCCTAAAGTGTGCCCAGAAAACATCCCCCACACCATTACACCACCACCACCAGCCTGCACAGTGGTAACAAGGCATGATGGATACATGTTCTCATTCTGTTTACGCCAAATTCGGACTCTACCATTGGAATGTCTCAACAGAAATCGAGACTCATCAGACCAGGCAACATTTTTCCAGTCTTCAACAGTCTAATTTTGGTGAGCTCGTGCAAATTGTAGCCTCTTTTTCCTATTTGTAGTGGAGATGAGTGGTACCCGGTGGGGTCTTCTGCTGTTGTAGCCCATCCGCCTCAAGGTTGTGCGTGTTGTGGCTTCACAAATGCTTTGCTGCATACCTCGGTTGTAACGAGTGGTTATTTCAGTCAACGTTGCTCTTCTATCAGCTTGAATCAGTCGGCCCATTCTCCTCTGACCTCTAGCATCCACAAGGCATTTCTGCCCACAGGACTGCCGCATACTGGATGTTTTTCCCTTTTCACACCATTCTTTGTAAACCCTAGAAATGGTTGTGCGTGAAAATCCCAGTAACTGAGCAGATTGTGAAATACTCAGACCGGCCCATCTGGCACCAACAACCATGCCACGCTCAAAATTGCTTAAATCACCTTTCTTTCCCATTCTGACATTCAGTTTGGAGTTCAGGAGATTGTCTTGACCAGGACCACCCCCCTAAATGCATTGAAGCAACTGCCATGTGATTGGTTGACTAGATAATTGCATTAATGAGAAATAGAACAGGTGTTCCTAATAATTCTCAGTACACATGATTCCTCCCTGCTTCTAGCTTGTGGGCCAATGAGAAGGCTGCAATATCTTTGACTTTAGGAGTAGTGTTGATTGCGAATTTTCGTAATGCAAATTTTTATCGCAAATTTTTCAATTGCCGAGTAAAAACATGATTCCTCCCTGCTTGGCCCACAAGCAAGAAGCAGGGAGGAATCATGACTTTAGATGGGAAAAATGATGAATATTCTAAAAAACGAATATATAGCACTATATCGAATATATTAGTTTTTTTCGAATATTCGAAAAAACCGAATGTACAGCAATTTAGGTAATATAGTGCTATAATATATTTTTTTTAATAGTTGACATTTTTTTCCAATCTGAACTTCAGATGAGAAAAAAATTATAACTATAAAAAAAAAAAGATTATAGCACTATGTTAGCTAAATTGCTCTACATTCGTTTTTTCGAATATTGGCTATATTGCTATATATTCTTGTTTTAGAATATTACGAATATTCGAAAAAACAAATATATTCGATATAGTGCTATGACTCATTGGCCCACAAGCAAGAAGCAGGGAGGAATCATCTTTTTACTCGGCAATTAAAAAATTTGCGCTAAAAATTCGCATTACGAAAATCTGCATATTATGCAATCATTACCTTGCCGATTTTTCGAGTGAAAAAAATCGTAGAATATAACAAATATTCAAATTCGCGAATATTCAACGAATATTCTACAAAATATTCACAAAATATTGCGAATTCGAATATGACCCCTGCCACTCATCACTATGCATTATCATGGAGACAGGTTCTCTTTAATAAAAATGTTCTTACTTCTTTATTCTCATAGGATACTGAGCCACGCTGCGTGCTGCAGTACCAAACACAAGACATGGAAGAGACGAGGGACATATATCATTCCCTCAGTCAGGTAGCTGAGGAACAGAGGGATCGGTATCCATTGTGCCAAGTCCCAGAAGAACCAATCGAAAGATACAATCTATGTCAAGTACCAGAGGAACCTCGAGACAGGTTCCAGCTTTGCCAAGTGGAGGAAGAAGAGAGCGAACAATATCCACTGTGCCAGGTGCCTGAGGAGCTGAGGGAAAGGTACCCCTTGTCTCAAGTTCCAGAGGAGCCAAATGTAAGATACCCAATGTCACCAGAAGAAAAGAGAGAGCGGTACCCCTTGGTTCCGGCTATGTTCAGGGAAACTGAAAATTCCCAACATGAAGCTTTTGACCTCCATCTACCCAGTTACTTCCGCTCACGCAGCCACAGCTACCTCCGTGCCATCCAGGCCGGCTGCTCACAGGACGACGACACAACTTCCCTACAGTCCATGTCTCCCCCTTTACCAATCACCAGCCGGACTCTACCCAGACACATCGGTGAGTTATCCATAGCAGGACCAGCATTTGTATAGCTTGCTGATCTTCATATTTCATCAGACCTATCAGTTCCAAATGCATGTCCACTACAACCAGGAATGGGTTACCCTCAGTCATACGTAGAGGATGAAGCAATGATTGAAATATATTATAGGAGATTTTTTTCTCATTCCTCTACTAATCCTCTTCTAACCCCGGAGATTATTCATATAGATATTCACAATGCTCCATAATGCATCCCTCTTTCATTCCTTCCACAAATCACCACTTTGCCCATACAGATCATACAAATACTGCCTACTGTACTCCTGTCTGCTTGTCATGCTGCTAAAAGTAATAACTCTTTATAATAACTTGCGCTGT
The DNA here is from genome assembly GCF_905171765.1 of Bufo bufo. NCBI lineage: Eukaryota > Metazoa > Chordata > Amphibia > Anura > Bufonidae > Bufo > Bufo bufo. Next base: position 342,351,849 of record NC_053394.1, read on the forward strand.
TCCATGTGGCATTAATTGCTAAAGTGACTGTTCAGTCAGAATGTAAAAAAATATATATTCATTTTCATCAGATCTTACTCCTTGGTTGTTCTTTAGGTCTGCTCTGTTAGGGCAGGTTGCAATCTGTGACTACAGTTTAGCTCCAGTGCTTACAGGGAGCCTGAGGTGGTCTGAGACACGCCCCCTTTCTTATCATTAAGGCTAAGGCTGCTGCTCTCTCCCTCCCCTTACAGCTCTGCCTGCCCTGATTGGCTGCTGTGTATAAAAACTAGTCTGTCACAAGCTCCCCATAAAGTCAGTGCATGGAGAGAAGATTTATATTACAACAAGGACAGAATGATTATAAAGTATAGGCTACTAAACCACAAGTGAGAAAAAGGTGATTATCAGGCATATACACGTACTGGGGAACGAGCCTTAGTAAAGGGTATCTTGTAGGGTTGCTTTAACTGTCCACATTAAAGGGGTTGTCCGGGTTCAGAGTTGACTCCGGACGTATGCCCATCTTCTCCCAGGCAGCCCCTCTAATATGAGCATTGGAGCATTTCATGCTCCGATGTTCTCCTTTGCCCTGCGCTGAATCACCCAGTGTAAAGGCTTTTTATGGAGATGCGGTGATATACCGGGCTTTCCATAGGGTAAATTAGGTGGAGACTTCCGCCTAGCGGTGATCCTGGTGACATCAGCGGCACTGATGGGCCGGCTTTAGCACTGCCCTAGCCTGTAAAATGGCTAGGACAGCGCTAGAGTCCGCCCATCTGTGCTGGTGACCTCACTGGCAACACTGCTGGGCGGAAGCCTCTGCCTAGTTTACCCTATGGAGAGCCCGGTACAACACCGCATCTCCATAAAAAAGCCTTTACCCTGGGTGATTCAGCGGAGGGCAAAGGAAAGCATTGGAGCATGAAATGAGGGGTGACGATGGGGATATTTCCGGGTTCAGCTCTGAACCCGGACAACCCCTTTTAATTGTGGTTTTTCAAGAGGAAAATATTGATGTCCTATCCTTATGATAGATCATCAGTATCTGATGGGTGAGGGGTCCAACACTAGCCACCACCATCGATCAGCTGTTTGAAGAGGCTGAGACATTCCTAACAGTTTAGCAGGCCTGGTGCTGTTCATTGTATAGTGCCTATACTTAGTATTGCAGCTCAGGCCAATTTACTTGAATGGAACTTTGCTGCACATAGGCCATGTTACATGACGTTACTGGCCTAGTAAAAGGCCGCAGCGCTCGCTGGAGTGCCGCAGCCTCTTTAAACAGCTTATCAGCAGGGGTTTGGGAGTTGGACCCCCCACCGATTAGATATTGATGACCTATTCTGAGAAGAGGCAATCAATATCAAAATCCTGGAAAACTCATTTAAGGCTAGTTTCACACTAGCGGCAGGGGACTCCGGCAGGCTCTTCTGGTGGGTGAACAGCCTGTCGGATCTGTCCTGCTGCTAGTTCACGTGTGACCCTGGACTGCCGCTCCGTCCCCATTGACTGTAATGGGGGCAGGGGCGGAGTTCCGGTGGCAGCACAGCAGCGCACGGCGAGAGGCAGCCAGACAAAAACTACGACATGCAGTACTTTTAGTCCGGCTGCCTCTCGGCGTGCGCTGCCGTCGGAACTCCGCCCCCATTATAGTCAATGGGGACGGAGCAGCAGTCCAGGGGCACACATGAACTAGCGGCAGGACGGACCCGACAGGCTGTTCACCCGCCGGAACAGCCTGACTGACTCCCCTGCCGCTAGTGTGAAAGTATCCTAACTGTAAAGATTTCATTAGCAGTATGTGAAACCACTTTTGTGCTCTGAGTCTGAAAACAAAAAAAATATGTGTGATATTATGAAAAATCTTCCATCCTGTTGATTTGCTTTTTTGGGGACAACGGAGGTTTACATCGTAATTGAAATACACTAGAGAAAAAGACATGCATTCCTCACATGAAGACCATGTGGCTGCTGTCGGTCCCTTGGTTGGTTCCTTTTGCTCCTGGGTGGTGTAAACCTTCAGAAAGAAGGGTTTGTGAATTAACACAAGTGTCCTGGAAAGGGTTCGGGGAGGGGGGCAAACACAAGTCCCTTCTATCCCTTTTTTAAATCATAGGAGTTGTCTTCATAGTACAATGCTTTTTTACTAAAATGGTTCCCAAATGATAAGCTAATCCCAAGGTGCCCCACTTCTGGATCCCCCAACAATCAGCCGTAATCTTTGTAGGCACCCAACAGTTTGGGAAATTAAACGTTACACAGTTCCCATTGATGTGTGTAATGCACAGACGCATCGACCCACTGAACTCGAGAGATTCTCTTTGTGACTAAACTAACCTCGCCACTGGGTTTTGGAGGGACCTGTTTGCCAGCCTCTTGCCTCAGGATTATGGCCCATATACTAACTTTGAAGGAGAATATAGACCAGCCGCACAGCCTAAGGCCTCATGCACAAGACCATTTTTTTTCCCCGTTTATGGGCCGTTTTTTGCGTGGACATTCATTTCAATGGGTCCGCAAAAAAAAACTGAATGTACTCCGTATGAATTCTGTTTCCGTATTTCAGTTTTTCTGTTCCGTTGAAAGATATTATTGCCCGCAAATCACGTTACGTGGCTCCATTTAACTCAATGGCTCCGCAGAAAAAACAGAACACATACGGAAATGCATCCGTATGTCTTCCGTATCCGTTCCGTTTTTGCGGAACCATCTATTGATAATTTTATGCCCAGCCCAATTTTTTCTATGTAATTACTGTATACTGTATATGCCATACAGAAAAACGGAACAGAAGTGGAAACACAACGGAAACAAAAAACTGAACAACGGATCCGTGAAAAATGGACCGCAAAACACTGAAAAAGCGATACGGTCATGTGCAATAGGCCTAAATCTGTGGAACTGTTTTGGGCAGGAAAGCCATGCTTGCGGTTGGCCAAATGTGAATTCGATGGAATTCGGGAACCAATGCTCGGATCTGGGTGATTTTTGGATATGTTGTTCGCCCAGATCAGAGCTATCCATGGATGTATAAATTATGGGGATATGTGGGGTTTTGAGGAGTTTTCTGTTTCTTGGGAAAAATTTGTGTTTTCTGCCTGTGAGTGATTAAAGGGAGTCTGTCACCTCCATATGGCTTACATTGTCCTGTAGCACACCTATACAGGATTGTAACGGTACCTTTGTTCTTTTCTTTAGACTTGCACAAGCAGGAAAAACCAAGTTTAATTAATATGCAAATGAGCACTCGCAAGTGCCCAAGGGCGGCGTTCAGTGTGTAGGTGCCCAGGCTGCTCTGCCTTCTTTTCACTTTACTCCTCCCCAGTCTCTTCCTTTGCCTGCCCTCCAAGTCCTTTACGTCATCACTAGGTCCGGCCAAGATCCCACGCCTGTGCACTGCTTCGCCGGGCTGGGGCATGTGCACTGCATCGCTTCACCTAGTGCGCATGCCCTCGGCCGGACCTATCGATGAGGCAAGAGACTTGAAGGGCGGGCAAAGGCAGAGACTGGGGAGGAGTAAAGTGAAAAGAAGGCAGAGCAGCCTGGGCACCTACACACTGAACACCGCCCCTGGGCACTTGCGGAGTGCTCATTTGCATATGAATTAAATTTCATTTTTCCTGCTTGTTCAAGTCTAAAGAAAAGAACAAAGGTACCGTTACAATCCTGTATAAGTGTGCTACAGAGCCATGTAAGCACTGTATATGGCCTTATGGAGGTGACAGACTCCCTTTAAGTTAGCCCATTATGTTTCGTAATTGTATCACAGGCAAAGCCCAATTGTATTTTGTTGATTGCGTCACAGACAGAGGGGGGTGGTTGCTGGGAAGGTTTTAATGCATGTGATTGGCAACTGTCTCAGTCTTCCACAAGGTCCCCAGGGGAGTGTCCCTTGCTGGAAGACCTGCATAAAAGGCTGATATGTAGCCCCATTAAAGAGCTTCTGTTTTACCCTCAACATAGAGCCTCATCTCATGTGTAGGGGGAAAGGCTGCATCTACAATGGGGATTGCTATACGCTGTATACTCCCCTGGCTATAAACACTGAGCTCTTTTAAGAGCTTGTTCCTGCATCGCTCTCTGAAGGAAGAGAGGTTCACCCACTGGACCCTTGTCGTAGGTCCAGGGTGGGTAGGAGACGGCGAGACCCCAACCAAGCTGCTGCGGTTTGTGGGGTCTGCAGTGCTTACGGTGTAAAGTGGAGTGCTTGGAAACCCGGGAAGCACTAGGAGCATCCATCAACGGAGGTACCCAGTCGGGGTGCCAGGAGATCTGTTACATTGGTGGCAGCAGTGGGGTGGCATCCTAGTGAGAGGAGAAGCAGTTCGGAGACACCGTTCGTGGATTTACAAAATTGAGGGCAACGCTTGTCCCCGTACAGCGCCCCTGGCTATAGCAGTATGGAACCAGTTTGTTCCCGAACAGCGTTCCACTATGAGGAGGAGGATGACCCGGACTGGAGGGATGTAGTCCGGAAAGGCATCTGGCATGAGGCCCTGGAAGACGTACAGCGTCGGCGGGGCAAGAGTCTCCCCACTGAGGAGCAGCGGTTGCAGATGCGAGTGGCCCTGCAAATGCCCCTTCTGGTAGAGCAGCCCCTGGATGAGTGGGCAACAGAACTCGAGAGCCTGGTATGGAAGGAGCTTTGGCTAGATGACGCCTACCAGGCACTCTGGTGGTAATGGATTCGGCACTCCCCCTGGATGGCTGAGCACGACAGACCCGAGGTTGAGGATTACGATGGCCCTGGCCTGTTTGAGGCCTTCGCAGAACCAGAGTTTGAAGATGTTAGAGAGTCCCAGTTCTGGGATATCTATGACTACAGGGAGGGTATGCATGGTTGGGCTACAGCGAGAGAGGTGAGACAAGACCTGGCATCTCTAGTGACAATTGAGTGGAAGCTGGAGCAGGATTACCGATACTTCCTCAGCTCAATTCGGCCCCAATATACACTGCCAGAGAGCTGGGTGGCAGTCCCAGACCTATAACCCTACAGCTGGGAAGACCCGACTAAAGTATCCCCTGCTTCAGTACCAGCTGCAGAAATAGGGGACCTCATAGACTGGTCCTGGGGGAAACCCCCTGTGGCAGGTGGAGATGGGACTGAGGTCTCTCCACCGGCCCTACAGGGATGCTGGGCAGTCCGCCCAGATCCCCGAAGGCAGCCGGAGTTTCATGGAGTATGGACAGTCGGTCCTGCTCCCCAGCGGCAGTATGTTTTACAGGGAGAGAAGAGCATCATCTCCATTCCCCAGCAGCAGTGTACCTTGCAGGGAGAGGAGACAACCGGTCTCTCTCCCCAACCACAGGGAGACAGCACCCCTAACTCCGATGTTGCAGATGGGACCGCGGTCTCTGCACCAGACCTACAGGGATGCTGGACGGCCGGTACAGATCCCCAACCAACCCCGCAGGAATGCCAGGAGGAGGAGGTAAGTGATCCCTCCTCTCCACAGCCGATCTGCAACAAGGTCCTGGGGGTAGGATTCCGGACCCCATCCCAGTGGAAGAGCTGGCATCTGGGCAGAGCGCAGTCGGCCTCTGCCCTCCCCTATCCTCTTGTCCAGAGCCTGACTCCCCACAGGCTACCCCAGCAGAAGAGCTGGCATCTGGGCAGAGCGCAGTCGGCCTCTGCCCTCCCCTATCCTCTTGTCCAGAGCCTGACTCCCCACAGGCTACCCCAGCGGAAGAGCTGGCATCTGGGCAGAGCGCAGTTGGCCTCTGCCCTCCCCTATCGTCTTGTCCAGAGCCTGACTCCCCACAGGCTACCCCAGCGGAGGAGCTGGCATCTGGGCAGAGCACAGTTGGCATTTGCCCTCCCCTATCCTCTTGTCCAGTGCCTGACTCCCCACAGGCTACCCTAGCTGATGCGCTGGCACCAGGGCAGAGTACCGCTGATCCCTGCCCACAAAGCAACCTCCACTCCCAGCCAGAAAGCGACACAGAGACTGGGAGTTCTAGTTACCAACACAACCTTGGTGGACTCACTGGACAGAGACAGGCTACCCAATTCAACAGGTCCAATATTTGGTTGTGGGTGGGCTGCCAGACTAACTCAGGTACCAACCGGCATGGAGTCAGGTAGTTGGTTAGTCTTCCCTGGAAGGGGGAGATGTGTGATGAAACTAACCTCGCCACTGGGTTTTGGAGGGGCCTGTTTGCCAGCCTCTTGTCTCAGGATTATGGCCCATATACTAACTTTGAAGGAGAAGACAGACCGGCCGCACAGCCTAAATCTGTGGCACTGTTTTGGGCAGGAAAGCCATGCTTGCGGTCGGCCAAATGTGACTTCCATGGAATTCTGGAACCCCTGCTCAGATCTGGGTGATTTTTGGATATGTTGTTCGCCCAGATCAGAGCTATCTATGGATGTATAATGGGGATATGTGGGGTTTTGAGGTGTTTTCTGTGTCTTGGGGAAAATTTGTGTTTTCTGCCTGTGAGTGATTAAGTTAGCCCATTATGTTTGGTAATTGTATCACAGGCAGAGCCTATTGTGTTTTGTTAATTGTGTTTGGTAATTGTATCACAGGCAATGCCCATTGTATTTTGTTGATTGTGTCACAGACAGAGGGGGGTGGTTGCTGGGAAGGTTTCAATACTGTAAATGCATGTGATTGGCTAATGTATAAACTGTCACAGTCTTCTAGAGGTCCCCAGGGGGAGTGTCCCTTGCTGGAAGACCTGCATAAAAGGCTGACATGTAGCCACATTAAAGAGCGCCTGTTTTACCCTCAACATAGAGCCTCGTCTCATGTGTGGGGGATGGGGGGGGAGGCTGTATCTACACTGGGGAATGCTATACACTGTATACTCCCCTGGCTATAATCACTGAGGTCTTTTAAGAGCTTGTTCCTGCATCGCTTTCTGAAGGAAGAGAGGTTCACCCACTGGAGCCTGGAGCCTTGTCGTAGGTCCAGGGTGGGTAGAAGACAGCGAGATCCCAACCAAGCTGCGGCGGTTCGTGGGGTCTGTAGTGCTTACGGTGTCAAGTGGAATGCTTGGAGCTCTCGGGAAGCACTAGGAGCATCCATCAGCGGAGGTACCCAGTCGGGGTGCCAGGAGATCCGTTACACTCTTGGTGGCTGTTGTCCACTCTGTCCAATAGATAAAGAGTCCTTAACAAGGGCGACCTGGGATTTTAAAGTGGCCATGGAAAAAAATACTAAAAGTGGTTCTGTTTATTTAGATGGGTCCAAATTGATGAAGGGCAGGGCCAGCAATACCCTATTGTGGCACATTATACGACCCCAACAGTGCCACATACCACAGTCCATCACAAAATACTGCCAGCAGCACAAAATACAAAAAACTTCCACTGGCCGGCCCCCTGGGCATTGGCCCACCAGGAAATTTCCCTGTAAGGTCTATGGCCGATCCGCCCCTGATCCTGAATATTGGATTCTCACTATTAACTGGACAGAACTAATGCAACATGAGTTTTCCAGTCTATTTAGATTTGTAGTTACATAGTTAATACGGTTGAAAAAAGACATACGTCCATCAATTTCAACCAAGGCATGGGTGGGGATGGGAATTATTAGAAAAGTGGAGTGAGATCTACCATTAAAATCGACAGACTGGAGATTGCTCGGTTGGCATACAGGTGTTGGATTGCACAGACCACTTTAAATATTTGGGGACAAAAATATCTGCCAACATAAACAAATATATTAGCTTAAATGTAACCCCAGCGATAAACAAGGTTAAGGACAAGGTTGAGGTTTGGCAAAAACGTCCTCTTACCAAAAGAGCTCTGGTAACAGGCAGAGCGGGAGGTGGCGTAACGTCACTCACGTCACGCGCTTGCTACGCCTGCTTCATTCATAAATTGGGAGGAGCAGGCGCGTGACGTGAGTGAGTGACGTTACGCCGCCGCCCGCTCTGTCTGTTACCAGAGCTTGATTGTAAGGTAGTAAACAGGATAGTGCTGCTTTAAAGTTAAAGTTACTCGACGTTAAGGATTACTGTTTAGATATGTATACTTCTGTGAAAGCCGCGAGTTGCCGGCCTCCAGCCCCTCCTCCCTCCCCGCTAATGCACTGCTGCGCTGTGCAGCATCGCAGCCGGCTATGTATCAGTATTAGCATTCGGCCCATAAGACGCACTGCCATTTCCCCCTCACTTTTGGGGGGAAAAAAGTGCATCTTATAGGGCGAAAAATACGGTAGTACATGCCAATCTCTTTCTAACAAAGCTAGAACCAGCCCTGTACCTCACATGGATCCAGAGATCTCCACATTCATTGCTCTGCTAGTTATATCAAGCTGACAGCTCAAGGGGAGTGTCTTTTCTGGGGCTGCTAAGGAGGAGTGTCTCAGCTCTCCCTATCACAGCTCAAGGGGCGTGTCTCATCTCTCCCTATCACAGCTCAGGGGGTGTGTCTCAGCTCTCCCTATCACAGCTCAGGGGGCGTGCTTCAGCTCTCCCTATCACAGCTCAGGAGGCAATTAAAGGATGAAACCGAGCATGTGCGACCATCTCAGTGAGCAGGACAAAGAAATAAGGAAAAAACAAACAGCAGGTGGCGCTATACAGATACACGGCTATACCAAATTTTTTATTACATGCAATTACAAAAGTATTCAGATCCAGGTGCTGGTTTGAAAACTTTAGAATATTTTTTATGGGACAACCACTTTAAGTAGAGAAATTGACATTAATTGCTTTGTTAAATTCTTCACATACATATTAGTAAAATGGCCAGCCAGCTTTAACGGTTTTACTTATTCATGACCTCTTTACAGGAGTCTTGCTGCTAGGCAAGTGCATTTTCAGTAAGGAAATTATATTGATGCCTTCTCAGAAAACAACTGAAAATAATACTGTTGCACATGGAAAAGTATGTTCCCTCTTAAAGGCAATGTACAAGCTCCATCAAAGCTTGCAGTTAGGCCTCATGCACACAACAGTATTTTTTCACGGTTCGCAAAACGGAGTTCCGTTGGTCCGTGATCCGTGACCATTTTTTCGTCTGTGGGTCGTTTTGGTGTCCGCCTGGCCGTGCGGAGCCAAACGGATCCATCCTGACTTACAATGCAAGTCAATGTGTACGGATCCGTTTGACATTGACACAATATGATGCAATTGCAAACGGATCCGTCCCCCATTGACTTTCAATGTAAAGTCAGGAGTTAATACACCATCGGATCGGAGTTTTCTCCAATCGGATGGTATATTTTAACTTGAAGCGTCCCCATCACCATGGGAACGCCTCTATGCTATGTTAGAATATACCATCGGATTTGAGTTACATCGTGAAAACTCATATCCGACAGTATATTCTAACACAAAGGCGTTCCCATGGTGATGGGGACGCTTCAAGTTAGAATATACTACGAACTGTGTACATGACTGCCCCCTGCTGCCTGGCAGCACCCGATCTCTTACAGGGGGCTGTGATCAGCACAATTAACCCCTTAGGTGCCGCACCTGAAGGGGTTAATTGTGCGTATCATAGCCCCCTGTAAGAGATCAGGGGCTGCCAGGCAGCAGGGCGCAGACCCCCCTCCCTCCCCAGTTTGAATATCATTGGTGGCCAGTGTGCGGGATTTTCCCCCCGCCCCCCCCCCTCCCTCCCTCTCTCTATTGTATTATCATTGGTGGCCAGTGTGCGGCCCCCCTCCCTCCCTCTATTGTATTATCATTGGTGGCCAGTGTGCGCCCCCCCGGCCCCCCCTCTATTGTATTAATATCATTGGAGGCCTCCCCTCTCCCCCCCCCCCACCCCCGATCATTGGTGGCAGCGGAGAGTTCCGATCGGAGACCCAGTATAATCACTGGGGCTCCGATCGGTAACCATGGCAACCAGGACGCTACTGCAGTCCTGGTTGCCATGGTTACTTAGCAATATTAGAAGCATCATACTTACCTGCTGCGCTGTCTGTGACCGGCCGGGAGCTCCTCCTACTGGTAAGTGACAGGTCTGTACGGCGCATTGCTTAATGATCTGTCACTTACCAGTAGGAGGAGCTCCCGGCCGGTCACACACAGCGCAGCAGGTAAGTATGATGCTTCTAATATTGCTAAGTAACCATGGCAACTAGGACTGCAGTAGCGTCCTGGTTGCCATGGTTACCGATCCGAGCCCCAGCGATTAAACTGGGACTCCGATCGGAACTCTCCGTTGCCACCAATGATCTGGGGGGGGGGGGGAGAGGGGCGGCCGCACACTCGCCACCAATGATATTAATACAATAGAGGGGGGCCGGGGGGGCGCACACTGGCCACCAATGATAATACAATAGAGGGAGGGGGGCCGGGGGGGGGCGCACACTGGCCACCAATGAAATTAAAACTGGGGAGGGAGGGGGGTCTGCCCCCTGCTGCCTGGCAGCCCCTGATCTCTTACAGGGGGATATGATATGCACAATTAACCCCTTCAGGTGCGGCACCTGAGGGGTTAATTGTGCGGATCACAGCCCCCTGTAAGAGATCGGGTGCTGCCAGGCAGCAGGGGGCAGTCATGTACACAGTTCGTAGTATATTCTAACTAGAAGCGTCCCCATCACTATGGGAACACCTCTGTGTTAGAATATACTGTCGGATTTGAGTTTTCACGAAGTGAAAACTCAGCTCTGAAAAAGCTTTTATGCAGACAGATCTTCGGATCCGTCTGTATGAAAGTAGCCTACGGACACGGATCACGGACACGGATGCCAATCTTGTGTGCATCCGTGTTTTTTCACGGACCCATTGACTTGAATGGGTCCGTGAACCGTTGTCCGTCAAAAAAATAGGACTGGTCATATTTTTTTGACGGACAGGATACACGGATCACGGAGGCGGATGACAAACGGTGCATTTTCCGAGTTTTCAACGGACCTATTGAAAGTCAATGGGTCCGCAGAAAATCACGGAAAACGGAACAACGGCCACGGGTGCACACAACGGTCGTGTGCATGAGGCCTTAAAAGGGATATTCTGATTATATCAATTTATCTCCCATCTCCGGGACTCCCATAGAAATGAATGGAGTGGCTGATCGCATTCCTTACCGGCCACTCCACGGAGTACGGGTACTGTTCTCGTGATCGGTGGGAGTTCCAGAAGTAGGACCCCCATCGATCTAATAGTTATTCCCTATTCTGTGGGTAGTGGTAAGTTAATATAACCGGAATAAGCTAAGCTACTCCTATCAGTAGGAATAAACTAAACTAAAGACAAACAATATAAAAAGTGAGATATAAATTTACTTGCCACGAGGCAATACTGTTCTTAATCTACAGACATATTTAGGGCACTGCCCGGCGGTGTGGCTGCCAGCTTTGGGCAAGCCAAACCCACCGGTGTCGGCCAATGGAAGCACAGTTTTACTCCGAAGCCATGCAGCCACTGGTTGCCACCCACATTGTGCCCCCTCAAAGTACTAATGCCCACATTGTGCCCCCTCACAGTAGTTATGCGCATCTTTGTGCCCCTAATATTAGTTATGCCTGCCTTTGTGCCCCTTCACAGTAGTTATGTTCTTCTTGTTGCCCCTCAATGTAGTTATGCCCACCTTTGTGCTCATCACAGTAGTTATGCCCACTTTTGTGCCCCTTCACAGTATTTATGTCCTCCTTGTGGCCCCTCAATGTAGTTATGGCCACCTTTGTGCTCGTCACAGTAGTTATACCCACCTTTTGTGCTCATCACAGTAGTTATACCCACCTTTGTGCTCACAGTAGTTATGCCCACCTTTGTGCCCCCTCACAGTAGTTATACCCACCTTTGTGCCCGTCACAGTAGTTATGCTCATCTTTGTGCCTCCTCACAGTAGTTATACCCACCTTATTGCCCGTCCCAGTAGTTATGCCCATCTTTGTGCCCCTTCACTTTAGTTATGCCCACTTTTGTGCCCCCTCACTGTAGTTATGCCAACTTTTGTGCCCCTTCACAGTAGTTATACCCACCTTTGTGCCCGTCACAGTAGTTATGGCCATCTTTGTGCCCCCTCACAGTAGTTATACCCACCTTAGTTGCCGTAACAGTAATTATGCCCATCTTTGTGCCCCTCACAGTAGTTATGCCCGATTTGTGCCCCCTCACAGTAGTTATACCCACCTTAGTTGCCGTAACAGCAATTATGCCCATCTTTGTGCCCCCTCACAGTAGTTATGCCCGATTTGTGCCCCCTCACAGTAGTTATACCCACCTTTGTGCCCGCTCACAGTAGTCATACTACCCTTTGTGCCCATCACAGTAGTTAAGCCCATCTTATGCCCATCTTTGTGCCCCTTACAGTAAGTATGCCCACTTTTGTGCCCCTCACTGTAGTTATGCCTAATTTTGTACCCCTTCACAGTAGTTATGTCCTCCGTGTGGCCCACAGTTCCCTCTCCAGCTCCATGAAAGAAAGAAAAAACACAATACTTACGTGTACCTGCTTGCCTGACAATGCAGTCCCATACACACATCGCACTGCTGGCTGTGCAGAAGGCTGATGTCACGAGGGTATCAAGAGCCACGTCTGACTCCGTTATACCCGGGGTCAGGAAGTCGCAGCGGGTGGCTGCGCGCTCTATATCTAAAGATCACGTTGTTTCTTAGTGATTGTTTTCTGTGTTTGCCTTGCTATCCTTTTTGTCTCACTCAGGGATCCGTAGCTTCTCCTCCTCAGCTGTTTTTTGTCTGCCACTCCCAACCTCCTTATATTCTCCCCTCACACTTCTCTAGTTGCCAGTTATAGAGCTTCCTGCCTGGACATCTATACTGACCCACTGGAGTTGTGAATCCTGGTTGTCGTTCCAGAGTGCTTCCCTCCGGATCCCTGTTGGGCTTATTGTTGTCTCCTGTTGTCGCCCTCCTGGGATTATATGTTGAGTCTGTGTTGTCTGTCCTCCCCTTGGTGTTTTCCCGTAGAGCTAGTGGTGCGGACTAGTGTTCCCACCGCCCTGTTCACTATCTAGGGCTCAGCTCAGGGAAAGCCAGGGCTTTAGGCACGTGATCGGCGTACGGGTGAGGAACCCGTCTAGGGACGTCAGGGCAGCCAGGTGCCAGCCGCAAGGTGAGTCAGGGGTCACCACCTTCCCTCTCACTTGGGCAGGGCCTTCCTCATTCCCTCCCTCTGTGTCACGTATGTGATAGTCACGCCGACCGTGATATTATAACTGGCCCTTACTTTTTGAGAAAAAAAAATATATAAATTTTATTTGTTGTTTTTTTTTTTCTCTACTTAGAATCCAATATGGATCCTATTGATGCCTTGGCAGAACAGCTTCAAGGCCTGTCTTTGGAGGTGGCAGGATTGAAGGCGTCTGTTCTCCAACAACAGCAGCAAATGCAGCAGACCGCACCCCCAGCGGTTGCTATGGGTAACCAGGTTGTTACAGAACCCAAGGTTGCTCTTCCTGACAGATTTTCTGGGGGAAGGGACAAATTTGCGACGTTCCGTGAGGCCTGCAAATTATATTTTAAGTTGCGCCCTTACTCCTCAGGTAATGAAGAACAGCGGGTAGGGATTGTCATTTCCCTGCTTCAGGGGGATCCGCAATCCTGGGCGTTCTCGTTACCCCCTGGTTCTCAGGCTCTTCGGTCAGTGGAGGGATTTTTTGGGGCTTTGGGTCTCATATATGATGACCCTGACCGAGTCGCCCTGGCTGAGTCGAAGTTACGGAGACTCCTACAGGGAGATCGGTCAGCAGAGGAATATTGCTCAGAGTTCCGTAGGTGGGCTACGGATACTCAGTGGAACGACCCGGCTCTCAGGAGTCAGTTCTGCTCTGGGTTATCTGAAAGGGTTAAGGATGCACTGGCGCTGTATGAGACCCCCCTTTCCCTTGATGCTGTTATGTCCCTCTCTATCAGAATAGATAGACGTCTTAGGGAGAGATCGAAAGTTCCTGAGCAATTGGTTACCTCTCCCAAGCAACAGTCAGCCTGTACTGACTTAGATGAGCCTATGCAGCTAGGGGGAACTTCTCGTCAGGTCCGTCCTCCCGAGGTTCGCCGTAGGGGGGGGGCTTGTTTTTTCTGTGGGGGGAAGGGTCATTTCATTAATGTCTGTCCCTCCTTTCTCAAAAACAAAAGACCGTCGGAAAACTACTAACCCCGGGCTGTGCGGAGGATGTCAGCCGGGGGGTATACGTTTCCTCCATACGAACATCTCAATTTGTGTTACCAGCGGTCATTGTTTTTGGTGTTAAGACGGAGTCTATTTCTTTTTTTCTAGACAGTGGAGCAGGGGTAAACTTGATTGATGCCCATTTTGCCCGCACTATGGGTTTGTCTCTCTGTACGCTGCAGAGACCTATTCCCGTATTCGCTATAGATTCTGCTCCTCTGTCTCAGAGAAACCTCACCCACATTGTTCATAATTTACACCTTCGGGTAGGGGACCACCATAATGAGTGTCTTTCATGTTACGTTCTGGAGGGCCTTCCCTCTCCGGTGGTATTGGGTCTTCCCTGGTTGGTAGCGCACAATCCAGTGGTGGATTGGCAGGCCAGGGAGATATTGGAGTGGAGTGATCATTGCAGAGAGAATTGCTTAAATAACAATTGCTTAATCGCCTCCATAGCTCCCCTACCTACATTTATTTCGGACTTTGAGGACGTTTTTTCTGAAAAGGGTTGTCAGAAGCTACCACCTCATCGTCCTTATGATTGCCCGGTTAACCTGATTCCCGGGGCAAAATTACCCAAGTCCAAGTTGTATAATCTTTCGGGTCCCGAGAGACAAGCCATGAAAGATTATATCTCCGAGAGTCTGGCTAAGGGACACATCAGACCCTCTTCTTCACCCATGGCTGCAGGGTTTTTCTTTGTTAAAAAGAAAGATGGGGGCCTGCGTCCTTGCTTAGATTTCCGTGAGTTAAACCAGATAACCATCCGTGACCCATACCCTCTTCCTCTCATTCCTGACCTTTTTAATCAGATTGCGGGTGCTAAGTGGTTCTCCAAACTTGATCTTAGGGGGGCCTACAATCTGATTCGTATCAAGGAAGGGGATGAGTGGAAGACAGCTTTTAACACCCCTGAGGGGCATTATGAAAATCTAGTTATGCCTTTCGGTCTGACCAATGCCCCTGCTGTCTTCCAACATTTCGTTAATGATATTTTTAGTCATCTCATCGGCAGGTTTGTAGTCATATACCTAGATGATATCTTAATTTATTCGGCTGATCTGAAAACACATGAGGTGCATGTCAGGCAAGTACTGCAGGTCCTACGGACGAATAAATTATATGCGAAAATTGAAAAATGTGTCTTCGCCGTTCAGGAATTACAGTTCCTGGGATATCTATTATCTGCTTCAGGTTTCCGCATGGATCCTGGGAAGGTCCAGGCAATTTTAGATTGGGATCTTCCTGAGAACCTTAAAGCCCTACAACGGTTTTTGGGTTTCGCTAATTTCTATAGAAAGTTCATTAAAAATTATTCAGTGATCGTTAAACCCCTTACCGACATGACTAGGAAGGGGACGGATTTTTCCAAATGGTCTGACGCCGCTAAAGATGCATTTTCTTCTCTAAAGGAGAGGTTTACCTCGGCACCTGTTCTAATTCAACCTGATGTCTCCCAGCCTTTTATTGTCGAGGTAGATGCGTCAGAGGTGGGAGTGGGGGCTGTATTGTCTCAGGGTCCGTCTCCTGGCAAATGGCGTCCTTGCGCTTTCTTTTCCAAAAAATTATCTTCTGCAGAGAAGAATTATGATATTGGAAATAGGGAACTGTTGGCGATTAAACTGGCGCTTGAAGAGTGGCGTCACTTCTTAGAGGGAGCAATCCACCCCGTCACGGTGATTACGGATCACAAAAACCTTCTGTACCTAGAATCGGCTAAGCGTCTCACCCCTAGACAAGCTAGGTGGTCGCTATTCTTTACCAGATTTAACTTTGTAATCACCTATCGTCCTGGGGCAAAAAATACCAAGGCAGACGCATTATCTCGTAGTTTCCCTGGAGGGGGTAATGTTAGTGATCCGGTACCTATATTACAAAGAGGAGTGGTTGTCTCTGCTGTACACTCTGTTCTAGAGGGAAAGGTGTTAGAGGCTCAGGGGGACGCCCCGGCCTCTTGCCCCTCAGAGAAATTGTTTGTACCGTTAAACCTGCGTCTTGAATTATTAAAAGAACATCATAATTCGGCACTTGCTGGACACCCGGGTAGTAAAGCAACCTTGGAGCTATTATCTCGTCGTTTTTGGTGGCCAAGGTTGCGTCAGGATGTAATGGATTTCGTGTCTACTTGTTCTACTTGTGCACGCGCGAAAGTCTCTCATACACGTCCAGCAGGGTCTTTATTGCCACTTTTCATCCCCAATAGGCCATGGACACATCTGTCAATGGATTTCATCACTGACTTACCGTTGTCGGCGGGTAAAACAGTTATCTTGGTAGTAGTAGACAGGTTTAGCAAAATGGTACACTTTATTGCGCTACCTGCACTTCCTAATGCTAAAACTCTTGCTCAGGTGTTTATCAGTGAAATCGTGAAGCTTCACGGGGTCCCTTCCGATGTGGTTTCGGATCGGGGAACCCAGTTTATTTCTAAGCTTTGGAAAGCTTTTTGTTCCCGTTTGGGGGTTCACTTGTCCTTTTCCTCAGCTTTCCATCCTCAGTCGAATGGACAGACTGAGCGTACCAACCAAAACCTGGAAACATATTTAAGGTGCTTTGTGTCTGAAAACCAAGAGTTGTGGTCATCATATTTACCGTTAGCTGAGTTTGCCATAAATAATCATTATCAGGAGTCCACTGGCAAGTCACCATTCCTTGGTGCATACGGTTTTCATCCCCAATTTTGTACTTTCAAAGAGGGGGGGTCTTCTGGGGTTCCCGAAGAGGAAAGGTTTTCTTCATCTCTTTCATCGGTATGGCAGAAGGTGCAAGTTAACTTGAAAAAGATGAGTGGTAAATATAAATGCATGGCCGATAAGAAACGGTCGCCAGGTCCGGACCTAGGAGTGAATGACTATGTGTGGTTGTCTACTAGGAATATTAAGTTGAAGGTTCCTTCTTGGAAACTGGGCCCTAGGTTCATTGGTCCCTATAAAATAGTAGCCGTCATTAACCCTGTGGCTTTTCGCCTGGAGCTACCTCAGACTTTTAAGATCCATAACGTCTTCCATAAATCGTTACTCAAGAAGTATGTTCCACCTCTAGAACCATCGCCGCTGCCACCTCCTCCTGTTATTGTGGCTGGTAATCTGGAGTTTCAAATAGCCAGAATTGTTGATTCTCGTTGGGTCCGCCGCTCTCTTCAGTATCTGGTGCATTGGAGGGGTTACGGTCCCGAGGAAAGAATGTGGGTTCCAGCGTCAGAGGTAAACGCCAACAGGTTAATTCAGGCTTTCCATGCCTCTCATCCGGGGAGACCTGGTCCTGAGTGTCCGGAGGCCCCTCGTGAAAGGGGGGGTACTGTCACGAGGGTATCAAGAGCCACGTCTGACTCCGTTATACCCGGGGTCAGGAAGTCGCAGCGGGTGGCTGCGCGCTCTATATCTAAAGATCACGTTGTTTCTTAGTGATTGTTTTCTGTGTTTGCCTTGCTATCCTTTTTGTCTCACTCAGGGATCCGTAGCTTCTCCTCCTCAGCTGTTTTTTGTCTGCCACTCCCAACCTCCTTATATTCTCCCCTCACACTTCTCTAGTTGCCAGTTATAGAGCTTCCTGCCTGGACATCTATACTGACCCACTGGAGTTGTGAATCCTGGTTGTCGTTCCAGAGTGCTTCCCTCCGGATCCCTGTTGGGCTTATTGTTGTCTCCTGTTGTCGCCCTCCTGGGATTATATGTTGAGTCTGTGTTGTCTGTCCTCCCCTTGGTGTTTTCCCTTAGAGCTAGTGGTGCGGACTAGTGTTCCCACCGCCCTGTTCACTATCTAGGGCTCAGCTCAGGGAAAGCCAGGGCTTTAGGCACGTGATCGGCGTACGGGTGAGGAACCCGTCTAGGGACGTCAGGGCAGCCAGGTGCCAGCCGCAAGGTGAGTCAGGGGTCACCACCTTCCCTCTCACTTGGGCAGGGCCTTCCTCGTTCCCTCCCTCTGTGTCACGTATGTGATAGTCACGCCGACCGTGATAGCTGATTCCTGGGCTTTCAACACTCCTCCTATAGCCAGCAGCATGATGTGCGGCCTGAGGGGGGAGCGCCAGAGCTCAGTAGAATAGTGAATCGGTGAAAGGAACTGCCGGGCGGGTGCGCCTGTGGGCACTTGCCCCATCTGCCCCCCCTCTCTACGCCCCTGCGCAGGGAGTGGCAATGGATTGGAGGATGTGACGTTGGCGAGTGGAAAAGGTCATATTACCAACATGGGAATAGGCTAAACAGAAGCAAAACTGTAATTATTGTAAATTACAGAATGTCTCATCATCACAAATCTAGTCGATTGACAGCAATTTGTTAAATCCTGGATAACCACTTTAAAGCCTATGGGCTTGTCAGCAAATGTTTTGGGGGATTTATTTCGCCCTGTACGCTGACAGTACATGACAAATCCAGTTTGAATTGCGTTTTAGATTTAATTAAATAGCATAGTTGACAATTACAAATGGATTATACTCTATGACGAGCAGCTATTGGACAACAAAGGGCCTATTAACTGGCCTAGCCCTGGAGCCATCTGCATCTGCCCCTGGTAGTGAAAAATGGCCGTCACGGGTCCTCAATATTCTCATGGTGTTACCTCATCTCCACTTGTTTTTTTTATAATAAAATGAAAGAGAGAACATATGGCTTTTCACACAAAAGGGGGAATTATCATTTGAGGTGTTTTTAGTGTCTTTGGTTTGTGTTGATGCACCATATTTATGAAGTGGTGCTCAGATTTTACGCAATGTGGTCTAGCCACTGTCAGTGAAAGTATGCCAGGGGGTAGGCTAGCATGAAGATGCAACTTTTTAGTGACTTTTTGAAAAGATGCACATCATGAATGAAACATAACACTGTTCTAATCTGTAATCCTGACCAACTTTTTACTCCACTTCTGAAAGGGGTGAGGCTCACCAGATGTTTAAGAAAATAAGTGCAGTATCCCAAACCAGGGTACTTGCAAAATTGTTTTGTTATTTAATGTTATGTCATTTTATGCCATGTATATTCCCAATCTGGTTATGTGTGGAAGTGACAGAGCTAACCAGCTGTGACACAGCCCCTACAGGAAGTTGACTGTGGATCCTGGATCTGTCCCTAGCCCAGAGGATAGGTCATAAAAAAAAAAAAAAAAAATCTCGGTAAACACTTTTAACCCTGTATTCCTCAGTTGGAAGTTACAGATATCATTGCAAGAGTAGAGAGACTTTGGAAAGATAGAGGAAAGAGTACTAGAAATCCCTTTCTTACTCAAATACATACATTGTTATCTGGGGAGATTTGCACTGTGAATTGATGGAACTGTGTTTTGATACTGTTGGATGTACTATAACTCCCATTCTGTACTTTATTAAAGAGAGATGTTTGTTTTTTACCTCTGGCCTGGTTACTGACTGCTGCACCATATACCGGCCATTGCACCCTACACCTCCTGCTTTGCACCTGCACCAAGCCTGTAACTTCAAGGGCACCCCTACTAATATCAGACAGGAGCCCTAACATCAAGGTGTGCCCTGCCTTAAAGGAGCATCGGTGTGAGGATTGCCACTGTAATTGACTGTTTTAGCCAGAGCCGCTACCACTCCCATCCTTCGCTCCGTCTCCTCCCGAGCCACGGCATAAGCACAAAATGTCGCATGTGGCATCTCTTGCGACATTTTTACGGCACAAAAATATCATAGCAAATTTAATAAATGACCTCCAAAGTATCTACACTGATGCCAGCTGTAAAAGCAATACAATGCTAAAACATATTTCATAGCACTTTATTCCTATACATTGGCCTCTGTATAAAGCCTCATTGAGTCCGTGCTCAAATCCGTGAGCAGGTGGTCTTTGATGCATCTGTGTAGTTGTCTGTGAAGGGTCCGTGTTGGGTTCGTGTGTCCGTTTTTTGCTGTCCGTGTTTCACTGACACTAAACAGCTGAAAAATAATTTTCAAAGAATCTCTTCTTAATGATCCGTGAAACACGGATGCAACACGGATGCCATCCGTGGTTTTCACGGACCCATAGACTATAATGGGCCTGATGGATAAAAAAAACGGACAAAATAGAGCATGCATCCATGCAAAAAAACGGACCCACGGACCGTGCTAAAATACTGATGTGTGAATACACACATTAAAAATGAATAGGGACGTGTGCTATCTGTGGAGAACACGTACAGCACACGTCCGTGAAACACTGACGTGTGAATGAGGCTTAATACTTATAGCCTAATTGCCTGGAGGGAAATCATTCACACTCCATGAAGATGTTCCTGGTTGTAGTTAACTTTTGTGTTCTTGGACCTGCCCATCAAGCTGCTCATCAGTCTTAGGCCTCATGCACACGACCGTTCCATTTTTTGCGGTACGCAAACCGCGGATCCGCAAAAAACGGAAGCCGCCCATTGTAGAATTGTCTATTCTTGTCCGCAAAATGGACAAGAATAGGACATGCTATATTTTTTTTTTGCGGGGCCACGGAACGCTGCAACGGATGCGGACAGCACACGGAGCGCTGTCTGCATCTTTTGCGGCCCCATTGAAGTGAATGGGTTCGCACCCGAGCCGCAAAAAATGAGGCTCGGATGCAGACCACAACAATGGTCTTTGCATGAGGCCTTATTAGAAGTAAAATTCACCATACGTGTAGAGTAGAATATCCACAGGACTACATATAAGCATATTATGGTGTAATATCCGTGCATTTCCTACAAACATAGATGCTATCTCCTGGCACGGGTTACGTACATGCCATGCACAAAGGGTGCCACAAAAATCTGCTCATCCACCCTTTATTTCTGAGTGCCCTTATAATGGAGAAGACCACAACACCTGCAGAAAGTGCCGATGCAATGATGGTCCTTTATCAAAACTAACAGAAAAACTGCCGTCATTGTCCTAAGCAACCAGCCAGAGCGCTGCTCAGGAAAGATGAATACTGCACTAACATAGGTTGCTATGGTCAATAAGGCTGGTTTTTCTATTAGTTTTGATAAGTGAGTCCCACAGAGCCTCCATAGATTTCAGTTGCAGCGTCCACAAAAAAGAGGCAGAAGTGCAGTAAACTTAAAGGGGTTGTACTATGATATAAACTTATCACCTATCCACAAGTATCTGATTGGTGGGGTGCTGACCACTGGTATACTGTCCTCATACACGTTAGCACGGTGTGTAATTTGACATGTAGCTAAACCTTCTGTCCTCTGAGGAAAAGAGACTGTTCAGCTTTAAGGTTCTCTTTATTGCTCGTAGAATGACAGGAAAGGTTAAACTACAGAATAAAACAGTAGTATTTTAGAACATAAATATCCATGGTACATGGCATAAGACACAGAATAATCTGCTATACATTCTGTATATGAGATAATACAATGATAGTGAGCTATCAGATACAATAAACATAATAAACTGCAGTAAATGACACATAGATAGTGCTCTTACCGACTATGCTCAAAAACAGGCTGAATAACAGATGATGGGGCAGGAAACCAGTGAGAGTGTGTGGCTCCTGAGACATAAGATGGTGGCTGCTTGCACAAGACTAGCAAGAACCAGGAACTACCTACAATGCTCTGGGACTCCCATAATGCATAGAGAAAAACAGGCTGGATGAAATACATGAACTCATCAGTAGATGGTGCTGTTACCACACAATGCAATGCACATGAATTACACCACAGTTAAATGCAATGTCAATTGCTAAACAGACAGAAACAACTGGATCTGCATCTGGGGACAGAACACTCCCCGCTTGACGTCAACCGACGTCACTATTGTATTTGTTGGGTGCAAACAGTAGAACGAGTTCTCCTACTGGTCTAAGGAACAATTAGGTCTCTCCCCGTCTCCGTATTTTCAATTCTACTTTGCGTATAATTCCATCCTTACTTGGGAATGTCTTAGTCACAAGACCTAACGGCCACTCGTTTCTTTGTGACTGGCAGTCTTTCATTAGGACTACATCGCCGGTCTGGAGATTAGGCTTGCTGGTTTGCCACTTTCTCCTCGGTTGCAGAGTGGGAATGTATAGCTTTTTCCACTTGTCCCAGAACGAGTTTGAGAGACTCTGTACTTTTCTCCATCGATTCTTGTAAAGATCTTTGGAATTGAATTCTCCGGGTGGTGCACAAATTTGTTCAGTCTTTTGGGTAAGCAGTGTGGCGGGTGTGAGAACTGTTGGGTCTACTAGTTCGAACATGGCAGTTTCTGTTGTGTTGGGTGTCGGTTTATACAAAAAGGTGGGGCCTGTAAACCAAATCGTATCCTTGAGACGGTCAGCAGCGATGGATCTGGTTGCTTGGTCTGCAGGGTTGAGATAAGTAGGTACATATTTCCATTGTTCAGGAGAGGTAGATCTTATGATCCCTAGAACTCTGTTGATGTAGACATAGAAGCGTCTAGCTTCATTACAGATATATCCCAGTACTATCTTGCTATCTGTATAGAACTCAGAGTCTTTAATCTCCAGGTCCATTTCTGCAGCGATGAGTTCGGCTAACTCCACCGCTAACACCGCGGCACATAGTTCCAGGCGTGGTATTGTGTGTTCCTGGAGTGGCGTTAGTTTCGCTTTACTCATGACGAACTCTACATGGCATTGTCCGCTGGTATCTAACGTCTTCAAGTAAGCTACTGCCGTAATTGCTTTGACTGAAGCATCGCAGAAAACAAAGTTTTTGTGTCTCAACCTTGGTAGTTGGTACAGAAACATATGGACGAGCTATGTGAAGATCCAATAAGGCTGTAAGGGATTTCTTCCAGGCCATCCACGTGGTTCTTTCCTTCATGGGAAGGGGAGTGTCCCAGTTCGACCCTTCTCTGGTGAAGTCTCTTAACATAGCTTTACCTTCGATGAGTATAGGAGCTGCAAATCCCAGTGGGTCATATAAACTGCTTATGGCCGACTCCTCTGACAGTACTCCTCTGCGAGTAAAGGATTTTTCTTCTCTGCTAACCTGGAAAGTGAAAGTATCAGCTTTTATGTCCCATAGCAGGCCAAGGCTCCGTTGCATCGGAGGTGAGTCAAAGCCTAGGTCTAAATCCTTCAAGTCTTCTGAATGGTCCTGAGAAGGAAAGGCTTCCATCAATTTCTGGCTGTTAGAAGCGATCTTGTGTAGCCTCAGGTTAGACAGAGAGAGCATCTCTTGGGTTCTTTTAAGAAGACTGATTGCAGTATAATCTGAGGGCATTGATTTCAGACAGTCATCCACATAGAAGTCCTTCTCTATAAAGAGTCTGACTTCCGCTCCGTACTTTTCTTCTACTTTCTGAGCTGCGCGTCTTAATCCATAGATGGCGACTGCAGGAGAAGGACTATTGCCGAAGATGTGAACTTTCATACGATACTCTAACATCTTTAGAGGGATCGTTGTCCCTGAACCATAGGAATCTCAAGAAATTTCTATGTTCCTTATTAACTAGGAAGCAATGGAACATCTGTTGGATATCAGCCGTGAATGCAACAGAGAAGCACTCCTATGAGCTTGTTGTTTAGATCCGGGCCTGACAGCAAAACGTCGTTCAATGATACGCCTTCACACTTGGCACTTGAGTCAAACACTACTCTGATCTGACCTGGCTTCTTCGGGTGATACACGCCAAACATGGGCAGGTACCAGCGCTCTTCCGAGTCTCAAAGTACAGGTGCTAGCTCTGCATGACCGTTCCGGAATATCTTTTCCATGAAGGTAAAGAAGTGATCTCTCATCTCAGGTTTGCTTCATAGGTTGTGCCTGAGAGAGACAAATCGCTTGAAAACTTGCTCTATTGTTGGGTAAGCATTGTCTTTGAGGCTTAAAGGGTAGAGGTGCAACCCAGCTTCTTGTTTCGTCCTGCATCATTCCCTGCTCCATTATATCTAGGAACAGTCTATCTTTGAATGACATCGCTATACGATTGTCTTCTTTAGTCTTTCGGAAGACTGTGGATCCCAGGTGGTCTTGATTGGCATCCCAGACGAAGTCATCGGAGGTGGGACCTGCAAAGGTACCTGGTGATGAAGTGCTTTGAGGCAGTTCCTTGATGAAGAAGTGATTTTCGCATGGTTGGAGAAGAGATGGGCGTCCATTCTCAAGTGTACTGGTAAGCATGCTGTAGACAGTTGTTGGTTTGTGTACACCTCCCAAACAGACTTCTCCTACAATGACCCATCCTAGGTCAAGTCTCTGGGCGTATGGAGCGTTGTCAGGTCCATTAATCTGCTGTCTAACCTTGTGGACTTGTAGGATATCCCTCCCGAGGAGTAAGACTATCTGAGCTTCAGGATCAAGGTTCGGGATCAGGTGTCTTATACGCTTCAGGTGAGGCTGATGCGCTGCTACTTCTGGCGTAGGTATCTCGGACCTGTTGTCAGGAATCTGGTTACATTCCAGTATAGTTGGTAAATGCAGACGCACTTGACCATCGCTTGCCCTCCTTCCGGCTGTTTCCACTGTACCAGCACAAGTTCTTAGAGAGTAGGGGGCACCGGGTCCTTTGATGTCGAAGCTATCAAAGAAGGCAGACTTCGCTAACGACCTGTTGCTTTGATCGTCTAGAATTGCATACACTTTGATGGCTTTGCTTCGGTCGTCTGCTGGGTAAACCTTCACTAGGGAGATTTTAGAGCAGGATCTGCCTCCCCTGAGGTATCTGCAAACCTCTGTACATTTAGAAGTAACTGCCAAAGTGTCAGTATTTGTGTCCTTCAGCTCCCCGCTATGCTCTTGGGTTTTGGGTGAAGCCCACGATGGTGGCCCACGGTGTAGAGCTGTGTTATGGTTTGTGCTGTCACATTCGGCACACTTTGCACTAACCTCACAGTCCCTGGCGAAGTGCGAAGTTGAAGAGCAGCATTTAAAACAGATGTTGTTCTCCTTGAGGAAGGTCTTGCGGTCTTCCAATGACTTTTCTCTGAAGGTTCTGCACTTAAGTATAGAATGAGGTTTCCTGTGTAAGGGACACTGTCTGGTCGGGTCCTTGGGTTTGTCTCCTCCTTGATAGGAGCTGAACTCTTTATGGACTGAACCTGTGGAAGAAACGTTAATTTTGTGGACCTCCACTGTTGCCCTACGAGGTTTACTGACTGAAGTGGTGGCACATGACATCATGAAATCAAAGCTAGGATCATTTCAGATTTTTGCTTGTTCAGAGACAAAATCTACAAACACATTAAATGGAGGAAATGGTACATTGTAAGTCTGTTTATACCGAGAACCATACATGACCCACTTCTCTTGCAGGTTGTATGGGAGCTTCTGAACTATGGGATTCACACCTCTAGCAGTGTCAAGGAATGTTAATCCCACCAGATCCCCTTCTGCCTTTGCTACACTGAACTCCATTAATAAGTCACTTAACTCTCTAAGCTTTGAATAGCCTTTGTTCGCTATTTTAGGAAAGTCCTCAATTCTCTTAAATAAGGCGCTTTCTATGACCTCTGCTGCGCCATAAACCTCATCAAGTCTATCCCAGACCATTTTTAGACCAATGTCTGGATAATTTACATTGATGTCTCTAATCCTTCTAGCGTGTTCGGCGGACTCACTTCCCAGCCATTTTACCAGGAGATCCAGTTCCTCACTACATGACAGACCTAAGTCTCTGATGGCATTTTGGAAGCAAGCTCGATAGTTCTCAACGTGGTCGCTGAACTTTACAAGTCCCTTGGTGACCAGGTCACGTCGAGCAAGGAACCTGGCAAAGTCCATTGTGGCTTGATTGGCGCTGGAACCGGCTGGTGGTGTGTTGTCAGAGTGAATGTGTGGTGCACGGCCATACCTGATGGAAGTCTCTGGTTTTATCCGGTCTGTGTAATACCGTTCTGAAGCAAAGGGCATATCTCTTAGCAGGGGCAGATTTCTGATTCTCTGTTCTGGAGGGAAGTTGTTGTAGGCAGTTTCACTCTGATATGTATTCTCTAGTCTGCTGCAAGGAGACTGATAGTCGACTTTCTAATGATCCGAATAAGCATGTTGTCTTTGCTTGTCAACAAACATCTTTGTATTAAGCTGTGGATCTGGGTCGTCATCTGACTTGGAATGTTGATAGACATATTGTAAGGTTCGCTGTTGTGGATCTTGGAATTCAAGTCCTGGATGGACGATACTGCGATGACTCTTGTTTTCCTGAAGTTCCGTGGCTTCTAGAAATTCTGCTTCTGCTATGGCAGCTGCTGTCTCTTTATCTGCGGCGAGTTTTTCTAGAGTCGCTTCAAGTTGCGATTTCTCCAGCTTTATCTGCATCTCTTGTTCTGTGAAGCTGGCTCTTGCCTTTGCAGCTTCTGCTTTTGCGAGGGCAATGGCGGCAGCTTCTCTGATCGATGTCCTATTAGATGCTCGACTATTAGACATGTTGTGACTGTTAGGAGACTGCTGCAATAGGCTCTGCGTGGATAATGGCGTGCTCCGTATAGTCAGATATTCAGTGCGACTGTTAGGAGACTGTTGCGATATCCGTATGCAGGCTCCGCGTGGATAATGGCGGCTCCGTCAGTCTGATCTTCAGAGCTTGTTCTCAGCAGTCGTTTCACTGCTGTCTTTGGCAGTTATTCACTGAGCTTGTTCTCAGCAGTCGTTTCACTATACTGTCCTCATACACGTTAGCACGGTGTGTAATTTGACATGTAGCTAAACCTTCTGTCCTCTGAGGAAAAGAGACTGTTCAGCTTTAAGGTTCTCTTTATTGCTTGTAGAATGACAGGAAAGGTGAAACTACAGAATAAAACAGTAGTATTTTAGAACATAAATATCCATGGTACATGGCATAATTCACAATCTGCTATACATTCAGTATATGAGATAATACAATGATAGTGAGCTATCAGATACAAAACATAATAAACTGCAGTAAATGACACATAGATAGTGCTCTTACCGGCTATGCTCAAAAACAGGCTGAATAACAGATGACGTGGCAGGAAACCAGTGAGAGTGTGTGGCTCCTGAGACATAAGATGGTGGCTGCTTGCTGTACCAGTACAAGACTAGCAAGAACCAGGAACTACCTACAATGCTCTGGGACTCCCATAATGAATAGAGAAAAACAGGCTGGATGAAATACCTAAACTCATCAATAGATGGTGCTGTTACCACACAATGCAATGCAAATGAATTACAACACAGTTAAATGCAATGTCAATTGCTAAACAGACAGAAACAACTGGATCTGCATCTGGGGACAGAACAACTGGACTCCATTCATTCTCTATGGGACTGTCAGAGATAGATCACTGGCAGTCCCACAGAGAATAAGTGGAGTGGCAGCACATATGCTTGACCTACCGAATCATTTATCCCGGGGCATGGGACCACCATTCTTGGAATCAGTGGAAGTTACATCGGTCAGACCTACATCGATCAGATACTCATCTCCTATCCTTTGGCTAGGTGATAAGTTTATATCTTGGAACAACCCCTTTAACTCTTCAATGCTCCTAAGCTGGTGTGATTGCGTAAAAGAGTATGTAATGCTCCCTGAGCTCAGACAAGTGGGTGCGTACAGCAGTATAGGTATGCTCACACATGAAGGTTTTTTTTAATGCAGTTTTTTTTTAAAGCCAAAACCAATGAAGCGTGTTTTCCGAAAAGAATAAGCTTGTTAAAACTGGCATGAAAGCTACAGGAATCTGTATGCTTGAAGCTCACAGAACTACTGGTATTCAGTCTATTTCTCCCAGACTGTTACTTACCTGGCCGCACTACTGCAACAAGTCATGCCTCGCTATTGCTGCACCGCCAGCATTGCTCTATTGCTGTGGCAACCAGCCCTGACAGTGGAGATAGTTGGCCTACCGAGGAACAGGGACGCTAGGCCAATCAATGTGGGTACAGAGTCATGTGCTTCCTGAAGGCAAGGTATTTAAACAGGTATCTGCTGATCTTCTGCCTGTTAGTGACTTTGCCTCTGACTGCTGATTCTGGTTCTGATGTTACCTTCTGGTTTTGACCTTGCTTGGTATATTACTCTGCATTTGTTTATTCCTTGGTTCTGACGGCAATCTCTGGTTTTGATTCGGTCATTTATGACTTCCACTTTTGTCTCCCCTAAGTAGGTCCTGCACAATTTGTCAGGGAAGGGACCGTTGCCCAGTTGGGGGCCTTCATTTAGGGTGGATCGTCCAAGTAGGTAGAGACAGTAGTGAAATACTTATTTTGCTAATACACTGGTTGTCCAATCTGTCATTCGTTGACCTTAGGCCATTTTCACACAGAAGTATGTTGGTCAATATTTAGCATCAGTATTTGTAAGCCAAAACTAGGAGTGCTTCCAAAACTGAAGAGGCGAAAGTGTTTCTATTGTACATTCACTGTTTGTTCCAAGGTAAAATCTGCAGCAGAAATATGAGGTTGACGCTCTTATTTCTGCCACAGATTTGCATTAACAACTGGCGCAGATCCAAACGTGGATTAGCTCTCTTCAATGGAAAAATCCACAGCAACATGGATTCTCATTATAAACAATGGGGAGCAGATTTCACATGCCAAAGTGCACCTGACAATACGGCTGTGTGAACACCTTTTGTTTTGGCTTGTAAATTCTGATGCAAAATACTAATTAAAATACTTCCGTCTGAAAGTGACCTTGTAGTTGTCCACTTCACACAATCTCTTTTAATAACCTTTCACGTATGTCCTCCTGAGGAAGGCGTCGTCTTTGTAGCTATTCTCTGCTCGGATTTGTAGACGGGCTCTAGAGCGTACTAAATTCCTTAAAAGAGTATTTCAATATGCATTTTGTAAAGTAGACACAGTGGCCTAGCGATTGCAACCAGGCTACTACAGTATCTGCTACCTACGGACCCTTTACACAGGCCGATGATCAGGTAATTATTGGGAAAGAGAGTTCCTATGAAAGAATCCCCCTGATAATTGCCCTGTTTAATGGTGGCACCGATCTCCAATGAACAAACAACTTGTCATCCTTTCGGGGCAGCAGATCATGCTATCAGAAACAATATATGTATGCGAGGATGCAGATACACTCAAGTAATCGCCTGTCCCCATACAGCGGAAGTGATTGCTGCATGTAAATACAGTTCTCACCTCTTGTAACGAGTAGGCAATTATTGAGAACAAACAGTTTGTTCCCTATATTTGCCCGCTGTATCAGCCCATGTAATGGGGCATTTACCTTCTTTGCTGTTGGTTGGGCCTGAATTAATTTTGAACAGTATTCCGGGGTCTGTATTCATTTAGGGTAGGGGATTCATTCAGGGGTCTGGTCTGGGGGTCTGAAATTAATTTTAGGGTCTAGAATTGAAAAGATGGCACATTACAACGGCATTTAGCGGCATGGAATGTGGCAGAGATAAGACTGCATTTCTTCATATGAAGTCAGAGGCATACGGAGCGACAGTAGGGACCCACAGAGTGCTCTAGGAGTCACATTATACAGTAGCTTCAAACAACTTGACATTGTAAAGCTCTGTGCCATGTCGTGAATTTTAGCACCAAGGCCCATAAGCCTTCAGGTAACCTTCTGACCAATGTTACACAACTGATCTGTAACCTAACTGATTCATTACTGAGCTAAATAAAGTGTCACTGTATATTTTATAAAAATAGCCACATTGACACCTGGTAGATGGGCGCGACACACGTTTGATCAAAAATGTGCGCAAAGAGCTCATATTTTTCCATTTATAGTAGGTATAATACTATTTTAATTTAGAATGATCCCCATTGTATGTAAAATGTTGTGCAGCCATTTTTATTTTATCAACCATGTTCGCTTGATGGATATGCACCTGTGACTATGAATATGAATGTGCTAGTCTAAATTTTCTTGTAGTATACATGTATATTGAGGGTAGCGCCTCTTTTAGACTGAGCAACACCCATCTGCCTGGGGCTTCTGAGTAGAGTATAAATGTAGCTGAATCTTACACTGCCCTGAAAATTGTAGGCTTAAGCAAGTCCAAGAGAGGCAGTATACTAGTGTTAGGGACCCGTCTGCGGAAGCCACCTTGACGCCTGGTAGATGGGCCCGACACACGTTTGATCAAATATGTGCGCAAAGAGCTTCTATTTTTCCATTTATAGCAAGTATAATACCACTTTAATTTAGAATGATCCCCATTGTATGTAAAATGTTGTGCAGCCATTTTTTTTATCAATCATTAAACATAATAGGTGTAATTCATGCAAACCGGGCCCCTCATACTGGTTATACTTACCCTGCTCCCGACATCTGCGTAGCTTCTGATGCCCACATGGCCGCCGCTGCACCTCCCCGTAGTGTGGATCAAAAGCTAGGGAGGCTCCGCCCCGTTGCGGCCTGCTATTGGTTGCCCACCCCCATCGGCAGATGTTTTGATCCGCACGACGGGGAGATGCAGCGGCGGCCGTGCTGGCATCAGAAGCGACGTGGGTGCCGGGCAGCAGGGTAATTACAACCAATATGAGGGGCCTGGGCATTTTGGGGGGCATTATAGGGGTTGGATAACACTTTAATGAAAAATCTGTTTGCAAACCAGGCCGAATTCTTAATTCCTCCTAGTTATGTCATCCCAATCACACTATAGCTTTATTCTCCTTTACAGCTGGGCATGAATGATGAAGTGGCCCAGGATGCCGGAGAGTATATTGCTGCCGGGCATCCACTAGGACTCAGTGTTAGAACTCAGTGTTAGGTCTGGGTGTGTATGGCTGAAGTGCTGATGCGGCTTTAATCCATTTCATCCGAAAACGATCAGCTAGTTTTGTGATGCATTATTGTTGCCATCTAAGTGGTTCTGCTAATGGCGCAGCGTCCACTCACTTAAGCCCGGTTAATACCTCCGAACATTAATGACTTGTCCATTTTGAACTGTGACCCACTCCTTCCATCCTCTGATCCTCCCTAATTAACACAACTGAGTCAGCTCTCCCTTTATCATGTCTGCCTGCAGTTTAATTGCATCAGGCCTGTTTCTCGTCTTCCTGCTCCGTACAGATAAGGGTATTTGTCTCAACCCATGTAAAATCGTGCATGTCCTTCTAACATCAGGTGCGGCAAGTAAAGCTGAATTTAGACTGCCAGATTGTCAGGCAGATCTTTAGGACACCTGCGTTTTTTGCTGTGGTGAAATGATTGGTGGATGCGGAAACCTCAATCATGGTTTCTGGGCAGAAGGTCTAAACGAATTTGTATTTGCAGCAGCCATCACTTGTCCTCATACAGTAAAAGTGTATGAGGAAGAGCAAATGCACTGCCTTAACTCTACCGACGAGCCGGCAATTGTCGTGAAGGGGTTGTGCCACAAAAATATTCCACATTTTTCAAACCAGCACCTGGATCTGAATACTTTCGTAATTGCAAGTAATAAAAAATGTAGTATAGCCACTGAGCTATTAAATAAAATGTATCTGTATAGCTCCACCTGCTGTTTATTCTTTTCCTTATCTCTCTGTCCACCTCACTAACGTGGTCACACGTGCTCAGTTTAAATCTTCAACTGCCCCCATCAGCCATGTCTTCTGTTAGAGGCTGTGTCAGTTACAGGGATAGAGCTGCAGTAGAAAGGACATGCCCTCTGAGCTGCCAGCCTGAAATAAATCTAGCAGAACTATTGGAGGAATGATTGGGGAGATCCATGGGAGGTACATGGCTGGTTCTAGCTTTGTTAGAAGGATATTGTCATCTACTATATGATATCTGATTTTCATTTTTCACATCAATCATGGCATAACCGCTTTAAGTTTTTCGACAGATAATGCACACAATTGCCATAGCACTAACGGTACGGGCAGAAGTTGTGGCGTCCACCTGTGACCATACATGAGGTTGGCCAATGGGTGTACAATCTTGATGGTGATACTTCAGTTATATTTGCAAAATGGTTCTACTGAACCAAACTTAGATCATCCTTTTTTTTCTGCACTTTGTGTTTTTAGTTGCATTTTTGCACCTGTGTTTTTGGTGCTTTTTTTTTCTGTAACAACGTCAGCTCAAGATGTTAGCCGAAGGTCTATGGGGAAAATTAAATGCAGGACACAAAAGCCTTTTTTTTTGTACTGGTGTTTTTGTGAATTAAGTGGCATTTATTTTTCTTTCTGTCTTCTTGTAGTTCTTGGCGGTTTTTTTGTTTTTTTTTCAGGCATTTTTACATCACCTTCTCAATAGGGAAAACACCATAAAAGAAACACTAATGGTCAGACAGACTGCTAGAAAAACAATTAAAAAAATCACAGCAAAAAAACGCATGAGCTTATTCTGGAGATTCTGAGATCGCAAATTTATGTGTCTAAGACCCTAACATGGGTGTACGAAGAAATCATCGTACTCCAACTAGTAGTGGGCAGACTAAATAATGTTCTGTATGGAGAAAAGACAAGACTTGATAAAGACAGGTATTTGAAACTTACAAGCCATGGTTCAATTTTTCAAAGAATAATGATTATAGGAACTTGGCCTTGTTTTGAGATATAAGGAGAAGGAAGAGCAGGAGGATATGGGAGAGAGAACTGAAGTTTTTCATTTTCTTTCTGTTGGGGGTTGTTGTTTTTTTGATGCTATAAATATGGCACTGTGATTCCCTTCACTTTGAATGAACTTCATATTATATACAAATAAAAAAGGAAAAGAAAAAAAAATACATATTAGTGCCCCATAGTGAAACTCAGTAAGGGTTGAAGTAGCTTTTGGAGGTATGGTACACACTAAACTAACCAGGAGAAGTGCAATGCTGTATGCAGTGAGAGTCTCCTAGTAATCAATGCATGAAAACAGAATTGGGATGTAACTTCCATCAGAGATTTCCCACCATGGATGGACAGGCCATAGACCCTACAGGTAAATTTCCTGGTGGGCCAGTGCTGAGAGAGCCGTCCAAGCCCCCCTTTTAGACGCCAGCCAGGTACATAAAGATCTGATGCTCTCAGCATAAATTAATGTAAGAGCGTCAGGTACTCATGCACCTCGCCATCTGCCGCAGGTGCCCTCCTAAATTCAACTGTATGGTGTCCTCAGGAGGATGGTGGTGCAGTTTCATTCTGTGGAGCGGGCGGCAGTATATTGTGCTGCACTGTGTCATCTGGTTCTGCTGGGGGCAGTATTTTGTGCTGCACTGTGTCATCTGGTTCTGCTGGGGGCAGTATATTGTGCTGCACTGTGTCATCTGGTTCTGCTGGGGGCAGTATATTGTGCTGCACTGTCTCATCTGGTTCTGCTGGGGGCAGTATATTGTGCTGCACTGTCTCATCTGGTTCTGCTGGGGGCAGTATTTTGTGCTGCACAGTGTTTTGTTCTGCACAGGTATTGCTGGCCAAACCTTCTCTTCTTTCAATTTGGATCCACCTTCAACATGGTGCCACTTTCCAGGTTTTTTCCAGGGTCACTTTAAGTTCCCAGTCCACCCCTGATTTTCACCACAGATCGACAACGAATCCGATGTAAAATCTGCGACATAACTCTATATGCTCGCTCCCGATTTAAAGTTCATATCACAGGTGAATTCTGCAGCAGATTCCACACTGATTTTTTATGCAGTATGTGAAATTTTGTAAAACTGAGTCCACTGTGCTGCTACTGTTACATGAGGACGATTTTAGTGTTACATGATATGGATTTACTCTTAAAGGGAACCTGTCACCGGGATTTTGTGTATAGAGCTGAGGACATGGGTTGCTAGATGGCCGCTAGCACATCCGCAATATCCAGTCCCCATAGCTCTGTGTGCTTTTATTGTGTAAAAAAAAACACTTTCACTTTGTGGGTTTCTAATAAACCTTATCACTAAACTACTAAGAGGTCATAAACACTTATTTAACCACCTCAGCCCCCCCTAGCTTAAACACCCTGAAAGACCAGGCCACTTTTTACACTTCTGCACTACACTACTTTCACCGTTTATTGCTCGGTCATGCAACTTACCACCCAAATGAATTTTACCTCCTTTTCTTCTCACTAATAGAGCTTTCATTTGGTGGTATTTCATTGCTGCTGACATTTTTACTTTTTTTGTTATTAATCGAAATTTAACGATTTTTTTGCAAAAAAATGACATTTTTCACTTTCAGTTGTAAAATTTTGCAAAAAAAACGAGATCCATATATAAATTTTGCTCTAAATTTATTGTTCTACATGTCTTTGATAAAAAAAAAATGTTTGGGTAAAAAAAAAATGGTTTGGGTAAAAGTTATAGCGTTTACAAACTATGGTACAAAAATGTGAATTTCCGCTTTTTGAAGCAGCTCTGACTTTCTGAGCACCTGTCATGTTTCCTGAGGTTCTACAATGGCCAGACAGTACAAACACCCCACAAATGACCCCATTTCGGAAAGTACACACCCTAAGGTATTCGCTGATGGGCATAGTGAGTTCATAGAACTTTTTATTTTTTGTCACAAGTTAGCGGAACTCACTATGCCCATCACGAAATACCTTGGGGTCTCTTCTTTCCAAAATGGGGTCACTTGTGGGGTAGTTATACTGCCCTGGCATTCTAGGGGCCCAAATGTGTGGTAAGGAGTTTGAAATCAAATTCTGTAAAAAATGACCAGTGAAATCCGAAAGGTGCTCTTTGGAATATGGGCCCCTTTGCCCACCTAGGCTGCAAAAAAGTGTCACACATCTGGTATCTCCGTACTCAGGAGAAGTTGGGGAATGTGTTTTGGGGTGTCTTTTTACATATACCCATGCTGGGTGAGATAAATATCTTGGTCAAATGCCAACTTTGTATAAAAAAATGGGAAAAGTTGTCTTTTGCCAAGATATTTCTCTCACCCAGCATGGGTATATGTAAAATGACACCCCAAAACACATTCCCCAACTTCTCCTGAGTACGGCGATACCAGATGTGTGACACTTTTTTGCAGCCTAGATGCGCAAAGGTGCCCAAATTCCTTTTAGGAGGGCATTTTTAGACATTTGGATACCAGACTTCTTCTCACGCTTTGGGGCCCCTAGAATGCCAGGGCAGTATAAATACCCCACATGTGACCCCATTTTGGAAAGAAGACACCCCAAGGTATTCAATGAGGGGCATGGCGAGTTCATAGAATTTTTTTTTTTTTGGCACAAGTTAGCGGAAATTGATATTTTTTATTTTTTTCTCACAAAGTCTCCCTTTCCGCTAACTTGGGACAAAAATTTCAATCTTTCATGGACTCAATATGCCCCTCACGGAATACCTGGGGGTGTCTTCTTTCCGAAATGGGGTCACATGTGGGGTATTTATACTGCCCTGGCATTCTAGGGGCCCTAAAGCGTGAGAAGAAGTCTGGAATATAAATGTCTAAAAAAAATTTACGCATTTGGATTCCGTGAGGGGTATGGTGAGTTCATGTGAGATTTTATTTTTTGACACAAGTTAGTGGAATATGAGACTTTGTAAGAAAAAAAAAAAAAAATTCCGCTAACTTGGGCCAAAAAAATGTCTGAATGGAGCCTTACAGAGGGTGATCAATGACAGGGGGGGTGATCAATGACAGGGGTGGTGATCAGAGAGTCTATATGGGGTGATCACCCCCCTGTCATTGATCACCCCCCTGTAAGGCTCCATTTAGATGTCCGTATGTGTTTTGCGGATCCGATCCATGTATCCGTGGATCCGTAAAAATCATACGGACATCTGAATGCAGCATGACAGGGGGGGGGGGGTGATCAATGACAGGGGGGGGAAGTGATCAATGACAGGGGGGTGATCAGGGAGTCTATATGGGATGATCACCCCCCCTGGAAGGCTCCAGGGAGACGCCTGTATGTGTTTTGCGGATCCGATCCATCTATCAGTGGATCCGTAAAAATCATGCGGACATCTGAATGGAGCTTTACAGGGGGTTGATCAATGACAGGGGTGTAATCAATGACAGGGGGGTGATCAGGGAGTCTATATGGGGTGATAACCACAGTCATTGATCACGCCCCTGTAAGGCTTCATTCAGACGTCCGTATGCGTTTTGCGGATCCGATCCATCTATCAGTGGATCCGTAAAAATCATGCGGACATCTGAATGGAGCTTTACAGGGGGTTGATCAATGACAGGGGTGTAATCAATGACAGGGGGGTGATCAGGGAGTCTATATGGGGTGATAACCACAGTCATTGATCACGCCCCTGTAAGGCTTCATTCAGATGTCCGTATGCGTTTTGCGGATCCGATCCATCTATCAGTGGATCCGTAAAAATCATGCGGACATCTGAATGGAGCTTTACAGGGGGTTGATCAATGACAGGGGTGTAATCAATGACAGGGGGGTGATCAGGGAGTCTATATGGGCTGATAACCACAGTGATTGATCACGCCCCTGTAAGGCTTCATTCAGACGTCCGTATGCGTTTTGCGGATCCGATCCATCTATCAGTGGATCCGTAAAAATCATGCGGACATCTGAATGGAGCTTTACAGGGGGTTGATCAATGACGGGTGTAATCAATGACAGGGGGGTGATCAGGGAGTCTATATGGGGTGATAACCACAGTCATTGATCACGCCCCTGTAAGGCTTCATTCAGACGTCCGTATGCGTTTTGCGGATCCGATCCATCTATCAGTGGATCCGTAAAAATCATGCGGACATCTGAATGGAGCTTTACAGGGGGTTGATCAATGACGGGTGTAATTAATGACAGGGGGGTGATCAGGGAGTCTATATGGGGTGATAACCACAGTCATTGATCACGCCCCTGTAAGGCTTCATTCAGACGTCCGTATGCGTTTTGCGGATCCGGTCCATCTATCAGTGGATCCGTAAAAATAATGCGGACATCTGAATGGAGCTTTACAGGGGGTTGATCAATGACAGGGGGGTAATCAATGACAGGGGGGTGATCAGGGAGTCTATATGGGGTGATCAGGGGCTAATAAGGGGTTAATAAGTGACGGGGGGGGGGGGGTGTAGTGTAGTGTAGTGGTGCTTGGTGCTACTTTACTGAGCTACCTGTGTCCTCTGGTGGTCGATCCAAACAAAGGGGACCACCAGAGGACCAGGTAGCAGGTATATTAGACGCTGTTATCAAAACAGCGTCTAATACACCTGTTAGGGGTTAAAAAAAAAAAAACACATCTCCAGCCTGCCAGCGAACGATCGCCGCTGGCAGGCTGGAGATCAACTCTCTTATCTTCCGTTCCTGTGAGCGCGCGCGCCTGTGTGCGCGCGTTCACAGGAAATCTCGCGTCTCGCGAGATGACGCGTATATGCGTGACTGTGCACAGCGCTGCCACCTCCGGAACGCGATCCTGCGTTAGGCGGTCCGGAGGTGGTTAAGCCACAATCGTATCAGTAAGATAAGAACTGAGCTATATGGAAAGGACAGAAAATCCACAGACTGCTTCTACAACATCTCAGCTATGTACCCAAAAAATTACTCCATAAATACAATGCAATAATCAACAAATTGCCCCCAAAGGTGTACATACCTTGAAGGAAACCATTAGAGCAGCTCGGTGCTAGCCCCCTCTCATCACACTTTGTGAAATGTTGAGGCTCTTGCTTGATGGTAGTTGGGGTGTCCTTGGTGTTATGCTGTTACAGGTAGTACGGGGAAGGAAACAACAACAAAACAACTACAGACTAGGCCCCAAGCCTAGGGAATAAAGACGTCACCTCCTAGCAAACCCTGACTCTCTCCCTAAGCTGCTAACCACATGTGCAAGTCTCAAAGGTAGAAATGCACATGCACGGGAACCTAAGACTGCTGACACACTGCACCAAACCCTCAGCTTAGGGAACAGGGAAAGAGGCAACAAGCTCCTTCCAACCTGAAGGAACCAGTGTCTCCCTGAGGCCTAGTCAGGACTGACACAACAAGAAAAGGGAAAGGACTTAGCTTGAGAAGCCACTGGAACAGGATAATCACCACACAAGCAGAGCACTCCTCAGAAGAACTATTAACCGCAGGGAAACCAGTGAAAGGTGGAACATATAAAGGAGCCACCTGACTGATAATGAGCAACACCTGCGAAGCGGTGGAAACCTGTCAGCAACAATGAAAACAAGAGAGATCTGTCAGATCAACTCCTGAGTCTTCTGTCTATCTGAACTTCTAAGATCTCTCCCAGAGCCGGCGGTGACATATGCTTTTTGTACGTCTGCATGGCAGGTGATGTGGCTGGTGAATGGTGCTGGAGTCAGTAACCAGGCAAGATGTAGAAAATAGGCAAGTCTGTCTTTACTGAAGTCCAGAATGGGAGTTGTAGTACATTCAACGGTAGAAAGTACTGTACATCCCTGATAGCAGATTATCAATGTCCCTCTCACTGCAGTAAAGTCTCTATCAGCCTTAAACAGTGAATACCTTACTGACTGACTCCAGTGCTTGGCCTTGCAGATTTATGGACCTTCTAGTTCTTCCTTTTCCCTATTTGGAGTACTGTAGAGTAGAGAGGGCTTTAATGCTGTAAATATCTCAGAGATAGTGATTCTCTGAGACTCAGGAATAGTTTCTCCAAGCAGTGAGCACATGTAGCTCCTCTCTTTTCCTCAGCTAAGACTAGAATTCTGAACTGGGGTGGACCTAAGTCCATCTCCTTGCCTCCTATAATGTCAAAGTGAGGGTTCATCCTACAGAACCATATGGGTACAATACAATACATCGAATCACATTAAATAATATTAAATAACAAAAACAACTTTGGAAGTACCCTACTCTGGGGTACACTACAGGCAAAGACTGGCTGCAGCAATGATGGGTTGCCCATGTGTCATGTGACCCAGTGACCTGCCGGATGGGTGACACGTCACCACTGTGGCCAGTCATTGGCTGCAGTGGCCACTTGACCCCTGTCAAACCAGATTTTTATATGGGGAGACCTTAGACCTGAGTCCCGCTTTTGGTCCAGCCCCCCACAGAGGGGTCTGCTATAACTGCTATCACCTCTGCTCTTTAAGCATATATTTCAGGCATCTACTAGATAAGGGACCGTTTGTACTGCATTTCTTTCTGTGGAATTTTGGAGTGGGCAGACGCACAGAAATTTTACCGAAATCCTGCCATGCCCTTTCTGCCTTCCATTTATTTCAATGGGAGGCAGCGCTGAGGATCACGTAGTAGCGGTCTATAGCTGTGGCCACGACTTGTCCCTTCTCAGCGCCACCATGGCCATTGCAATTCTCAGAGCTGCCTCCCATTGAAATGAATGGCAGGCTGAAAGTAGCATGAGACCATGCGGCTGCTGGCGTAATTTCAGGTTTCTTTCCTGTTACGGATAGGAAAGAGACCGAACAGGAGGGGAGGGTGGGGACAGCGAGCCCCATCGGACTCATCTCACTCACATCACTGGCGCACGCTGCAGGGTTCAGTATGCAACAATGCAACAATGCATTTTAGAATCATCCCCCCCTTAACATTTTTGATATATCTCTAACTTCTATTATTCCCAATGGAAAACATACTGTGGCTCTGCCCCATATAGCCCCTGCCTAAACATGAAGCACCTGTCAAAGGAGCCCCAGACAAGTGCCAGCTGTAGATCACAATTAAAAGACCTGTCCCTAATGATATCAAAATAAAAAGGAACACTGAACACAGTGAATACACAAAAAATATTTTAAAAAATGTATGCCAGCTCTTCCACTCTTCATCTCCTCCATCCCCTTGGTCCTATCCTGCCTCATATTACAACTGAAACTAAGAATTACATAAGGCCTCTTGCATACGAACGTTGTGCATCCGTTCCGTGCATTGGGGACCGCAATTTGCAGTCCCCAATGCACGGGCAACGTCCGTGCGGAGGCTGGGACGGATCAAGACCCATTCAACTAGAATGGGTCCGTGATCCGTCCGCACCGCAAAAAAATAGAACAAGTTTTACTTTTTTGCGGTGCGGAGGCACGGACAGAAACACCACGGAAGCACTGCCTAGTGCTTCCGTGGGGTTCCGATCCATACTTCCGTTCCGCATCTCCATGATTGCGGACCCATTCAAGTGAATGGGTCCGCATCCGTGATGCGGAGTGCACACGGGCCAGTGCCCATGTATTGCGGACCCGCCGTATGCAGGCCGCAATATGGCCATGGGCGCACAACGCTCGTGTGCAAGAGGCCTGAAGAATTCTTCTCTATCTCTCCCAGGAAATGAGCCATGTCCTCCCCCTCCACACAATCCTGTGACTTGATAT
The DNA here is from genome assembly GCF_905171765.1 of Bufo bufo. Taxonomy (NCBI): domain Eukaryota; kingdom Metazoa; phylum Chordata; class Amphibia; order Anura; family Bufonidae; genus Bufo; species Bufo bufo. Next base: position 342,391,849 of record NC_053394.1, read on the forward strand.
AAGGCTACATGCACACAACCGTGCTGTTTTTTGCGGTCCGCAAACGCGGATCCACAAAAAACGGAAGCCGCCCGTGTGCCTTCCGCAATTTATTTGCGGAACGGAATGGGCGGCCATTGATATAACTGCCTATTCTTGTCCGTTTTGCGGACAAGAATAGGACATGTTATATTTTTTTTGCGTGGCCACGGAACGGAGCAACGGATGCGGACAGCACACGGAGTGCTGTCCGCATCTTTTGCGGCCCCATTGAAGTGAATGGGTCCGCGCCTGAGCCGGACCAAAACAATGGCTGTGTGCATGAGGCCTTAAACTGAGCAGGAGCCTCCCCCCTCTGCAGTAGGATAAGTAGATTGTTCAGCCTCTTTTAAAGAGTAACTAAACCTTTGACTAAAATTTTTATAAGATGTCCCTAATGCCCTACTAAATCTTTTTCTAATATACTTTATTAATGGATTTTCTATCTTTATTAGACTTTCCCTAAAACTGACTGCTCAGCGGTGTACGGAGTACCGGCTGTACACTATATGAATGGGGCCACAGCGCACGGAGTACAGGCTGTACACATTTTATGAATGGGGCTGCAGCCGTAGTGCGTATGGGCAGGAGCCCGCTTCACTCAGCTAATCCTGGCATAGCACAAGGCTATGCCAGGAGTTGGTAGTCCTCCGGTGGGGAACAGGCAGGAGCAGCAATATGCACACTCATCTTTTCCGGAAATGTCAGTTTTAAGCGCACAGGGAATGGTGCACTTTAGGTTCGAAAAAGTCTAATAAAAATCGAAAATCCATTAATAAAGTATATTAGAAAAAGTTTCATTAGGGCATTAGGGACATCTTATAAAATTCTTAGTCAAAAGTTTAGTTGCTCTTTAAGCCCCACGCCCTTATCCACCAGTTGGAGATGGAAGAAAGACAAGATTAAACTTCATTTTCCTTAAAGGGGTATTCCCATCTTCAGTTTTCATACTTACCTTTGTCCAGCGCGACGTTCACTTCCTGGATTCGGCGGTGCTTGATTGACGTCTTCTCCAGGCCAGGCCGCAAATCACGTTCCGTGGCTCCATTCAAGTCAATGGGAATGTACTCCGTATGTCTTCCGTATCCGTTCTGTTTTTGTGGAACCATCTATTGGAAATGTTATGCCCAACCCAATTTCTTCTATGTATTTACTGTATACTGTATATGCCATACGGAAAAACGGAATCCGAAACACTACTAAAACAAAAAACTGAAAAACGGATCCGTTAAAAACGGCCCGCAAAACACTGAAAAAGCCATACGGTTGTGTGTATGAGCCCTAAGACTGTTTGTGTCAGGATCCTGTCTTATAGTGTTCTTGTGAATCCTATTACTTCCCAAAATTAATTTACTGTTTCCCAATTTAACTTTAAGTTGAGTACAGGACTTTGCAGTGCAATACGATTAACTTGTCAGCTAATTACTGTACAAGAATCTAGCTCATCCGCCGGCATGAAAACGTCACTCTCTATGCCATATCCACAGAAACTAGGGCCCAGAAATGAACCTTGTAATACCCACTAGCAACTGTTATGTCATCTAAACATGGCCTAATAATGTCAGCCCTCTTCTTCCCTAAGGAGCTTTTCCACCTAAAATACAAAAAAAAAAAAAAATCAGGGAGTCCTTGAGTTGCCCTCTTCTGTCACAACACGATTTTATTCAGCTGTTTATTCCCTACTGTTTCGTCAAAATAACACGGTTGCTAAAAAGATGAGACCCATCATCGTAACCACATCGTAAATTGAAGAATGCGTATACAATTGTGTAGAAATATGGGTGGGAAAGAAAGGTGTAAGGGTCTCTATAGTAATGGATCTTCACCAAAAATGTGGGCAGAATCCCTGGCACATGCAACCATGGCTTGTGTGATGATCGAGTTAGGAGCAGCAGGGACCTTCCTGTTGCTACATGTTCACCTAGTTACTCCCTTGCAACTGCCTTGAATCTGGGTTTAGTTACGTCCTAGCTTAGCCTGGTTAATTAGGTTGGAGTTGCTGATTGTTGAGCCTTTATATAGCCAGAACTTACTGCATTTAGGTTGCTGGATATAGAGTTTCCTTGTTGAATTCCTTCCAGATATTTTGCATCTTGTGCTATGTTCCTGGATCTGTAGTTCCATGACTGTACCTTGTTCTGTCTAGTGTGTTTTTTGTGTATTCTGAAATCTGTAGTTCTACAGTCTTTTTTGTTGTGTTTGGGATTTGTTCATTGCTGAGCTGTTAAATTGTTTTGACTGATTTGCTGGGTTAAATTCTGAAAGGACCAGTTCAGTATTGCTTCAATTCTGTTCGCTACTTACCGCTGTAACCCATAGATCTGTCATCCACTCCTTTATATTGTTTTTGCAATTGTATTGTTGTTGTGCAGTTCAGTCCCTGGGAGTACCAAGAGCCACTGTTAGGACTTGGGAAAGGTGAGTGCTACAGCTGAAGTCCAGTTCTGCAGTCTTGTGCACAATCAGCATTGTTACAGAGGGGTGGCATTTCATAGTACACCAGGGTAGGTAAGATGTAGATGGGCTGCCTGACCTGGCAGGCGGCTGCAGGTTCACTCCTGGATTCTTGCTGTTCTCAGGGGCAGTATATTGTGCTGCACTGTGGTATTTGGTTCTGCTGGGGCAGTGTATTGTGCTGCACTGTGGTATCTGGTTCTGCTGGGGCAGTATATTGTGCTGCACTGTGGTATCTGGTTCTGCTGGAGCAGTATATTGTGCTGCACTGTGGTATTTGGTTCTGCTGGAACAGTATATTGTGCTGCACTGTGGTATTTGGTTCGGCTGGAGCAGTATATTGTGCTGCACTGTGGTATCTGGTTCTGCTGGGGCAGTATACTGTGCTGTACTGTGGTATTTGGTTCTGCTAGGGCAGTATATTGTGCTGCACTGTGGTATTTAGTTCTTCTGAGGCAGTGTTTTGTGCTGTACTGTGGTATTTGGTTCTGCTGAGGCAGTATATTGTGCTGCACTGTGGTATTTGGTTCTTCTGGGGCAGTATATTATGCTGCACTGTGGTATATGATTCTGCTGGGGCAGTATACTGTGCCGCACTGTAGTATTTGGTTCTGCTGGGGCAGTATATTGTGCTGCACAGTGGTATTTGGTTCTGCTGGGGCAGTATATTGTGCTGCACTGTAGTATCTGGTTTTGCTGGGGCAGTATTTTGTGCTGCACTGTGGTATTTGGTTCTGCTGGGGCAGTATATTGTGCTGCACTATGGTATCTGGTTCTGCTGGGGCAGTATACTGTGCTGGCTGCACTGTGGTATCTGGTTCTGCTGGGGCAGTATATTGTGCTGCACTGTGGTATCTGGTTCTGCTGGGGCAGTATACTGTGCCACACTGTGGTATATGATTCTGCTGGGGCAGTATATTGTGCTGCACTGTGGTATCTGGTTCTGCTGGGGCAGAATATTGTGCTGCACTGCGGTATCTGGTTCTTCTGGGGCAGTATATTGTGCTGCACTGTGGTATCTGGTTCTGCTGGGGCAGAATATTGTGCTGCACTGTGGTATTTGGTTCTGCTGGGGCAGTATACTGTGCCACACTGTGGTATATGATTCTGCTGGGGCAGTATATTGTGCTGCACTGTGGTATCTGGTTCTGCTGGGGCAGAATATTGTGCTGCACTGCGGTATCTGGTTCTTCTGGGGCAGTATATTGTGCTGCACTGCGGTATCTGGTTCTTCTGGGGCAGTATATTGTGCTGCACTGTGGTATCTGGTTCTGCTGGGGCAGAATATTGTGCTGCACTGTGGTATTTGGTTCTGCTGGGGCAGTATACTGTGCCACACTGTGGTATATGATTCTGCTGGGGCAGTATATTGTGCTGCACTGTGGTATCTGGTTCTGCTGGGGCAGAATATTGTGCTGCACTGCGGTATCTGGTTCTTCTGGGGCAGTATACTGTGCCACACTGTGGTATATGATTCTGCTGGGGCAGTATATTGTGCTGCACTGTGGTATCTGGTTCTGCTGGGGCAGTATATTGTGCTGCACTATGGTATCTGGTTCTGCTGGAGCAGTATATTGTGCTGCACTGTGGTATCTGGTTCTGCTGGAGCAGTATATTGTGCTGCACTGTGGTATCTGGTTCTGCTAGAGCAGTATATTGTGCGGCACTGTGGTATTTGGTTCTGCTGGAGCAGTACAGTTGTGTTCAAAATTATTCAACCCCCAATGCTGTAAAGGGTTTTAGGGAATTTAGTGTACATTTGTAATTGTGTTCAGAATGAAATCTTACAAGGACTTTTTAAAGAACCAAATGCAACTAAAATGACATCAATTGTTTCTGTAATACAGTATTAAATGTTTTTTTTTGTGATTTCTTCATTGACACAATTATTCAACCCCTTAAAGACTACCACTCTTAAGAACAGAGGTTCATTCAAGTGTTTTCGATCAGGTATTGAAAACACCTGTGGATGTCAAGGAGCAGCAATCAAGCATAATAAGCACCAATTAGGCAGATGTAAAAGGACTGTGATACTCAGCTCCTTCTAGACATTTACTGGTGTGTTTACAAACATGGTGAAGTCAAGAGAATGGTCCAGGAAGACAAGAGAAGAGGTGATTTCTCTTCACAGGAAGGGCAATGGCTATAAGAAGATTGCAAAGCTGTTAAACATACCAAGAGACACCATAGGAAGCATCATTCGCAAATTCAAGGCAAAGGGCACTGTTGAAAAGCTACCTGGTCGTGGCAGAAAGAAGATGCTGACTTCGACTGCTGTGCGCTACCTGAAGCGCAAAGTGGAGAAAAGTCCCCGTGTGACTGCTGAGGAACTGAAAACAGATTTGTCAGATGTGGGTACTGAAGTTTCAGCTCAGACAATAGGGCGCACACTGCGTAATGAAGGCCTCCATGCCAGAACTCCCAGGCGCACCCCCTTGCTGTCTCCAAAGAATAAGAAGAGTCGACTGCAGTATGCCAAAAGTCATGTGGACAAACCACAAAAGTTTTGGGATAGTGTTCTGTGGACTGATGAAACAAAATTAGAACTGTTTGGGCCCATGGATCAACGCTATGTTTGGAGGAGGAAGAACAAGGCCTATGAAGAAAAGAACACCTTGCCTACTGTGAAGCATGGCGGGGGGTCAATCATGCTTTGGGGCTGTTTTGCTTCTACAGGTACAGGGAAGCTTCAGCGTGTGCAAGGTACCATGAATTCTCTTCAGTACCAGGAGATATTGGATGAAAATGTGATGCAGTCCGTCACAAACCTGAGGCTTGGGAGACGTTGGACCTTTCAACAGGACAATGATCCCAAGCATACCTCCAAGTCCACTAGAGCATGGTTGCAGATTAAAGGCTGGAACATTTTGAAGTGGCCATCGCAGTCACCAGACTTAAATCCGATTGAGATCCTCTGGTGGGACTTAAAGAAAGCAGTTGCAGCGCGCAAGCCTAAGAATGTGACTGAACTGGAGGCTTTTGCCCATGAAGAATGGGCAAAGATACCCGTAGATCGCTGCAAGACACTTGTGTCAAGCTATGCTTCACGTTTAAAAGCTGTTATAACTGGAAAAGGATGTTGTACTAAGTACTAAGATTGAATGTCACTTGGGGGTTGAATAAAACTGATAATGATGTGAGCACAGAAAAGACATTTGTGGTTATTTCATTATAAATGTTACGTTATATTTGTCTGACTTACAAGTGCCTCTTTGATTTAATTGTAAACAAGATGACTGAAATGATCAAAATCAATGTCAAACTGGCCAAAACACTCAATTTCAGTGGGGGTTGAATAATTGTGAACACAACTGTATATTGTGCTGCACTGTGGTATGTGGTTCTGCTGGGGCAGTATATTGTGCTGCACTGTGGTATCTGGTTCTGCTGGGGCAGTATACTGTGCTGCACTGTGGTATCTGGTTCTGCTGGGGCAGTATACTGTGCTGCCCTATGATATTTGGTTCTGCTGCGGCAGTATATTGTGCTGCACTGTGGTATCTGGTTCTGCTGGGGCAGTATATTGTGCTGCACTGTGGTATCTGGTTCTGCTGGAGCAGTATATTGTGCTGCACTGTGGTATCTGGTTCTGCTGGAGCAGTATATTGTGCTGCACTGTGGTATCTGGTTCTGCTGGAGCAGTATATTGTGCTGCACTGTGGTATCTGGTTCTGCTGGAGCAGTATATTGTGCTGCACTGTGGTATCTGGTTCTGCTGGAGCAGTATATTGTGCTGCACTGTGGTACTTGGTTCTGCTGGGGCAGTATATTGTGCTGCACTGTGGTATATGGTTCTGCTGGAGCAGTATATTGTGCTGCACTGTGGTATCTGGTTCTGCTGGAGCAATATATTGTGCTGCACTGTGGTATTTGGTTCTGCTGGGGCAGTATATTGTGCTGTACTGTGGTATCTGGTTCTGCTGGAGCAGTATATTGTGCTGCACTGTGGTATCTGGTTCTGCTGGAGCAGTATATTGTGCTGCACTGTGGTATCTGGTTCTGCTGGAGCAGTATATTGTGCTGCACTGTGGTATCTGGTTCTGCTGGAGCAGTATATTGTGCTGCACTGTGGTACTTGGTTCTGCTGGGGCAGTATATTGTGCTGCACTGTGGTATATGGTTCTGCTGGAGCAGTATATTGTGCTGCACTGTGGTATCTGGTTCTGCTGGAGCAATATATTGTGCTGTACTGTGGTATTTGGTTCTGCTGGGGCAGTATATTGTGCTGTACTGTGGTATCTGGTTCTGCTAGGGCAGTATATTATGCTGCACTGTGGTATCTGGTTCTGCTGGGGCAGTATATTGTGCTGCACTGTGGTATCTGGTTCTGCTGGGGCAGTATATTGTGCTGCACTGTGGTATCTGGTTCTGCTAGAGCAGTATATTGTGTTGTGGTATTTAGCTGTTCTGGGGCAGTATATTTTAGTTACTTCTCCCCGGTCACGCCAGGTCTAAAATGGGCATGGAAGGGGGCGGTCTCATTTACCATTTTCTACGCCTGTTTTAGGACAGCTCGGACGTTGTCTTACATTGAGAATGGCGCCGGAATAGTGTCCTGATGACCTTGATTGCAGGTAGCAATGGATTTGGACTGAGACGAGAACGAGTTCCTGTGCCTATAATAGATTTTCCTGGGTTATTTAGGACATTTGTTGTACTATTAGGTCCTGTTGTTGGATTTTTATACTAATGATGGCTAGAATATTCAGAAAAAGCAACACATGAATCATAAGCAGAAAATAATGAGCATCAGTAAAACCTTGTGCCTTGTGTTTACTACCTGAGATTTTCTTTAATGATTACGAGGTTTCAGTGAATGTAATTGCAAATATCTTCAGATAAATGCCACAGGTCACAGGACCTTGAAAAATAATGAAACTAAATGATTTTTTGAAGATCCAACCTGTAATCTGAGTATTGCAATAATTGCCAATGATTGTACATAGGACGTTTTTACAGGCCTCCTATCGAAAATAGGATGCAATCAGGGGCGGACTGGCCATAGACTACAGGGAAGTATTCCGGTGGGCCGATGCCCAGGAGGCCACTGGAGCCCTCCTCACAGCCGCCAGCTGGATACATAATGATCCGATGCTCTCAGCCTTAATTAATGCTAGGAGTATTAGGTACTTGTGCTCCTGGCCGGCGGCCACAGGTGCCTTTAACTGCATCACTGTCCTCAGTATTTTATGCTGCATTGTGGCATTTGGTTCTGCTGGGGCGGTATTTTGTGCTCCACTAAGATACTGCCGGCCCCCGCTTACTTGTGTTGCCCCGCCTTCTTGTCAATCTGGATCCACCTACGACATACGGCCACTTTTAGTTTTTTTTTCCAGGGCTACTTCCCAGTTCCCAGTCCGCCCCTGGATGCAAACAGCCTCTATATAATCCTGGCTGGAATCTGACTTTAGGAGACCATTCATTACTGACCTCCGACAAAGGCTCTGCTTTATATCAAGTGATCATCAAAATTTGGCGTATCTGACACAATGGGGGACATTTACGAAGCTTTTGGTGTAAAAATAGTCACAAGATCCTTTTTTGAACGACCGTGTGACAATATGTTGTTGCACGGATGTTTTCGCACCGTCCTTGCCCCTTGGGAGTGATAGGGGCCCGAGACAGCACATTTTACGCCTGGGCGTAAAAAGAGGAGTAAAAACTACTCTTCTCAGGGTCTGGGGTACCTTTTACTCCAGGCGCACATACTGCCATTGGTGAATCATAAAGTAGGCGCAGGGGAAAACCAAGACCAGTGTAAAAAGCCGGTCTTTGTGAATGACCATCCAGTGTTTTAGTATGACTGATTAACCCCTTCCTGATACAGCGATTTCCCATATTTGCATTTTAGTTTTTTACTTCCTGCCTTCCCGGAGTCATAACTCTGGTCACATAGCTGTACAAAGGGCCTGTTTTTTTGTGGCACAAGTTGCACTTTCTAAAAGCACCAATTAATCTAGCATAGGATGGTGGGAAGTGCGGAGGAAACTGGCAATAAATGTAGAAAATAATATGCTGTACACGCGACGGCTTATTCTGAAAAGTCACTGAAACAATTACAGTCTAATGACACGTTAGACACATTATTAAAGGGGTAGCGTGGCCAAAAATGTTGAAAAGGCTAAGAATGCTTTAAAAAAATATATTTTTTAAACGTATTCCACGCCGATTCCCAGATGCTCCTATTTTGACACTTCTTGGTTGTCCCGTCCCCCTCTTCGTACAAACATTGCCTTCAGCAGTGACCCTCCTCAGCTACTGATTGGCTGAGGCTGGATTCTTCTTATTTTTAACAGAATTCTGAGCGGGAGATTTTTTTTTCCTCTGTAAGCAGGGGGCCAACCCAAATTTAAAGGGCATCTGTCAGCAGGTTTGTCCCTATGAAACTGGCTGACCTGTTACATGTGCACTTGGCAGCTGAAGACATCCGTGTTGGTCCCATGTTCATATGTGTCCTCATTGCTGAGAAAAATGATGTTTTAATATATGCAAATGAGCCTCTAGGAGCAACGGGGGCGTTGCCATTACACCTAGAGACTCTGCTCTCTCTGCAACTGCCGCGCCCTCTCCACTTTAATTGACAGGACCAGGCAGGTGTGATAATTTACACTGCCGGTCAAAGTGGAGAGGGAGGAGCAGTTGCAGAGAGGGCAGAGCCTCTAGGTGTAATGGTAACGCCCCCGTTGCTCCTAGAGGCTCATTTGCATATATTAAAACATCATTTTTCTCAGCAATGCGGACACATATGAACATGGGACCAACACGGATGTCTTCAGCTGCCAAGTGCACATGTAACAGGTCAGCCAGTTTCATAGGGACAAACCTGCTGACAGATGCCCTTTAAATTTGGGTTGGCCCTCTACTTACAGCAATGCGGACACATATAAATATGGGACCAACACAGATGTCTTCACCCTGCAACAGGTCAACCAATTTCATAGGCACAACTCTGCTGACAGATGCCCTTTAAATAACTTACAGAACCAGCTAATGCAGCTCTGGGTTGATGCAGCTCATGGGTCGCTGTGGGAGAGGGCTATAAAATATGATACATTAACCTATAAAGTCCTATATACGTTGCAGATCCATGGGTTGTCAGCATTGCACTAGCGATGGCCTCCTAGGGTATGCTGGGTATAGAAGTCATTTATTTCAATACTGTTGAATTATGAAAAGTTCAATATGATATTTCTAGACGTCGGGCTGGATATTGTCTGTGCTCCTATAGTATAACTGGAATACAATAACCATAAATCACAGGAGGACTCCAGGATGTATCATTTTATTATCCAGAGATATCAATAGGAGCAAAGGGAGTATTAAGAGGCATCAAATTTTAATAAGCGGATGACAGCCCGGCGGCCGCGCGGATTCTGCATTCGTGGAGAATGTCGCATGTGAATGTAGCAAGTGCTGTGATATTCAGTTTTATCATGAGCCAGATGGGTGTGCCACAGGGGCAAATATTTATCTGGCAATAGTCTGGAGGTCCGTTCGTTTTCTCTGTTGCACGGAATACAGTTAATTAGGATTTGAATCACTGTATATAGGGGAATATATAGGGGATCCTTCATCCTCAAATGAATATTTTGGGGAATATTCACTGTAAAAAAAGATCATAGCTGAAGATGTAAAGCTTTGTTCTTTGCTGACAATTTCTGTCAAATCAAGTGCCAGTTATTTCCTTTTAATTAGTTGGGTTTTTTCTTAGAGAAAAGTGACTATTGGGAGATGACACATCCAGACATCTGCGTTGGCTTTGTGGCACTTCAGACATATTTCATCCGTTATTTCTGCTTATTACGGTAGTTTATACTATGCTTACAGAAGGTAGATGTCAAGTTCTGCTGCAAAATGAAAGCCTATGCTTCCTAACGACATGTACCACCACCACTAATGAGATATTGATGACCTAGGCTGAGGATAAGCTATCAACGTTTGAGTCCCAGACAACCCCTTTAAGCTGATGGAGACAGACAATACAGCGGAGAGCGGTTTCCTCTATCCCTATAGACACAATGTTCTCGCTCTCGCTCCATTCATCTTCTTACTTACTATGGCTGGGCAGTTAGGAGGAACAAGTGGATCAGGACCCCCATTCTAGTGAGGTCCTAGCGGTGGAGCCCCCAGAAATAAGACAAATATAATCTACCCTGTGAATAAGGGATGAATGTCGGGTGTTGGAAACCCCCTTTAACTTTCCTATACCTGGTACATACCGAGGTCGGTAGAGTAGATGGTACATGGACACACAGGGGAAATGAACAGCCTGGGTGCATTGGGCACACACTGGAATCAACTTAGAGGCCCACAGTAATGATAATTGTGTGATTATGCCACCCACCGTGATCATGCCACCCACCATGGGGTTTAATAATGATGTGATAACGCTAACCACATGCGTCTTACAGTGTTGCATAATCCGTAAGCAACTAAAACAGAAAAACTGCCATAAAAGAGTACAACTAACCACCAGAGAAAGGGAGGGTGGGTATGCCAACACTTGGCACATGCAAACATCAATGGGGCATGATGAGGTGATCTGCCACATACATTAACCCTTAAAAAATTCTGTCTACTGTTGGAAATGACTAGTTGGTGCCCGCTTGGCCCACTAAGATACCTGATGACCTATTCCCAGGTCAGGTCATCGATATCAGATAGGTGGGGGTCCGACACCTGGGACTGTTTGCGGCAGTCGCTTGCGCTGGAAATATAACAGTGGACACCAAGGGGGTCATTTTTTATCCTGATATATGGCTATATTAGGCGTGGTTCAGGCGCAGTTAGTTGTGCGGCAATCTGCGACTTTTCCCTGATCATGACCGGTCTAAAAAGTGGGCGTGCTGTGAGCGGGGACAGGCCGGCAGGTCCCTCTCATTCATCTGTTTTTACACCTGGTTTAGGCGTAGAAAACGGTCTAAATGTAAGACAGCATGGAAGCTGTCTTATATTTACAACTGGAGCTGGATGCGCCGAAGTTATGGAGAGGCCGGCGCCTCTTCATAACTTTGGCGTGTTCACAGTCAGATATAGGGGGCTATTAAGACTGGTGTCTAAAACGTCGGTCTTAATAAATGACCCCCTAAGTGAACTGGAGCTGAGCAGCAGTAAGCCAGCACGGTCATTACATTGGCGATGGAGCCTTCTGCTTCCGGCTCCGTCCACTCTTACGCTTCCACCATAGCTGGCTACTGCAAACAGCTGACCGCTGGGGCTCCTGGGTATCTGACCCCCACAGATTTGATATTATTAGCTTCAATTAATAATTAATTAATTAACCCCTTTAAGGTTATTTATATACACATTAAATTTTAATTATGTCCAGCAGGATTTTTTTGCCTGTCTGCTCCATCGTACTTTCCAGACAAGACTCGGTCAGTAAATGCTGCTGTGTGGAGTCACTGGCCTATATGGAGAATAGATGTCTACGTCATGCCCCAGGGGGGGCACGGAGTGCACAGCTCTGGGTCACTGCACCAGATATTTACTCTATACAGGTCAGGGGCATTCTGGTCAGATTTGCTGGCCAAATGTCAGGAAAGAAAACATTTTCTAATTAATCAAATATATATATATCGTTCCTTAGGATAACAGCCTGTCCTTAGTAGTGATCCTCAATATAAATAGGGACATTGTGATCCCTGCATACTAGACAGAATATGTTGGTGATATCAAAGCGGTAGGAAATAAGACATTGGGGCATACACAGATCTCATAGCAAAACTTCCTATGCCCCCTAGCAAGATTATTATAAGTGGACGGCATTTTTAATTAAAAAGTTACACTCCACACCTACTTTACCCAACTGTTGTGGAATAGGTGCTTTATGAATATGGCGCTCATCCTGAATGCACTTACACACAACTGGCATAAACGCACTGATAAATCTGTCTCATATCTCTAAGGCCCCTTTCACACGAGCAAGTATTCTGCGCGGGTGAAATGCGTGATGCGAATGCATTGCGCCCCCCCCCCCCCCCCCCGAATCTGGACCTATTCATTTCAATGGGACTGTGTACATGTGCGTTGGTTTTCACGCATCACATGTGCGTTGCGTGAAAATCGCAGCATGTTCTATATTCTGTGATTTTCACGCAACGCTGGCCCCAAAGAAGTGAATGGAGCTGCGTGAAAACCGCATCGCATCCACAAGCAAGTGCGGATGCGATGCACTTTTCACGGATGGCTGCTAAGAGATGTTGTTTGTATACATTCAGATTTTTATCATGCGCGTGCAAAACGCATTGCACCCACACGATAAAAACTGAGCTGAACGTGATCGCAGGCTAAACTGAATGACTTCGCCTGCGAAATCGCGCATTTTTCACTGAACACATCCACAAGGCGATTTGCAGGTGGGCTCATAATGGGTCAGAAACATAAGAAATACTAACCTCCACCGATCCCCCGCCACTGCCGCTCCAGCACTGCCCGGGTCAGTGCTGCTTTCTAATTCCCATGATTTATGCTAATCTCATTCAGATGAGTGAGGCAATGGCAGACATTTCTGCAGCAAAAGCTGCCACATGTGAATGTACCCCAATTCTGCCAGTCGGGGCATTGAAAATGGTTCTTGAAAGGAATATTCCCATCTCTGACTTATCCACAGGACTTGCCATAAAAGTCTGATAGATGCAGGTTCCACCTTTTGGGACTCACATCTATCTTAGGCTACTTTCACACTTGCGGCAGAGAGATCCGGCAAGCAGTTCCGTCGCCGGAACTGCCTGCCTGATCAGGCAAAATGTATGCTAACTGATGGCATTAGTAAGACTGATCAGGATCCTGATCAGTCTTAAAAATGCCTGATCAGTCGAAAAAATGCATTGAAATGCCGGATCCGTCTTTCCGGTGTCATCCGGCAAAAACGGATCCGGCATTTATTTTTTCACCTTTTTTTCAGTCTGCGCATGCGCATACCGGAAGGACGGATCCGGCATTCCGGTATTCTGAATGCCGGATCCGGCACTAATACATTCCTATGGGAAAAAAGGCCGGATCCGGCATTCAGGCAAGTCTTCAGCTTTTTTAGCCGGAGATAAAACCGTAGCATGCTGCGGTTTTCTCTTTTGCCTGATCAGTCAAAACGACTGAACTGAAGACATCCTGATGCAAACTGAACGGATTACTCTCCATTCAGAATGCATGGGGATATGCCTGATCAGTTCTTTTCCGGTATAGAGCCCCTTAGGGCTCTTTCACACCTGCGTTCTTTTCTTCCGGCATAGAGTTCCGTCGTCGGGGCTCTATGCCGGAAGAATCCTGATCAGTTTTATCCTAATGCATTCTGAATGGAGAGAAATCCGTTCAGGATGCATCAGGATGTCTTCAGTTCCGGAACGGAACGTTTTTTGGCCGGAGAAAATACTGCAGTATGCTGCGCTTTTTGCTCCGGCCAAAAATCCTGAAGACTTGCCGCAAGGCCGGATCCGGAATTAATGCCCATTGAAAGGCATTGATCCGGATCCGGCCTTAAGCTAAACGTCGTTTCGGCGCATTGCCGGACCCGACGTTTAGCTTTTTCTGATGGTTACCATGGCTGCCGGGACGCTAAAGTCCTGGCAGCCATGGTAAAGTGTAGCGGGGAGCTGGGGAGCAGCATACTTACCGTCCGTGCGGCTCCCCGGGCGCTCCAGAGTGACGTCAGGGCGCCCCAAGCGCATGGATCACGTGATCTCATGGACACGTCATCCATGTGCATGGGGCGCTCTGACGTCATTCTGCAGCGCCCCGGGAGCCGCACGGACTGTAAGTATACCGCTCCCCCGCTCCCACTATGGCAACCAGGACTTTAATAGCGTCCTGGCTGCCATAGTAACACTGAAAGCATTTTGAAGACGGCTCCGTCTTCAAATGCTTTCAGTACACTTGCGTTTTTCCGGATCCGGCGTGTAATTCTGGCAAGTGGAGTACACGCCGGATCCGGACAACGCAAGTGTGAAAGAGGCCTTAGTCCAGGCCCTGTTTGTTGGCTGCAGTGTATGGAGCTGTACATGGAGTTTGCTGGCTGCAGTGTATGGAGCTGTACATGGAGTTTGCTGGCTGCAGTATATGGAGCTACACATGGAGTTTGCTGGCTGCAGTGTATGGAGCTGTACATGGAGTTTGCTGGCTGCAGTGTATGGAGCTGTGCATGGAGTTTGCTGGCAGCAGTGTATGGAGCTGTACATGGAGTTTGCTGGCAGCAGTGTATGGAGCTGTACATGGAGTTTGCTGGCTGCAGTGTATGGAGCTGTACATGGAGTTTGCTGGCTGCAGTGTATGGAGCTGTACATGGAGTTTGCTGGCTGCAGTGTATGGAGCTGTACATGGAGTTTGCTGGCTGCAGTGTATGGAGCTGTACATGGAGTTTGCTGGCTGCAGTGTATGGAGCTGTACATGGAGTTTGCTGGCTGCAGTGTATGGAGCTGTACATGGAGTTTGCTGGCTGCAGTGTATGGAGCTGTACATGGAGTTTGCTGGCTGCAGTGTATGGAGCTGTACATGGAGTTTGCTGGCTGCAGTGTATGGAGCTGTACATGGAGTTTGCTGGCTGCAGTGTATGGAGCTGTACATGGAGTTTGCTGGCTGCAGTGTATGGAGCTGTACATGGAGTTTGCTGGCTGCAGTGTATGGAGCTGTACATGGAGTTTGCTGGCTGCAGTGTATGGAGCTGTACATGGAGTTTGCTGGCAGCAGTGTATGGAGCTGTACATGGAGTTTGCTGGCAGCAGTGTATGGAGCTGTACATGGAGTTTGCTGGCTGCAGTGTATGGAGCTGTACATGGAGTTTGCTGGCAGCAGTGTATGGAGCTGTACATGGAGTTTGCTGGCTGCAGTGTATGGAGCTGTACATGGAGTTTGCTGGCTGCAGTGTATGGAGCTGTACATGGAGTTAGCTGGCTGCAGTGTATGGAGCTGTACATGGAGTTTGCTGGCTGCAGTGTATGGAGCTGTGCATGGAGTTTGCTGGCTGCAGTGTATGGAGCTGTGCATGGAGTTAGCTGGCTGCAGTGTATGGAGCTGTACATGGAGTTAGCTGGCTGCAGTGTATGGAGCTGTACATGGAGTTTGCTGGCTGCAGTGTATGGAGCTGTGCATGGAGTTTGCTGGCAGCAGTGTATGGAGCTGTGCATGGAGTTTGCTGGCTGCAGTGTATGGAGCTGTACATGGAGTTTGCTGGCTGCAGTGTATGGAGCTGTACATGGAGTTTGCTGGCTGCAGTGTATGGAGCTGTACATGGAGTTTGCTGGCAGCAGTGTATGGAGCTGTACATGGAGTTTGCTGGCTGCAGTGTATGGAGCTGTGCATGGAGTTTGCTGGCAGCAGTGTATGGAGCTGTGCATGGAGTTTGCTGGCAGCAGTGTATGGAGCTGTACATGGAGTTTGCTGGCTGCAGTGTATGGAGCTGTGCATGGAGTTTGCTGGCTGCAGTGTATGGAGCTGTGCATGGAGTTTGCTGGCTGCAGTGTATGGAGCTGTGCATGGAGTTTGCTGGCAGCAGTGTATGGAGCTGTACATGGAGTTTGCTGGCTGCAGTGTATGGAGCTGTACATGGAGTTTGCTGGCTGCAGTGTATGGAGCTGTACATGGAGTTTGCTGGCTGCAGTGTATGGAGCTGTACATGGAGTTTGCTGGCTGCAGTGTATGGAGCTGTACATGGAGTTTGCTGGCTGCAGTGTATGGAGCTGTACATGGAGTTTGCTGGCTGCAGTGTATGGAGCTGTACATGGAGTTTGCTGGCTGCAGTGTATGGAGCTGTACATGGAGTTTGCTGGCTGCAGTGTATGGAGCTGTGCATGGAGTTTGCTGGCTGCAGTGTATGGAGCTGTGCATGGAGTTTGCTGGCAGCAGTGTATGGAGCTGTGCATGGAGTTTGCTGGCTGCAGTGTATGGAGCTGTGCATGGAGTTTGCTGGCTGCAGTGTATGGAGCTGTACATGGAGTTTGCTGGCTGCAGTGTATGGAGCTGTGCATGGAGTTTGCTGGCTGCAGTGTATGGAGCTGTGCATGGAGTTTGCTGGCAGCAGTGTATGGAGCTGTACATGGAGTTTGCTGGCTGCAGTGTATGGAGCTGTACATGGAGTTTGCTGGCTGCAGTGTATGGAGCTGTACATGGAGTTTGCTGGCTGCAGTGTATGGAGCTGTACATGGAGTTTGCTGGCTGCAGTGTATGGAGCTGTACATGGAGTTAGCTGGCTGCAGTGTATGGAGCTGTACATGGAGTTTGCTGGCTGCAGTGTATGGAGCTGTACATGGAGTTAGCTGGCTGCAGTGTATGGAGCTGTACATGGAGTTTGCTGGCTGCAGTGTATGGAGCTGTACATGGAGTTTGCTGGCTGCAGTGTATGGAGCTGTACATGGAGTTTGCTGGCTGCAGTGTATGGAGCTGTACATGGAGTTTGCTGGCAGCAGTGTATGGAGCTGTACATGGAGTTTGCTGGCTGCAGTGTATGGAGCTGTACATGGAGTTTGCTGGCTGCAGTGTATGGAGCTGTACATGGAGTTTGCTGGCTGCAGTGTATGGAGCTGTACATGGAGTTTGCTGGCTGCAGTGTATGGAGCTGTACATGGAGTTTGCTGGCTGCAGTGTATGGAGCTGTACATAGAGTTTGCTGGCTGCAGTGTATGGATGTGCATGCTCGGCTCTCTCCATTTCCTTCTATTAGAGTTGACTTGACGCTTCTGTGCACGTTGCGGTATACTTGTAGTTTTTCTGTGCAGCGTAGTACAGCACCAGTAAAGTGTCTAAGATTTCACTATTCTCACGTTCACTTTGTAGGTTTTTTCTGTGCGGATATTGACCTGCATTATGGATTTCAGTTATGCCTGTGGTTTTAGCTGCAGATTTCGCCCTTTTCATTGGAAGGGGCGAGATCTGCGCATCAAATCTGCACCAAAAACTGTGATTAGATTTTGGTGCGCATATGTTGCAGAAACGCATATAAATCCGCACGGATGTTTGTTATCTCACCTGCACCCATGTGCAGGCGGTCTAGTAGAAGTGGAGAGAGCCGAGCATGCGCCGCTACCTGTCCATTCACCGCAGCTGCGAGATGGGGCCCCGTTCTTGAGATCGGTCAGGGAGAGGCCATAAATGGGGTACCCCCTTAAGAGGTGACTAATGACCACGGCATCTGAGCGCGTGAAACACCGGAAGCGCGCGCTTTCAGTGGTGCTCCGGCTCCGCGGTGTGGCAATTGGCGGAGCCGGAGCTTGTGTGCAGAAGCCCCTGTCTTTGTGAATGACAGGAGGCTGCTGCATAGTATTTCCTATGGAGCCCTTGCCTGTAATAGGGCTCCATAGGAAACAAGCAATTTTCATAGACTCCAATGCTCATACACATCCCAGAATGGTATCAATGAAAAGTTCAGATCGCCCCGCAAAAAATGAGCCCCCACACAGTTCCGTACACATAATTACAAAAAAGTTATAGGGGTCAAAATATGGAGACAAAAAAATAAAACTAATTTTTTACCACATTTTAATTTTTTTAGCTCTATCAAAACGCAAGAAAAACTATACATATAAGGTATCGCCGGAATCGTACTCACCTGAAAGTAACTGTTCATTTTTATTGCACGTCGTAAATAAAAAAAAAACTTAAAACTGTGGTGGAATTGCTGTTTTTATTGCAATCTCACCCCATTTGGATTTTTTTTCCCGCTTCTCACTGCATCATATGCAATATTAAAGTACAACTTGTCCCGCAAGAAGCAAGCCCTCATATGGCTATGTGAACAGACAAAAAAAAAAGTTCTGGCTCTGGGAAGGCAGGGAGCGCAAAACGAAAACTCAAAAAACAAACAAAACAAAAAATCAGGGGGTGAAAGGGTTAATAACTTTTCTGCTGACAAACCCTGTAAATACAGTGCCCCCCAATATTTACAGTACTTGTTCTTCTCATTGAGGAGGGGGTGGGGCGTCATTTTGGGCAGAATGGTGCGGGAGATAAGGGATTGTGGTGATGATTTCTCACAGATCTAGGCACCCCCCCCCCCTCATCCCGTTAAGCTGCCCCTCACCGTGTCTGATGAATCGGCCCCCGTGCCGCACACAGCTAGGGGCACCCGGGAGATCTGCCGGGTCTTCCGAAAGTCCAGGCGTTCTCCCCTATGTATCCGGGAGCCTCCCTGACAGTCCGAGAGGGCTGAACCATAGGTGCAAAATGTAAGGGCAAGTTCACACGGCGGATTTTCAGAAACACGCTTAAAAAAATAGCGTGGAATCTGCGTTTATTTTTCAGCACAGTTTTTACGCATTTTTAATGGAGTTTTTATCACGTCTTTTTTTTTTTTTAACCAATGGGTGTTCGCTTCAATACAAAGCTGAATTTACAGCCTGAGATTTTCTAAGCAGATCTGCGCTCAAAAACGTGCGGAAAACACACACACAAAAACGCATGGATTTTGGAGCTGTTTTTTTCAGCTTCCCATTGATTTCAATGGCAGATTTAGCGCGGATTCTGCCCCCGATTCAGCTCCCCCCCATGTTTCTTTTTTACAACTGTAAAATTTGAGGCTTTTTTTTTTTTTTTTGCGGATTCTGAGGCAGAAATGCTCCCAAATCTGCACCATAAGACTCTGCGTGAACTGACCCTAAGGCTGCACAGGGGCCCAATAGGTAAGGGCCCCACTGCCAGCTTAAAAGCAGCTTCCTTCTGTCTATGTCAGGGCCTGACCTAATGGATACCAGCAACAGCAAGGGGGCCCCATATACAGGGGCCCTCTTCTGCATGTGTGAGCAGCCTGTGGTTGGAGGGACATGTGGCTCTGCAGATAGTGCCTGCTCCGCCCCTCCCCCTGTACACAGTCACGGGAAGGGTCCTCTGTCGCCTAGGAAACCTGGTCGGCTTCAACCGCTTCCTTCCACAGCAGCAAGTGTACGGCCCGCCATAGGAAGGTAACGTCTCCCTTATAGCTGTGTCTGTCTCTTTAAGAAATAGATGGGGGAAATAATAAAAGGACGCTGTCTTCACGCTGGCCTTTTAACCGGCTACGTCATCGTGAGTAAGCCTAAGCCCCGCCCCCTCCGGTGTCATGACGTTACAGCTGGGCGGGGTCTTCGAGCCGGGCTTTAACCCAAGCGGCCCCTCCTCTTAAAGGGGAGACGCTGCAGAGGGAGCAGGCAGGAGGGTGAGTGTCCGTGTCTGTCCCTTGTCTCTCTCTCTCTGTCACCGCTCCTTCCCCCACATCATCACCCCGGTGCCCGGAGCAGTGCCCTCCGCCTGCCGCCCCGTCTCCGGCCTGATCGCAGTGGGAGCCTCCACAGGGCTTTCTTCAGCACGACGATTTCCTATGAATGAATAGGGCGGATCCCCCTTGTCCGTATTCTGCACGTCTATCCACCATCACCACCCCGACCTATTCTCCGATCTGGCACCTGGACCCCCTTTGTGCCCATCCGCTAGAGACCCCCGGAGCCCCTCCCCGTCTCTCCCACTCACTGATTCCATCATCCTGGCTTTGTTTCAAGAGCTGTGGAGGCAATGTGAGTGCACCGTTTTCTGGATTCTGTGTGTTGTGCCCCTCCTGCATGGCATGCCCTCCATACCCACCCTGCTGGTGCCCGGAGCAGCTCCTCTCCTTGTATTTGAGCTGAAGCCCCATCTTCCTCCTCCATCCTCTCCCCTTGTGCTGTGGAGCTGCTATGGCAGTGATGCCAGCTGGAGAAGGTGGCATATCTCTATAGACCCATTATCATTCACATCACCCACCAGCGGGCATCAGTCTGATCCCTCTATTTTTGGCATGTCTTCATGCCAAGTCACCTCGCATGTTTTTTTTTTTTGGGGTTGTGGGAGGATACCCATGTGGAAGTGCCACCCATGGCTACTGGAGCCCTGGCATAGATCTGTTCCGCTGGCAGATTTTTCTCCCCTCCGTAGTCTTGGCACGGACACGGTTAACTGTGAGGCTGGCATGGAGATTTTGGCCACGCTCTTACTATACTGGAGAAGTGCAGTCATTTACAGCATTAGATTTTGATCAGCGCTGTGCCAGGCCTGCTGCCCGCCCCAGGAATAGTTTCTATATATTGGGGTGGGTGCTTTGCTTGCTTTTTTATTTTATTTATTTCTTGCATGCAACGGTTATTGTCACCCTGGTGCCAGTTGGCATTGCTTCCCTTACTGGCGCATGGCATCTAGATTGGCACCATTCATGCCGAGTCTGGGTTACGTTGCTGGCTGGACGTGGCATATGACACATGTCTGGGTATACATGCCTGAACCTGGTTGAGGAAAATACTAATTTAACACGGTGCACTGTTCATTTCGTCTGGTGCCAGGCGGCGCTCTCTGTGTGTGTGCCCGTTGATCTCTGGATGGGGGTTTTGCCCGCCTCGCCTGTGATGTTTTGTGGGACGCGGTGGGGATTCCTGTTTGTGCGTCTCTCTGCGGTGGTCTCTTGTCAGTCGCTCAGATGTCTGATGTTGCTCCATGTGGTGTCAGTCGGGCTTTTTTCCTGTTATTGGTGTGGCGCTTTTAATAGCTAGTAGGGAGCGGGTGTCCGGACCGCGGGGAGCGCAGGCTAATATCGCACGAGTGACTATTCTGTCCGGATGTGATCCGTTTTGCAGACAGACTGCATCCGGACGGAGTCCTGACCCATTCATCTCATTGAGTCTGTGCACAACTTTGAGGTCAGGAAAAAATCACAGCATGTTCTATGGACTTAAAGGGTTTGTCTTTGTCCATGTTGCTTCCTTTGCTGGCTGGATTCGTTTTTCCATCACTTTATACATCGTTTCCATAGTTACGACCACCTTGTAATCCAGCAGCAGTGGTCGTGATTGCATACTATAGGAAGAAGCACCAGCCTATGTGCGGTCCTATGGTCCCGGCCACCAGTGTGCAAGCACGACCACTGCTGACGGATTGCAGGATGGTCGTAACCATGGAAACCAGCAGTGTATAATGTAATGGAAAAATGAATCCAGCCAGCAAAGGAAGCAATATGGACAATCACAATACATTAGTAAGTGTCTTGTATTAACTTTCTCTACATTATAAATACCACTTGCTGAAGTGAGACAGCCCCTTTAACCCCTTTAATTCACACGAGCGATACGGAGTCGGGGTCTGTTCTGGTTCAATTCCTCTTGTTTGCGATTGCGTTCTGAGTGTCAGTTTTTTCCGCATGGGTGCAATCCGTTTTTGATGCGTTTTTCAAATGCGTGAAGAATAACACTCGGCATCTCTTAGCAATCCTCCGTGAGAAACGCTTTTTATCCGAAAGTCTTCAGTTTTTTTTTTTCATGCAAGCCCTGTTCACTTCTGTGGAGCCAGATCTGCGTGAAAAACGCACAATATAGAAGATGCTGTGATTTTTTTAATTTTTTTTATTAGTTTTTCCCCCCCTCAACGCAAAGATAATGGGTGAAAAAAACGTGTGCAGTGCCACAGACCTATTAAGATGTATGGTCAGAGATGAATGAGGCCTTATAGGTGGGCCTTGTGGAGGTAAGATGGGGTCAGATGGAAGGACTGCTCAGTATGGGGTCGCCACCACAGCTGTTACTACTCCTGTTACTGGTGCCGTGGAGCAGCTGCCACAACATAGGGCCAGCCGGGGGCATCCCGTGCGCCACCTTTATCAAAGGTCGCCGAGTTGTTTGCTAGCAGAATATCCAGTGATCGCTATGGTGGACAGGTCTTCACCACCAAGGGCATTTTTCCTATCACTGGATAAATTGGGAGGAGGTTTAGCAAGAACGGTGCTTTCTGCGCCAGTCCTGATATCCCTTTTGCTGCCTGAGGATGCGCCTAATTTACGACGAGGCACAGGACTGTTCATAAATTAGGCGCATCCTCCGGCAGTCCATGCGCCTAGACGGTAATCTACGGCAGCTCTGAGCTACCGTCGATTTCAGGCTTCATTTGCACCAGAAAGCTGGCATAAATGAAGATAAATTTGCCACCTCTCTATCCTGCCCTTGTCGCACCCCCCTTTCTGAAAAGTGGCGTAAAAACTTCCCATTTAAACAATAGCAAACACGTAGTGCCTTTTTTTGTCCTTTTTTTTTACGGCGCTTTTCTGATGCAGGGAGATGATGATAAATCTCCCCCATTGTGTCAAGTATTTTCTTGGTTCGTAAACCGTGTCCACCTACCTCTCCCCCTTCAAATTCGCAAAAATATTCAGGGTTCTGGCTTCTAACTTCGTAGGCATGGCAGTCACTGCTGGTAATGGAGGGGTATGTGCCGCCATTACTTCTGCTCTACAAGCGTTTCATTGGTCCAGAACATCTCCTCCTACCAGTAGTCTGGGAAAACCTCAGACCAAACACGGATGCCATCTGTGTTGTGCCAGGGGTTTTTCACGGATCCAATGGGCATGTTTGGTCTGCTCCAAAGTAGTGTGCGTCTTCGTGGGTTTATCCACTGATACCTTAAAACCGTATTTTCGGTCCGCATCCATTCTACTTCTTTTTTTTTTTTTTTTTTTTGTGTCGATCGGATGTGGCCCCATTCATTTCAGTAGATATTGCATCTGTATGTCCATTCCGCAGTCCGCGAAAAGAAAGAACGTGTCCTATTCATGTCCATTTTGTGGCATTTCTAACAGGGAAGGATGTGCTGATCCTCTAAATGTGCAACGCACATGACCGGTATCCCTATTTTGCAGATCCGCAATTTGCGGACTGCAAAACGGATACTGTTGTGTAGTTGCCCCCTGATTCACTGAAGTGTATACTATACAAGGCCTAAGTTTGCCGCGTTCATATTTTCGACTTTTCCTGCATAAATAACCTGAATTCTTGTATTTGTCCAGTTTCCTTTGTACCCGCCTGGGGGAATATGGCGAGGTAGACGTTTTACTATGTGGCGTGTTTCAGGCCGATCCAGAGCTTTTCATCAACCGTCTGAGCAGAATGGATTTGGAGATAGAATTCCCCTTCAAGGGTTTTGAGGACCTTATTTGAACCAATAATTTAGTACGCAGGAAGGGTCTTACGTGCAGGTAGTTGCGTGCTAACTGATCTGTTTATTGGATTTAATGGGGGGGGGGCTCTCAATGTGAGGTCAGGCCTCAGGATTATGCCCTGCCGTCTTTGGCTGGTGATGTATAAGATAGATGCAGAAGTAACCGTGAGACTAAAAGGCTACAAAGAGCATTTCTAGGGGACAATGTGTCCCTAAGGGCTCATGTGCGGCCCATGCCCATATTGCGGACGGCCAACTGTGGGCGCCGGCCGCCTGCACACAGTATCACGGATGCGGACCCATTCACGTCTGCAATCCAGAAGATATAGAGAAGAGGCACGGAGCAGAAAGGCCCGGAAACACTACGGAGCGCTTCCGTGGCATTTTGGTCAGTGCCTGAGCACCACAAAAAAAAAATAGAATAGGCTTAATTTTTTGGCGGTGCAGACGGATCGCTGACTCAAATGGTTCTGCATCCGCCAGCTCAGGCCACACGAATGGTGCCTCTGGATTAGGGACCACAATTTGCGATCCACAAGAGACGGTCCACACCTCAAAAAATAGGATATGTTCTATTTTTTATATTGAAGCGCTTCGTAGTGCCTCCGCTCCGCATTTTGAGGTTTGCAAACCCATTCAAGTCAATAGGTCCGCATCCATGATATGGCGTGCACATCGCCTGTGCCCGTATATTTGCGGACCCACTGTATGCAGGCCGCCGTACGGGGCCACACATGCTTGGGTGCATGAGCCCTAAATATGATCATGCCTGACCCCGCCAATCAAAGTACAGAGGGCGTGGCAGTTGCAGTGAGAACAGAGCCTCTAGGTGTAACGGCAACGCCCCTGTTGCTCCTAGAGGCTCATTTGCATATATAAAACAATCCCTTTTCTCAGCAATGCGGGCACATATGAACATGGGACCAACACAGATGCCTTTAGCTGCCAAGTGCACATGAAATACGTCATCCGAACCCAACAATTTTCGATGGGACTGGTCAATCATCTAATATCTATGGGGCTCTTCACCGGTATCCAGTTTTAGGGGATTGGGCAGGTGGATTTCAGCATGCCCAATCCTTTTGTTGTGGGGGCGGCAAGCTGTGACTTTTTCCCCTCTCCGTATTCAGAACAGATGCATGCTTGGCATGTGTATGGCCAGCCTTAGGGCAATTGGATTAGTAATGTGGATTCTGGTCACGTACCAACATTACACTACACCATGCTCGGGTACCTTTATACCATGTAGGTCCACATGACCACTCTATTCCCCACGCAGGTATCTGTGTACTCGGGGAGCACCAACCCCTTATAAAAATCAATGAAAGTTCCCATGGGAGGTGCTCACTAGTTCTCTGAGACGGAGGCATAGTTTGGCACTCTTGATACTTTGTGGCACCACGTGGATCTACAGTATATAAAAGTTCAGTGAGATCACTCCTTGTAGGGTGATTAGGACATACTGCACGTAGAATGATGTCATCATTTCCACAGCTGCCCTTCGCCTATGCTGAAGCTACCTTGCCCTCTCTCCATTCCCTAGTGCTGCAAATCTGCAGATGTCCACTTGAAGTGTTGACATGTGAGTGTTGCTTGATTTAGGGTTTCGCGCGCAATGTCAGGAGTTTGTATACTGTGTGATCTTTGACCCTACTACCGAGGACAAAAGGACACCTGAGTATACAGAGAAGCGTATCGTGTGTGGATGTCTGTGAGCGTCAGCTCTGCAGGATGCAGTGACTCGTTAGGGATAAGTTCTGTCACTGCTTTTTGTCTTGTTGTGAGCTCCTCTAATTGGCACTGCGCTGTGTGAACCTCCTTGTTCAGGCAGCCACCAGGTGAATACCAGAAGGGTAGAGCGGTGACAGCTGTCGGCCCATACGTGTGATGGAAGAAATAGTTCTACATGTGCAGGAGGTGTGTGAAAAAGGCTGCAAAGTAAGAATGCTTTCAAAAATAGAAGTGTTAATGGTTCACATTGATCAATTAACAGAAGGTAAAGTGAATCAATGAGAGAGAACTCTAAATCCAATCAATATTTGGTGTGACCACCCTTTTCCTCAATTCTTCCAAGTTCAGTGGCATGCAGATTTTATAGGAGCAAACAATTTGAAGAACTAACCACAGATCTTCTGTGGATGTAGGGTTGTTCCACTCCTGTCTCTTCATGTAATCCCAAAAAGACTTGATAATGTTGAGATCAGGGCTCTTTGGGAGCCATATCATCACATCCAGGACTCCTTGTTCTTCTTTACTCTGAAGATAGACCCTTAAAGGGGTCGTCTGACTTCAGCAAATGGCATTTAATACAAGGCACTTACTAATGTATTGTAATTGTCCATATTGCTTCCTTTGCTGGCTGGATTTATTTTTCCATCACAGGGGGTTACGACCACCTGCAATCCAGCAGCGGGGGTCGTGCTTGCACACTATAGTGCAGGCCTCTCTGGTGGCCAGGACGTTGGGAGCGTGCACAGGCACGCATGTGCTGCAGATCCTGCCCTGGCCACCACTGCAGCAGATAATATATGGCTGGGATGGGATCTGCTGCGCATGCGTGCCTATGCAAACTCCCACAGTCCTGGCCACCAGAGAGGCCTGCATTTAACCCTTGGAAACAAGCAGTGTATAATGTGATGGAAAAATGAATCCAGCCAGCAAAGGAGACAATATGGACAATTACAATACATTAGTAAGTGCCTTGTATTAACTTTCTCTACATGATAAATGCCACTTGCTGAAGTGAGACGACCCCTTTAATGGCAGTGATTGTATATTTGGGGATATTGTCCTGCTGCAGAAAAAATTCAGATTTAAACTATTAAAACTTATTTTTAAATCATTCTTAGGGCTCATGCACGTGGCCGTATTGCGGCCCACAATACACGGGCACCGGCTGTGTGCACCTCCACAATCCGGGTGATGCTGAACGGAGGCACGGATCGGAGGCCCACGGAAGAACTACAGTGTGGTTCCGTGGGTTTTCTGTCCGTGCCTCCGCACCGCAAAAAAAGTAGTGCATGCACTACTTTTTTGCGGTGCGGATCCCATTCAAGTGAATGGGTCCGAGATCTGCATGCGGCGGCCCCACGGTCGGTTCCCGTGCATTGCGGATCGCAATTTACGTTTCTCAGCAATGGCCCAGTACTTAGGGCTCATGCACACGACCGTGTGCTGGCCAGGCCCGTGCTGCAACCGTGTGCTGGCCAGGCCCGTGCTGCAATTTGTGGTCCGCAACGCACGGGCACCGACCACGGGGCCGCCGCATGCAGATCTCGGACCCATCCACTTGAATGGGGTCCGCACCGCAAAAAAGTATTACATGCATGACTTTTTTGCGGTGCGGGTGCACACGGGCCTAAAACTGTACATGGAAGCCTCATGCATCAAAACTGTCTTGGAGAGAAAAATAGCTTTCTTACGGGTAGCAGGGAATGTGCAGGAGGCCTGGAGGCTCAGCGGCGCCCGTCAGAAGCCCCATTATTTATTCAGTGCTAGGATTCTTGTGCGGTATTGCCGGACAGGAAGGATACTTGACAGTAATATTTCATGATGCTTCTGATCGTAGTAGAAATTGGTAAGGCGACAATTGTAGGCAGATTCATCTGTATGGCTACCCTTGTATAATAATTCTGCTCTTGCAAATAATACCTTTTTGTATTAAAGGGGTATCCCGGCTTACGGAGTCTTTCACACATCAGTGAATCGCAGTCCGCACACATACCTATCCACACATCAGTGGCTTTCCACGGACTGTGGGTCCGTGTTGACACGGCAGAAACATGTCCTATTTTTGTCCGTGATTACGGATCCTTCACACACATAGTAGTTTATGGATCCGTGAAAGCCACGGACACAGTACGGATACCATCCTTGGTTTTCATATACCATTGGTAGGAGACGCTCTTGAAACCAATTTTCAGCCTGGCCGTGGATGACGCATGGACACCCGGACCAAACGCACATTCTTCGCGGATGAACTACTGAGCATCTTGTAACTAATGCCATCACGGACACCGACCCTCATCGGCATTGTGCCAAGAGTCAGACCCCCGCTGATCAAATATCAGTGACCGCTCCTGAGAACAGGCCATCAATGTTCCAAAGTTGGGATACCCCTTTAAGTTCTTTCGTCATTACTGCACTCCAAGGCCTCATGCACATGACCATATGTATTTTGCAGTCCGCAAAACGCGGATCCCGGCTGTGTGCATCCCGCATTTTCCCCTTCTACATGTCCCGCACTATGTCCGATAAATGGACAAATCTAGGACATGTTCTATGCGGAGCCGACATACGGATGCAGATATCGCACGGTGTGCTGTCCGCATCTTTTTTGACCCGGCTGAAATGAATGGGTCCTCTTCTGATCCGCAAAAATTTTGTGTTGCGTGCATAGGGCCTAAGGCTGAGTTCAC
The DNA here is from genome assembly GCF_905171765.1 of Bufo bufo. Taxonomy (NCBI): domain Eukaryota; kingdom Metazoa; phylum Chordata; class Amphibia; order Anura; family Bufonidae; genus Bufo; species Bufo bufo. The sequence goes on from NC_053394.1 coordinate 342,419,646, forward strand.
TTCTCCATATTTCTCTTCAGTCATCGGAGCAGAAAGATGAAATTCTGGTTGTGACATCACACAGTGGACGCCAGTGGTGCCTTGCTGACTCCATCGACAAGTTGGGCTAGTAAGGGCTCACGCATGTGAACGTATTTTTTGTCCGTTCCATTTAATTTTTTTCGGAACTATTCACTTCATTGGGGCTCCCAAAAAAACCCGGAAATGACGTGCGTGTGCATTCCGTGTTCATACGCCTACATGGATGCCCTTTTATTGTGCACATTACAGACAAGGATAGGACTGTTCTATTATGGGCCAGCTGTTCCGTGACGCAAAATACGCAATACACACGGCCAGTATCCATGTTTTGCCACTGCAAAACAACAACCGTCATGTGCTTGAGCCCTAAGGATCACTAATGGCACCTCTGGGCCTCATGACCATATTACGGCTTGCTATAAGGCACTTGGGGAGCATACAGCCTTACTATAACTCCTTAGGAAGGAAATGCACATCGGAAAAATCCGGTTTGTATATAACGCAGAAGTCCAAGGCTGACCCAACCGTCAGCACATGGGTTTACCCCCCATTTAGTTGGGCACGGCCAAGAATGGACATGGAAATAGTATTGTTTTTCTGCAATGCAGGCTTGATATCCACACACAGGAAAATCTGCGCCGTTTAAACTAGAGCACGGATTCCCGTTAAAATCAGTGCGACGTTTATTCTACGTATTTACAGATTTGGGCACAGAAGATAGAAAAATACACCAGATTTCTTTTAAAGGCAGCGGGCGCTTTGTCTTTCTGTTGAATACATCTTAAGGCCTATTGCACACGACCGTATGGCTTTTTCAGTGTTTTGCGGTCCGTTTTTGACGGATCCGTTGTTCCGTTTTTTGTGTCCGTTGTGTTTCCGTTTCTGTTCCATTTTTCTGTTCCGTTTTTCCGTATGGCATATACAGTATACAGTAATTACATAGATAAAATTGGGCTGGGCATAACATTTTCAATAGATGGTTCAGCAAAAAACGGAACGGAAACGGAAGACATACGGGTGCATTTCCATATGTGTTCCGTTTTTTTTGAGGACCCATTGACTTGAATGGAGTCACGGAACGTGATTTGCAGGCAATAATAGGACATGTTCTATGTTAAAACAGAACGGAAATACGGAAACGGAATGCATACGGAGTAAACGGCCAGTAAACGGGGGGAAAAAACGGCCGTGTGCAGGAGGCCTAAATCTGAGAACAGTCACGGTGCTCTCCATCGCTGGCGGTATTACGGAGGTATTCTCCCCTTCACGCATTGCTTCTATATGAAGCACCCGGCGGCCCAGCGTTGCCCAGGTTTACTAATCCTATAGGTGGTGTAAGCTTAGAGTCTACCTCTGCACCAGATTTATCACAGGGGCTCAGGGTGGATGATAAGTGTGGCGCAGGAATAGGCCTCATGCACAGGACAGTAGTTCATATCCATGTTTTCTTTTCTTTTTTCCGGATCACACTTGGACCCATTCATTTCTATGGGTCCATTAAAAAAAATCTGCCTCCGTGCGTCCGTTCCACAATTTGTAAAATGTGTCCTATTCTTGTCCGTATTGCAGGCAGGAATGGTCATTTCAAGTAATAGGTGTGAGAAAAATGAGTATTGCACGTGGAAGGTGTCCGTATTTTGCTTGCGGAGCGCAATACGGACACAGTCGTGTGCTTGAGGCCCAGCTCTATTCTATTCCCAGCTCTATTGGTTGGCTTACTTTGAGAGAGAATTTTACTCCAAAATTATGGCACAATTTTGCAACGAAGTGATGCATCTTAGGACACGCTCCCTTTCACGGGAAGATGCAGCCCCTTTCCAGAAAGCATCACCCCTTTGTCAGGCTAGGCCTAAATAATTTCTCTAAGGCTACATGCACACGACTGTATGTGTTTTGCGGTCCGCAAATTGCGGATCCACAAAAAAAACGAATGACGTTCCATATGGCATCCGTTTTTTTTTGCGGATCCGTTTTTCTTGCGGATCCATTGTAATAATGCCTATCCCTGTCCGCAAACTAGAAAAAAATAGGATATGCACTATTTTTTTTGCGGAGCAACGGAACGGACATACTGATGCGGACAGCACACAGTGTGCTGTCCGCGTTTTTTGCGGACCCATTGAAATTAATGGGTCCGCATCCTATCCGCAAAAAAAAACGGAACGGACACGGAAACAAAATACGGTCGTGTGCATGAGGCCTAAATCTAGACGTGCCACATTTTGGTGCAATTTATGCCAAAATACACGTCATCGGAAATTAGACGAATCTAACGGCGGCGGAAAAGCCGCTCTTCGTAAATATGTCCTAAGGATAGGACATTAGTTATCCTTAGGCCTCTTTCACACGAGCGTGACGGATTAGGTCCGGATGCGTTCAGTGAAACTCGCACCATTTTGCAAACAAGTTTGGTCAGTTTTGTCTGCGATTGCGTTCAGTTGTTTCCGCGCGGGTGCAATGCGTTTTGATGCGTTTTTCACGCGCGTGATAAAAAACGAAAGGTTTACAAACAACATCTCTTTGCAACCATCCGTGAAAAACGCATTGCATCCGCACTTGCTTCCGGATACAATGCGTTTTTCACTAAAGCCCCATTCACTTCTATGGGGCCAGGGCTGCGTGAAAAACACAAAATATAAAAAACATGCTGCGTTTTTCACGCAACGCAGAACTGATGTATGAAAAAAAAACACAAATTGGTCTGGATTCAGTGCGGATGCTATGCTTTCACGTCGCGCATCGCACCCGTGCGGAAACCTCGCTCGTGTGAAAGGGGCCTTAGGGCTCCTATCCTTAAATACGTCCCACAGTGAACATCACTGTGTACAAACCAAAGTCCACGCCCGTGAAAGCAGCTGCTCCCCAGCTGTCCACGCGTAGGTCTGCGAGCAGCTGACGGGAAGGCCATTGTGTTTGCCTCCATAATGCAGCGGCGGTGGAGAATGCATGGAGGGCGTCACATTGACTGCTGCTGAGTGTCACACGTACACGCCCGCCCTCACTTTTCCCAGGACGTAGGAGGTCATTGAGTCCTCGGTGCCAATCGAGCAGGATCCATTATTCGGATGTAGTGTGCGCCCCTCATGTTCACAATAATACGCTTGGCTCTGTGTGTCCCGCACAGACATGACACATGCTGGGTGTGTATTTCTTTGCCGGTGGTTTTCTGACTCATAGCAGAATCCTGTAGTCACATGGCACCGTCTCTTTAAAAGGGGGCGTGTCTGCCAGCTCAGTGACAGCAATGCAATTAACCCTTTTTAAGCTAAATGATATCAAACCCACGATCCCGGAGGTAGGGATAGCTTTCCGTACTCTAGACAGTTGTCGGTGGCTTGCGGCAATCCGACCGGCGACCCAAGCCTGTGCGGTACCAGGTGCGATGCTTTTTGCCTTATATTTCCTATAGGTTATGCCTGTGTAGGACAGACCGTGCAGCATTGATTATTATTATTATTATTATTATTATTACAAAAAAATACAGGGTTGGTTAATTTTTTTCCTGTGGGGTGCGATGCTCTGCAGGGTGCGGTGTGTCTATGTGCCATTACTCACCACTTATGTAATTCGGAGCACAATGGGGTGGTACAGTGGATACACCCTGCTCCGCATCCTACAAGACGGAAGATTCACTTGAAGTACAGGCAAGGACGCTCGAGGTCTGTCTCTGCTACCAGCTTGCATCTACCGGCTATTGCATTAACCCTTTGCACCATAGATGGCAAGGCTTGCAGCAGGGTTTAGTGTGAGAATTGCTGTGCAGCATCCCTGATATTAAATAGGTATCAATAATTATTATTATTATATATTTTTTTTATTTATTTTTTTAGCACAGGGCCAGTTTGCTTTAATTGTATTATTACCCCGCTTGCGTCCTTATTTCCGTGTATGTGTTCCAATGTATCGGTATTATTTTATGTATTGCTAACAGTACAGGTATGTGTTACGTCTCTCTCTTTTTCCAACTGCTTGTTACTACCTCTGTAGACTGTGTTTGGTGTATTACCACTCTAAAAACGTTGTCAATTAAGCACGCCCCTCATGCACACGACCACGGACGTATTGGAATCCGCAAACAACGGATCCGCGAAGTACACAACGCTTCCGTGTGCAGTCCGTGTTTTTCTCACTCCCATCACTAGAAAGGACTATTCTCGTCCACATCACGGACGACAATAGGACATGTTCTGTAATTAGCGGAACGCACATATGGATGCGGCCAGCACATGGATCTGTGGGGTGTCTTTTTTTTTTTTTTTTTGCAGACCCATAGAAATGAACGGATCCGTGTGCAATACTCTAAAAATAGGGGATCGTACGTGGATGTAAAATACTGGACTTTTTGGGCCCTTCGGGTTGTCACTCGGATTTTCCAGGCTGATAGTTGTGCATTGATAGAAACCCACTGCCTTTATTACTCCATTTCCAGGTGGATTCGCCATTCTGGAGCCTGTAAGAGCTAAGGGTACTTTCACACTAGCGTTTTTCTTTTCCGGCACTGAGTTCCGTCCTAGGGGCTCAATACCGGAAAAGAACTGATCAGTTTTATCCCCATGCATTCTGAATGGAGAGCATTCCGATCAGGATGTCTTCAGTTCAGTCGTTTTAACTGTTCAGGACGGAGATAATACCGTAGCATGCTACGGTTTTATCTTCGGCCAAAATTCCTTGTTGGATGTATTTCTTGCCGGATCCAGCATTAAAAATACCGGAACGCCGGAGCCGTCGCGCAGACCGAAATAAAGGTGAAAAAAAATAAATGCCGGATCCGTTTTGCCGGATGACACCGGAAAGACGGATCCGGTATTGCAATGCATTTTCCAGACTGATCAGGATCCTGAGCAGTCTTACAAATGCCATCAGTTTGCATACGTTTTGTCGGATGCGGCAGGCAGTTCCGGCGACGGAACTGCTTGCCGGATTACTCTGCCGCAAGTGTGAAAGTACCCTAAGTGATCACCCCTCAGGGAACTGTAATATGTAATATTGTCACCCAACTTTCCCATGAACCGATATAGCTGAGAAATAGCCTAATACAATATTTATTTTTAATTTTCTTTTAATTTTTAGCGTTAGTATATGGTATTGTACCCATTGCTTTTTGGGAAATTTGAGTGTTTGGTATAATACAATTTTAACCCCTTCATACACACGACTGAATTTTTCATCCATATTTTTGCAGTTGGCACACAGGCCCATTCATTTCTATGGGGTCGGGCACAAATCATGTTTTGATCAGTTTCAGCAAATTATAGGACATGTCCATTTTGCGGATGAGAATAGTCCATTCTAGTGATGGGAGTGAGAAAATCACGGAACGTACACGGAAGGGATTCATACTTTGCGCGTCTGTTGTTAGTGTCCGGCTACATGGCGACATGCGTCGTGTGACTTTTTGTTACAGAAAAGTCGCGCAACTTTTTTATAATGATAGTCAATGGTGTCAGTGCGACGCGACCGTCACCAAAAAATACGGCTTGGATGGATTTATTTATTTTTTTTTTGCGACTGTCGCAGCATGTCTTGTTGCGACGCCATTGACTATCATTACAGAAAATTTGTGCGACTTTTCTGTAACAAGAAGTCACGCGCCACATTTCGCCGTGCAGTCGTAACCTTACGGCCATGGTCGTATGCATGGAGCCTTATTAGGATGCCAACTTTTCTCCCGAGGAAGGGGATCTGATGATGTGTAAGTGGCCTCATTGTGGTAAAGTCATAGAAAACAATCTTGCCGCTTGAGGTGTTGGATATTGATACCGGCTTGATAGAAACTTGGTGGGATGCCAAGAGGAGGCGGTGGCTCTTTTTCGCATGTAATGAGCTTCGTTGGCTCTGATGTCTATGGTGATATTATAAATCCCTTGTTCCAGAATTAGCTCAGCACCCGCCCGGCCCCTGCTGATCTGCTCATCCGCTGCTGATGCAATTGTGTGAAAACAGTACGACGCTGTAAATAATTATATATACACAGAGCGGAGGGAGCGCTTGTGCTTTGTTTGCCTGCTTAGCCGAATCTCCTGTAAAATGTCTCCTTGTCGTTACACATCTGTCGCTGTGCTACACCACCTCTGTTTGCTAAAAAAATAAGTCGTACAGTTTTAGTGTCATCCAGTTATTAGTCAGTGTCAGAATTTAAGGCTACGTCTACACGACGACATTTGTTGCGCGACAAATAGGGCACAACTACACTGCAACATTTGTAGCGCAACATTTTGTTGCACTAATGTCGCGCGACTATTTTTATAATGGCAGTCTATGGTGTCGCACTGCAACGTGCAACGTGCTGCGACTGCGACGCAACAGTCGCAGAAAAATCCATCTCGAATGGATTTTCTGCGACTGTTGCGTCGCAGTCGCAGCATGTTGCATGTTGCAGTGCGACACCATAGACTGCCATTATAAAAATTGTCGCGCGACAAATGTCGTCGTGTAGACTTAGCCTAAAGGGAACCTGTCATATCGAGCGAATGATCGATCGGCAGGAGTGGCGGAGCAGATTCATATATCGTTTCTTCATGATAATGCGTAATTGATTGAAATCCCTATGATTAGGAGTCTAGTGGGCAGTCCTGTGCCTGCTCATACAGGGAAGGCTGACAGTCATTGGGTGACTCCGCCCACTGGACTCCTAAGCCCAGGATGAGGGAGGATTTCACTCCATAGTTAAATAACCTATTGAATCATTTCCCATAAAACTAACAGATCAATCTGCTCAGATTTTCCTGCTGCTGGTAGATTGAATATCATTTTCATGGTGTCGGGGTCCCTTTTAAAGTGGTTATCCCATGATTGATGTAAAAAATGACAATAAGACGTCCTATAGTACATGACAACCTCTTTCTAACAAAGCTAGAACCAGCCCTGTACCTCACATGGATCCAGAGATCTCCCCATTCAGTTGTCCAATTGCTCTACTAGATGTAGTTCAGTCTGGACCCTCAGGGGCGTGTCTTTTCCCAGGTGGGAGGGCGTGTCTTTCTGCTTTAGCTTTTTTTCCTGTAACTGTCACAGCTTCTAACAGAAGATATGACTGGCAGCGATTGAAGATTTAAACTGAGCGCGTGCGACCACCACAGTGAGGTGCACAGAGAAATAATGAAATGAACAAACAGCAGGTGGCGCTATACAGATACATTCTATTGACTAACTCCGTGGCTGTACTAAAATTTTAATGACATGCAATTGCAAAAGTATTCTGATCCAGGTGCTGGTTTGAAAAATGTAGAATATTTTTAATCGGACAACTGCTTTAATTAATGGAGATACCACATTCAACGTTCTCTGCCTGCACAATATGATATTCGATATGGCTGCCCTTTCAACTCCTACAAGGCACTTTTCCTAGGTGATTAAACGGTACCTCGTTAGGCCTCTTTCAGGGTGCCTTCACAAGTGGCAGAAAAATCGGACAAAAAAAAATACACAGATGAGGATTTCTGTGCGGATTTCATCCCGCATTGAAACTAATGGAGAAATTGTGCTATAGAAAAGCTGCAACATGGGGCAGGAATTAACACTTTTTAACCCCATATCATAATAAGGGGGAAATCTTTATAAGGCATATTTTTCCGTCACGTGTGAAGACACCCTAAGAGGACTTTCACACTTGCGGCAGAGGATTCCGGCAGGCAGTTCCGTCGCCGTAACTGCCTGCCGGTTTCGGCAATCCGGACACAAACTGATGGTATTTGCGGATCCGTCTGACAAATGCATTGAAATACCGGATCCGACTAGAGGCACATAAGTTTCGACAGATATCACCAGGCCTACCTACCATGATTCTGATACATAAAATTTGGGAGAAAGCAAAGGAGTTAATAGGTGTTACTGGATGTACAAAATATACCCCTATTTGGAGGAATGAAAGGTTGGGGGAACTATTCCAGCTGGAAGGTTTTGACAGTTGGGGAAAAGCTGGGGTAACAAGAATAGCACATCTGTACTTAGAGAATAATCTTAAATCCTTTCAACAACTACAGACAGAATTTCAATTGTCGAACCGTGTATTTTACCAATACTTACCATTGAGACATGCCATGCAGACTCAGGAACGGAAGACTCCTCCTTGGACTGTGCACTCCATGCCGGTGATTGATTCAGTGGTGCAGGCCAGATCATCGTGCACCATTATCTCCATGGCTTATGCCAGTCTACTAGATGTAGTACGTGATCCATTAACCAGTCTTAAGGCTAAATGGGAGAGGGATGTTGGAGAACTGTCGGAGGAAAAATGGAGGGATGTTTTGGGGGCAGTACCCACGATATCTATGAGTGTGGCACATAGGCGATCGCATTTATTCCTTATTCATAGGGTATACAAGACGCCACGGCTCCTGTTTAAGATGGGTCTACGTGCGGACTCTAACTGCCCTAGACTTGGCTCATATGTTTTGGTCCTGCACAGAACTGGAGCGTTTCTGGTGTGGAGGGTATAGACAAATAGAAAACGGCTATGGAGTTATTTTTACCAAAGACTCCACTGGTGGGGTATCTTGGGTATGTAGAGGACCTAACAACCACCAATGATTATAAATTAGCAATTGCTAAATTATTGTACATTGCATGTAAATCCATTGCAAAACACTGGATACAGCCGATCTCATGCACACGACCGTTTTTTTTTTTTTGCAGTCCGCAAAACGGATTTCCGTTGTTCCGTGATCTGTGACCGTTTTTTCTTCCGTGGGTCTTCCTTGATTTTTGGAGGATCCACGGACATGAAAAGTGAAAAAAAAAACTAAGTCAAGTTTGCATTGAAAATTATAGGAAAAACGGACACGGATCACGGACGCGGATGACTATCTTGTGCGCATCCGTGATTTTTCATGGACCCATTGACTTGAATGGGTCCAAGAAACGTTGTCCGTGAAAAAAATAGGACAGGTCATATTTTTTTCACGGACTGGAAAAACGGATCACGGACGCGGAAGCCAAACGGTGCATTTTCCGATTTTTCCACGGAAAAAACGGCCGCGGATGCACACAACGGTCGTGTGCATGAGGCCTAAGTCAGAGTGGATAAATATGGTCAATCATATGATATCCATGGAGAGTGGCATCTATATTAAAAGAGGCACTGTACAGAAATTTAAGAAGCAATGGCAGGTGTGGCTGGCTGGACCTGCGGGGAAGTCTCAGAGATTGATGCATATTTGGAATGGAATGGTCCTAAGGGGATTTGGAAGCTAAGATGTAAGAGAATTGGAGCATTTTTGTCCATGTTGAGGGAGATGACCACACGGGGGGGGGACTGGGAGATTTAATAAAGATTTTTTTTTTTTTTTTTGATGCAGTGTTATTGACATGCTGATTTGGATAAAGTATGATTGAGTTTACTGTATTGATATCCTATTGTCATATAATGTATGGTTTATCTGAACAATTGGCTGTATGTAAAACCTTTTAATAAAAATGATCTGATTAAAAAAAAAAAGAAATACCGGATCCGTCTCTCCGGTGTCATCCGGAAAAACGGATGCGGTATTATTATTTTTTTTGCGTTTTTAAAGGTCTGCGCACGGATCCGTTTTGCCAGAACACTTAATGCCGGATCCGGCACTAATACACTTCAATGGAAATGAATGCCGGATCCGGCACTAATACACTTCAATGGAAATGAATGCTGGATCCAGTATTCCGGCAAGTGATCAGTATTTTTGGCCGGAGATAAAACTGCAGCATGCTGCGGTATTTTCTTCGTCCAAAAAACATAAGAGGGACTGAACTGATGCATCCTGAACGGATTGCTCTCCATTCAGAATGCATTAGGATAAAACTGATCTTTTTTTTTCCGGTATTGAGCTCCTGTGATGGAACTCAATACCGGAAAACAAAAACGCTAGTGTGAAAGTACCCTTAGTAGCCCTTTTCACACAGGCGATATTCCCGTCAGGGTGCTGGGCGAGCTTACAACGGACAGCCCTGGAACTGAACATTGGCCACACAAAAAAAAAAGTACGCTTTTATACGTCCTCCATTTTATGTCTTAGGCCTCTTTCACACGGGCGTCGCGTGTGAGGGCCGGATAGGATGCGGGTGCGTCACGGGAAAATGTGCGATTTTTCCACGCGAGTGCAAAGCTTTTTAATGTGTTTTACACGCGCGTGAGAAAAATCAGCATGTTTGGTACCTAGACCCGAAACTCGGACTTCTTCACAGAAGTTTGGGTTTGGGATCAGTGTTGTGTAGATTTTATTATTTTTCCTTATAACATGGTTATAAGGGAAAATAATAGCATTCTTAAGGCTGGGTTCACACTTGAGCGTTTTACAGCGCGTTCAAACGCGCTGTAAAACGCTCAACACATGAAAACCAATGCTTCCCTATGGCCCTGGTTCTCACTTGAGCGTTTTACAGCGCGTTTGAACGCGCTGAAAAACGCCCTACGCTCAAACAAGTTCTTGAGCTTCTTTGGGGCGTTTTACAGCGCGTTTGTGGCCATAGGACATTGCAGTCAATCACACAAACGCGCGTTTACTATTGCAAAAAACGCGCGTCAAAAGCGCGCGTTAAACGCGCATATCAAAGACGCTCAGGTCTGAACCCAGCCTTATACAGAATGCTAAGTAAATTAGGGATGGAGGGGTTAAAAAAATAAATAATTAAACTCACCTCATCCACTTGTTCGCACAGCCCGGCTTGTCTTCTTTCTTCTTCGAGGACCTGGGAGAAAAGGACCTTTGGTGACGTCACTGCGCTCATCACATGGTCCATCACCATGTGATGAGCGCAGTGACGTCACCAAAGGTCCTTTTCTTCCAGGTCCTGAAAGAAGACAAGCCGGACTGCGCGAGCAAGTGGATGAGGTGAGTTTAATTATTTATTTTTTTAACCCCTCCATCCCTAACTTAGCATTCTTTATTAAGAATGCTATTATTTTCCCTTATAACCATGTTATAAGGGAAAATAATAAAGATTGGGTCCCCATCCCGATCGTCACCTAGCAACCATGCGTGAAAATCGCACCGCATCCGCACGCTTGCGATTTTCACGCAGCCCCATTCACTTCTATGGGCCCTGCGTTGCGGGAAAAACTCACAATATAGAGCATGCTGCGATTTTCACGCAACGCACAAGTGATGCGTGAAAATCACCGCTCGTGTGCACAGCCCCATAGAAATGAATGGGTCCGGATTCAGTGCGGGTGCAATGCGTTCACCTCACACATTGCACGCGCGCGGAATTCTGGCCTGTGTGAAAGAGGCCTTCGTGTTACCAGGCAGAGTTGCCTTTCAGGGAACTAGGAAAGCTGGAGAGGGGTAACCAGAGCTGTAGTAGCGCCATATTCTGCAGAAGTGGACAACTTGAGGACGTTAGTCTCAGTGAGTGACCGTTGTGTGAAAACATGGGTCGCCCGCACTGGGAAGTTTATATCGTAGGTGCACGTTCCTGTGACCTGTCCAGTTTCTGTCATCACGTAAGCTTTGTTGACCAGTACGACCTTGTGGACGCATTTAAGCAAAATCTAGTCTTGTCACCTGTTTTGTCACCATTTGGCTGCTGGAGACGCTGACAAGTCTATAAATGTCTCAGACAGGACACTTGACCCATGACGGAGCTGTGCCGACCCTGGATAAACCTTTGTGTGGAGCACTGCTTCAAAGCCACATGGTTGTCAGGGCAGTGGAGTCACGGTTCTTCCTTTCTGTTTGTTCCTCACGGCGACCCTGCTCACTTGTGCTGGTTTGGGCCTAACTTTGTTGCCATAATAACAAAAGGGTTAAAAAGGACGCTGCGTGGCTGAGTGTTGTCACGGCAACCGTGTGGAGGCAATGAGTCTGTTGCTTAGAAACCACCATCTGAGGCCTGGCGGCCATTTCCTGGGGAGTAGTAGGATGGATGGAAGTCATACGACTGGTTAGACATGATATCCACATACAATGAGTTGCAGACATATAAGTTTATTATAGTCTTTAGGAAAACCTAGGAAACGTTACCAAGGTGGGTGTCAAATTGCTTAATTCAGAAAAACGTATTTTTTTATATTAAAAACTGTTTATTCAGTCAATGAATTTTTAAATATTATTGCGGAAAATTATTTTGCATTTAGATCGTCATTTTGATCCAGCGCATGCGGCAGTGTTAGGCCTCTTTCACACGAGCGAGTTTTCCGCACGGGTGCAATGCATGACGTGAACGCATTGCACCCGCACTGAATCCGGACCCGTTCATTTCTATGGGGCTGTGCACACGAGCGGTGATTTTCACGCATCACTTGTGTGTTGTGTGAAAATCGCAGCATGTTCTCTATTCTGCGTTTTTCACGCAACGCAGGCCCCATAGAAGTAAATGGGGCTGCGTGAAAATCGCAAGCAAGTGCGGATGCGGTGCGATTTTTCACGCATGGTTGCTAGGAGACGATCGGGATGGGGACCCGATCATTATTATTTTCCCTTATAACGTGGTTATAAGGGAAAATAATAGCATTCCTAATACAGAATGCATAGTACAATAGGGCTGGAGGGGTTAAAAAAATTTTTTAAATAATATAACTCGCCTTAATCCACTTGATTGCGCAGCCCGGCTTCTCTTCTGTCTTCTTCTTTGCTGTGCACAGGAAAAGGACCTTTGATGACGTCACTGCATCCTCATCACATGGTCCGTCACATGATCCATCGCTGTGGTAAAAGATCATGTGATGGACCATGTGATGAGCGCAGTGACGTCATCAAAGGTCCTATTCCTCAAAGAAGAAGACAGAAGAGAAGCCGGGTTGCGCGATCAAGTGGATTAAGGTGAGTTCAATTATTTTTTTATTTTTTTTTAACCCCTCCAGCCCTATTGTACTATGCATTCTGTATTAAGAATGCTATTATTTTTCCTTATAACCATGTTATAAGGGAAAATAATTAAATCTACACAACACCTAACCCAAACCCGAACTACTGTGAAGAAGTTCGGGTCTGGGTACCAAACATGCTGATTTTTCTCACGCACGTGCAAAACGCATTACAATGTTTTGTACCCGCGCGGAAAAAACACAAACATGGAATGCAATCGCTGTGAAAACTGACTTGTTTTAGTGTCAAAATCGCACCATTTTCCCTGAACGCATCCGGCCCCAATCCGCAACGCCCGTGTGAAAGGGGCCTTATTGATTTGTGATATGGCGCCCGACGCCTGCCACAGGCTCATACTGTACTTCCATTAGGCTTCATTCACACGTCCGTGGAACACGGTCCGTGAGATACCGGACTAGCATCCTGCTTAGTGCAGGAGCGCACGACGTCATTGGTAGCTATGACGCCGTGCGCTTTGTACCGCCGCAGTTGCTGCAGCTCACGCTCAGATAGCTACTGAAAAGGAGGACATCCCTGTGTCCGTCCAGGCACTGCGCTGGACGGAGGACAGGGAGCCTGAAAACCGGACTGTCCAGCCTAAAACCGGACGTCTGGCCACCCTAATATATGTATGTATGTTCCGCGATCACTTAAAAATGCAACCATCGATTTCAACGAAACTTATACACGTCCCTTGCTGCCTGGAAAGAAATCTTGTGGGGGTCTCGGCTCTCTAGGACGTATCGTTCCTGAGATATTCCCAAAAAATGACCTGCATTAGCCAATACAAGCCTGCAAGTCTTTCTCTTCATATCCCAACTGCCATACACAGTCACATGTCCCTTATCAGCCAATAGAAGCTCGCAGGCCCTTAGTCTCCACATACACACCGTTTTCTCCAGGTTTCCATAACAACCCAGCCACTTTTCTTCACTGCTGTAGGTCAGCTTTAGGCTAGGGCTACACGACGAAATGTGTTGCGCGACATTGATTGGCGCGACAATTTTTATAATGATAGTCTATAGCAGGGATCAGCAACCTCCGGCACTCCAGATGTTCTGAAACTACAACTCCCAGAATGCTCTATTAACTTCTATGTGAGTTGTCAGAGCAGCCGACCATGTTTGCATGCTGGGAGTTGTAGTTTCACAGCAGCTAGAGTGCCGAAGGTTGCTGATCCCTGGTCTATAGTGTTGCACTGCAACATGTGACATGCTGCGACACGACAGTCGCAGAAAAATCCATCTTGGATAGATTTTTTGCGGCTGTTGCAGCATGTCACAGTGCAACACCATAGGCTTTAATTATAAAAATTGTTGAGACAAAGTGTTGCGCGACACAAGTCGTCGTGTAGCCCTAGCATTAAAGGGGCAGGGCGCTGTGGAGGTCACTGTTAAGGGGGCAGGGGCCACTATTAAAGAGGCGACTGCTGTGGAGGTCACTGTTAAGGCAGCAGGGTACTGTGAGGTCACTGCTAAGGCAGTGGGGTACTGTGGAGGTCACTGTTAAGGCAGCAGGGTACTGTGAGGTCACTGCTAAGGCAGTGGGGTACTGTGGAGGTCACTGTTAAGGGGGCAGGCCCCTGAGGAGGTCACTGTCAAGGTAGTGGGGTGCTGTGAAACTCGCTGTTAGGGTCCATTCATACGTCCGCAATTTCGTTCCGCATTTTGCGGAACGGAATTGCAGACCCATTCATTTCTATGGGGCAGCACGATGTGCTGCCTGGATACGGAATTGCGGACCTGCACTTCCGGGTCTGCAATTCCGTTCCCGAAAAAAATAGAACATGTCCTATTCTTGTCCGCAATTGCGGACAAGAATAGGCATATTCTATTAGTGCCGGCAATGTGCAGTCCGCAAAATGCGGAACGAACATTGCCGCTGTCCGTGTTTTTGCGTATCTGTGGATCCGGAAAACACGCTACGGACGTGTGAATGGACCCTTAAGGGGGCGGGCTGCTGTGAAGGTCAAAGTTAAGGGGATGAGCTGCTGTGGAGGTCCCATTTTAAAGTAGCCGCACACTGTGGGGGGGGTCAGTATTAGGGGGTGGGGGACTGTGGAGTTCACTGTTAAAGGGGCGGTGTGCTGTAGAGGTCACTGTTATGGAGGATACTGTTGATATCTTTTAACGACAGAAACAAACATTAAATGAAATATACCCGAGCGAAGCCAGGTCCTTCTGCTAGTGGAAGATAAAATAATATTGCGCGCTACGTTACGAGGGTACACGCTGCCTATGTGTCTGCAAGGGTGCACACACATTAATGACTGACCACTGGACTATTGAACACATAGTGTAAAAGTAATGCTGTGATGCCAATCTGGGCTTCCGGGTATGCGCCTCCACACTGCAAAAGATAGAACATGTCCTATTTTTCGTCACATCTTGCGGATCATGGACCCATTGAAGTCAATGGATCTGACCACAATGCGGAGTGCACACAGCCAGTGTGAACAGAACTCAAGATATGCTAAAGTAGGTTAGGACCATCTAGTATAAAATAAAATACCAGAAACCTGCCCTTTTCAGGTGTTTTTTTCCGCAGTGATTTTCTTGATTCACTGCAAATTAATTCGCCACATGTGAACCCACCCTAAATGAAGAAATATTTCATCTGCAGAGAATGTGGGTTCCTATCACTATTTTGTAATACGTTTAAAGGGAGTCTGTCACCTCCATATGGCCATATCCAGCGCTTACATTGCCCTATAGCTCACCTATACAGGATTGTAATGGTGTCTTTGTCTTTACACTTGCAGAAGCTGGAAAAACGAACTTTGATTGATATGCAAATGAGCACTCGCAAGTGCCCAGGGGCGGCGTTCACTGTGTTGGTGCCCAGGCTGCCTTGCCTTCTTTCATTGTTCCCAGCCTCCGCCTATGCCCGCCCTCCTATTCCCTTGCGTCATCCTAAGGTCCGGCAGAGATCCTGCGCACTGCCTCGCCGGGCCGGAGCATGCGCACTGCGATGCCCATCGTTGGCATGGCATCGCTTTAACTACTGCGCATGCTCCGGAGAACGGCGCAAAACCAGCGGCAATGTGGCGTTTGCCGGCGCATGCGCAGTAGTTAAAGCGATGCAATGCCCACAATGGGCATCGCAGTGCGCATGCTCCAGCCCGGTGAGGAAGTGCACAGTCGCGGGATCTCGGCCGGACCTTAGGATGACGCAAGGGAATAGGAGGGCGGGCATAGGAAGAGGCTGGGGCGGGGGAACAATGAAAGAAGGCAGGGCAGCCTGGGCACCAACACAGTGAACGCCGCCCCTGGGCACTTGCGAGTGCTCATTTGCATATCAATCAAAGTTCGTTTTTCCAGCTTCTGCAAGTGTAAAGACAAAGGAACCATTACAATCCTGTGCTACAGGGCAATGTAAGCGCTGTATATGGCCATATGGAGGTGACAGACTCCCTTTAACGTACACAGAAAATGTATACGTTAATGGTTATGTCATCATGCCAGTCTACATTTTCTAAACCGTAATTTTCTAGGTCTCTTTGTCAGTACTCGTGAAATAATTGAATGTTCATGCCACGTACTGTTAATGGGTCTCCTTGAATTCCTTCAGTGCTCGGAGGAGCCTGGAGGGTCTCGAGTGGAGCTGAGTAAGAGATCAATTTTTAAAATTCCAATTTCATTATTTCGGCTTTATAGTCCTATGAATGCTATAATAATAAATGACATCAGCTGCTGTGTTAGGACTTGTACGTACATAAGAGACCGGACAGCCAGCGCATTATACATGGACGCGCGTTCCTCGGATGTCAGCGTCGACAGTCATTTGATGTGCAGAATGTGACAGGTCTGCTTTCATGTGTGGCTTCCTCTGTCATCATGAATATGTAGGCCGTTAGATGGCAACCAGGCTAAATATCAGGAAGACGTTTAGACGGGGACTGCAAAGTGACAGGTGGCATGATTCCCCCCAGCAGTCGGTGGCCGTATATTTGGATCGCGGTCTGAGTCCCACTTCTTATTAGAGCTCTATGATGGTGGAGCTTGTGAATTCCCATGCCTAACACCCTTATCCTTTGCAAAAATAAGGTAGGCTTCATGCACGTGGCCGTGTCCATATGTTGTTCTGCAAATTACGGATCCTTTCCATGAAGGCGTCTGTGTTGGTCCCATGTTCATATGTGCCCGCGTTGCTGAGAAACAGGAAGTTTTCATATATGCAAATGAGGCTCTAGGAGCAACGGGGGCGTTGCCCTTACACCTAAAGGCTCTGCTTATTCTGCAATTGCCGTGTCCTCTGCACTATGACAGGGCCAGCACAATGTAAATCTGATCACAGCTGACTGGCCCTGTCAATCACGTTGCAGAGAGAGCAGAGCCTCTAGGTGTAATGTTGCTCCTCGAGGCTCATTTGCATATATTAAAACATCATTTTTCTCAGCAATGCGGACACATATGAACATGGGGCCAACACAGATGCCTTCAGCTGCCAAGAGCACATGTAACAGGTCAGCCAGTGTCATAGGCACAAAACTGCTGACAGATGCCCTTTAAACCCTCACGTGCAAGCATTGAGTTAATAAACCCAGTAAAAAAAATCCAACAAAATTCCCATCAGATTTGTGTACCGGTACTTTAGTTAAGAAACAATTTTTGAGAATAAGATATTGGAACTGTATGTTGTCGGAGCCTGAGGATTTTGGTCATTTTTTGGGGCCGCGTTGCTTCCAGAATTCTTGGAACCATCTTGCTTGTATAACAAGAACTGAGAGCCGATCTGTAACAGAAGCATTGTAGCGTGCAGCCATGCAGGAATTATTGTCCCTCGTGTCATTATGAGGTTGAAATAGTACAGAACACCCATCTGGAAAAAATCCAAGACAAAGACTTTCCTTATGTATGAGTTTCAAGAGGACCTGTCACCTCCCCTGACATGTCTGTTTTAGTAACTGCTTGCATATTCTATGTCATTATTCCAGCTTATCTATTCATGTGACTCTGTATTGTTCTAGTCCTAAATGAATAGCCAGCAGTCTGTAAGAAAGGTTCAGAGGGGTGTCCCAATCAGTGCTGCTAGTGTCACACCCCCAACACCCATCTGGACCTTCATTGTTAACTGCTAGCAATTCATTCACAACTTCTAGCATGAATAACAGAGGAATCGCATAACCTAGTTATATGGAAAGAGGCTCCAGAATAGGTATTACACTGGGAATGCAAGTAGTTACTAAAGCAGACCTGTCGGGAGAGGGGACAGGTCCTCTCTAAAGGCCAGTCTATGGACAAGGTTTCCTTATTGATAAACCTACAATTGTCTTTAGTGTATAATATTGATAAATAAGCAGAAATGGGCACTCATTTTTAGAAAATATATCTTCTTTATTAGACAGCACAAATATCATTAAAGTGGTTGTGTCAAGTTTTTAAGGTATCCCATATCCGCAGGTATCTAACTGATCGGTGAGGATCTGAACGCCGGGACCCCCACTGATCCTGAGAACCCCACCCTAAGGGAGCCGCAGGCTGAGCATGTACCCTGCCGCTCCATTCATTCTCTATAGGTCCGCCGAAATAGCCTATCACTGTACTTGGTCCCATAAAAAAATAAAATGAAATGAATCTACTTTTAAAATTTTTTTTTATGGAAGGCTGAAAGCAGCGGATGACCTGCTGCAATCATGGCCGCAATGCCCATTTCAGTGGTTTTATTCCCGCTTCTGGAGCAAGAGGGGGAAGTAAGGCCATGCGGCAGCAACCATACCCGCGGCCGCCAACACGACCGCATGGTCGCCGTGCCTGTGTTGCAGACCGCCAACAGCGGGTCCGCAATACATGGGCACCATCGGTGTGAACTCCGTGCTGTCGTTTGAACCCATTGACTGGAATGGGTCCACCATCCGCAAAATACTGCAAAAGATAGGACATGTCCTATCTTTTATGGAGCGGGAGGCATGGATCAAAAGCCCACGGAAACACTCGGAAGCCCTTCTGTGGGCTTTTGGGTCCGTGGACATGTCCAGTCTTTTGCAGACCCATTCAAGTCAATGAGTCTACGCGGTCGGTTCCCATGCATTGTGGTCCGCAGCATGGATATGGCGTGTGAATGAGCCCTTATGCACACGGAGCACGTACTGTTTTTTACTCCCTGTTAATCTAGAGAGGGCTTTGAGGGCGATGATTATTTAATGAGTTATCAACTGATATGTCTATGACAGAACCTGCCATACCCCGCAATTATGCATCTGTCGGAATGACAGCACTTGGCACAGTAATCCTTGCGTGTATACAAAGCAGTCAGGAAAATGATTGCGCCATGATCAGCCGCTTGACAGATGTGTACCAACATGACGGTAGAAGGTGATTGAACCGAACATTACTTTTAGCTTGGGCGTCTTGACATCAATAAGACCCGTCATTCTATAGGCTATATTAATCCATTCAGGTCCTCAAAACAAATTTCATTCAATCTATACAAAATGGGCATCTGCTCTACCCTTCAGGGGGGGGGCATTTATTAAGACCGGCGTTTTAGACGACCATCTTAATAAAGCCCTATAGTTGGCTTCATAGCGCCAGCCTCTCCATAACTTCGGCGGATCCTCTGCCACTTCTAAATGTAGGACAACTTTCAAGCTATTTTATATTTAGACCTTTTTCTATACCTGAAACGTAGAAAAACGGTAAATGAGACTGGCCTGCCGGCCCTTCCCGCCCACGCCACGCTAACTTATTTCCGGGGAGAAGTTGCGCTACTAATCGTTGTGCCGCAATCTGCGCCTGAAATACGCCTAATTTAAGAGTATTTGAGCTTGAGAAGTGACCCCCAGTATGTTTGTAGAGACACACCATGTTGTCTCCATTCTTATAACTTGGGTCACAAAGCATTCAGGTAATCTGGTCTATTCTGCCGTCAGTAGTGCTCTGTATCTTTCAGAAGACAGTTCCCATGATGGAAAGTCTCTTCCGTAATCCCTATTGACCCGTTTCTCCCATTTCTTATAGAAAAGTGAAGGTTTAGATTCCCGGTGGATTCCCAAGAACAAGTAGAATATATTCCACTGTGTACAGCTATCGGTTTATTTCAGTTTAAATCATGCTGTCATATTTTTTGCGATGTTACTTTTACTTTTCCATGTCAATATCTGCATAAAAAAAAAATCCTACAGTTTTCTCTCTGGCCCCAAAGCCTAATAACAGGCGTGGTCTGTACAGATCTCTTTTCAGCAGTCATCTCATTCTCATCACAGGCAAGATTACAATGACATATATTATATTTTATATATATATATATTATATAATATAAAACCTGTGGCTCAGTGGTTAGCACTGGTGCCTTGCAGTGCTGGGGTTCTAGGTTCACATCTGCATGGAGTTTGTATGTTCTACCCGTGTTTTCCTGGGTTTTCCTCCGGGTTCCTCCCACACTCCAAAGACATGCTGATAGGGAACTTAGATTGTGAGCCCCATTGGGGACAGTAGGATGCTAATGTCTGTAAAGTGCTGCGGAATATAGTAGCGCTATATAAGTGCGTAAAATATATATATATATATATATAACTCAGGATCCACCATTGACAATAGGTGATATCACAGCTTATCTGCTCCCTCCTGAACTCTGCACAGTAGGGATGAGCGAATCGACTTCGGATGAAACATCCGAAGTTTCCTCCAAGGTACCACTTGGAACCGAACCCAAGTTCGGGAAATGTTTTTTTTACAGTACAAATTAATTTATGTAGTCTTGCGAGACTTCGCGAAGCAATAACTTCGGCTCATCGGCGCCAATACATTCTAATACTGTACGGAGCTCCTGCTCTGCGTCGTATTAGAACAAAGTTTTATGCAAATGAACTTTGGACGTTTCATCCGAAGTCGATTCGCTCATCCCTACTGCACAGGTCACAGAGCATATCCCTAAGGCTACTTTCACACTAGCGTTCGGGTGTCCGCTCGTGAGCTCCGTTTGAAGGGGCTCACAAGCGGCACCGAATGCATCTGTACTGCCCTAATGCATTCTCAGTGGACGCGGATCTGCTCAGAATGCATCAGTCTGGCAGCGTTCAGCCTCCGCTCAGCAAGCGGACACCTGAACGCAGCTTGCAGCGTTCGGGTGTCCGCCTGGCCGTGCGGAGGCAAGCGGATCCGTCCAGACTTATAATGTAAGTCAATGGGGACGGATCCGTTTGAAGATGACACCATATGGCTCAATCTTCAAACGGATCCGTCCCCCATTGACTTTCAATGTAAAGTCTGGACGGATCCGCTCAGGCTACTTTCACACTTAGAAATTTTTCTAAGTTATAATGCAGACGGATCCGTTCTGAACGGATGCAAACGTCTGCATTATAGGAGCGGATCCGTCTGATGAAACATCAGACGGACCCGCTCCGAACGCTAGTGTGAAAGTAGCCTAAGGTGGCACAAGCGAGACGGTTCTCTTTCCCTGGCAGGTACCTCTTGACATATCATTTTCCCATGGAGCATTGCC
Organism: Bufo bufo; assembly: GCF_905171765.1. Taxonomy (NCBI): domain Eukaryota; kingdom Metazoa; phylum Chordata; class Amphibia; order Anura; family Bufonidae; genus Bufo; species Bufo bufo. Next base: position 342,440,894 of record NC_053394.1, read on the forward strand.
AGTAAGGCTACTTTCACCCTTGCGTTGTTAATTCCGGTATTGAGATCCGACATAAGATCTCAACACTGGAAAACAACAACGCAAGTCTCCATACACAGCCGGTCTCCTTAAGGAGAGCCGGTACCCCCGCTAAGAAAATCCCTTTATAAGGAATACATCCCTCGCGGTCTTCTTTTTCTTAGGGCACAATCTATTGTGTGCACATTAACAGATTAGTTGCATTTTTAATTTGAGCTTGAATTGTTGCTACGAGCAGTCCTGAATATGTCACCGGCTGATGTGTGCAGGAAATGTAGGTCAGACATCAAGGGAAGTAATCAGGATAGCGAGTCAGACACTAATCCCTGGAAGTGTCTATGCAGGGTGTGTGTCTGCGAATGTGCGCGGTGTGGAATGTAATACTATGTGTCTGGTATGCAGCATGTAGGCCTATTGTACAGGCTCTGCTATGTTGCGTGGCAGCTGTCTTGTGTACGTTGCGTCTGCTTTGCTTATTACATGTGTCTGTAATAGTGCATTAAGTGGCAGTGTGTGAATTGTGTCTGAGTATTTTAATAGGACTTTGCAGCATTCCAGAACCTCTCGCTACCAGTAAACCGTATACGCCGTCTCCAGCGGTGTCGTAACTCACAGCGGAACCTTGTGCCTTCCAGCTCTGAACCTTATAGACACATGGAGATCGCTTTATGCATTGATGTTTCTCTAGGATTACCCGGAGAGCCTCTGCACAGCAATATTTCCATATTCTGAGCCTTTTATCGCCAAGTCCTAGATGATTAAATGAAGATACATAACAGGGCGCCATAGTTATAGCCAAAAGGGGTTATCCAACCCCTATAAGGCCCCCCATAATGCACCTCGTACAGGATATACTTACCCTGTTGCCCGGCACGGCGCACCTGATGCCTGCACGGCTGCCGCTGCATCGCCCCGTTGCACCGTTGGGACGGGGGAGGCAGCCAAGAGCAGGCCGCGAAGGGAACGAGCGTCCCTAGTATCACCCGCGATGCTGGGGAGGCTCGATCCCGTAGCGGCCTGCTATCGGCTGCGGCACCCTATCCCCCTTCATGCGGGCATGAGGAGTGATGCGAGGCATCATAGGGGTTGCAAAGGCTGAGGATCAGGGTAATTATCAGAAATGAGCATTCATAGGAATACTCATTCCCAATAATTGCCCCGTGTAAAGATGCCGCTGATTATCTGACAAATGAGCAACCGTTTTCATTTGTTGGATGATCACATCTTTAACGCTAGGGCTACATGATGACATGTGTCGTGCGACAAAAAGGGTACAACTACATTGCGTCATTTATTGTAATGATAGTCAATGGTGTTGCTGACTGCAAAGCGACAGTCACACAAAAATCCAACTTGGATGGATTTTTTGCGACTGTCGTGTCGCAGGGCAACACCATTGACTGTTATTTCAAGAAATCTTGTGTGACATTGGTGCGAAAGATAGTTTTGTGACACATGTAGCCCCATCCTCATTTGCTGGCATCACGTCGTCCTGTGTAAACAATGGATCTGTATAGGGACAAACGATCACAATTTATTCCCCGTCATAGAGGATGACCATTTAGTGCATATAACATTTATTAAGACCAGCCTTTTAGACGCCAGTCTAAATAAGCGCTGGCGGTGGATCCCACAGGTCTCTACATAACTTTGGCGCATCCACCGTCGATTCTAAATGTATGACGGCTTCCTTGCTGTCTTACATTTAGACCATTTTCTACGCCTAAACCAGGGGTAGAAAATTCCCTGTCTATGCCACACGCCCTTTTTTTTAGACCTGGCTTGAGCGGGGAAGAGGTGTCAGATTCTGCCACAACATGGCGTGCGTCAGAATCTGCGCCAGATATACGCCACCTCCATTGTGTCAGTACCATACCTGGAGGTAAACGATGTAGTGCAGACAGTGGACAGGATAATGCCATTCAGAGGGTCGTATGCATAATGTGCCATACCGTGCCAACATAGTGTACAGAGGGAGCTATACTGCAATGGTATAGATCCAAATGATGTGGACATATAGGTAGTGCTGTAAAGGGCATCTGTCAGCAGATTTGTACCTATGACACTGGCGGACCTGTTACATGTGCACTTGGCAGCTGAAGGCATCTGTGTTGGTCCCATGTTCATATGTGTCCGCATTGCTGAGAAAAATGACGTTTTAATATATGCAAATAAGCCTTTAGGAGCACCTAGAGGCTCTGCTCTCTCTGCAACTACTCTTTGACCGGGCCAAGTGTGATCACATTTTCACTGCCTGGCTCTGTCAATCAAAGTGCAGAGGTTGCAGAGAGAGCAGATCCTTTAGGTGTAATGGCAACGCCCCCATTGCCCCTAGAGCCTCATTTGCATATAGTAAAACATCATTTTTCTTGGGGAAGCCATTATAGGGGTTGGATGTTTCTGCGGGTGGGCAGCAGCTCATCCCATGTGACTATCAAGCGCCTGCATCTCCTAGGAGTGCTTTGCCATTGCTTTCCTATCTTCTTCCCCTGCATAGAAAATAGTCCCTTACCCACGACCCCAACGATTCCAGTATTTAATAGCACTAGGGTATGCAATGCTCCCCTTCCCCCCAATTTAGAGAGAGACATAGCTATACTGTATATGTCTATGAATTTAGGAATAATGGATGAAAGGTTTCTGATCACATCGCTATGCTGGAGCAGGGAAGCTACTGTCCACCACTGAATGCAGGAGAAGGTGGACCAGAATAATGGCCATAGGATAAACAGCAGGGGGCGCTACCAGAGGGAAAAATGTCATGTACACAACCCAACAATATTTTTATTGCAATAAAGTATGCTGTATTCATTGCATAGTAATACTTTTCATGGGATAGCCCCTGGATGACTTTGTGGTGCGGTACATCTGCATTTACGGTGCTTCATATACACAAAACCTTCAGGACTCCAATAGTAAAGATACGCAACCGCTAATAACTCTTGGTGCCGAGGTTGTCATAATGCCAGAAGCCACGTACCTGTTGACATATGCTGATTATGATGGTGTATTGTACTTGTTAATATAGCTTCTTCTCTGTTCTCACAGGCTCCTCTTGTCTGGTGGGTTACAAGAAGACCCCCCCACCTGTACCCCCTCGCACCACCTCCAAACCCTTCATATCTGTGACTGTACAAAGTAGTACTGAATCTGCCCAGGACTCCTATCTGGATGCACAGGAGGGGCAGAGTGAAGCCAACAGCCAGTCTGGGCTCAGCACCTCCACTGAGAGCCTTGAAAGCACCCGGGCACCCAGTGTAACCCGCATTGCCCCCCCAACTCCAATCAGGCAAATCCCTCCTGAAGTACCCCCAAAAAATGCAGCCGTAAAAAGCATCAAAGAAGAGCCGCGCGCCCCTGAACCCTTCCCGAAACGTAAACTGTCCTCCATTGGAATTCAGGTGAGTCTAAAACATGCAACATTACCTGGTTCCTCTTGGGAATCTCTGCTTTTTCAGCCCTATAATACACGCACACAGTAGTGTTCAATAGCCAATACATTGATCGCTGGGATAGTCCATGAATGTCAGATAGGTGCGGGTCCCACACCTCTGAGACCTGCTCCTATCTCCAGAATGTGAACAGAGAGCAGCCTCACATATGCGGCCACCCTCTACCGCTACGGCAGTTCTGAAAATAACTGCGAGCCGGCTTGGTTATTTCTGGCAGTCCCAAAGCAGTGAATAGAGAGGCAGCCGCGCTTGCGCTTTGCGCTCTTCAACGCTGTAGGGCTGACGGAAATAGCCAAGTGCGCGTAGTGTGCTCTCCGTCACTTTGGATGGCCTGTTCTGGACATAGAGACCCACACCTAGCAATATACCATCAGTGTCCACGATGAGCCTACCCCTTTAAAACTATCATTAGATTAGAGAATTGTAGTGATAGAAGTTCCCTTAAAGGGGTTGTCTGGTTTCAGGTAAACATGAGCATTGGAGAATTTCTTGCTCCGATGCTCTCACTTGCACTGCGCTGTATAATATTACACTGCCCACTACCAACTGATGGGTGGGCTTTAGCGCTGCCCTAGCCGTTGTACAGGCTAGGGCAGCGCTAAAGCCCGCTCTTTAGTGCCGGTGACGTAGCTTTCCCCATGGAAAGCCCGGTACATCACCGGATCTCCAGAATATGCCTTTGCCCTGCGCGAGTCAGCGGAGGGGCGATCGCTATGCCATCACTCGTCCCCATACTGTATAATGGTTTGCCGGCGTCAGATCTGATTATTTTTTAAGATGTCAAAAGATTTGGATTGCCTGATCGAGCGTTTGCCTGTTCATCGGCAATCGGCGGCAGTTTTACACTGCCAGATGGTTGCTAACGAGCAGGTGTAACACAGCCTGTGTATAATGTTATTCATGGAATCAATCCCATTAGTCACATAATTGTTCCAGTAATAACCTGCCGAGCTTGTGGGGGAAGTTTTGGACTACTGCTACCATCAGGAGAAGCTTCCTGCTTTACAGTAACCTGTAGTGGTAATTAGCAGCTTATGTTCTGCTGACGACATGCAGGGCAAACCCCCTTTAGGTGCTTTCCTGTAGTCCTATTAGGTCATCTTGGTCTCCTCCATATCGCCCTGCACCTCGGCTCTGGACTGATTCCTTTTTCCTACAGTGGCGCAAGAAGAATTAGAATTTGCATTGAGACAGCTGATTATGTGGGTTTCCCACAGTGGGAGCCCCCACTATATATAAAATGTGGAAACTGAACAATCCCTTAAAGAACTTGGGCATTGCTGTCACTTGGACATTTTAAAACATACGCTTCAAGCTTACTACTTTATTAAAGGGGTTGTCCAGGATTAGAAAAACATGGCTGCTTCCTGAAATAGTGCCACACCTGTCCACAGGCTGCATCTGGTATTGCAGCTCTGTTCCATTGAAATGAATAGGGAGAGCTGCACACCCGCACACAAGCTGGGGACAGCGGTCATGTTTTTCTGATCCTCAGCAATTCGTAATTCCCCATACTCTGTAGTTCATACAGCGCTGTGTCTTTTGATACTGACATTTCTGACTTCCCATCACCTGACGTGTGAATCCACGATGTGATTCCAGAAATGCCTGCACCATTCAATTAAAAGTAGTTTATTATACCGCTCAGAGAGCGCCGTGGGAAAAAGATGCAAGTGTTCATTAAAGTAATTGCCATCTGTGATGATAAATCTACCTTACGCCCTTATCAGAAATTCACTGTAGAAATGCAGTTGTTGGTACAAAAATGGTCCTGTATCTGGGCGTGTAGTGTTTCGCAGTTACGGCCAAGTTCAGACATACATGCCCTTCACCGAGGTGTGAAAGAATGGAGGTGACAACTGCTCTGGGCAGATTTTGGGCTCCGAGCAATGATTGTCACTGGTGCAGCTCAGATGTTCTTCCTACTGTAAGATCTGAACCACCTCATGTTGATTTCATGTGAGGATACATTTTAAAGGGCATCTGTCAGCAGATCTGTACCTATGACACTGGCTGACCTGTTACATGTGCACTTGGCAGCTGAAGGCATCTGTGTTGGTCCCATGTTCATATGTGTCCGCATTGCTGAGAAAAATGAAGTTTTAATATATGCAAAGGAGCCTCTAGGAGCAACGGGGGCGTTGCCATTACACCTAGAGGCTCTGCTCTCTCTGCAACGTGATTGACAGGGCCAGTCAGATGTGATCACATTTACATTGTCTTGGCCTTGTCATAGTGCAGAGGACACAGCAATTGCAGAGAGAGCAGAGCCTCTAGGTGTAACGGCCAGAAAACGAGCCGTGTATAATGTGATGGAAAAATGAATCCAGCCAGCGAAGGAGACAATATGGAGAATTACTATACATTAGTAAGTGCCTTGTAGTAACCTTCTCTACATGATGAATGCCACTTGCTGACGGACAGGTTGCAGAGGTCCAAGGTCATTTCTAGTATGCTTTAGAATTTCTAGTTAAGGGAATATTATTCCTTTTCATACACACTTCAGCTGCTGCAGAACCTCTTTTTGCAGCTTACTGACTACAGTATGTCCTATAAAGCAGGCGGAATAACTGCATGTCAGTCAGTTAATGGTGGTAAAACTCACTGGTATAAGCAAGGTGCTCTGTGGTAGGAAAAATCTCCTCACCAACGTGGAAAGTAGTAACCTCGGCAGTACAATTTTGAGAGCCGTGGTTACTACTTTACAAGTCAGTTAATGGTTGGCAGAAGGAAAAAAGTCATCTGTGACAGACTACTGACTGTAGAATCGTCAGATTGCGAGGTCTATAGAAATGTCAGTGGAAAATGTCCGTAAATATCTATTTTTCCATATAGTACTTCTATTGATGTATGCAAGGCATGCCAAACCTCCAGGCCTCCAGCTGTTGCAAAACTACAATTGCCATCATGCCGGGACAGCCTACAACTAGGGATGAGCGAATCGACTTCGGATGAAACGTCCGAGGTCGATTCGCATAAAACTTTGTTCTAATACTGTACGGAGCAGGAGCTCCATACAGTATTAGAATGTATTGGCTCCGATGAGCCAAAGTTATTGCTTCGCGAAGTCTAACGAGACTTCGCTCAATAAAGTCATAAATTAATTTGTACTGTAAAAAACATTTCCCGGACTCGGGTTCGGTTCTAAGGGACCACTTGGAAGCAATAACTTAATCGGAGCCAATACATTCTAATACTGTACGGAGCTCCTGCTCTGCGCCGTATTAGAATGAAGTTTTATGCGAATGGACTTCAGATGTTTCATCCTAAGTCGATTCGCTCATCCCTACCTACAACTATTAGGGCATGCTGGGAGTTGTAGTTTTGAAACAGCTGGAGGGCCACAGGTTCAGCATCCCTGATACATGCTAATATCCCAATCACTGTTTTATTATAATCTCATCGTATATCCCCTTTATACAGGTGGATAGCATACAACCAGTGCCTGTTCCCGAGCCGCCCCCTCCCGCCAGATTTCAGTCCATCGGAGTCCAAGTGGAAGAAGAGTGGAGGTAAGCTTACTATGTCCTGCCAGACGGAAAAAAGGATTACAGTCCGTGTTGCCCTTAAATGAATCTGATTTAAAAATGCTTCGCCTGGACAAACAAGTCCTTTCCTGGTGGCCACAGTAATGAAGACTTAGGGTTGTATTAGACGCCCCGATAATCCCACAGGATGAGCGCCAATTGATGATGAACGCGACCATCAGCGCTTGTTTGCATCAGGCTGTTACACAGTCCGAAGCAAAGTGAAAGTGGGAGGAACGATTGCTACCATAGTCGTTCCTCCCTCATTCAGTTCTATTGATTCCTGGGGAAAGATGCAAATCGGTCAACAAGCGAGCGTTTGCTCATATGAGCTGAAGGGCGGCATGACTCTACATATTCCTGTGAACACTCCTACCCTATATATCTTGCCTTTACATGCTCTTATCCTCTCTATATGGGATGAAGGATCACCACTACGATCGTTCATCCCCATACATATTCGATTTCCTTGGCAGCTCATCCCTGTTTAGACAGAGCCATGTGCTGCCGACAAGCGATGATTTTATGTGCCACTTAAATGATCGCTTGCTTTGCTCGTTTGTCGTGTGATCGACCCTATCCCCCACTCATGTAAAGGGCGTTTTGGCCAGGCATACGCATTGGATGATCAGCTGACAGCTCTCTCTCCCAACCCCTCCCCATAAACACGTACATGTGCATGGTCAGCTGTGCTAAGCGTACATGTGTTCTGGACAGGAAAGGGTAGAAAGCAGCTGCCAGACTCGCTTGGCTGCTGCTTATCTCTCCTCGAGAACAAAAGAATCGGGCGTGTTGAAATCTAACTGCCTGATCCATATCTCCACCAACATCCTGTACACATTAGATGGTTGGCTGGTCATTCCGAAATTGGCAGGTTTAGCTTACGCTGATCTAATATGTATGACCAACTTAAGTTACTGAACAAGATACGTCACAGTCTTTCAGCACATATTGGGGGAGATTTATCAAACTGGTGTAAAGTAGAACTGGTTTAGTTGCCCATAGCAACCAATCAGATTCCTCCTTTCATTTGTCACAGCTCCTTTGGAAAATGAAAGGTGGAACCTGATTGGTTGCTACAGTCAGCTAAGCCAGTTCTACTTTACCCCACTTTGATAAATCTCCCCCATTTTGTTGTTTCAATTAATTTTATTAATTAAACTTTAAAAGTCCAACTTGACAGAAAATTAGTGTAAAACTGCAGTCACTCTGCAAATCCAATTAGTCCCTATGTGGGGAAAAAATGTTGCAAGATGTATGCGTCCACCGGTCTGAGAGTGTCAGTAATAGTACAACGTTATTAATCTGTGTAAGGGAATAATTATTCCCAGTTGTCAGTTTATTCATACATTTCCAGGAGGAAAAACAGAGGAACAGCAGATCACAGATGCCTATGTAATGTGATTTTGCATTGTTCTTTAATGGGGGAATATAAAACAGACAAGTCGAGAGAGCGGACAGATCCTTTCTAAAGCTAGCGGGGCAGCTAGAGCGTGGTGTAACACCCAGTATCTGCACAGTGCGAATGTGCGCTAGCATATGTAAATATCCGATCTTATCATTTTATGGCTATTTGTGTTCTTGTCCTCCTCTGTTTTGTACATTTGCATAAAAGTTCAGCGCAGACAAGGTGAATTCTTTGTTCGTGTAAGCAAGCATAGCCACAAATATATAATTCATGCTCCAGTGAGCATCAGTATATCGGTATACGGTAAGCTTCACTAATCTGCTTCATCAGATTTTATAGGGATGATCTCAGAGGGAAAAGGGAAGTTATATGTAAGCTCTCACCCTCCATCACCAGATTTACAGGGTTCAATGATTTGGTAGGAAGGTGGATAAGCTGGAGAAGTTGACTAGCTTTGTTCCATTGTCTGTGATGGCAGGCAGCTGTTGCACAGCCATATTTTAAGTGTTTTAGATACTATAGAACGACAGGAACTGCAGAAGCAATAGCTCCCATGGCTGTGGATGATGGTCATGGAGGTTTTTAGAATGCTGAAAATTTAACCAGGAGAAGGAGCCCACGTTTTTATTTTGCTATGGGGCCTTCTTCATCAGCACATGTAGAAATTACATACCAGATTTTTCACCCTATAAGACGCACCTGCCCATAAGATGCAGCTAGGTTTTAGAGGAGGACAATAAGAAAAACATATTTTTAATTAGACCTCAGATCAGACCACCAATCGGACCCCCAGTGTTAATCAGACCTCAACTCACAGCCCCAATCAGATCCGCAATGTTAATAAGACCCTCAATCAGACCTCAGATTGGACCCCAATGTTAAGAAGACCTCAGATCAGACCCACAATCAGACCCCAGTCTGATTGTGGGTCCCATAGTATTCACCGTGACATTTTCCTCCCACTTTGAAGGGGAAAAATTACGTCTTATAGGGCGAAAAACATGGTACATCTGCTTCTGTTCTGGTGCTTCCCCACCCAGTTTTGATTTCCAGCTCTGTAGCCAATCCCTGGCCTCCACAGTCACATGTGGTAGGCTGGTAAGTCGTCGCTGCAGAACCAGTTTTTCAGCAGTGATGACATACATGACTACCTAATGTAAGCACTGAGACCAGTGATTACTTGCAGCGATCATGTGGAGCAGTCATCACAAAGACCACCAGAACCACGACAGTGTTGGTGCTGGAATGGAGGGGAACTGAACAGGTTGATGAGCTTTATTTTTATTTTACAACATTCCTGGCCTTCTGCAAAAATGTTTGGGTTCCCGTCATACCCCTTTAAGTACTTCTATCTCTTCACCTTGCATACATATACCATTGCTTTCACCATTTGCAATTGTATGCATGTCTATTTTTTCATTAATCCATAAAAAAAAAATAATCAAATTTATGGTATATCCGCAGCAGCTCATATATATAAAAGTCCAGTTTTGGCCATTCAGCTGACCGCAGACGTCTCCCAGCTAGAAATTTGGCCTGTCAGGTTATAACATTTAAAGGGAGTCTGTCACCTCCATATGGCCATATACAGTGCTTACATGGCTCTGTACACACCTATACAGGATTGGAACGGTACCTTTGTCTTTGTCTTTAGACTTGCACCAGCAGAAAAAAACTAGTTTAATTCATATGCAAATGAGCACTCCGCAAGTGCCTAGGGGCGGAGTTCAGTGTGTAGGTGCCCAGGCTGCCCTGCCTTCTTTTCACTTTACTCCTCCCCAGCCTCTGCCTTTGCCCGCCCTCCAAGTCTCTTGCCTCATCGATAGGTCCGGACTTGAAGGGCGGGCAAAGGCAGAGGCTGGGGAGGAGTAAAGTGAAAAGAAGGCAGGGCAGCCTGGGCACCTACACACTGAACGCCGCCCCTGGGCACTTGCAAGTGCTCATTTGTATATGAATTAAACTTAGTTTTTCCTGCTGGTGGAAGTCTAAAGAAAAGAACCAAGGTACCGTTCCAATCCTGTATAGGTGTGCTACAGAGCCATGTAAGCACTGTATATGGCCATATGGAGGTGACAGACTCCCTTTAAGCCATGGTCTGCTGAAAGTAAATTTGCATGGCATGACCTGCCAAATTTGGATGATCGTGTGAGCAAATCCCCCTCCCCCCCCCTTTTTTCTTTTCTTTTCTAATCTAATACGTGTTTGATCTGATGGTTTTGCCTGGCTTGATGCTAGTGGGAACGTTCATACGTTCATCCCACGGACGATATATCGGCCACATTCTAGATGATGTAACTGTCATGTGTAAGACCAGCTTCACAGATGAGTCTCCACTTCTTGTTGCACTTTTACTTCTTTAGAAACCTGGCAGCTCCTAACTTTTTTTTATTTTTTTTCTTGTCCGGCAATAGGAATAGCCGATCCAGCAGTATGACCTCCAAGCAAGAGACAGATTCTGATACTCAAGAGCCCAGCAATTCATCTGACAAGAGTGTGCCCGACTGCCCACCCCCTCGCCATCCCACCCCATGTCCTCCAGTGCCCCTCCCCAAAAAGCACCTCTCCTATGGAGATGGTGGGGAAACAGAGGCCTCTGCCCTTCCTCCTCCTGACCCTTGGCTGGACTCTGCAGCCTCTCCTCCTTCTACCGAGCCTACCCAGGCGGGCGCTTGCCGCAGGGATGGACACTGGTTCCTGAAGTTGTTGCAGGCTGAGACAGAAAGGCTGGAGGGCTGGTGTAAGCAGATGCAGAGGGAGACGGGCGATAACAACTTGTGTGAAGAAGGTAATCCTTTTAATGGTTCTGGGTCATAGGTGTCCAACTGGCGGTAATGTTGGGTAGTTAACGTGTATGGATGGCGGAATTAGGTCATCTGACAGATGTCTTAAGAACATTGAATAAGTGGGTGAAATGGCATCCAGTATAGTGGGCCCTAGGTAACATTTCTCTGCAGCCTGTGTCTCAGTAATGGTGCTCGCTTCTTCTGGCCCCCGACTTCCAGTTTATGGGTGCAGTTTCACTAGCACTGACAGGATACGGTATATAGGCCCTAATCTTACAGGGCATCTGTCAGCAGATTTGTTCCTATGAAACTGGCTGACCTGTTACATGTGCACTTGGCAGCTGAAGGCATCTGTGTTGGTCCAATGTTCATATGTGCCCACACTGCGGAGAAAAATGATGTTTTAATATATGCAAATGAGCCTCTAGGAGCAATGGGGGCGTTGCCGTTACACCTAGAAGCTCTGCTCTCTCTGCTATTGCCACGCCCTCTCCACTTTCACAGGACCAGGCAGTTTAAACATGATCACTCCTAGCCTTGTCAATCACAGTGCAGAAGGCGCGGCAGTTGCAGTGATTGCTGAGCCTCTAGGTGTAATGGCAACGCCCCCGTTGCTCCCAGAGACTTATTTTCATATATTGAAACATCAATGGTGGCACATATGAACATGGGGCAAACACAGATGCCTTCAGCTGCCAAGCGCACATGTAACAGGTCAGACAGTTTCATAGGTACAAAACTGCTGACAGATGTCCTTTAAAGGTGCCTTTGCATGGGTCGTGGTTACATTCCATAACATTTACAGGGGTTATCCCATAAGGAAGAGTTAGCACCAATCCATAGGACAGGTGATAAATGTATGATCATGGGGGTCTAACCACTGAAACCCCTCTGTTCACTACGTGGGTCCCAAGGCCCCTTTTACAGAGAAGTTTGAATGGAGTGGCATTCATGCATGGGCTTTGCTGCTCCTTTCAATGTCTATGGGACTGATAGCGACAGGTGACATATAGGTGATAAATGTATGACTGGTGGGTACTGTGGTGAATGGTTGTGGTGTAACCCCTTTAACACAGAGTCTAAAACCATAGACATATAGAATTTCATTCAAATGTAGGATTTACCTTTGTACTTTTATTTTGCTTTCATGCTGTTTTTGTAGCTGTTTTAGGCTACTTTCACACTATTAGTTTGTCCGGCAGGCTGTCCTGGCAGGGGAACAGCCTGCCGGAGCCGTACTAGCACACTCGTGTGCTGCCAGAAGTCCGGGCCGACCCCATCCACTATAATGGGGATGGGCGGGAGATGCGGCCGCAGCACTGCAAACATGCTGAGAGGCGGCCGGACAAATACCGCAGCGTGCCGGAACAGTGCCAGTGTGAAAGTAGCCATATATATATCTGTGTGTGTGTGTGTGTGTGTGTATGTGTGTGTGTATATATATATATATATATATATTATACACACACTCACAGGAGCATGTGATGCTATTTTGTGGTTTGGACGCTGTAGCTATTTCCATTAGTCCTTTCTCAGTGAGAACCTGGTGCCAGTAGCCAAGCTGGCAAAGTAAACGCCAATTTATCTCCCAGATAAGCATGTCTCTCTTGAAACGTGTCCATCCTGACCTCTGCCTTCTGCTTGCAGTGATTGGGAAGCTCCTCAGTGCTGTTGGCAGCGCTCAGCTTCTGATGTCGCAGAAGTTCCAGCAGTTCCGTGGCTTGTGTGAGCAAAACCTGGTAAGAGGTCCATACAAGAGGAACAAGCATGTATCCTGTGTGGGATTTATTTTATGTGCATAATATCTAATGAAAATCTTGACTTTTTATACTTTTTTGTTATTTACATATTCACCGTAAGATCAATACAAGCAAGGCCAGAATATATTTGAGCAGCCAATTATTAGGCAGCCTTGAAAGGCCCACTTCCCCTCCATAAACTTGCCAGACGTCCACTTTGTCACCACTGCAGCCAATCAACGGCCCCAGCAGTAAATTGCTCCTTTTCAGTCAAGTCAATTGGTCACATGGCGCAATGGGGGCAGGTCACCACTGCAGCAAATGATTGGCTGCGGCGGTTTCAAAGCCGATGTTGACAGAGGGCGACCTGAGTGGGGAGCAGGTAAGTATGCTTCCCTTTTGCAGGTCTGGCCAGGAGGAGGGGTTTGCCCAACCCCCCAGAAGGTGGCCAACCCCATTAAGACTGTGGGGCATAGAAATGGATCATCCTGAAGCTGTATGTGGAGTAGATTACTTTCTTTTTTAGTTATTATGTACTGAGGCAAGTGAGCCTTAAGGCCCATTTACATTGCTCAACTAAGCAGACGATTGTTAGGAAGGAATCCTTGCTTGCTTGTCAGTGAAGGAGACCACGTTTACATGCAGCGATCTCCTCCACAGTATGGGGAGGACTGATCGCTAATGTCATCACTCGTCCTCATACAGAATCATTATTTGCGGCACAATTTGCTGCCGGCAAACAATGATTTAGGTGTCCGGATGAAAGATACAATTGCCCGAAGAACAAGTGTTACTTTCAATCATTCATCGGTTAATCGTCGGCACCTTTACACGGCAGATTATCGCTCACAAACATTACTACAACCGCTTGTTAGCGATGATCTGCCTGATGTTTGGCCAGTGTAAAGGAGTCTTTAGTGGGGGGAGCCTGGAAGGTTGGTTAAATATAAGTGTATTATATATAGAGTATATTGAATGCATAAAAAATGATACCATTGTCTGGTCCACAATACGTTCAACAAGCACACAGAGCAGAAAATGGTTAATCTGCAGCTGGAAACATGTCGCCAGTCCGTCCCTGATATACACCGCCTTCCCATAATATCTATTATGACTTGCACATTCCTAAATAATTAATCCTATAGTTTAATTCTGGCCTGCCTAAATTATTCAGTTGCATTTCTGTTGACCTTGGATTCAGTCATTTTAGATATTGGGTCCTTCTCCATCTAAATGGAACAGATGCGGTTAACATTAGTAAATTCTGTGTAACCTGGATGATGAGATCCCAAGAACAGGAGATGTCCGACACACACACGTCTCCTAGATAGATGAAAGCTAATGGTTGCATTCTCTGGTTGATGAACTGATGGCATACCGTAACGTGTGTCGGCTTGGTCATGTATTCTTATAGTGGAGGGAGTGGTTTTTAGACCCCTCTGGCCTACCCATTTGAGGAATCGGTGGAAGTCCAAGCTCATGGACCTCCATCAATGTTCTCTTCTGACACCGCTATAAGACATATCAGAAATGTAAGTTAGGTTCCCCTTTAAAGGGTTTCTATCACTTCATATGACATAATTAGCTGGCAGACACTAGCGATCTGCTAGTGTCTGCTCTGGCCAACCATCCTACTATAATCACTTGTGGGGCAACGGTTTTGCTAAAAAACTAACTTTTATAAATATGCTAATGAGCCTCTAGGTGCTATGTGGGCGTCATTAGCACCTAGAGGCTCCGTCTACCTTCATACACAGCGGCCGCCCAGCACGTCCCTCCAGCCCGCCCATGTCCTCCTCCGTGTGACGCAGCGGCCGAATTCTTGCGCATGCGCCGTGCGCGGCTGTATTCGGCGCATTAGAGATGTCTGAGCTCGGAGCGGTCAGACATTCAATGCGCATGCGCGGCTGTATTCGGCGCATGCGCATTGAATGTCTGACCGCTCCGAGCTCAGACATCTCTAATGCGCCGAATACAGCCGCGCACGGCGCATGCGCAAGAATTCGGCCGCTGCGTCACACGGAGGAGGACATGGGCGGGCTGGAGGGACGTGCTGGGCGGCCGCTGTGTATGAAGGTAGACGGAGCCTCTAGGTGCTAATGACGCCCACATAGCACCTAGAGGCTCATTAGCATATTTATAAAAGTTAGTTTTTTAGCAAAACCGCTGCCCCACAAGTCATTATAGTAGGATGGTTGGCCAGAGCAGACACTAGCAGATCGCTAGTGTCTGCCAGCTAATTATGTCATATGAAGTGATAGAAACCCTTTAAGTAATTTTCTGATAACCTAGCATTAACCACCTCAGCCCCCAGTGCTTAAACACCCTGAAAGACCAGGCCACTTTTTACACTTCTGACCTACACTACTTTCACCGTTTATTGCTCGGTCATGCAACTTACCACCCAAATGAATTTTACCTCCTTTTCTTCTCACTAATAGAGCTTTCATTTGGTGGTATTTCATTGCTGCTGACATTTTTACTTTTTTTGTTATTAATCGAAATTTAACGATTTTTTTGCAAAAAAATGACATTTTTCACTTTCAGTTGTAAAATTTTGCAAAAAAAAACGAGATCCATATAGAAATTTTGCTCTAAATTTATAGTTCTACATGTCTTTGATAAAAAAAAAATGTTTGGGTAAAAAAAAAATGGTTTGGGTAAAAGTTATAGCGTTTACAAACTATGGTACAAAAATGTGAATTTCCGCTTTTTGAAGCAGCTCTGACTTTCTGAGCACCTGTCATGATTCCTGAGGTTCTACAATGCCCAGACAGTACAAACACCCCACAAATGACCCCATTTCGGAAAGAACACACCCTAAGGTATTCGCTGATGGGCATAGTGAGTTCATAGAACTTTTTATTTTTTGTCACAAGTTAGCGGAAAATGATGATTTTTTTTATTTTTATTTTTTTTCTTACAAAGTCTCATATTCCACTAACTTGTGACAAAAAATAAAAACTTCTATGAACTCACTATGCCCATCACGAAATACCTTGGGGTCTCTTCTTTCCAAAATGGGGTCCCTTGTGGGGTAGTTATACTGCCCTGGCATTCTAGGGGCCCAAATGTGTGGTAAGGAGTTTGAAATCAAATTCTGTAAAAAATTACGAGTGAAATCCGAAAGGTGCTCTTTGGAATATGGGCCCCTTTGCCCACCTAGGCTGCAAAAAAGTGTCACACATCTGGTATCTCTGTATTCAGGAGAAGTTGAGGAATGTGTTTTGGGGTGTCTTTTTACATATACCCATGCTGGGTGAGATAAATATCTTGGTCAAATGCCAACTTTGTATAAAAAAATGGGAAAAGTTGTCTTTTGCCAAGATATTTCTCTCACCCAGCATGGGTATATGTAAAAAGACACCCCAAAACACATTCCCCACCTTCTCCTGAGTACGGCAATACCAGATGTGTGACACTTTTTTGCAGCCTAGGTGGGCAAAGGGGCCCATATTCCAAAGAGTACCTTTCGGATTTCACAGGTCATTTTTTCCAGAATTTGATTTCAAACTCCTTACCACACATTTGGGCCCCTAGAATGCCAGGGCAGTATAACTACCCCACAAGTGACCCCATTTTGGAAAGAAGACACCCCAAGGTATTTCGTGAGGGGCATGGCAAGTTCCTAGAATTTTTTATTTTTTGTCACAAGTTAGTGGAAAATGATGATTTTTTTTTTTTTTTCTTTTTTCATACAAAGTCTCATATTCCACTAACTTGTGACAAAAAATAAAAACTTCTATGAACTCACTATGCCCATCAGCGAATACCTTGGGGTCTCTTCTTTCCAAAATGGGGTCACTTGTGGGGTAGTTATACTGCCCTGGCATTCTAGGGGCCCAAATGTGTGGTAAGGAGTTTGAAATCAAATTCTGTAAAAAATGACGAGTGAAATCCGAAAGGTGCTCTTTGGAATATGGGCCCCTTTGCCCACCTAGGCTGCAAAAAAGTGTCACACATCTGGTATCTCCGTATTCAGTAGAAGTTGGGGAATGTGTTTTGGGGTGTCTTTTTACATATACCCATGCTGGGTGAGAGAAATATCTTGGTCAAATGCCAACTTTGTATAAAAAAATGGGAAAAGTTGTCTTTTGCCAAGATATTTCTCTCACCCAGCAGGGGTATATGTAAAATGACACCCCAAAACACATTCCCCACCTTCTCCTGAGTACGCAGATACCAGATGTGTGACACTTTTTTGCAGCCTAGGTGGGCAAAGGGGCCCATATTCCAAAGAGCACCTTTCGGATTTCACAGGTCATTTATTACAGAATTTGATTTCAAACTCCTTACCACACATTTGGGCCACTAGAATGCCAGGGCAGTATAACTACCCCACAAGTGACCCCATTTTGGAAAGAAGACACCCCAAGGTATTCGCTGATGGGCATAGTGAGTTCATGGAAGTTTTTATTTTTTGTCACAAGTTAGTGGAATATGAGACTTTGTATGAAAAAAAAAAAAAAAATCAGCATTTTCCACTAACTTGTGACAAAAAATAAAAAATTCTAGGAACTCGCCATGCCCCTCACGGAATACCTTGGGGTGTCTTCTTTCCAAAATGGGGTCACTTGTGGGGTAGTTATACTGCCCTGGCATTTTCCAGGGGCCCTAATGTGTGGTAAGTAGGTAAATGACCTGTGAAATCCTAAAGGTGCTCTTTGGAATATGGGCCCCTTTGCCCACCTAGGCTGCAAAAAAGTGTCACACATGTGGTATCGCCGTATTCAGGAGAAGTTGGGGAATGTGTTTTGGGGTGTCATTTTACATATACCCTTGCTGGGTGAGAGAAATATCTTGGCAAAAGACAACTTTTCCCATTTTTTTATACAAAGTTGGCATTTGACCAAGATATTTCTCTCACCCAGCATGGGTATATGTAAAATGACACCCCAAAACACATTCCCCAACTTCTCCTGAGTACGGCGATACCAGATGTGTGACACTTTTTTGCAGCCTAGATGCGCAAAGGTGCCCAAATTCCTTTTAGGAGGGCATTTTTAGACATTTGGATACCAGACTTCTTCTCACGCTTTGGGGCCCCTAGAATGCCAGGGCAGTATAAATACCCCACATGTGACCCCATTTTGGAAAGAAGACACCCCAAGGTATTCAATGAGGGGCATGGCGAGTTCATAGAAAAAAAAAATTTTGGCACAAGTTAGCGGAAATTGATATTTTTAATTTTTTTCTCACAAAGTCTCCCGTTCCGCTAACTTGGGACAAAAATTTCAATCTTTCATGGACTCAATATGCCCCTCACGGAATACCTGGGGGTGTCTTCTTTCCGAAATGGGGTCACATGTGGGGTATTTATACTGCCCTGGCATTCTAGGGGCCCTAAAGCGTGAGAAGAAGTCTGGAATATAAATGTCTAAAAAATTTTACGCATTTGGATTCCGTGAGGGGTATGGTGAGTTCATGTGAGATTTTATTTTTTGACACAAGTTAGTGGAATATGAGACTTTGTAAGAAAAAAAAAAAATAATTCCGCTAACTTGGGCCAAAAAAATGTCTGAATGGAGCCTTACAGAGGGGTGATCAATGACAGGGGGGGTGATCAATGACAGGGGGGTGATCAATGACAGGGGGGTGATCAGGGAGTCTATATGGGGTGATAACCACAGTCATTGATCATGCCCCTGTAAGGCTTCATTCAGACGTCCGTGTGCGTTTTGCGGATCCGATCCATCTATCAGTGCATCCGTAAAAATCATGCGGACATCTGAATGGAGCTTTACAGGGGGTTGATCAATGACAGGGGGGTGATCAGGGAGTCTATATGGGGTGATCACCACAGTCATTGATCATGCCCCTGTAAGGCTTCATTCAGACGTCCGGATGCGTTTTGCGGATCCGATCCATCTATCAGTGGATCCGTAAAAATCATGCGGACGTCTGAATGGAGCTTTACAGGGGGGTAATCAATGACAGGGGTGTAATCAATGACAGGGGTGTAATCAATGACAGGGGGGTGATCAGGGAGTCTATATGGGGTGATCACCACAGTCATTGATCACGCCCCTGTAAGGCTTCATTCAGACGTCCGGATGCGTTTTGCGGATCCGATCCATCTATCAGTGCATCCGTAAAAATCATGCGGACATCTGAATGGAGCTTTACAGGGGGTTGATCAATGACAGGGGTGTAATCAATGACAGGGGGGTGATCAGGGAGTCTATATGGGGTGATAACCACAGTCATTGATCACGCCCCTGTAAGGCTTCATTCAGACGTCCGGATGCGTTTTGCGGATCCGATCCATCTATCAGTGGATCCGTAAAAATCATGCGGACGTCTGAATGGAGCTTTACAGGGGGTTGATCAATGACAGGGGGGTAATCAATGACAGGGGGGTGATCAGGGAGTCTATATGGGGTGATCAGGGGCTAATAAGGGGTTAATAAGTGACGGGGGGGGGTGTAGTGTAGTGTAGTGGTGCTTGGTGGGACTTTACTGAGCTACCTGTGTCCTCTGGTGGTCGATCCAAACAAAGGGGACCACCAGAGGACCAGGTAGCAGGTATATTAGACGCTGTTATCAAAACAGCGTCTAATATACCTGTTAGGGTTAAAAAAAAATACATCTCCAGCCTGCCAGCGAACGATCGCCGCTGGCAGGCTGGAGATCAACTCTCTTACCTTCCGTTCCTGTGAGCGCGCGCGCCTGTGTGCGCGCGTTCACAGGAATTCTCGCGTCTCGCGAGATGACGCATATATGCGTGACTGTGCGCAGGGCTGCCACCTCCGGAACGCGATCCTGCGTTAGGCGGTCCGGAGGTGGTTAACATTAAAGGCTATGTACACCTTTTGGAGGCAATTTTTTTTTATGATCGCATGTTAATCGTTTTTGGCTAAAAATCATTTTTTCAATTGGTCTTTATTAAAAAAAATATTGAGCCATACAGTCACAAAGGGTTAACTGTTTTTCTAGCTGTGTGACTGGTACTTTCACTTTTACTTTGTCCTGGTCATCTAATAACCCTTATCTCTAAACTACAGAGAGGTCATTTAAGTCACATTCTTATCAGTAAGATAAGAACTGAGCTATAGTGAGTGTTTGTAAGGTCAGAGAGAAGAGATAAGGAGTCCGTCAGCTCCTGGCCTGACGGAAAAGACAGACAGTCCAAAGGGTGCTACTAGAGCAGGGGTGCACAACCTGTGGCCCAGGGGCCTCATGCGGCCCTTAATACCATTCTGTGTGGCCCCCAAACCATCTGGTAGCAGACATGTATGTCTATTGTGGCTGCTCACATATATCACATATATCTTGCATGTATTCCCTCATAGATGGGAGCACTAGAAGTGTAAGTAGACATTTATGATATATACTGTATATTCTATATGCCATAAATAAAATATTTCTGTTGGTAATACCCCTTTAAGTTTTATTTCCGGCCCTTGTAATTGGTTCAGGCTGACAATGTGGCCCCCAACCAGAAAAGGTTGTGCACCCCTGTACTAGAGCATGTCAGCTCTGTACAGAAAAAAGGATTCCATATTTATAATTAAACCAATTTAAAAAAATAGTTTTTAGCTCAAAATGAGTACAGTGCAATAATAATAAAAAATTGCCCCCAAATGTTTACATGGCCTTTAAAGGAGTATTCCACAGGATAGGGGATAACTATGAGATTGGTGAGGGTCTTAATGCTGTGACCCCCACCGATCATAAGAACAGGTCCCCCGAAATGAACAGAGCAGCAGGGTGGGCATGTGCACTGCTGCTCCACTCATCTCTATGGGAGTTCCGGAAATAGTCGGGCGCTGCACTCAGTTGTTTCCGGAAGATGACTGAAGGAGGTACGGGGTCCCGTTCTCATGATCAGGGGGGTCTCATAGGACCCCCAATGATCTGATAGTTATCCCTTACACTGTGCATAGGGGATAACTTGTCACAACCGGAATACCCCTTTAACTTGAAAACAAAAGATATATTTGAAACTGATGGAACTGTTTCCCGATCTAACATTTGCATTTCACAAAAATATAGATTCTTGGCTTTTCTGGGAAACTGATGTCAGAGGAGAAAATAAATATTTAACTCAGATCCATGTTAAATATATCTTACATTCACCGTAGCCTCAGATGTGCTGTTTAGGGTGGCAACAAGATTATAGGATTTGTCAGCGGCTATGGATAAAATTCCAGGAAAAATGGTTAGTCAACCCGTAAGGAGATTTTCCTTTTCAATAGAGATGCATTGTGTGGTGGTGAGTTTTGCCTGGATAGTGCTCAGGGGTTTGTCGGCTACGTGGGAGGAAGCTGCAGTATTTAAGGATGTGTTGTAATGGGTGCATTAAGCCAAAAGGTTTCAATGGAAAGGCAGTAAAATAGTCATTTGATATGTTGTATCCGCCTGTCTGGGAGCATTTGTTCTAAAGCACATTAGGGCTCTCATTTCAGTATTAGTCGTTTCGATGCACTTATCGGGTTGGATTAATTTACTTTTATTTTTGCATTGTGAATTATTGTGCTGCTTCCATCGTGCATTGTGGTATATGTGCTTTAAATGGCAAATGAATTAAAGGCTATGTGCACGTCTGGAAAACGGATAGCGCTGGTTAAAAATAAAAAAATTTATGTACACAGCTCCCCTGCAGACCATTGTGCTTTAATGATTCCAGTCTACAAACAAACCCTGCGTGCAGCCGCATTCGGATCACCCCCATTGATAATCCGCGTATGGATCCACGGCATGACAAACTGCAAATCCACAGCAGAAATTCAAGGATCGGCCTCATATTTCCGCCACTGATCCCCATGCAAATACATGTCTGAATTTTTGATGTGTATTAAAAGTGGGTGAATGTACTTTTAATCTCTCAATACATCTAAAATGAAGCAGCTTTGTAACAGATTCCTTCCATTTGTATTTCTTTAGCTTCTATGCAGCTGAACATAAAATAGGGGGCAATTGGAAGGAAGTACGACTACAGAATAACTCAAAAAAGTTGACTGTTACCATGGAGACGCACATGGGCTCATTTATTAAGACCGGCGATGTATACACTGGTCTTAATACCCCTGCGCTGGCGACGGAGGCGCCAAACCTATGTAGAGGCGCCGGCCGTGGAACATGGTTTAAACGACGCCAGCTCCCTTGCTGCCGTAGTTTAAGATCATTTTCCACGCCATAAACCGGTGTAGAAAATGGTAAATGAGACACATCGGCCGCCCACACCACACCCCCTTTTTCGGCCACCGAATCGACACCAAAAGTACGGCAAAAAGTGGCGTACTCCACATAGTCAATGACCCCCATAGTTTGCATAGGCGATGTAGAAACCCAAGACCATTTTTTTTTTATTTTCGGATACTTACCAACATCTCAGTTGGTAAAATTGGGGGTTTTCTTCCTTCAATTTCAAGGATGTTTTTCCGATAGCTTTAGAATTTTTGTATAATCTTGACATGTACATCTCCTGCTGTGCCCATGTTCCCTGTTCACTCTCTCTCATCTTGTGTGAACTGTAATGTAGTGGGAGGGTTGTCAGGTTGTCATAGAGTGTGTTAAGCATGGATACGTGGCTACCCAGCTGTATTGTGTACTTGCCCAGGGGAATTGTCTCGATAATCTATATCATTTGCCTAAAAGGAATGCAGTTGAAAAGTTGCTGTATAGAAGGTGCACAGGGCTGTCATTTCAGCTGTGACAGAATGGTGCGAATATGGGGTGAAAAAAAGAAATTGATCAATTACATGGTGACATTTTTTTAAATAATTTCTGCCACTTTTTGATTGTCACCTATAAATCAGTGTCTGCCGGTGTAAAAGGGGCTCTAAGGCTGTATATAGTTCTCCCCTGTCATTGTAAACTCTAGTGCTTCATGGAAATTGCAGTAATCTATGTCATTTCTCTGCCAATTGGCTCCCATTCGTTGCAGGTACCATAAAACACTCATACCATTCTATCCTGCCCAACTGAGTAAAAAAAAAAAAATTGGAATGTGCTTTTTTGTACAATCATAACTGTGAAGGAACAGTTATGTTTGGGCTTCCCTAATGTTTTTTTCAACCTTATTATTCTTTGTTTCAGCTGCACAGCTAGATGCATTTCTCTAAGAAACAGTTGGTGTCACCATTCTGGCAGCACTGTACTGCTGTGACATCCTTTCCACTATGTTTGTTTTCAGCTCTGAGCTCACAGAATAGATGAGGGGGAAATCAAACTTACAGACACACAGGGGGCTCAGAAGTAGAGTAGAAGCAGTTCTTTTATCAGGCTCAGGATCTCAGAAAGCTCCGACACGCCCCCAGTTTCTCTCAGCCAGTCTTCTTAGTCTCTGTTACCAGGAACCGATTTTGCCCAACAACAGACAGTGGACTGTGACTTAGGTGGAAGTGAGACCCCTAGTGGCCATGACTTTACAGCTTTTTTTTAGGTGGATGCAGGCAGATTTTTTAAGGGTACTTTCACACTAGCGTTTTTCTTTTCCGCCATAGAGTTCCATCACAGGGGCTCTATACCGAAATAGAAATGATTAGGCATATCCCCATGCATTCTGAATGGAGAGCAATCCGTTCAGGATGCATCAGGATGTCTTCAGTTCAGTCGTTTTGACTGATCAGGCAAAAGATAAAACCGCAGCATGCTACGGTTTTATCTCCGGCAAAAAAAACTGAAGACTTGCCTGAATGCCGGATCCGGCATTTTTCCCCATAGGAATGTATTAGTGCATGATCCGGCATTCAAAATGCCGGATCCGTCCTTCCGGCCTGCGCATGCACAGACCAGTAAATATGGGGAAAAAAATACAAGACCGATCCGTCTGTCCGCATGACAAGCGGAGAGACGGATCCGTTCTTGTAATGCATTTCTGAGACGGATGCGCATCCGGATCCGTCTTACAAATGCTTTCAGTCACATGCGGATCCGGCGGGCCAGTTCCGACGACGGCACTGCCCGCCGGATCACACTGCCGCAAGTGTGAAAGTAGCCTAAATGAAGTGATTTAGAATTTTGCTAGTTACACTATTTTCTATTAAAAGAAAAGAAATTGTGTGAAAGTACAGTGACTCTTTCCAATATTATTAATATATTTACCCCAATGTTTTTTATTTTTTTGGTTTTTTTTAAGACTTTACAGGCCTCCTATGATATATAAGGGGCTATAAAACCGATTTAGGTCTTTGGTAATGGCCTGCCGTTATGAACTCTGCTCTTCCACAGATATATCTCCTCGTCTATATATGATATTGTAATGCCTTGGAGCAGAGTCTTCCATTAGCAGTTTAGATAGCAAAGCACTTTAAGGCAGCAGTCCTGGAAAAAAAAAATATTTTCCAGTGTACAACTATTGTTGCCGTGTAATGAGGTATAACCCATATGCAGCCATCTATCAAAGTACCTCTCGCACAGCCGGATTTCCGGAATAAATCCTGGGATATTTTTACAGTGCAATAATTAGGATCAGAAATATTGTGTGCTTGCTATATAGGAAGATGTCCTATTGCTTTGTAATGTGCTATAGATAGCGCTGTGCAATGCACATGCTGCTCAAGGAGATAGATTTATTGTCCCACGAAAAATATACCACAGTTTTCAAACCAGCACCTGGATCTGAATTCTTTTGTAATTGCAGATAATTAAACATTTAGTACAGCCACTGAGTTATTTAATAAAATGTATCTGTATAGCGCCACCTGCTGTTTTTTTTTTTTTGCTCACTGAGATGGCCGTACATGCTCAGTTTCATGCTTCAACTGCCTCCTGAGCTGTGATGGGGAGAGCAGAGACACGCCCCCTGAGCTGTGATGGGGAGAGCAGAGACACGCCTCCTGAGCTGTGATGGGGAGAGCAGAGACACGCCCCCTGAGCTGTGATAGGGAGAGCTGAGACACGCCCTCTTAGCTGACCCAGAATAGACACTCCCCTTGAGCTGTCAGCTTGATATAACTAGCAGAGCAATGAATGTGGAGATCTCTGGATCCATGTGAAGTACAGGGCTGGTTCTAACTTTGTTAGAAAGAGATTGTCATGTCCTATATGATGACTGATTTTAATTTTTTACATTAGTCATGGGATAACTCCTTTTAATACTGTCTATAGTGAATACAGCACAAACCTAGAGAAGACCGGCAGAAGGTGTGCCAAATCTATCACATCGCCTTCGCTGCGTGGATGGATTTTGTGCAGCCTGATAGACATGTTGGAGAGTTTTCTCAGACTTAGGACTCATCCACACGACCGTATGTATTTAGCGGTCTGCAAAATACGGATACTGTCTGTATTGCATCCACATTTTTTGGAGACCCATTGACTTCAGCGAGTCCGTGGTCTGCATTTTGCGGTAAGGTTTAGGACATGTTCTATTTTTATGCGGATGGGACATACCGATGTGTAAAGTGCATGGATCATCTATGTGCTTTCTGCATCCATATGTCCATTCCGCAAAAAGGTAGAATATGTCCGCTAAATGCCGACCATGGACCCATTGAGGTCAATGGGTCTACAAAATAATGCGGATGGCACACAGGCCACCTCAGTGTTTTGCGGATCCGAGGTTTGCAGACTGCAAAATCGCCACGGTCGTGTGCATGAGGCCTTATGCCACTTCTTGGCTGGATTACGTTTTTACCAAAGTTATGGCGCAGTATATTAATAAACGTGATGCATTTTAGGACTCCATTTAGCTATGTCTGTTTTTTTGTGCAGTTTGTGGCTGAATTCTCATTTGCCGTCGTAAAAATCTGCCCCAATGTGCTGTATTTGGCTAATGGGGTGGCAATTTTTACCAAGCTTTTGGTATCAAAAAAGTGATTTCCCTGGCCAAGTTTTCTTTATATTGACCATTCATAAAAACCATTGAATTGCTCCTGAGCCGCCCCACCTCAGCCCCAGAGCAGCTTCACTTTCACGGAATGCAGGCTGTCACAAAGTGTGCCTGGTAACTACCCTGCTGCCCTGTGGGCTCATTGTCGGATTTGTTCCTGCCTGTGAAATGATTATTAAAGTGGGCAATTGCTTATGATGCAATTCCCAAATATGTTTAAAAGGGGTTTTTCCACAAATTAAAGAAAAATATCTGGAGTAATGCACGCCATTAGGCCCCATGCACATGACCGTATTTTCAGTCCGCATGCGATCCGTTTGTCCATTCCACTCGCCCACAAAAAAAAATAGAACATGTCCTACTCTTGTCCATTTTGCAGACAAGGATAGGACATTTTTACAGCGGTAAAAAAAAATGGCTGTATGCGTGAAGCCTTATGGTACCTATATCACTGCAGAAACCGCTGCTCTCCAATGTTATTTTCACCCTTCTTAGCTGCTTTACTCACCTCTCTGCAGCTCCTCAGCTTTCTGTGGGTGACCATCAAGCACCTGCATCTCCCAGGAGTGCGCCGCGGCCAGCTATTTTTAACCATTTCCTCCCCTGCAGAGAAAATACCCCCTCGCTCAAAGCCCCAGCTGCAGGGAAGATAGAGTGAACCAGAATTTCAGCCACATGAGAAACAGCAGGGGGCGCTACCAGAAATGAAAATGTAATGTACATAAAAAAAACGAACGATATTTTTATTGCATGTATATTGCAATAATACCTCATTTGTAATATTTTTCGTGGGATAACCCCTGTATCTGCAAGTTGCCTTCTCTTTCCCATTATGTATAATACCGTATATTGCATATGTCTTTGGTATGACGTAGTGCAGGAGACTCTGTGTAGCACAAGTGATTCTGTCACTGACCGTGGGACTCAGATACTGATTAATCCACGTGTGCTTCTTGGCGAGATTCTAAAAACCTGTATTGTGGAAGGACATGGAGGAGGGAGTGTGCGACAGCTGGTAATGTAGTCACACTATTCAGTAATGTGCTGGGAGAATGTGGAAGGGGCAGGAGATTGTGAGGACATATAAAACCCCTGGCACTCTGATGGGCATGTGGCACATCTAAGTGACTGCACAGCTGATCTCACATTGCTGTGGGGGATGTCTCTGTCTCCGCTCGTCGAAGGTTTTATTATAATGCTGTATAAAAAAAAAATCTAAAATAACCTCACGCCTCACCCTTTATTCCTTCTTTCTAGAACCCCAACTCAAACCCACGTCCATCAGCGCAGGACCTTGCCGGATTCTGGGACCTGTTGCAGCTTTCCATAGAAGATATTAGCATGAAATTTGATGAACTCTTCCAGCTCAAGGCCAATGGCTGGGCATTGAGCGAGATCCCTGATAGAAATGTAAGTATTGTTTCCTAGGCGAATAGATGCACGCTCCAGGAGTTTATTTGTAAAGATCAACCGGATCAGCAGGATCAACCCTATTAAACCAGGCATATTGTTGGGTGGGGTTGATTCTGCTGACATCCAGTGATACCTGTCGGTTATGGTGTTCCCAAGAAAAGAGGGTTTTGTTCTTTATACACATGAGGGCTTTGGTGCACCGAGGGATGGGGCGTAGCCTGTCGGCTTTCTGGTGATGGTCACACCCCTCGGTGCACTGAAGCACTATTTATTTTATTTTTCTTGGGAGCACCGCAAACAGCTGCATACCTAACCAGGCCCTATGCCTGATTTAATAGGGGTGATCCTGCTGACAGGTGCATTTTTTAATTTCTCACCATTTTCAAGACTTCAGTTTGCCGTCAGCCAGAAGCTGAAAACCCTGTACAGAACCAGAATGCACTCTGTTCCGTTCCGTTCCCATGACGCACAGAAATTTGCTGCAAGCAGTGTTTTTGAGTGCGTCATGGGATACGGAGCAATGTAAGTTAATGGCGCCGGATCCGTTTTCTCGGACACAAAAGAATCCGGCACCAAAACCCCTGTAAGTCGTCTTGGTCATTTTAGAGATAATACAACCGGATCTGTTCATAACGGACGGGTGCAGATGGTTGTATAATCCTAATGGAAGCGTTTCTGCTTAATCCATGATGGATCCAGCAAAAAACGCAGATGTGAAATAGCCTAAAAGGCAATCGTAAAGAAATTGTCTCTGAAGGTGTTCATAGCCTTTAACTAAGAAGCAGCCACACAGATTCCGAGATCTTCACATAACTTACATTTCTGTGCGTAGTCTCCTCTCCTAATATTTACACGAGACATAACCAAAGGAATATAAACCAGAATCCAGTTTTGTTCAAAGCCTCCCATTGCTTTCTGTACAAAAATAGCAGTTTTTTTATTTTTTATGTGCTTTGCCAAATAAACACTGGGAGCACAGAGTAAGGCCATGGTAAAAGTGGCGCCGTTAATAATAATTTGGCCGGGTTTTGCTGCTCTCCATATGTCTTTTCATTAGCACAGTATCCTTCATGCATGACTTAGTCCTGACATTTTCCAAATTCCCACAAATACAGCACTCCCCTCCGAGCAGCTGCCGTCTGCTTTCTCCCCAGCGTGGCCTTTATCCTATTATTTTCGTTGAAAGCACTTTTTGTCTCTGCTCTGACAAAACGTATTCACAAGATCTCAATATCCAAACTTACGTCACAGGGATGGGTAATGGGTGGAACACCAGTATGATAGGATATTTCCATAACCTGTAATGCAGTAACTAAAGAGGAGGCGCCAAAATCCCTAGGATCTGGGACTTGGATTATAAAAAAAAACCAAAAAAAGAATCTATGGGGTTTGTACAGGCAAGTGGAGTGACAATACTTACACACTCTCAGGGTGTATACACTTTCGGGATCAGATCACATATGGTCAACAGTGGTAAAAATTACACATACAGCAGTGGTGTAGAAAATCAAGGCGTGACATATAAAATCAAAATATTAGGAGTATCTGCTCCTGATGAAGGGGGCCCATTAAGAGGCCCCGAAACGCGTTGAGCTGCTCACTCCCCCACCCTGGCTTTGGAATAAAAGAAAAGAAAAAAGAACAAAGACTCTTGAGTGGTCATTGTTCGTTTCTGATATCTCTACGGGCGACCCAGGCGCAGGAGGTGTGATGTGGGTGTCTTGATCTTTATCCCACATTACCCTCCTGGGTGAAGTGAGTCACTAATATTTTGATTTTATATGTCACGCCTTGATTTTATACGCAATTTTCTACACCACTGCTGTATGTGTAATTTTTACCACTGTTGACCATATGTGATCTGATCCCGAAAGTGTATACATCCTGAGAGTGTGTAAGTATTGTCACTCCACTTGCCTGTACAAACCCCATAGATTCTTTTTTGGGGTTTTTTATAATCCAAGTCCCAGATCCTAGGGATTTTGGCGCCTCCTCTTTGGTCCTTTTTAGCGTTTCGGCGCAACATCACTTTTTCATTCCTATCACCTACCCTGAGGGCATCAGGGTTAGGTTGAGACCATTGGCAGCCTGCCCCTCCTTTGCTCTACCAATAACGTTGTATAATATATTTTTGTCCAATTGAGTTGAACCTTGCTTTTAGACTGTCTGCCTTCCCTTTGGCGCCCTGCGAAGTTATTCCTGGACCCTCGTCTTGAAGGCCCAGCGACTAACCCTCTTTTTTCTTCTTCCGTCTCTGATATGCAGTAACTAACCAGGCATTAGAGTGGACGCAGATGAAAAAATAAGGAAAAATAAAATAAATATTTTAAATAAAAGTGTGTCTTTGGGATGGGGCAACAGAGTTTTCTCAGTTCCACGTGGCCGCCCACTGCCGATTGTGAATAGGGAATATGTACATTGAGGAAGAAATACAGCACTGGGTTGTAAAAAGGTGAAATTATTGTATTAATTCTCAATATTGTAACATTGCTAAGGCTAGTTTCAGGCACAGCAATCCGGCAGATAAGAGCCTGCCGGAGTTCTCTGGATCCGGCATAGCCGGATTATGCCGCGTACCCACTGGACTCCATTGACTATAATGAAAATCAGCGGGGATCCAGGCGCTCCCCGGCATATATGATGGGTGGTCATGAGCGAAGCCACTTCGTTCATAACTTTGGAATAATACTGTACGGAGATTCGTCTCTGTACGGTATTAGAATGTATGGGCTCCCATGAGCCGAAGTTAGTTATTCGCCAAGTGGCGCGTGACGTCGTTGAATAACTTCGGTAATAGATTTTTATTATTATCCAATATATCTTTACCCAACTTATAATTCATTATAACATAATATCACTTCAAATCATAATTTTTCAACATTTGAAAATAATAAAATGAATAAAAAGAGGAAGAAAAAAAACAAAAAAAAAACACTTTAAAACTTGAAACAGAACTCGACTTCTGTTCCGAGGTAGTAGTCGGAACTGAAGCAGAGTTCGGTCTGAAGCCTTAAAGTGGTTTTCCACTTGAAAAATCAACTACCAAAGTTATTCAACAAAGTCACGTGCGACTATGCAAGTAACTAACTTCGGCTCATCGGAGCCCATACCTTCTAATACTGTACGGAAACGGATCTCCGTACAGTATCAATCCGAAGTTTTGAACAAAGTGACTTTGGATGTTACATCTCGCTTCGCTCATATCTAATGGTGGGATTTGGGCCGTGTAGGTTTTTGTTTGTTTGTCTAATGCACAGCAATCCAGGAGGGAACCCCTGCCACAGTTCTCTGGATTCGGCATAGCTGGATAGTGCCATGTGCCCACCGGACCTCATTGACTATAATGATCCAGACGCTCCCCAGCATATATGGTGGGATTCGGCCAGTCGACGTATTTGTTTTTTTTGTCTAGCTGACCTTTATGCCAGGAGGCAGACGGATCTCCACTAGTTTCCCTTATAGTGAATAGGGTCCAGCGGGCAGGTGGCACTATCCTGGTACGCGGGATCCAGAGAACTTGGGCAGGCTGTTTTCCGCCGGATTGCTGTGCTGCATATGCGAAAGTAGCCTAAGATAGAAGAATGGCACCCATCGTTACTCTGTACTTTGCTTGTAGATGCTAAATAATGGGGGGGGGGGATAAAAAATTAAATCTCATTGTTTTTATCCATCCATTTCACAGGAGATAAAACGACCTCCTCCCCCTGTGCCAAAGAAACCAGCCCGACCCAAGCCTCCTCTGAGTCGTGACAAGGCACCAGGCCCCTCCAACAGCGACAAGCAGCGACAAGAAGCCCGCAAAAGGCTGATGGCGGCCAAAAGAGCGGCCTCGGTGCGCCAGAATTCTGCCACAGAGAGTGCGGACAGCATCGAGATCTATGTGCCAGAGGCACAGACGCGGCTCTGAGTGAGAGAGCCTCTGGTGTGCCAATCATGGGGAAATGGAGGGTCTTGGCAACTATAGACTTACTGACAGACTCAAGTGGGAGACACAGGGAGAAAGGCACAAGAGCACGCTAATTCTAGGCGGCTGAACCTGGCAGTCACAAGGTGCTGTCAGGAGGGTTCCACAGATGGTGTGCAGGACTTTTCAATTAATTATTCTTAAAAATTAAGGAGATTTTTCATGTCTGTGTGGGGAAGAGACCCAAATTGGAAGGTTTTTTGGAAGGGGTATCCATGTTATGCAGCCCCACTAACCCCTCTCCTTATCTGGGCCGAGGCAATAAGGCACCCCAAAATCTCACTATTGCACAAAGACTGCACCCTGGTTTTGGACGGTCCGCCATCTTTGTATCACCCCTTGTCTGTGATAAGTAGCACCTATTGCAATAAGGATCAACCCCTCCGCCCCCCGCCAGCCTCCCTCTCCTTATAAAGCAGGAGCATGCAGATTTGTATGGTTCCGATTAAACACTTGCCCCCTAAATTTCATCTGTTGGAGTAGACCGCCGGCTTGGTAGACGTGCACATTGCTCTGCAGCATTTGTAGATGCAGTGCTCTGCTCCCAGCAGAGGGCGGCAATGAGCAGCTCTGCACAATCAATGGCAGCCTCTGCACTGCAATGCATTGTTGACTTTACTAGCAGATGATTACATTTTATTTTATTTTATTTTTTTAGTGCTAATTATGAATGTCGTTCTGATTTAGACCCGGTTTTAAATGAAGACAATATTATTGCTGTTGAAAACTCCAGTCTGCAAGCTAGGCCAGCAATGCGAAGAGAAACAAAGCACACTGTACTATATAAGATCACATACCCCGTACACTGTCGTCAACCCACCGACCTGTGGCGATGCACAGTATCTCAATACATTGACAGTTTGCCATGGCGCACTCTATCGTGATGCTGAGTATCTCTATACATTAACCTTGAACATGCTGCGCTGTATAATGCTGCTGAGTATCCGTTCACCAATAATATGCAACCTCATTGTATGACATAAATTTTCTACACGCCAATGAAAACATCTCCGCGTATAGCGATACCACGTATCTCTATGCTCTGATAACACACATCAACGAGTAGACATATTGTACTGTACGGTGATGCTGAGGATCAGGTCACACCGTATAATGATGCTGAGTATCATACACTGGTGACATCACAAACTCCTTCCCCTGCCCACTTCTTCAATCGATGACATCATTTGTAGGTTTCTTCCCCACGTGAACCAGACAGGAACGAACTTCACGTTTTGCAAACGTGGAAACAGGATTTTTAGGAGAAAAAAAAAATAAGTTTAAATAAAAAAAAAATTAAAAAAATATTCAGATGTTTTGGAATTTTGGAGAAAAAAAAAATCTATTCCTAGGGATGCACCCAATAAAGAGCAATAGAGCCTGATATGTGGAATTGACTCTATTCATGCTGTGCCTGGAATAAGGAATTTGTAGCAAAGCAGGTCTGTTGTATGAGGCCCTGCTGATTTCTAAATGTATTTTACACTCGAATTCTATTTTGCATCTCGTTACATCATCAGATGGAATAATGTCCCACAAGTGGGTTTTTAAATACTTGTGGACTAAAAACGCCCAAAAAATAGGGGTTGCTGATTTTTCTTCTATTCTCTATCAATGGCAGTGAGACTGTGATGTTCTGTGGACGTTACATCCAGCGAGATGAAACCACACAAAGGGCTATTTATATTTAAAGATATATTACGAGTCTTCAGACAGGTCATGCTGGAGAGAAGTTAATGTGTACAGTTCGGAAATATCATGCATGTGATTTTTTTAAAATATATATATATATAGCATTATAAGAAATTAAGAGGTTACAGTTTACACTTAGTATTACTTTTATTTTTTGTTACTGGTGAATATAGCAACCCCTGACCCCTGTTCTTGCAGCTTATTAGAGCTTTTACAACTAAACCAACGTCTGTTGTATCATTGTGCCAGATTGGTCATGTAACTTAAAGGGGTTTTCCAGGATTAGAAAAAAAAAAATGTGGCTGTTTTTATTTTTCTCCCCAGAAAATGTGCAATGCTTGTCCGTGGGTTGAGTCTACTTACCAGGGTCTACAATAAAGTGAAGGTCTGAGCTAAGCTCCAACAGTAAAAACATCTTCTTTTACAAATTCTCTAGAAATATTTTGATAAATAGATATTATTTATTAGTGGGAAAAAAAAAACTAAATTTATTCATACCCAGACCAGACTCCTAAATTAATTCAGACCCCAGACCAGACCCCTAAAATTATTCATGCCCCAGACCAGACCCCTAAATTCATTCATACTCCTAAATTCATTCAGACCCCAGACCCCTAAATTTATTCATACCCAGACCAGACCCTTAAATTCATTCAGACTCCTAAATTCATTCAGACCCCTGAAATCATTCAGACCCCTGAAATCATTCAGACCCCAGACCAGACCCTTAAATTCATTCATAGACCAGACCCCTAAATTCATTCATCCCCCAACCAGACCCCTAAATTCATTCATAGACCAGATCCCTAAATTCATTCATACCCCGACCAGACCCCTAAATTCATTCATACCCAAATCAGACCCCTAAATTTATTCCGATTCCTAAATTCATTCAGACCCCAGACCAGACCCCTAAATTCATTCATACCCAGACCAGACCCCTAAATTTATTCTGAATCCTAAATTCATTCAGACCCCAGACCAGACCCGTAAATTCATTCAGACCCAGATCAGAAGCTTTTCAAACTATCTCAACGAACATGTCTGTTGTCAGCTAATGTGAACAAACGGGCTTTGGTTACAAGTCTATTGTCTTATTACATCATGGAATGTCTAACTCACATCGGTCATGCCATTTAAAGGGTATTCCAGAATTAGGGAAAAAGTGGAATTTTTTCTCCTTCTCTTGTCTGTGGGCTGCATCTGCTTACCTGGGTCTATGGTCAGGTAAAGTTTTAAACTAAGTGTCAAGAGATGTCTTGTTTTATAGATTTTCGAGAAATATTTGCCTAAATATTATTATTTTATTAGTGGGAAGACTAGATCACTTATTTAACCAAAGGGGTTTTTCTTTAATACTTTTTATTTATCATGTGCTTGCAGCATGCTGCTCTGGTCCTCCATGTTCTGGTCCCCATGGTTGGCTATGGGCATTGTCACTTTCACTGCACCAGCCAATGACTGGCTTCAGCGGTAACATGCTGCTTGTGACCTTATCCCAGCTTCAGCGAGTCATTGGCCGGAAGCGCTGCTTGTGATCATGCCCATAGCCAGCTGGTGACTGGAAGATAGAGATAGCGGGGGACCAGCACTGCGGGCACTTGATAAATAACTCCTAAATAAATTCAGACCAAGATCAGACCCCTAAACAGATCCAGAGCCCTGAATTTTTTTAGGCTCCCTATCCAGACCCCTAAATTCAGCCTTTTAAGACTATCTCAAACAACATGTCCGTCAGCTAATGTGAATAAGAGGGCTTGGGTTACAGGGCTATTGTGCTGTTGCATCATGGAATGTCTAGCTTACATTGATCGTGTAATTTTAAAGGGTTTTTCCAGAATTAGGGGGAAATTGCAGTTTTTCTTACCCCTAGAAACAGTGCCATGCTTGTCCATTAAAGTGAATGGAGTTGAGCCATGGCATTTTTGTAAATATCCTCTTACCAGACCCTTGCATGTATTTAATCCCCTAAATGAATTCAGAACGCTAAATTTATTCACACCCCTAAACTCAGTTTGAGCTTCTAGGACTAGCTCAGTCAATGTGGGCTTGGGTTACAGGGCTGTTATACCATTGCACCATTTAAGGCCCAGCTCTATTTGGTCATGTAACTTAAAGGGCTTTACCAGTGTGACCCCTAACATTCATTCAGACCCCAGACAAGATCCCTACAATTATCAACACACAAGACCAGACTCCTAAAATTAAATCAGACCCTAGACCAGTCTTGAAGGCGTGATTCAAATGACTCCGCATCTCCTGGACCAACTACAGCTTCCCGGACCTGAGCTGACTGCATCATAGTGATTTGTGATAGTCAGTTCCCATCTGATTGTGGGTCTATTGTACTGTACTCAACATCATCATGTCAGCTCAGTACAAGAGATCTACAATCAGGTGGAACCTGACTTTGTCATAAATCACTATAATGCAGTCCGTTTGGGTCAGGGGAGCCGTAGTTGGTCCGGAAGATGTGGCGGACACACGGGCCGTGTTTCCTAGACTGAGCACAATCGTCTAAATCCAGCATAAGAGGGGGAGGGGAGTCATAGAGGAAAGAAATGCCAACTTCTGTCCTGAGTGGAAATATCTTGCACCATAATGGGGTAGAGATTGTGCTTTGCTATAAGCCCCCCCCCCCCCTTCCCTACATTATTATAAAAGAAAAACATTTTTTTTTTGTAATCCTAGACAAACCCTTTAAGTAATGTGATTTCCGTACTCACACATGCATTATATGGATTAGTAGTACAGCCTGATGATGATGCAGTAGTTTCATGCTGTATGACGGCCATCTTGTTCTAGCTTTATTCCACATATTTAGAAGACGGTTATGTGGATATTTTTATTTTTTTAAAAACCCCACTTCTGTCGATGGGATGTTTTGGGGGCAGGTGTAGCAGACCCTTTTTCCTTATCTGAGACAACCCCTTTAACCCTGAGAAGGGGTATATTGACCCTATAGGCCGTTGTAACATACTGCACCTCAGTAGAAGTTCTGTCAATAATATTCCGTCTGTTCTTCAGTAGAGATCGCTCACAGAGACATTTACAGAATACATAAGGTAATTTATAGTTAACTTATCAAGCATTGTCGAAATTAGATGTAATAATCACTTTTAATAAAGCTATTAAAGGGGTTATAAACACAAGCTACAAAATTTTTGCATAGAAGGCCCTTGATGCCCTTATTATTTTTTTTCTTTATTGCTACCTAATAAATATCTTTATTTTTAATCTGGCTTGCATTACCTACTCGTAAGTATCCCTAAGGCTAGGTTAGCACCAAGTTCAAGCAAATGCAGTACATCTGTGTACCAAAAAGTATGCTGTAAGATATACCCATTGGTTGCTGTTGCAATTTTTTAACAGTACTGAAAAGTGGTGGACTAGAACCTCAAAAAAGTAGAAAAACAATGGGGCAGATTTACCAGTCCTGTCTACAATGTAGACTGCGTAAACATTGCACGAATCAACATAGAAGGCAATTATTGGGAACAATGCATCTGTTCCGGATAATTGCCTGCTCGTCAGAAGCAATCGCCTCCACCGTATGGGGATGAGCCTCCTCTGCGGGGATTGTTGATCCCCATAGAGAATAATTGTGTCTAAGCAGCAAACTCCTGTTTACACTGCACAATCTGTTGCCCATAATTAATGGTTTATGTACAGTGAGGAACAGAAGTATTTGAACACCCTGCGATTTTGCAAGTTCTCCCACTTAGAAATCATGGAGGGGTCTGAAATTCACATTGAGGTGCATTCCCACTTTAAGAGACAGAGTAAAAAAAATAAAAATTTAGGAAATCACATTGTATGATTTAGGCTACTTTCACACTAGCGTTCGGGTGTCCGCTTGTGAGCTCCGTTTGAAGGCTCTCACAAGCGGCCCCGAACGGATCCGTCCAGTCCTAATGCATTCTGAGTGGAGGCAGATCCGCTCAGAATGCATCAGTCTGGCAGCGTTTGTCCTCCGCTCCGCTCAGCAGACGGACACCTGAACGCTGCTTGCAGCGTTCGGGTGTCCGCCTGGCCGTGCGGAGGCAAACGGATCCGTCCAGACTTACAATGTAAGTCAATGGGGACGGATCCGTTTGAAGTTGACACAGTATGGCTCAATTTTCAAACGGATCCGTCCCCCATTGACTTTCAATGTAAAGTCAAAACGGATCCGTTTGCATTATCATGGTAATGCAAACGGATCCGTTCTGAACGGATCTAAGCGTTTGCATTATAGGAGCGGATCCGTCTGTGCAGATACCAGACGGACCCGCTCTGAACGCAAGTGTGAAAGTAGCCTTATAAAGAATTTATTTGTCCTGCACTGCTGAACATAAGTATTTGAACACCTGAGAAAATCAGTGTTAATATTTGGTACAGAAGCCTTTGTTTGCAATTACAGAGGTCAAACGTTTCCTGTAGTTCTTGACCAGGTTTGCACACACTGCAGCAGGGATGTTGTCCCACTCCTCCACACAGATCTCCTCTAGATCTGTCAGGTTTCGGGGCTGTCGCTGAGCAACACAGAGTTTCAGCTCCCTCCAAAGATGTTCTATTGGATTTAGGTCTGGAGACTGGCTAGGCCACTCCAGAACCTTGATATGCTTCTTACGGAGCCACTCCTTGGTTATCCTGGCTGTGTGCTTCGGGTCGTTGTCATGTTGGAAGACCCAGACACGACCCATCTTCAATGCTCTGAGTGAGGGAAGGAGGTTGTTGCTCAAAATCTCACAATAAATGGCCCCATTCATCCTCTCCTTAAAGGGCTTCTGTCACCCCACAAAACTCTTTTTTTTTTTTTTTTTTGGATAGTTACATTCCTTATAGCGAGATATAGGAGAATATAATCTTATCACTTACTTTCATGCGGCCGTTTCTTTAGAAAACGAAGTTTTATAATATGTAAATCCGGTCTCTACCAGCAAGTAGGGCGTCTACTTGCTGGTAGCCGCAGCAGAAAACCGCCCCCTCGCTGTGTTGATTGACAGGGCCAGCCGTGATCTCCTCCTCCAGCCGGCCCTGTCAGTATTTCAAAAATCGCGCGCCTCTGTTCATTCGGCGCAGGCGCTCTGAGATGAGGAGGCTCGTCTCCTCAGAACTCCCTCAGTGCGCCTGCGCCGATGACATCACCGAAAGAGAAGACGTCATCGGCGCAGGCGCACTGAGGGAGTTCTGAGGAGACGAGCCTCCTCATCTCAGAGCGCCTGCGCCGAATGAACAGAGGCGCGCGATTTTTGAAATACTGACAGGGCCGGCTGGAGGAGGAGATCACGGCTGGCCCTGTCAATCAACACAGCGAGGGGGCGGTTTTCTGCTGCGGCTACCAGCAAGTAGACGCCCTACTTGCTGGTAGAGACCGGATTTACATATTATAAAACTTCGTTTTCTAAAGAAACGGCCGCATGAAAGTAAGTGATAAGATTATATTCTCCTATATCGCGCTATAAGGAATGTAACTATCCAAAAAAAAAAAAAGAGTTTTGTGGGGTGACAGAAGCCCTTTATGCAGTGCAGTCGTCCTGTCCCCTTCGCAGAAAAGCACCCCCAAAGCATGATGTTACCACCTCCATGCTTCACAGTAGGGATGGTGTTCTTGGGATGCAACTCATCCTTCTTTTTCCTCCAAACACGACGAGTGAAGTTTAGACCAAAAAGTTCTACTTTGCTCTCATCTGACCACATGACTTTCTCCCATGCCTCCTCTGGATCATCCAGATGGTGTAATGACCGACGTCACGCACAGGGAGGATAAAAGGGAAAGCCCTGCCCAAGGGAGAGGGAAAGGTGGTGACCCCTAACTCACCTTGCGGCTGGCACCTGACTGCCCTGACGTCCCTAGACGGGTTCCTCACCCGTGCGGCGATCACGTGCCTAAACCCTGGCTTTCCCTAAAATGAGCCCTAGATAGTGAACGGGCCGGTGGGATCGCTAGTCCGCACCACTATCACTAAGAGGGAAACACCAGGGAGAGGACAGACAAAACAAACAAACACATACACCCAGGTGGGCGATCACAATAGACCACAAAGGTCCAACAGGGATCCGGAGGGTAGCGTTCTGGACCAACAACCAGAGAACGCAGCAACACAGCTCCAGAGGGTCAGAATAGATGTCCAGGCAGGAAGTTCTATCTCTGGCAACCAGAGAAGTGTGAGAGAGGAATATAAAGAGGATTGGGAGTGCTGGACAAGGAACAGCTGAGGAGAAAGAGCTACGGATCCCTGAGTGAGCCAAAAGGGTTTGCAAAGCAAACCCAGAAAGCTACCATAAGGAAAACAGCCCTATATTAAATAGAGCGTGCAGCCAACCGCTGCGACTTCCTGACCCCGGGTATAACGGAGTCAGGCGTGGTTCTCGATACCCTCGTGACAGTACCCCCCTCTCTACGAGGGGCCTCCGGACACTCAGGACCAGGTCTCTCAGGATGAGAGGCATGAAAAACCCGAACTAGCCTGTCGGCGTTTACCTCAGACGCAGGAACCCACATTCTTTCCTCGGGACCGTAACCTCTCCAATGCACCAGATATTGAAGAGAGCGGCGGACCCGACGAGAATTAACAATTTTGGATATCTGAAATTCTAGATTACCATCCACGACAACAGGAGGGGGTGGCAGCGGTGACAGTTCTAATGGTGGAACATATTTTTTGAGTAACGACTTATGAAAAACATTATGAATTTTAAAAGTCTGAGGTAACTCCAGGCGAAAAGCCACGGGGTTGATGATGGCTACAATTTTGTAAGTGCCAA
Organism: Bufo bufo; assembly: GCF_905171765.1. Classification (NCBI taxonomy): domain Eukaryota; kingdom Metazoa; phylum Chordata; class Amphibia; order Anura; family Bufonidae; genus Bufo; species Bufo bufo. The sequence continues at coordinate 342,480,418 of NC_053394.1, forward strand.
TAAACCTAGGACCCAGTTTCCAAGAGGGAACCTTCAATTTAATATTCCTAGTAGACAACCATACATAGTCATTCACTCCTAGGTCCGGACCTGGCGACCGTCTCTTATCAGCCATGCATTTGTATTTACCTCCCATATTTTTCAAGTTAGCTTGCACCTTCTGCCATACCGATGAAAGAGATGACGAAAACCGTTCCTCTTCGGGAACCCCAGAAGACCCCCCCTCTTTGAAAGTACAGAATTGGGGATGAAAACCATATGCACCAAGAAATGGTGACTTGCCAGTGGATTCCTGACGATTATTTATGGCAAACTCAGCTAACGGTAAATATGATGACCACAACTCTTGGTTTTCAGACACAAAACATCTTAGATATGTCTCCAGGTTTTGGTTGGTACGCTCAGTCTGTCCATTCGACTGAGGATGGAAAGCTGAGGAAAAGGACAAGTGTACCCCCAAACGGGAACAAAAAGCTTTCCAAAATTTAGAAATTAACTGGGTACCCCGATCCGAAACAACATCAGAGGGGACCCCGTGAAGCTTCACGATTTCACTGACGAATACCTGAGCAAGAGTCTTAGCATTAGGTAGTGCGGGTAACGCAATGAAGTATTTTGCTAAACCTGTCCACTACTACCAAAATAACTGTTTTACCCACAGACAAAGGTAAGTCAGTGATAAAATCCATTGACAGATGTGTCCATGGTCTATTGGGAATAACGAGTGGTAATAGAAACCCTGCAGGACGTGTATGTGAAACTTTTGCGCGCGCACAGGTAGAACAAGAAGACACAAAATCCAATACATCCTGACGCAACCTTGGCCACCAAAAACGACGAGACAATAGCTCCAAGGTTGCATTACTACCCGGGTGCCCAGCAAGTGCCGAATTATGATGTTCCTTTAATAATTCGAAACGTAGGTTCAACGGTACAAACAATTTCTCTGAGGGGCAAGAGACCGGGGCGTCCCCCTGGGCCTCTAACACCTTCCCCTCCAAAACAGAGTGTACCGCAGAAACAACCACTCCTCTTTGAAGAATGGGCACCGGATCACTCACATTACCCCCTCCAGGGAAACAACGAGATAGTGCATCAGCCTTGGTGTTCTTTGCCCCAGGACGATAGGTAATAACAAAGTTAAACCTGGTAAAAAATAGCGACCACCTAGCCTGTCTAGGGGTGAGACGCTTAGCTGATTCGAGGTACAGAAGATTTTTGTGGTCCGTAATGACAGTGACGGGGTGGACTGCCCCCTCTAAGAAGTGACGCCACTCCTCAAACGCAAGTTTAACCGCTTTACGTCCGCCCATAGGATATAAACGTCCTATGGGTGGACGTCTATTTCTGAAAGCACGTTTTAGAACGTCCTTTCAGAAATAGCAGCTGCACGCTAATCGTGCAGCTGCTGATCGGGTTGCCCGCTGTCAGTGACAGCAGGGCAACCCAGAGAGGAGGCAGGGACAGTGCCCAGGTGTCCCTGCCTTCACGATCGCTGCAGACACAGCGCTCACCGAGCGCTGTGTCTGCAGAGAAGGAAGCGCTGTGCGCTTCCTGTTCCGGCCCGGCGGTCATGTGACCGCCGTGACCGGAGAGTGCAGGGGCTGTGTGAGGTCTCTGAGAGACCTCGATCAGCCCGGCTGTGAGGCTGTACAGCGCTGGATTGCTGCTGTACAGCCTCTCTAGGGGTGTATTTGTCCTGTAACTGGGGCTACTATGTCAGCCCCAGTTACAGGAGAAATCAACAGTGAAAAAAAAAAGAAAAAGTGAAGCAAATGTCCCCCAGAGGTCTTGTATGACCTTATGGGGGACGAAAAGGGTAAAATAAAATAAAAAAAATAAAGGGTTGAAAAAATAAAATAAAAAAAGTTTCACATGTAAAAAAAAAAAAAGTTCCCAAGTAAGGAATAAAAAAAAAAAATTTAAAAATAGAAAAAATAAAATAGACATATTTGGTATTGCCGCGTCCGTAAAAACCGGCTCTAGAAAAATATCACATGACCTAACCCCTCGGGTGAACACCGTAAAAAAAAAACAAAAAAAAACTGTGTCAAAACAAGCAATTTTTGTCACCTTGCATCACAAAAGGTGCAACACCAAGTGATCAAAAACGCGTATGTCCCACAAAATAGTACCAATAAAACCGTCACCTCATCCCGCAAAAAATGAGCCCCTACATAAGAAAATCTCTCAAAAAATAAAAAAACTATAGCTCTTAGAACATGGAGACACTAAAACATCATTTTTTGGGTTTCAAAAATGCTATTATTGTGTTAAAGTGAAACAAATAAAAAAAGTATACATATTAGGTATTGCCGCGTCCGTAAAAACCAGCTCTATAAAAATATCACATGACCTAACCCCTCGGGTGAACACCATAAAAAAAAAACAAAAAAAACTGTGTCAAACCAAGCAATTTTTGTCACCTTGCATCACAAAAGGTGCAACACCAAGTGATCAAAAACGCGTATGTCCCACAAAATAGCACCAATAAAACCGTCACCTCATCCCGCAAAAAATGAGCCCCTACATAAGAAAATCTCTCAAAAAATAAAAAAACTATAGCTCTCAGAACATGGACACATTAAAACATAATTTTTTTGTTTCAAAAATGCTATTATTGTGTAAAACTTTAATAAATGAGAAAAAGTATACATATTAGGTATCGCCACATCCGTAACAATCTGCTCTATAAAAATGTCACTTGACTGAACCCCTCAGGTGAACGCTGTAAAAATAAATAAATAGAAACTGTGCTAAAACAACCAATTTTTTGGTCACCTAGCCCCATAAAGTGTTATAATGAATGATCAAAAAATCATATGTACCCAAAAATAGTACTAATAAAACTGGCACCTTATCCCCTAGTTTCCAAAATGGGGTCACTTCTTGGGAGTTTTTACTGTAAGGGTGCATCAAGGGGCTTCAAATGGGACATGGCATCTAAAAACCATGTGGAGTTCCTGTTCTTCTGCGCCCTGCCGTGTGCCCATACAGCAGTTTATGACCACATGTGGGGTGTTTCTGTAAACCGCAGAATCTGGGTAATAAATATTGAGTTTTGTTTGGCTGTTAACCATCGATGTGTTAAAGAAAAAAATTGATTAAAATGGAAAATCTGCCAAAAAAGTGAAATTTAAAAATTTGATCTCCATTTTCCTTTAATTCTTGTGGAACGCCTAAAGGGTTAACAAAGTTTGTAAAATCGGTTTTGAATACCTTGAGGGGTGTAGTTTCTACAATGGGGTCATTTATGGGGGTATCCACTATGTAGGCCCCACAAAGTGACTTCAGACCTGAACTGGTCCTTATAAAGTGGGTTTTGGCAATTTTCTTAAAAATTTGAAGAATTGCTTCTAAACTTCTAAGCCTTCTAACGTCCTAAAAAAATTAAATGACATTTCCAAAATGATGCCAACATAAAGTAGACATATGGGGAATGTTAAATAATAAATATTTTATGAGGTATCACTTTCTGTTTTAAAAGCAGAGAAATTGAAATTTAGAAAATTGCGAATTTTTCAAATTTTGGGGTAAATTTGGGATTTTTTCATAAATAAAGGTGAAATATTTTGACTCAAATTTATGACTATCATGAAGTACAATGTGTCACGAGAAAACAATCTCTGAATGACTTGGATAAATAAAGGCGTTCCAAAGTTATTACCACATAAAGGGAGATATGTCAGTTTTGCAAAATTTGGCCTGGTCAGGAAGGGGGCAAATGGCCCAGATGGCAAGTGGTTAATAGCTAATAGTTCCCTATTGCCAATATCGTAGTTCTTTTCTGCTGCAGATAGTTTTTTAGAAAAGAAAGCACAAGGACGCCATTTGCCAGGAGACGGACCCTGAGACAGCACCGCCCCCACTCCCACCTCTGACGCATCGACTTCAACAATAAAAGGCTGAGAGACATCAGGTTGGACTAGTAGAGGTGCTGAGGTAAACCTCTCTTTTAGAGAGGAAAAAGCAACTTTAGCGGCGTCAGACCATTTAGAAAAATCAGTCCCCTTCCTAGTCATGTCAGTAAGCGGTTTTACAATAAGTGAATAATTTTTAATGAATTTCCTATAGAAATTTGCGAAGCCCAAGAACCGTTGTAGTGCTTTGAGGTTCTCAGGAAGATCCCAATCTAAAATTGCCTGGACCTTCCTAGGATCCATACGGAAACCTGAAGCAGATAAAAAATAACCTAGGAATTGTATCTCCTGAACGGCGAAGACACATTTTTCAATTTTAGCATATAATTTATTCGTCCGTAGGACCTGCAGTACCTGTCTGACATGCACCTCATGTGTTTTCAGATCAGACGAATAAATTTAAATATCATCTAGGTATATTACCACAAACCTGACGATTAGATGACTAAAAATGTCATTAACGAAATGTTGAAAGACTGCAGGAGCATTGGTCAGACCGAAAGGCATAACTAGATTTTCATAATGCCCCTCGGGGGGTGTTAAACGCTGTCTTCCACTCATCCCCCTCCTTAATACGAATCAGATTGTAGGCCCCCCTAAGATCAAGTTTGGAGAACCACCTAGCACCCGCAATCTGGTTAAACAGGTCAGGAATGAGAGGAAGAGGGTATGGGTCTCGGATGGTTATCCGATTTAATTCGCGAAAATCTAAGCAAGGACGCAGGCCCCCATCTTTCTTTTTAACGAAGAAAAACCCTGCAGCCACGGGTGAAGAAGAGGGTCTGATGTGTCCCTTAGCCAAGCTCTCGGAGATATAATCTTTCATGGCTTGTCTCTCTGGACTCGAAAGATTATATAACCTGGTCTTGGGTAATTTTGCGCCGGGAATAAGGTTAACCGGGCAATCATAAGGACGATGAGGTGGTAACTTCTGACAACCCTTTTCAGAAAAAACATCCTCAAAGTCCGAAATAAATGTAGGTAGGGTAGTTATGGAGGCGACTAAGCAATTGCTATTTAAGCAATTTTCTCTGCACTGCTCACTCCACTCCAATATCTCCCTGGCCTGCCAATCCACTACTGGATTGTGCGCTACCAACCAGGGAAGACCCAGCACTACCGGAGTGGGAAGCCCCTCCAGAACATAACCTGAAAGCATCTCGTTATGGTGGTCCCCTACCCGAAGGTGTAAATTATGAACAATGTGGGTGAGGTTTCTCTGAGACAGAGGAGCAGAATCAATAGCGAATATGGGAATGGGTCTCTGTAACGTACAGAGAGACAAACCCATAGTGCGGGCAAAATGGGCATCTATCAAATTTACCCCTGCTCCACTGTCTAGAAAGAAATAAATAGTCTCCATCTTATCACCAAAAATAATAACCGCTGGCAACACAAATTGCGATGTACGTATGGAAGAAACGTATACCCCCCGGCTGACATCCTCCACACAGCCTGGGGTTAGTAGTTTTTCCGACGGTCTTTTGTTTCTGAGGAAAGAAGGACAGACAATAATGAAATGACCCCTCTCCCCACAGAAAAAACAAACCCCACGCCTACGGCGAGCCTCAGGAGGACGGACCTAACAAGTAGTTCCTTTTAGCTGCATAGGCTCGTCTAAGTCCGTACAGACTAACTGCTGCTTGGGAGGGGTTACCAATTGCTCCGGTTATTTCAACCTGTCCCTAAGGCGTCTATCTATTCGGATAGAAAGGGACATAACCGCATCAAGGGAAAAGGGGGTCTCATATAATGCAAGCGCATCCTTAACCCTTTCGGATAACCCAGAGCAGAACTGACTCCTGAGAGCCGGGTCGTTCCATTGGGTATCCGTAGCCCACCTACGGAATTTAGAGCAATACTCCTCTACCGGCCGCTCTCCTTGTAAGAGTCTCCGTAATCTTGATTCAGCCAATGCGACTCGGTCAGGGTCGTCATATATGAGACCCAAGGCCCCGAAAAACTCATCCACTGACCGAAAAGCCTGGGAATCAGTAGGTAAAGAGAACGCCCAGGACTGCGGGTCCCCCTGCAGCAGGGAAATAACAACCCCCACCCGCTGATCTTCATTACCAGAGGAGTAAGGGCGCAGTTTAAAATATAACTTACAGGCCTCACGGAATGTCAAAAACTTGTCCCTTCCCCCAGAAAACCTGTCAGGGAGAGGGACCTTGGGTTCCGCAACAACCTGGTTACCTGTAGCAACCGCTGGGCTTGCGGTCAGTTGCAATCGCTGCTGTTGCTGGAGGACGGACGCCTTCAATCCTGCCACCTCAAAAGACAGGCCATGAAATTGTTTGGACAGAGCAGCAATTTGATCCATACTGGATTCTATGTAGGTAAAAACAAAATTTTTTTTTTTTACCTACACAAAATAAGGGCCAGAGATAATGTAATGACCGACGTCACGCACAGGGAGGATAAAAGGGAAAGCCCTGTCCAAGGGAGAGGGAAAGGTGGTGACCCCTGACTCACCTTGCGGCTGGCACCTGACTGCCCTGACATCCCTAGACGGGTTCCTCACCCGTGCGGCGATCACGTGCCTAAACCCTGGCTTTCCCTAAAAATGAGCCCTAGATAGTGAACGGGCCGGTGGGATCGCTAGTCCGCACCACTATCACTAAGAGGGAAACACCAGGGAGAGGACAGACAAAACAAACAAACACATACACCCAGGTGGGCGATCACAATAGACCACAAAGGTCCAACAGGGATCCGGAGGGTAGCGTTCTGGACCAACTACCAGAGAACGCAGCAACACAGCTCCAGAGGGTCAGAATAGATGTCCAGGCAGGAAGTTCTATCTCTGGCAACCAGAGAAGTGTGAGAGAGGAATATAAGGAGGATTGGGAGTGCTGGACAAGGAACAGCTGAGGAGAAAGAGCTACGGATCCCTGAGTGAGCCAAAAGGGTTTGCAAAGCAAACCCAGAAAGCTACCATAAGGAAAACAGCCCTATATTAAATAGAGCGTGCAGCCAACCGCTGCGACTTCCTGACCCCGGGTATAACAGAGTCAGGCGTGGTTCTCGATACCCTCGTGACAGATGGTCATTGGCAAACTTTAGACGGGGCTGGACATGTGAGAACTTGAGCAGGGGAACCTTCCATGCAATGCATGATTTGAAACTATGATGGCGTAGTGTTCTACCGACCTTTGAAACTGCGGTCCCAGCTCTCTTCATGTCATTGACCAGCTCCTCCCTTGTAGTTCTGGGCTGATTCCTCACCTTTCTTATCATCACACGAGGTGATACCCCACGAGGTGAGATCTTGCATGGAGCCCTAGTCCGAGGGAGACTGACAGTCGTCTTTAGCCTCTTCCATTTTCTAACAATTGCTCCAACAGTTTCACCAAGCTGCTTGGCAATTGCCCTGTAGCCCTTTCCAGCCTTGTGGAGGTCCACAATTTTGTCTCTGGTGTCTTTTGACAGCTCTTTGGTCTTGCCCATGGTAGTAGTTGGGGTCTGACTGACTCTGGGGTGGACAGGTGTCTTTAAAGAGCTCAGACAGGTGATACTAAGTAAGATTAATGAGTGGAGTAGAGGTGGACTTTTTAAAGGCACAGTAACAGGTCTTTGAGAGCCAGAATTCTTGCTGTTTCTCAGGTGTTCAAATGCTTATGTTCAGCAGTGCAAGACATAAATTATTAAAAAATCATACAATGTGATTTCCTGATTTTTTTTAAATGCTGTCTCTCAGAGTGGGAATGCACCTACAATGTGAATTTCAGACCCCTACATGATTTCTAAGTGGGAGAACTTGCAAAATCGCATGGTGTTCAAATGTCTTCACTAGGGATGAGCGAATCGACTTCGGATGAAACGTCCGAAGTCGATTCGCATAAAACTTTATTCTAATACTGTACGGAGCAGGAGTTCCATACGGTATTAGAATGTATTGGCTTCGATGAGCCGAAGTTATTGCTTCGCAAAGTCTCGCGAGACTTCGCGCAATAACTTAATAAATTAATTTGTACTGTAAAAAAACATTTCGCAAACTCGGGTTTGGTTCCAAGTGGTACATTGAACAGAACCTGAGTTCGGGAAATGGTTTTTTAGAGTACAAATTAATTTATGAAGTTATTGCACGAAGTCTACTTCGGCTCATCGGAGCCAATACATTCTAATACTGTATGGAACTCCTTCTCCGTACAGTATTAAAATGAAGTTTTATGCGAATCGACTTCGGATGTTTCATCCGAAGTTGGTTTGCTCATCACTAGTCTTCACCCGATTGCCCGTTTATCGGGTGATAGGCAGGACCTGTACACCTTTACACAGGCCGGTTATCTGAACGAGCATTTCTAGGAAAGCTACTTCCCATAATTGCCCTGATAGTTGGCCCGTGTAAAGAGACCTTAAAGGGTTTCTGTCACCCCATTAAACCGTTTTTTTTTTTTTTCTTTACTAATATTCCCTATAGTGCGATCTCATGATACATAAGCAAATTAATCATTTTGGTTCAGTAGAATTTGCTAAAAATCGATTTTTAAAATATGCTAATTACCTTGCTACCAGCAAGTAGGGCGGCTACTTGCTGGTAGCAGCCGCATCCTCCGATGGTAATGACGCCCCCTCGGCATGCTGATTGACAGGGCCAGGGAAGGGAATCGTTCTCTGCTGGCGCTGTTAGAATTTGAAATCTCGCGCCTGCGCCGTACCTGTCTTCAATGGGCGCAGGCGCACTGAGAGGCGGCCGCTCTCTCGACCGCTCCATCCTCAATGCGCCTGCGTCGATGACGTCATCAAGTACACCCGGAAGAGATTTATTATTAATAATCGTTGGTGGTATAGTGTTAATAACTGTCATTTTTATAAAATTATTTATTCCCATTTCGTTGGTGGTTTTTGTGGCAGCATGCTTATTATGTACATACTTACCTGATTCGAGCATCCAGCGACGTCACCAGACTCTCCGCCTCCTTCCAGCGATGCCGGCGTCTTCTCTTCCGGGTGTACTTGATGACGTCATCGACGCAGGCGAATTGAGGATGGAGCGGTCGAGCGAGCGGTCGCCTCTCAGTGCGCCTGCGCCGATTGAAGACAGGCGCGAGATTTCAAATTCTAACAGCGCCAGCAGAGAACGATTCCCTTCCCTGGCCCTGTCAATCAGCATGCCGAGGGGGCGTCATTACCATCGGAGGATGCGGCTGCTACCAGCAAGTAGCCGCCCTACTTGCTGGTAGCAAGGTAATTAGCATATTTTAAAAATTGATTTTTAGCAAATTCTACTGAACCAAAATGATTAATTTGCTTATGTATCATGAGATCGCACTATAGGGATTATTAGTAAAGAAAAAAAAAAAAACGGTTTAATGGGGTGACAGAAACCCTTTAAGAGTAGACAGTCTGAAGATGTGCCAAACTGGATGATTAATTTGGCCAATAGCAAAACACATTTGTCTAACTTTACACCACATTTCGGGATGCCCCTTACCATTAAGCCATGCCCCTCCGGTGCACAGGGCACAGTGGATTTCAGCACATTTGCTTGATAAATAACTCTAAACTTTGATGCAGGCTTATGATTGAATTTTGGCGCATCCCTAACGAGGCCTAGGCAGTCACATTAGTAAATTTGCCCGAAATATATACTGTTTTTAAGTCTGACATAAGGCACAAATGTGGTGAGCTTAGAGCCATAACACAGCAGAGTTAGGTTAGTTTCACATCTGCGGCACAGCATTCCGTCAGAGAATAGCTTGCCGGAGTCGTCTGGATCTGGCATTCCCGCATGCTACCCAAATGCCCGCCGGTCCCATTAACTATAATGGGGTCCAGCGGAGATCTATCCGCAACCCAGCAAACCGAAGGTCTTTGTCCGGCTGATTCCCAGCATTCTATGCCAGAAAGCTGTACTGCATGTGTGAAAGTAGCCTTACACAATATGCAATACTGCAATGTATTCTGCTTGATAGCCAAGGGTAGATTAACACCTCCTCTTAACTAATTCTCCAGGCTCTTCTGGCAGAGAAGAGCCTGGTGGACTTTACCAGATCCATATAATGCCATTCACCCCTGGGCCGTATTGACTATAATGGGATCTGGCGGGAACCTGGCCACTTTGCAGAGAAATGCCATATCAATTAAAGGCTATGTACACCTTTGGGGGCAATTTTTTAATGATTTAATTTTACTTATTTTGGGCTAAAAAATAATAATAATTGGTCTTTATTTTAAAAAAAATATTCAGCTGTTCTGTCACAAAGGGTTAACTGTCGAGCTGTGTGAATGGTACTTTGTACCGGTCATCTAATAAACTTTATTGGTAAATAAATAAAAGGTCATAAACATTTAAGCCACCTTCTTAGGGTACTTTCACACTAGCGTTTTTCTTTTCCTGCATAGAATTCCGTCACAGGGACTCTGTACCGGAAAAGAACTGATCAGGCAAATCCCCATGCATTCTGAATGGAGAGAAATCCGTTCAGGATGTCTTCAGTTCAGTCATTTTGACTGATCAGGCAAAAGAGAAAACCGTAGCATGCTACGGTTTTATCTCCGGCGAAAAAAACTGAAGGCTTGCCTGAATGCCGGATCCGGCATTTTTTTCCATAGGAATGTATTAATGCCGGATACTGCATTCAAAATACCGGAATGCCGGATCCGTCCTTCCGGTCTGCGCATGCGCAGACCTTTAAAAATTAGAAAAAAATAAATACCAGATCCGTTTTGCCTGATGACACTGGAAAAACGGATCCGGTATTGCAATGCATTTTTCTGACTGATCAGGATCCTGATCAGTCTGAAAAATGCCTGATCAGTCAGAATAAAAACGGAACTGCCTGCCGGAATCAAACAACGGAAGTGTGAAAGTACCCTTATCAGTAAAATAAAAAGTGAGCTATAATGAGTGTTTATGAGGTCAGAGGTAAGGAGCCGTCAGCTGAGCTGCCTGACTGAAAGAGCAAAAATACAGAGCCTGCTACTAGAGAATCTCAAGGCTGTACAGAGAAAGGGGATCAACATTTTTAATAAAGACCAAATGAAAAAATGATTTTTAATTAAAAATGAGTACAATACAATAATAAAAAAAATGCCCTAAAGGTGTACACAGCCTTTAAATGGAGGAGGTGTGAAACTACTGTAAACAAGTGGAAGCCAATCTCAGATTTTTGGCAGCAGCCAGTTGACGTATGCTGCTGTCAGCTCCTACATCTAGTTGTAATTGACTTGTGAGCGGCAGTGTCAGGCTGAATTCACTCTTGGCAGATGTTGCTGCCGACATTTCTGTAACTGTCCCAAATGGGGCTTGCAGAAATCCAGGTATTTGGTGCCAAAACAGATTCACATCAGATGAATGGAAGTGATTTTTAGTGGCAGAAATGTCTGCAACACTACCCTAAGGTTATGTTGACACAATGGATTTTTCATGTAGTTTTTGCAGCATTTTCCACACCAAAATCTGAGTGGAATCCATCTCCCATTGTTTTCAATTAGAAGTCTGCACTGTGGTTTATACAGAATGCTTTTAACCCCTTAGTGACCAAGCACATTTTTAAAAAATTGCATTCCAAAAGCAAGAACTTTTTTGTTTTTTCATAAATGTACTTGTAGGAGGTCTTATTTTTTGCAGGACAAATTATAGTTTTTAATACACCATTTTAAGTACATGTAATGATTGATTAAAGCCAGCTGTTTAGCTAAAACCCCCTTTGTTTACGTCAGTAAAAACACGTATGGGTGGTCACTAAGGGGTTAATGGAGTGCCTAGAGGGGTGTAATACTGTGTTTTGTGTCACAGTGCAGGTTCCATACACATGGTAGATTCTAAGCCAGGCATCCTCAAACTGCGGCCCTCCAACTGTTGTAAAACTACAACTCCCACAATGCCCTGCTGTAGGCTGATACCTGTAGGCTGTTCGGGCATGCTGGGAGTTGTAGTTTTGCAACAGCTGGAGGGCCGCAGTTTGAGGATGCCTCTTCTAAGCAATGCTATGGTTTTAGGCCTTATTTACACGCCAGTGATTATGAGCCAAAACCAGGTTTCAGTCTAATACACTGAAGAGGTCCTAATCTTTCTATCAGGCCTCTTTCACACGACCGTTTTTCCGTTTATGGGCCGTTTTTTGCGTTCCGTATACGGAACCATTCATTTCAATGGTTCCGCCAAAAAAACGGAATGTACTCCGTATGCATTCCATTTCCGTTTTTCCGTTCCGTTGAAAGATAGAACATGTCCTATTATTGCCCGCAAATCACGTTCCGTAGCTCCATTCAAGTCAATGGGTCCGCAAAAAAACAGAACACATACGGAAATGCATCCGTATGTCTTCCGTATCCGTTCCGTTTATGCCCAGCCTAATTTTTTCTATGTAATTACTGTATACTGTATATGCCATACGGAAAAACAGAATGGAAAAACGGAACAGAATGGGAAATACAACGGAAACAAAAAACGAAACAATTGATCCATGAAAAACGGACCACAAAACACTGAAAAAGCCATACGGTCGTGTGAAAGAGGCCTAATATCTTATATATGTGTGTGCTCACAGTCACTGATGGAAACCACTGGCCAAACACTGAGGCCTCGTCCACTTTTCCATTTTCACTGGAAAATGCGGACAGCACACGTACCCATTGATTAAAATGTGTCTTCACATTTCAGCATTTTTTTTACTGACTGTGGGCCAGTGAAAAAAAAAATCTCGGAGAGATGCACTACTTTGATCCGTGATGCGGACCAAGGACGCCCATTGAAGTCTATGGGTCTGTGAAAATCACGAACACACCACGGATGGTAGCCGTGGTACTTCCGTTTTTCACTGAAGACTGATAGAAGATTCTTTGGAAATTAATTTTCAGCTAAGCAACGTCAGTGAATTACAGATGGTATAGACACACAGACCAAAAATGGATCCTTCACGGACATCTTCACGGATGAAAAACGTACGCTTTTTTTGACGGTCGTGACACTGACACGAAAATGTGGACAAGGCCTGACTGTTTGATTAAAACCATCTGTACACTGCCGTATCCATTTTGCGGTCCGAAAATTGAGGATCCACCAAATACGGATGTGGTTCGTGTGCATCCCACAATTTTCACGGGACCCACTGTAAAAAGCCTATTCTTGTCTGCAAAACGGACAAGAATAGGACCGGTTCTATAATTTACGTACTGGCCACACGGATGCAGACAGCACACGTTTGTTTTTCTTTGCGGACCCATAGAAATGATTGGGTCCATATGTGATCTGCAAAAAATGTGGTTCGGACACGGACCATAAATAGGTTCATGTGCATGAGGCCTAAGGCCTTAAGCTCCTTTCATGTCACGCTCCTTGGGTATACAGGTGATGCATACGGTCACCTTGAACCTCCTCAGAGGGGAACAAAAACATTCAGTTATGTGAAAAAAGTGTCACAATCAAAAAATAAAATTAAAATATGTATATATATATATATATATATATATATATATATATACACACACACATATACACACTTAGAGGGGTTTCCCATCTCAGACAATGGGGGCATATCCCTTTAATAAAGAATAAATGTAAACTTCAACCACCTTTGACTGCCCATAGAAGCACTGATAGTCAGCACTAGTGTTGAGCGAATCGAGCTTCGGATCCAAGATCCGAAGTCGATTTATTCAGAACTTTGTTTAAATGCTGTACGGAGATTCGTTTCTGTACAGCATTCAAATGTATGGGCTCCAGAGAGGGAAATACGTTATCACCGAAGTCTTGTGGGACATCGGTGAATAACTTCGGGAATTCGATTTCCAGACTTGAAAACCATTTTAGAACTTGGATCCAAAGTCGGCTTCGGTACCGGCTGGTACCTCGTATCCAAGTTTTAAAATGGTATTTAAGTTTAAAAATTGTTGGCAGAAGTTATTCACTGAAGGAGGACGAGGTTTGGATGCATTTTTTTTTTATAAGAAATTAAAAAAAATTGAAAAAGAGCAAACCAAAAAATGTAGCTTGGCAGCACCCTAATGGTCATTTTATCCAAACATTGCTGGGCATAGAAGCAACTTTACTAGTTAGTGCTTGAAATCAGGGATGGTCAGATTTTAGGGCAATGCCTCCGATTTTCTTTTCAGGTCATTTTTTTCTTAACTCTTCACTGAGTGTTGAGAAAAAAGGGGCACATTTTTAATCTTGTTAATGTAACTTGAGTTGGGGGAGAAATAAAAAAAAAAAAAGGCTAATAAAAAAATTAAAACATTAACTGTGTGGCATTAACATAGACCTGGTACCAATACATGGAAGCAAAATGTTTGCGTTAATTAAAGGAATGTACCCGTATTGCAGCTCCCCATACTAGTCTGCCACTTCACAGACTTTTGTTGCAGAATTGTTTTTACGTGACTGAAAATCGATTCCATTCACCTGCACGGGGCCTGCAGAAATCCATGTGCTTGCCGCCCCATTCCAATGAATGGAACATATTTTCGGTTGCGTAAAAAAATTCTGTGACAACATATGCAGCGCGTGAAGTCGACTTCACACGACTGACAATCAGCTCCGTTCTTCTGAATGCGGCCTGCAGATATCCATGTCCTTGCTGCCAGAACAACCCCATTCAGATGGACGGAACAGATTTTCGGTTGCAGAAATTTTCTGCAACAAAATCTGCTGCGTGTGAAGCACCCGAAAGCTGAGCGGTGTGCCCAGAGGTCCGTACAGGTAGAAGCCATGCTTCCTTATACCTCCAAACTAGTGTTGAGCGAAGCGAGCTTCAGATGCTTCATCCAAAGTCGCTTCGTTCAAAACTTTGGAATAATACTGTATGGAGATTCGTCTCCGTACAGTATTAGAATGTATGGGCTCCCGTGAGCCGAAGTTAGTTATTTGCAAAGTCGCGCGTGACTTTGTTGAATAACTTCGATAGTTGATTTTTAAAGTGGAAAACCACTTTAAGGCTTGAGACCGAACTCGGCTTCGAGGTACTAGTCAGAATCGAAGCCGAGTTCGGTTTCAAGTTTTAAAGTGGTTTTCCACTTTAAAAATCCATTACCAAAGTTATTCAAAGAAGTCACGCGCCACTTTGCGAATAACTTACTTCGGCTCATCAGAGCCCATACATTCTAATACTGTATGGAGACGGATCTCTGTACAGTATTATTCCAAAGTTTTGAACGAAGCGACTTCGGATGAAGCATCTGAAGCTCGCTTCGCTCAACACTGCTCCAAACTTATGGAATCCAGTGGAACGTGGCATGATTTTTCATGCTGATATACTGTATAGAAGCGGTTCCATCTCACAAGCCATATGAAGCCATAATAAGGGACTATGCATGAGATCCATCATGGGTCCCAATGTGTGTCTATGTTTTAAAAGGATAGAATCTTATTCCCTATCCACTGGACAAAGGATAAGTATGTGATCAACAGTGGTCTAAGCCCAATCACAAGAAACAGGGGGCCCGTGCCACGTATGAATGCAGCCACTCCACTTGTTCTGAATG
Organism: Bufo bufo; assembly: GCF_905171765.1. Taxonomy (NCBI): domain Eukaryota; kingdom Metazoa; phylum Chordata; class Amphibia; order Anura; family Bufonidae; genus Bufo; species Bufo bufo. Next base: position 342,495,768 of record NC_053394.1, read on the forward strand.
GGACTGCCGGAGGTAGAATAGCACCCTGTTATCCAGCAATCCCACAGAACAGGGATCAGCAACCACCGCCAATCCAGCTGTTCAGAAACTACGACTCCCAGAATCCTCCTTCCAATTATATGGGAGTTACAAGAGCAGCCAAGAAAGTGTGTATGCTGGGAGTTGTAGTTTCACAGCAGCTGGAGTGCCGAAGGTTGCTGATCCCTGCCTTAGAGAATGAATGGAGCAGCAGCGCACATGCTTGATGCCGCTCCATTCATACGGTGCATGGGACCCCTGTTCTTGTGGTATAAATGTTTCCTCTGTCTTTGGCGCAGCCCTTTAAGGCTGGGTTCACAAGGGAATGATTAGCTGGGGATTTTCTGCTTCTAATCTGCAGCAGGGGAAAAAAACGCATCAAAAAGGTGCTCCGACACACTGCGGATTGTGTTGCAGAAAAGCTGTAGATTACATGCAGTGTCATTCTTTGCATTGGAAAGGGTTAAATCCGCAATGGAATCCACAGTAGAAATTGACATGCTGCAGATCAGATAATCCACGACAGCAAATCCGCCACTGATCAGTCGCTTGTGAACCACGCCCTAAAAGGGCATCTGCGTTGGTCCCATGTTCATATGTGCCCGCATTGCTGAGAAAAATGAAGTGAAGTTTTAATATATGCAAATGAGCCTCTAGGAGCAACGGGGGCGTTGTCGTTACACCTATATTTACATTTAGTCAGATGACTATTGGTTGCCTACTCATGACATGTGCATTGTGATTTTATTAGTCTCAACTTACTAACTTAAAATTTAACTTTTAATAGTTATTTTTAAATGTTTGGTGAATACTTAAACCTAACCTACTATGTTTAAAAATATCAACAGTCGACCGATGGTGTGCTATGCTTGTGTTTATTCTTTTATGTTCACTGCTTTTATTCAGGTGGCAGTTTCTTGCATGGCTATCTGTCTTTTCTCTATATGTCTCAAGTAAGTTGAGACTAATAAAATCACAATGCACATGTCAAGAGTAGGCAACCAATAGTCATCTGGCTAAATGTAAATATAGCAAAAGTGCCTCTACATGTGCAGGGTATCCAAGTTTGTAAAATAAATAGTCATTACACCTAGAGGCTCTGCTCTCTCTGCAACTGCTGCGCCCTCTGCACTTTGATTGACAAGGCCAGGCATTATGACACTTTCAATGCCTGGTCCTGTCAATCAAAGTGCAGAGGGCGTGGCAGTTGCAGAGAGAGCAGAGTCTCTAGGTGTAATGGCAACGCCCCCGTTGCTCCTAGAGGATCACTAGAGGATCATTTGCATATATTACATTACATTTTTCTCAGCAATGCAGGCACATATGAACATGGGACCAACACAGATGCCTTCAGCTGCCAAGTGCACATGTAACAGGTCAGCCAGTGTCATAGGAACAAAACTGCTGACAGATGCGCTTTGAAGAGAACCTGCCACATTGAAAATGCAATCTGCAGGCACCATGTTATAGCGCAGGAGGAGCTGAGCAGATTGATATATATTTATTGTATAAGGCTGCCTGCAAACTATGCAGATTATGTGCGTTTTCTGCGCAGCGTTTGTACGGAAAAAAAAAACGCAGTTTAATACAGTTCCAGCAAAGTGAATATGATCTGACAAATCTCACGTACAATTAGATTTTTTTTCCTAGGTGCAGAAATTGACCTGCTGTGCGGATATGAAAATTCACATCATGTCAGTTGTTTGTGCGATTCCGCACCTTCTGTAGAGTGGTTTTCCCCCATACACTTCAATGGGGTTAACAAACAGAAAATCCCCCAAAAAACAAAACCACAATATATAGTGCAGATTTATGTGCGGTTTTGGTGCAGATTTCTTGTAGACGTCAGCACACAGATCTGCACTGTGGTACCCTGCACACCGGTGTGGGTGAATGCACATAAGATCCGCCTGAATTTCCATGATGATTTATGTGCGTTCCTGTAGCATATCTGCACCAAAATCCACAATTTCTAACAGCGGTTTTTGGTGCGGACTTGATGCAGTTTTGCCGTCGATCTCATCCTTCCATTGAAAAGAGTGAAATCCGCAGCTAAGATCACAAACAGAATTGACATGGTATTAAATTTGAAAACCGCAATGTGGGTCAAGTTCTGCACAGAAAAAATCTGCATTGTTCGTGAGATTTGTGTAATCCCATACCCTTTGCTGGTGCTGTACTACGGCGCAGTTTTTTCACACGTATTCCGCAATACAATAAGGCCTCATGCACACGACCGTATGGCTTTTTCAGTGTTTTGCGGTCCGTTTTTCACGGATCCGTTGTTCCGTTTTTTTTTTCCGTTGTGTTTCCGTTTCTGTTCCGTTTTTCCGTTCCGTTTTTCCGTATGGCATATACAGTATACAGTAATTACATAGATGAAATTGGGCTGGGCATAACAGTTTCAATAGATGGTTCAGCAAAAAACGGAACGGAAACGGAAGACATACGGATGCATTTCCGTATGTGTTCCGTTTTTTTTGCGGACCCATTGACTTGAATGGAGCCAAGCACCGTGATTTGCGGACAAGAATAGGACATGTTCTATCTTTTCACGGTACGGAAATACTGAAATACTGAAACGGAATGCACACGGAGACACTTCAGTATTTTTTGCTGAACCATTGAAATGAATGGTTCAGTATATGTTCCGCATACTGAACTACAAAAACGGCCAGTATACTGAACGCAAAATACTGTCGTGTGCATGAGCCCTAAGAGTCAAGAAAACTTGTTTTTCTAATCACTTAAAGGGAACCTGTCATCATTTTTATGCTGACCTCACTGAGGGCAGGATAAAATACTGACATAAATGCTGATGTCAGCGGTGTGGTTGCTGAGTGGTTGGTTGTGGTTGTGGTTGCTCAGTGGTTGCTGAGAATCAGCATCATAATCATTACAGCCCAGGCCTTGAGAAGAGTCACATCTACCTGAGAAGAGTCATGGTTATTCCTAATCTCCTGCTCTCTCACCATCTGCTGATGATTGTCAGTTCTCTCCTAGAGAGAAAGAGAGAAAACTAGGTAGAAGACTGTCAGCCATCAGCAGGTGGGCGAGGAGAGCAAGAATTAATAACCAGGACTCTTCTCAGGTGGCCGGACTCTTTTCCAGGCTTAGTCTGCAAGGATTGTGATGTTGGTTCTCGGCAACCACTTACTTTTAACTTATAAATGACAGACCGCTGAAATCATCTCACCTGTCTCTACTTTATACTGTCGTTAGTATGGACAGCGTAAAGTTGATGACAGGGTCCCTTTAAGGCCTCATGCACACGACCGTTGTTGTGTTCCGTTCCACAAAATGGGGTTCTGTTGTTCCGTGATCCGTTTCCGTTTTCGTTTCCGTGTGTCTTCCTTTATTTTTGGAGGATCACCAGACATAAAGGAATGTTAAAAAAAAATCTAAGACAGGTTTGCCATGCAAATGATAGGAAAAAAACGGACGCGGACGCGGATGACAATCTTGTGTGCCTCCGTGTTTTCTAGCGGTCCCATTGCCTTGAATGGGTCCGCAAACCGTTTTCCGCGAAAATAATAGGGCAGGTTATATTTTTTTGACGGACTGGAACCACGGATCACGGACGCGGATGACAAACGGTGCATTAGCCGAGTTTTCAACGGACCCATTGAAAGTCAATGGGTCCACAGAAAATCACGAAACACTGAACAACGGACACTTAATAAAACAACAGTCGTGTGCATGAGGCATAAGGCTGGGTTCACAGCACATTTTTGGCTTAAGTTAAAGGGGTTATCCAATCCTATAAAAATCTCCCCCAATATGCCGGGCCCCCCACACTGAATATACTTACCTGGATCTGCTCCTGGTCCCCACACCCGTCATGCTAGGGAGGCTCGTCCCCGTCCCCTCCTGCCATTGGCTGTGGACACTGGATGTTTCCACCTGAGCACGGGGAGAAGCAGCAGCGGTGGTGCGGGGACCCAGGTAAGTATATTCCCTGTGAGGGGCCCGGCGTATGGAGGGGCATTTTATAGGATTGTATAACCCCTTTAAGCAATTTCAAAACACATTAAAACAGATGTCTCTGACGGATGCCTTAGGGCTGTTTAACACGAGCGGATCCCGTGCGTGGAATCCGCTGCGTGAAAGAGAGCCAAGCCCCGTTCCGGACAGCAGAGACACGGAGCACTGACATGACTGATAGCGCTCCGTGCCTCTCTGGGATCTTTTTACTACAAAATCACAGTGACAACTTTATCTCACTGTCATTTTGTAGTAAAAAGATCACAGAGAGGCACGGAGCATTATCAGTCATGTTACTGCTCCGCAGGGGAGCACCCAGGAATTTTGTCTAGGGGGGTCCGAAAGGCAAAAAAATGTGGCATGTGTAGTGCGCTGTGCTAATTCAATTTTTCAAAGCCCCCTTTATATTTAAAAATGCAGGGAAGGGGTGTAGTGTGTTGCGCTGATTCTTTTACTTGGCGATTCTAAAAGCCCTGCAGGAAAACAACAATGCAGCGCGCGAAGGGCGCCACATTTTTGGCCCCGCCCATTATTAAAAGCCCCTCCTACATATAATAGGCCACTCCCAACAAACACTGTACAGCTGACATTCTATAGTTGCGGCCTGTCTCTACACATCATATGGAGAGGGGAGGCCTGTCCTGGCTGCACTGCCTGCTTCACATTATACAATGGACAGCAGGCTACAGCCAGGAAGCTCCTCCGCTCTCCTACAGGCTTGTGGTTCCCCCTACCATCTGCCACCCGCCCGTGGCCTGCTGCCCCCTTTGGCCGTCCTCACCCAGCTCTGAATCCTCCTTCTGCAAATGGCAGGGGATGGAGCCGAAGCATCTCCTCTCCTACATAGCGTCACATACCTCCTACATCCAGTGATGTCACCTTTGTTGTAGACGTTCTCTTTCCTCATCTTCTCCATTCAGACCAGACCGCCATGATGATTTTTCAGCCATCTCCCATCTCTACAGAGATTAACACACAGACATTAGTTTCCCACATTTCCATCATCTTCACATCTTCTGAACACCCTTTCCTGCCACCCCCAATACTGTGCCCGCTGTGCCCCCAATACTATACTGCAGAAACAGTCCCCCTGGAAATACTACTACCACACAGATAGTGCCCCCAATACTGTGCCCGCTGTGCCCCCAATACTATACTGCAGAAACAGTCCCCCTGGAAATACTGCTACCACACAGATAGTGCCCCCTTCAACAATTATTGGCACACAGTGCTCTAAAAAAATAACTGCGCCCAGACACTAATAGTATAAAGATAATGTCCCCCAAAAATTATTGTGCTAAGCTGATACTGTGGCAGGGTGCCGCCCAAAGTAACAGGGCTCCCCAAAATAGAAATAATTCTCTGCCAGAGAGCACACTTAGTAGTAATAATGCCCCTATAGTGCCCATACTAGTAATCATGTTCCTCATATCCCCCCAGTATTAGCAAAGCTCCACATAATACCTCCTAGTACTAATAATTCTCCCTACAATATGACAGTACATGAAATACCCCCACTTAGTGCCCGCTGTTGAGCTAATGTCCCCATAATGTATGCCAGTATAAAATACCCCTATATAGTGCCCCAGTAAATGCCCTCATAGTGCTCCTCTCCCCCTTCCCCATAGTGTCCCCCATAATATGCCAGTAAAAAATGCCCCTTCTAAGTGCCACCATATGCCCCAATAGTGCTCCACTCCCCCATAGTGCCGCTCTCCCCTATAGTGCCTACCATAATGTGCCAGTAAAAAAATGCCCCCTTAGTGCCACCAGATGCTATAATGCCCCCATAATGTGCCAATAAGAATAAAGGCCCCTTTAGAGCCCCCACTTCCCCTTAGTGCCCCCAAATAATGCCCCTATAGTGCCACCAGATGCCCCATAGTGTCATTCTCCCCTATAGTGCCCCCATAATATGTCAATAAAAAAAAGCCCCTTTAGACCCCCCAGATGCCCCCATAGTGCTCCTCTCCCCCATGGTGCCGCCCCATAATGTGCCAGTAAAAAATGCCCCCATAATGTGCCAATAAGAATAAAGGCCCGTTTAGAGCCCCCACTTCCCCTTAGTGCCCCCAAATAATACCCCTATAGTGCCACCAGATGCCCCATAGTGTCATTCTCCCCCATAGTGCCCCCATAATATGTCAATAAAAAAAAGCCCCTTTAGACCCCCCAGATGCCCCCATAGTGCTCCTCTCCCCCATGGTGCCGCCCCATAATGTGCCAGTAAAAAATGCCCCTTCAAAGTGCCACCATATGCCCCAATAGTGCTCCACTCCTCCATAGTGCCACCCTCCCCTATAGTGCCTCCCATAATGTGCCAGTAAAAAATGCCCCCTTAGTGCCACCAGATGCCATAATGCCCCCATAATGTGCCAATAAGAATAAAGGCCCGTTTAGAGCCCCCACTTCCCCTTAGTGCCCCCAAATAATGCCCCTATAGTGCCACCAGATGCCCCATAGTGCCATTCTCCCCTATAGTGCCCCCATAATATGTCAATAAAAAAAAGCCCCTTTAGACCCCCCAGATGCCCCCATAGTGCTCCTCTCCCCCATGGTGCCGCCCCATAATGTGCCAGTAAAAAATGCCCCTTCAAAGTGCCACCATATGCCCCAATAGTGCTCCACTCCTCCATAGTGCCGCCCTCCCCTATAGTGCCTCCCATAATGTGCCAGTAAAAAATGCCCCCTTAGTGCCACCAGATGCCATAATGCCCCCATAATGTGCCAATAAGAATAAAGGCCCGTTTAGAGCCCCCACTTCCCCTTAGTGCCCCCAAATAATGCCCCTATAGTGCCACCAGATGCCCCATAGTGCCATTCTCCCCTATAGTGCCCCCATAATATGTCAATAAAAAAAAGCCCCTTTAGACCCCCCAGATGCCCCCATAGTGCTCCTCTCCCCCATGGTGCCGCCCCATAATGTGCCAGTAAAAAATGCCCCTTCAAAGTGCCACCATATGCCCCAATAGTGCTCCACTCCTCCATAGTGCCGCCCTCCCCTATAGTGCCTCCCATAATGTGCCAGTAAAAAATGCCCCCTTAGTGCCACCAGATGCCATAATGCCCCCATAATGTGCCAATAAGAATAAAGGCCCGTTTAGAGCCCCCACTTCCCCTTAGTGCCCCCAAATAATGCCCCTATAGTGCCACCAGATGCCCCATAGTGCCATTCTCCCCTATAGTGCCCCCATAATATGTCAATAAAAAAAAAGCCCCTTTAGACCCCCCAGATGCCCCCATAGTGCTCCTCTCCCCCATGGTGCCGCCCCATAATGTGCCAGTAAAAAATGCCCCTTCAAAGTGCCACCATATGCCCCAATAGTGCTCCACTCCTCCATAGTGCCGCCCTCCCCTATAGTGCCTCCCATAATGTGCCAGTAAAAAATGCCCCCTTAGTGCCACCAGATGCCATAATGCCCCCATAATGTGCCAATAAGAATAAAGGCCCGTTTAGAGCCCCCACTTCCCCTTAGTGCCCCCAAATAATGCCCCTATAGTGCCACCAGATGCCCCATAGTGCCATTCTCCCCTATAGTGCCCCCATAATATGTCAATAAAAAAAAGCCCCTTTAGACCCCCCAGATGCCCCCATAGTGCTCCTCTCCCCCATGGTGCCGCCCCATAATGTGCCAGTAAAAAATGCCCCTTCAAAGTGCCACCATATGCCCCAATAGTGCTCCACTCCTCCATAGTGCCGCCCTCCCCTATAGTGCCTCCCATAATGTGCCAGTAAAAAATGCCCCCTTAGTGCCACCAGATGCCATTATGCCCCCATGTGCCAATAAGAAAAAAAGGCCCCTTTAGAACCCCCACTTCCCCATAGTGCCCCCAAATAATGCCCCTATAGTGCCACCAGATGCCCCATAGTGCCGTTCTCCCCTATAGTGCCCCCCATAATGTGTATAAAAAAAAAGCCCCTTTAGAGCCCCCATGGTGCCCCCCAAATAATGCCCCTATAGTGCCACCAGGTGCCCCCTAGTGCCGTTCTCCCCTATAGTGCCCCCCATAATGTGTAAAAAAAAAAGCCCCTTTAGAGCCCCCATAGTGCTCCTCTCCCCCATGGTGCCGCCCCCCAATAATGTGCCACCTAAAAAAAAAGTACCACCAGATGCCCCATAGTGCCAGCTCCCCCCTCAAAAAAAAAAAAAAAATACACTGATACTTACCTCCATCAGCAGCGATGCGATGCAGGCTCTTCCGGCCTGTGTCCCTGCTGAGTGCTGCCCGTCTCAGGCGCGCGATGATGACGGCCTCTGCGGCCTATCAGAAGAACAGTGGAGGGACACACCTCTCCCTCCCCTGCCGCAGCACAGCACAGGCATCTGTATCGCTGTCGTAAGGACGGCGATACAGATGGATTAGATATGGAGTTGAGCGCTTCCACAATGGAAGCGCTCATCTCCTAGTACTCCTACTGCCCCCCCCGGCCCCCCCCCCCCCCCACCACCGCCGCAATTACATCCAGGGCCGCGCCACCTGTGGTGATCGGCGGTGCAGCCCTGAAAGATAAAAAAAATAATAATTGGGCTGGTTGTTCTAGGGGGGGTCCAGACCCGCTGGACCCCCCCTGTAGGTGCACCACTGCGTGCTCCGTGTCTCTGCTGTCCGCAGCGGGGCTTGGCTGTCATTCACGCAGCGGATGTTATGCACGGCATCCACTCGTGTGAAACAGCCCTTAGGGCTCTATTTACTGTGTGGCAACACCACAATCCATCGGCGCTACTTAGTTACAATTCTGCAGCAGTGTTCCAAAACAGCTCCGTACCTCCGCTGTGATTACAAACAGGAAACAACTTCAAAATGAATATAGGAGCACCGCGCACCTCCACTAAACTTCTATGCGCTGAGGTAGGAGGATAAGATCTGGGAGAAGGATTTACCTTATTCTCTTTGTAGGTCCTCCCCGCGACTGCTAGTAAGTCCGCTTGTGGAGTGGTTTAGATTTTTGTTATTTTTCTTCAGAGGGCTTCAGGGATCAGGGGAAAAAAAATAAAAAAATGTGCTGGATGTAGGCAGACACAAAATAAAAAGCGGATACATATAGAAAATAAAAGTGGCACATATAAATTCCAAATAAAAGACCATATATCTTGTAACACAAAAGGGGTCATCTGTGCCATTGAATGCCCATGCCAAAAGATCTATATAGGCCGTACCAAGAGATTATTGAAGAAGAGAATAAGTGAGCAGTAAGTAGATGACCACCCGCTATTCTAGACATTATAGAGAACAGCATAGAGGTAGGTTTGAGGGCTCCTCATTTTGTGGGGTTGAAATAGTTAAGGTGGACATACGTGGAAGAGATTACATCAAATATATGTCAAAAAAGGAAACACAGTCGATCTTTAACATGGACACAATAGAACCAAGGGGGTTAAACAAAGAAATTGAATTATTTGGGTTTGATTAAATACACTACAGCAGGGTAAGGGTTAAACAGACAAGGACCGCAGCTGATAAAAGATAGACAAAGATGGCACCTAAACGAATCCCTGACGAAGAGCACCGTAGTGCTAGAAACGCGTTGGATAATCTTGTTTTGGTGTCTGAGAGGAACCGTAGCTCTGGTGACGTCACCCGCTCCATTCTGCGAGCGTGAGCGAAATACAAAAGTAAAAGCTGCGCCACCGGCCGGGGCGAGCTTTGTAAAAGATCCTAAAAAGAACTTTGCCTATCACCAGCGGAGATCCCTGAAGCCCTCTGAAGAAAAGTAACAAAAATCTAAACCACTCCACAAGCGGACTTACTAGCAGTCGCGGGGAGGACCTACAAAGAGAATAAGGTAAATCCTTCTCCCAGATCTTATCCTCCTACCTCAGCGCATAGAAGTTTAGTGGAGGTGCGCGGTGCTCCTATATTCATTTTGAAGTTGAGCCCTTAGGGGTCGTTCATACGAACATATTTTGTGTTCTGCATACGGTCCGTATACGGAACCATTCATTTCAATGGGTCCACAAAAGATGCAGACAGCACTCTGTGTGCTGTCCGCATCCGTTGCTCCGTTCCGTGGCCCCGCAAAATTATGAGTACTGCCCTATTCTTGTCCGTTTTGCGGACAAGAATAGGCATTTCTATAATAGGCCTCCTGTTCCGTTAATTGCAGAAGGCACATGAGCGCCATCTGTGTTTTGCAGATCCGCAATTTGCTGTCTGCATCAGTATGTCCATTCCGTAGCCCCGCAAAAAAAATTATAACATGTCCTATTCTTGTCCGTTTTAGGCATTGTTACAATGGAATCTCCCCCCAAAAAACGGATGGCACATGGATGTCATCCATTTTTTTTGCGGATCCGCAAATTATGGACCGCAAAACACATATGGTCGAGTGCATGTAGCCTAACATATACATTTTTTGCTGGACTCCCCCCCCCCCCCCCCCCATGTATAAGTTAAAGGGGTTCTGCAGTATCCTCTGGATAGATCATCAGCATCTGATCGGTGGGGTCCGACACCCAGGACCCCTGCCGATCAGCTGTTTGACAAGGCAGTGGCCTTCTCGCTGTTTACCGCAGGCCCAGTGACGTCACGACTAGTATCAATGGCCTGGGCGGGGCTAAGCTCTGTTCTAAGCTCTGGGCGGTAAATAGCGAGAAGGCGGCGCTACTGCCAGCGCCGCTGCCTTCTCAAACAGCTGATCGGCAGGGGTCCCAGAGGATAGATCATTAGATTAAAAAAACTGCAGAACCCCTTTAAACATAGGGCAAAAACGTAATGTGAACCCAGCGTAAACCTGTTGCGGGCTTTGGAGTCCAGGAGGCGGTCCTATCAGTGACTGACAGCTATCTCTGCATGCACAGTCATGGGGAGAAGGCTGTCAATCACTGATGTATTCCAGCTGTTACCAGGTACCCTCTATGCACAGGAATAGGGGATGACTTAAAGGGGTTATCCCATCATAATGATCACTGTTAAATCTGTTAATGATTTGACAGTGATCATTTTTGTAAATATACTTTATTAACAAATTCCCACCGATTAGGAGAAAATTCATCCCCACTTACCTTATTGTTGTGACTCGGTCTCCCCTGGTTACGACCACCGCTCTTCCGCAAAATCCCGATGGTCGTGCTTGCCCAGAAGACTTCTTTTTGTATCCCGGCGGGCCACTCGCTGTCCTGAACGCGCAGGCTGCCGCGCATGCGCGACGGTGACTTCTTCCCGGCCAGAATAGTACAGAGCTGCGAACGCGCACGCCGGCTCTGTACTATACTGGCCAGAAATAAGTCACATTGCGCATGCGCGGCAGCGTGCGCGTTCAGTCCAGCGTGCGGCCCGGCCGGGAGAAGACTTCAATCAAGATGAAGCCCGCCCCCAGCCAGAATCCAGGAAGTGAACGCGCGGTGGCAGCAGGTAAGTATAAAAACGCAAAGTGGGATAACCCCTTTAAAATCGGTGGGCGTCCTACTACTGAGCGCCTTACCAATCACAACAGGACCCCATATGCTGCGGAGCCCCGAAATGAACAATGCACTGGGTCAGACGTACAAACTGCAGGTCCATTCATCTCTATGGGAGTGCTGTACTTGGCTGTCTCCAGATCCCCCGTAGAGATGAATGGAGTAGCAGTGCACATGCTCGACCTGCTACTCCGTTCATTTTGGGGGCGCTCGACGATGTCCCTGTTCTCATGATCAGTCGGACCCCCACTGATCTAAGGGGGACGCCACGCTTGTGTCACACGGGCGACAGGGCCGCATTGGTCTTTAATCAATGTTAATGGCTGTGAGGTCCCTTCAAAACGGCGCAGTCATTAACAATACAGACTCTCTGAACAGTGCCGCCATTAGTTTAATTACAGCCCGTTGCAGCCCCTTTGGCTGCTCGGTACTGGAACACAGCACAGCCGTATCAGAACCATGCCGTGGCACCTTAAGGCCCCTTGCAGACGAGCATGTGCGTATTCGCTCCGGATGCGTTGCAAATGTGTTCAGTGAAAAATGCGCGATTTCGCAAACAAAGTTATTCAGTTTTGTCTGCGATCGCGTTCAGTTTTGCAATGAGATTTGATGCATTTTGCACGCGCGTGATAAAAACTAAAAAGGTATACAAACATCTCTTATCAACCATCCGTGAAAAACACATTGCATCCGCACTTGCTTGCGGATGCGATTTTCACATGGCTCCATTCACTTCTATGTGGCCAGCGTTGCGTGAAAAATCGCAGAATATAGAACATGCTGCGATTTTCACGCAATGCACAAGTGATGCGTGAAAACCAACGCTCATGTGCACAGCCCCATAGAAATAAATAGGTCCTGATTCCGTGCGTTGATGATGATAGGGGATAACGTGTAAGAAATGGAAAAACCCCTCTTAATGAATGCAATGCAGATTTATACGCAGTGTAAGGCTACATGCACACAAACGTTTGTGTCAGTGTCCGTTCCGTTTTTTTTGCGGATAGGATGCGGACCCATTCATTTCAATTGGTCCGCATAAAATGCGGACAGCACACAGTGTGCTCTCCGCATCAATATGTCCGTTCCGTAGCCCCGCAAAAAAAAAATATAATAAAAACATGTCCTATTCTTGTCCGTTTTAGGCATTGTTACAATGGATCCGCAAAAAAAATAAAAAAAATAAAAACTAGTATCCGTTTTTTGTTTTTTTTGCGGACCGCAAAACACATACGGTCGTGTGCATGTAGCCTAATACAGTAACCGCAAAGGGCATGTGATCTGACAAATCTCATGTATGCTTTGCTTTTTTTTTTTTCTGTGCGGAAATTGATCTGCTGGTTGGATTTTAAAATCTGCAGCGTGTCAAATGTTCGTGCGATTCTGCAGGGTGTTTTCAGAAAATCCACATAAAAAACAAAAACAAAACTGCAATACATTTTTTGCACACAAATCTGGACCATGTGCAGGTACCCTTAAATTGATGTGGTGGCATAAATTAAAGAGTTTTCTATAATCATACACAGAGCAGGATGTTTAAGTATGCAAATAGTTTATTACAGTCCAATGGATAAAAAAAATAATAAAATACAGAAAATGGCATTTTTTGAAGTGTGTACCATTGAGATGGGCCAGTTACAACCCACACGTAACAGTTGGGTTTCCTGGCCCACTCACAATAATCCTTCCAGCACCCACTATGCATTTAATGTAACATGAAGCCTGCGGAGCTCCTTGCGTCCCAGGTTCTCAGCAAGTGGTTGTCCAGTCTCATGGAGATTCCCTTTAATCTTTACTTCCATGTGGTTTGTAGCTCCAGAATCCAATGCAGATTCATTTCTTAATGTTTGTAGACAGGAGTCAGAGCCTCGCCCAGAAATAAATGTATAAAGCCATGTTCACATGGGAAAACTGGATAAAAAAAATAAAATAAAAAAAGTGACCTCTTACTTCTTTAAGGCAGATTTGATGGAGTCATAGAAGCAGAATAACCTCACCAAATTACAAAGCCACAAAAACTTTTCAGCTAGTGCTTTGCTACTGATTTTTCGGCTGTAGATTTTGCTGTGTGAACGTGGCCTAAGAGTACATGATTTGCTGCCTTTAGCCACCACTAGAGGGTACCAATGAGATCAGTTTTTTTTTTTTATCAGAGTTTAATAACAGTAGCTCCCCCTAGTGGTGGCTGCAATATATCTGAAAATAAAAAAAATTAAGTATGATATATTAAAGGGGGTTCTCCTCGACAAGGAACCCCAACTCAAAAACGTATAGGAGAAAAAAAAACCCTGTCACTGGCGCTCTAGTTCCAGCACCGAGCTCCCTGCTCATCGGCTTCCAGTTGGACATGCATCAGCGCTGCGGGTCAAGAAATGGATTCAGTGGCGGCATGTGCAGGCACACTACATGACCACTGCCCTCGAGGGCACACGTCCAGCAGGCAGTAGTAGGGAGCTCAGTGAAAAACCCCTGGACCTTGCCAGCTGTAAATCTGAAAAGGGGTTTCAGTCTCAAAGAGCCCCCTTTAATAAATTAAATTAACGCTCTGAATTGTTAATAAAATGTGGGGGGGGGGGGGGGGGGGGAACAAAAAAAATACAAAAACAAAAACACACCATAGTCGAGATCTGCTCATGGTTGATGGATTGGAGCATTCCTGCCTATAACAAACCGCCTAAACTGCAACTAGATAGACTGACAGAAGAGAGTGGTCCTGTTCAGTGACAGCAAGCTACTAATTTATAAAACTTTACATAGGCAGGATATTAATGCTCAGGATGGGCCGTCAATATCACATTGGTGGGATCCAACTCATGGCACGTTGGCTGTTTGACGGGGCCATGGTGCTCGTGCAAGCGCTGCGGCCTCTTTGCCTCCTGCACACAACCGTGTCCGTTTTTTTGCGGTCTGCAAAACATGGATACCTCCCGTGTGCAATCTGCATTGCCGTGGCCCCTTCAAGCAGTTGGTTAGGCTACTTTCACACTTGCGGCAGGGTGATCCTGCAAGCAGTTCTGTCGCCAGAACTGCCTGCCGGATCCGGCAAAACGCATGCCAACTGATGGCATTTGTAAAACTGATCAGGATCCTTATCAGTCTTAAAAATGCCTGATCAGTCCAAAAAAATAAAAATAATTGAAATGCCGGATCCTTCTTTCCGGTGTCATCCGGCAAAACGGATTCGGCATTTTATTTACAGACCGGAACAACGGATCCGGAATTTTGAATGCCGGATCCAGCACTAATACATTCCTATGGAAAAAAATGCCAGATCCGGCATTCAGGCAAGTCTTTCGTTTTTTTTTTTACTGGAGATAAAACCGTAGCATGCTGCGGTTTTATCTTTTGCCTGATCAGTCCAAATGACTGAACTGAACGGAATGCTCGCCATTCAGAATGCATTGGGATAAAACTGATCAGTTCTTTTCCGGTAGAGTTTTTTTATGCCGGAAAAGAAAAACGCTAGTGTGAAAGTACCCTTAGCGGGAGTGCAGAGTGTTCATCAACCAATCTGATACCGATGGCCTAAACTGAGAATGCTTTAACAGAAGACCAGGAGGGCAACTCAAAAATTTACAGAATCTGGAGATTTATTTACAAATGGGGGAACGCTCTCACATTTTGTTCATTGCAGACACACACTCGTTCAGTATTGAAATGGTAAATGCAGCCACTTCTCATTCACCCCATGACTGAGCAGTTTCTTGTGGGTGTATCTCTAGCCCATTGCTTCAAAAGTGCTCAAGAATTGCCCACACAGGTGATGTACAGAAAAATGGTTTCCCGCGGTGTCTGAAGACAGGCTGTAATTTTAAAATAACTAAAGTAGCTGAGAATACCGAAATATCAGATCTCGACTTAGAGAACCGGAGGAGGCGCAGACTGCGTTTTCTGAAGATATTTAGATCAATAAAATACAATTTTCCATCTAATCGTCTACACAGCAGAGTGGCAAACGCTGGTCAAGTCCAAAGGGATACGTACATTTCATCCAACTACTCGCAAAAAAATAAAAAATATATAAAAAAAATTCTGGATGTTTAAAAGACCTTTGGAAACCATTTAAGACACTTGCAAAGGCGTTTTCTCGTACAAATATACAAACCTAAAAATATACATTTATTTCATAAAAAGTAAGATTTGTAGTTCATGTTTTCACACATCCAAGACGTGCACATGGGAAAAATTCATCATTTATAGAAGTCCGCTACTCCACTCACAATATAACACGGAAAATTGCACAAATAGACAGGCTTCTAAATGCAGAATGTTGTCTGGCGCTAAAAATATAAAATACGGACATGGTCGGAAAATTGTAGCCTCTAGCTTAAAACTGTTGGATTTCTCCACTGTTACCCGTTATATAGTATGTATATTTATAAAAAAATAAAAGGAGGGGGTCCAGATACAGAGGTACACGATACTGGTCTCTTAAATAAATACTGTAGAGAGTCAGCATGGGGAGAAAAAAAATAAAAAATTGCTTGTGTAAGTATCACGCCATCTAGTGGTTATCCTAGAAACTATTCATACAAGATAAAACAAATACATTAAAAGTCTAAGTTGTTTGCATACAGCATCGCTTTATAAAATTAAGATTTTATATTTCGCCTCTTAGGAGAGGCATTACTTTGGGCATCTCTGAAAATAAATGGCACATGGTTACAAGTAATACTGTGGGGTTTTTTTGCTATTTTTTATTATTTTTTTTCTCTCCACTTACTAAGGCCTCTTGCAAACGGCCGTTGTTCGGCCATTCCGTGCATTGGGGACTGCAATTTTCGGTCCCCAATGCACGGGCACCATCCCTGCGGCTGCACCGACGGATCCAGACCCATTCAGCTGGAATGGGTTCGTGATCCGTCCGCACTGCAAAAAAAATAAAAGTTCTATTCTTTTTTTGCGGTGCAGAGGCACAAACAAAAACCCCACAGAAGCACTCCGTAGTGCTTCCGTGCCACACCGGACTGCTGATCCATTTAAGTGAATGGGTCCACAGCTGTGATGCGGTGAGCACACGGCCAGTGCCCGTGGACCAAAATGGATTTGACTTCAGGCTGCCAACCGTCACAAAAAAAAAAATATATATATATAAAAATTTTTTAGCCGGGTAAATAATGAACACTTTGTGGTCACAGAACAGTAATGAACATTCACAGTTTCAAAAAAAGTAAAAGTTTAGAGGAAAAATATATATATACACACACACGAACAGTGTAAAGATAGGAAGCTCAGTTATCGAGAATGAGTCGCCCCCTCCTCCCCACCAAACACTTGACTAATAAACCAAGCGGCAACGTATGCCAAGGACGCTGGGCGAGTCAGAGAAGGTTGTACTATAGTCCTGTGCGAGTGACCTACTCCGAATGCCAGCCGTAGTGATCTTCTACATTGCCGAGTGACCTCTGGTCAATGTGACCAATAAAGTGCAGAGGGGGGTAGCAGCATACTTGCAGAACATGATGCTGTGAGGGCTCACAGAATATGGCCACCCCACCTGTAGTGTCCCAAGGTGCCTCTTCGCCCCTATATCCATTCCAACTACAGAAAAAGCAGCTGGGGATTCAATACAAAATGTAAACAGTAAGTACTGGAAGTCCATAAAAATAAAAAATTACACATATATGACCTGCTATATTATCTCTTTGCAAAGAGCCCCCACACGGGATGAGGGTTTGTGCATTCTTTGCAGACACGGAAATGGATAGGTTCCATCTTGGTCCAGCCTTTCCTTGAGGTAATCAATGCATTCTTATAAAAAAGAAAAAAAAAAGAAAAAAAATAACTCAAGGAAGCACATGGACTCCTTATGTAGCTGAGTAAAAGAGGCACGAGCGTTACATCTGTTCAATCTTTATGTGGCCCTTGGAGAAGGAATCTTGAAGGGCGTTGAGAGCACATCTAGCGGCCTCACGCCTGGCCTCCTCAGCTTCCATTTCCGCTATGCACTGGGTGGCGACATGTGCCAGGATCTGCAATCTGCTGATTTTTGCGCCTTCGATAAAGCAAGGGGGAGAGACAGAAGAAGGAGTTTGTCCGAGCTCGTCTGTGGAGTGGCAAAGACGTTTGTTGGGCAGTTCTGCAGGGGAGCCACCTTCTTCGGCTTTCATGGCAGGGGCCACTTTCTGCATGATGAGGTCGTGACTTACTGTAGCGACAGCATGGATGGGATGTCTGAAGGGGTACAGGAGAGGCATCATGCCGGCAGCCATGGGGGGGACCACCAGCATACTGGGAATGGTCGGGTGCTCCATGTGTGTTATCGAGGAGAACTCGAGTGGTTTCATTGAAGGGATTTCGATTGGCGTGTGATGAACAGGAGCAGGAGGCTCAGGGGTCTTGTTTCCCTTTCGAGAGATCGTATATTGATTAGGGTCCTTTCCATCCTTACGGAGCATGTCAGGTAGGATCCTCCGACGGGCATTGATAAACCAGTTGCAGATCTACAGAAGAGAGGAACAAGGTCAGCTGAGCAAGAAGTCCTACAGCGGTGTATATATATATATATATATATATATATATATATATAAAAATAATATCTCTAGTAACATAGTACATATAAAAAATTATATATAAAATACACACACCACTATTACCCTAAGGCCAGTGTCACACAGGCATGTGCAATATCTGAAAAATACGGTCCATTAATGGCCGGCCATGGTTCATCCGCGAGTCTACTGTCCTGTAGTCACTGCATCATGCGATTATGGAACAGTAGGCCCACAGTCAGGCTGGAACTCACAGCATCATAAATCCCCATGATGCTCCGAGTTTGGGTTAGCCGAGCCACGATCGGTCCGGTAAAATGCATCAGGTGCACAGACCTCATTTTCCAGACTGGACATCCTTATGTGAAACTTGCAATAAGCTGCCCCAACACTACCGGTCGCTGGGCCCCCCACCTATGCAGGCTATAATAAAACAGACTGCATGTCTAGGTGTAGCCGCCACCTATGGATCCTGCTGGTGGACGGTATGGTGAATGGGCAGCCTTAGGGCTCATGCTCACAGCCGTTCCATGCATTGAAGACTGCAACTCACGGTCCCCAATGCACAGGCTTCATCCGTGTGGATTCCAAAGATGGATCAAGACCCATTCTGTTTTTTTTATTTGCTGAATGTAGAGTTTTTATTCTATTTCCTGAACATGGTTATGGGGGGAGGCAATCTGTCCTGAGCCGTTCTTAACAGCATTTAGAGAACTGCTTTACGGCAGCCCCATGGGCCATAGACCCGATGGTCAGGAGGGGACCTCATCGCCTTCTACGAGAGAGTTTTGTAGACATGCTCTGTGACCTATGCAGAGGTCAGGAGGGAGCCGTAAGCCGTGATACCACCTATTGTAAATGATGGATCCTGTTAGTTTTTTTATCTATAGGTGTTATCTGTCATTCTAATCCTGCCCGTAATAAGCCGATAACTGCAGTAATATGATCTGTACAGACCAAGCCCATTATTAGGCTTAGAGGCCAGTGCACAAACTGTGGGATTTTATGGGTTTTGTTTAAATATAGATATTAACATAGAAAATTTCAAACCATCAAAAATTCATAGTTTCAAAAAAACATAAAAATGCAGTTCAAACAATAGATCTTATACCAATAACCCAAATACTTTGACCATGTTGCATCCACGGTCAGAATAGGAGTCTATAAAAAACATTTTTAGCAGTTTTCTATGCAATGGATCAGCGAGAGACATGATGGATCTGCTAAACGGACCAGAGTAGTGCATGCTCCTGCTTCTTCCTACATACCCATGGTCCACAGACTACGTATGAAAAAAACACATGCATGTTCAACACGTAGTGAGCGGTATGCCAACTGTGGCCAATCCATTTATCTCCATGAGCTTCTGTAATGCTGAGGGCTTCACGCCCAACCATTGTACAGCACGTGTAGTAGGTAGGTTAGAATACTTTCACACTAACGTTATTCTTTTCCGTCACCGAGTTCCGTCCAAGGGGCTCAATATCGGAAAAGAACTGATCAGTTTTATCCCCATGCATGCTGAATGGACAGAAATCCGTTCAGGATGTCTTCAGTTCAGTCACTGAATGGCATTTTGGACAGAGGAAATACCGCAGCACGCTGCGGTATTATCTCCGTCCAAAATTCCGGATCAGTTGCCGGCATTAATTTACATTGAAATGTATTAAAAATACCGCAATGCTGGATCCGTCCTTCCGGTCTGCGCATGCGTAGACCGGTAAAAATGTGAAAAAAATTAAAATAATCCGGAGACACGGATCCGTTCTTGCAATGCATTTGTAAGACGGATCCGGATCAGTCTACATGCAGATTGCCGGATCCGGCAGGCAGTTCCGGCGACGGAACTGATTGCCGGATCACTCTGCCGCAAGTGTGAAAGTAGCCTTAGTCCATGGCAAACAGCTAAAGATAGAAGAATCCCATCAGAAGACAAGTGCCGCCTAACCGGAGGACCCACCAGCTAGAACATAGCCACTACTGGTATAGGACATTTGGGGTTGTACCTGCAGCACGGTGAGGTGCGTCTGTCCTGACAAGATGCTTTTCTCCGCTTCCGATGGGTAAGCGTTGTGTCGATGTTCATATAACCAGTCACGCAGGATTTTCACAGACTCTTTTGGCAGATTCCCTCGGCGCTTCCTCTTGGCACCGGGTACTTCCATTTCCACGCTGCTGTCATCTTCTCCGGCGTCACTGTCAGTCTGATGGACGGGTTCCATCTCCTCCATCATGGCGGGTTCTGTGAGGAAAAACACACTGGTTGGAATACAGACAAATGATAGGTACTGTACAGAGGGTAGAAGCAGGACCATCTACCGGCCGTGACAAGGACACCACAGGAGCTCAGCTTAGCCCTCCAAATGGCTGCCTGCAGGGGCTCCACGTGAAGTGCTCATCCTCCACGCATAAGGATAGTCACTCCGGGAAGAAGCCCATTCACCTTTTGTTTCATTAGCACATTCCTCTTGTCACCTCTCCTTGTGTCCAGCACCCCTCCCCCACATCAAACAGAGGGAGTCACTTAAAAGGGTTGTACAGTCTGGACACATGGAGTCAATCGTTCCAGTAGGATCCCTTCCAATGTGTGCATTTTATCTGCACAAATTGACTTAACCTTGGGTATGTGGATTTTGGCTCAGACTCTGCTCCCAAGTCATCTCCATTGATTTCAATGGGAAAACCACCACCCCTACCATATGCCATCAATGTCAGATAGGTGTGGGTACCACGTCTGGGGCCTGCTCCTATCCCCAAAGTGAAGGAAAGATCACCGCACAGCCGTTCTTACGTTCGTTACCATGAAGCGAGCTTCTTCAGAAGTCCTATCGTGGTGAATGGAGAGCGCACCACGTAAGCGTCGCCACTGCTCCATTCACCGCTATGGGAGTGATGGAAATAGCCAAAAGGTGGACGGAGGGTGGCCGCGCAAGCACGGCTGCTCTCTTCACTTTGGGCGGCCCCTATGGAGATAGGTGCAGGTTCCTCCTCTGTGACCCCCTCCGATGAGATTGATGGCATATCCTGGTGATCATTGTTCAAGATCAGACAACCCCTTAAATTTACATACCGCTGGAAAAAAATAAAAAATACCAGCATGAAAAAGACTAAGGGTACTTTCATACTTTCGGCAGAGAAATCCGGCAGGTAGTTCTGTCGCCCGACTGCCTGCCGGATCTGTCAAAACGCATGCCAACTGATGGCATGTCAGATGGATCCGGATCCTGATCCGTCTGACAAATGGATTGAAATGCCGGATCCGTCTCTCTGGTGTCATCCGGAAAAACGGATCCGGCATTTTCTTTTATGGTCTGAGCATGCGCAGACCGCAATGCCGGATCCGTTTTGCTGGAACACTTGGGGCCAGATCCGGCATTAATGCATTTCAAATGGGAAAAAATCTGGCATTCCAGCAAGTGTTGGCCGGAGATAAAACCGTAGCATGCTGCGGTATTATCTCCGTCCTGAAAAGGCAAAAAGACTGAACTGAAGACATCCTGATGCATCCTGAACGGATTGCTCTCCATTCGGAATGCATTAGGATAAAACTGATCAGTTATTTTTCAGTATTGAGCCCCTAGGACGGTACTCAATGCCGGAAAAGAAAAACGCTAGTGTGAAAGTACCCTAAAGCTGGCCAACTATGGGAGATACTGATCGTATGAACGATCCCACCCACTAGACTGCCCATCTAGGGGGTCAGTTTTTTATAAAAACGGACCCCCGCTGCTTCAGCACAATACCAAGTGATCAGCCGATCACACCATCAACATGCAGTTCTCCAGCATGGTGGATGGCGACTAGTGTTGAGCAAATCTGTGGATTCAAGTTCGGCGTACAAGGTTCGGGTTATCTTGGAATTCCGTTACCACGGACCACAAGTTATGGTCCGTGGTAGCGGAATCCATAATGAAATTCTTCGATAACCTGAACCCTGTACACCGAACTTGAAACCACAAATCTGCGTTTTCCCAAACAGTCGGACAGAATCTGCCATTCCAGCCGACTTTAATCTTATGTGTACGGCCACCAATAGTCCATTCTTGATGTTCCAAGGGTCCCCATTGAAATGGGCAGGATCAGAAGCCATGTCAAAAAGTGTCAGAATTTATTTAAAAAAAAAAAAAAAAAAAAAACTGCGTACAGAGGCCAAAGATCTGCATGCACCCCATGGTTGACCATTTACACATAGTACTATGCAATACAATAGTATTAAAAAAATAAATAAAAATATTGCTGCAAAAAAATTAATAAAAAATCTGCATAATTTTATCACAGAAAAAAAATAAAAAATAAAAATAAATAAACCCTCCATGTGAACTTAGCCCAAGATCTGCATGCACCGCATGGTTGACAATACACAACCACATAAAGCCCTGTTCACACCACTGTCACTTCATGGGAGGTTTTTTTTATTTTTCTGTTACTGTAACTTTCTGCACAACCTCCAGCGTCACCCAAACTTCCATAGAGGATGAGCCTCTAAAACAATGGAGAGCCCAGCAGACAATAGAGCGAAGCCCCCCAGCCGAGAAGAAAGCCCCTTCTCCCTCCAAAACAAGCAGAACAAGGGCCTTCCCACCACAAACTCAGGACAGAGCAAATGGATGTCCCCCCCCCCTCCTCTAAAGATGGGGGAGGTGGGCTGTGTACGTGCACGGGGCATGTGGGCACAGGACCTACCTGATGCCTCAGCCCCTGGTGGGAAGACATCTGCAGCCCCAGCCCGATCACACGGGGGCCACAGCAGCACAGGAGTACTTTAGCAACACGGATTTAAAGCCGCGGAGTTAAAGTTCCAGGGATCGGAGGGAACAAAGACACAAGCACATGGCCTGGGACAGCAGCGGCGGGGCCCCCCCATTATACCCCAGCCCCCCCTAACTCCACTTACCGACCACCTCCCTGGTACCGGGGGGACCTGCAGGACGTGGGGGGCAGGGGTCCCCCGCAAAGTAAACTTCTCCTCACTGACAGACTGCTTCTTTGTTTCAAAGAGAAACAGGAACTTGTGCGAGTCTCCCTCCTCCTCCTCCCCCTGCAGCTGTCACTCCGAGCACAGCCCCCCGGCCCAGGGGCAGGTAGGGAGACGTCCCAGGCCGCAAACTTTGCTGGGTGGTCTTTGTTCACACTCAGGCCCCCCCTCCCCTCTCTAGCTGCAATCTATCGCCCCCCGTTATCAGACAGAGACTGTGCAACTGCTGACAAAATGATACAAAATAGCAAAAAATAAATAAATAAAATCCCAAATTCCCCCAAAAAATAAATAAATAAAATAAATAGCTTTTCGCAAAGAAACGCACCAGAAACGCCATGCCCCTTTAACAGCTAGAAAACGCCACCGGGGCCGAGTAGGGAGAGGTACCGGCCGCCAGGGAGAGGACTTACCTGCGAGGAAGAGGCTCATGTCGGGGTCCCCGGTGGTCCAGGTGTAGGTCGCGGTCAGTGTCCAGCTGCCTGCAGGACGTTAGGTGACAGATATAGCAGCTCCCTCTCCTGCTTCCATTCGCAAGGGGCGGGGTGTTATTTGAATGCCGCGCTGTGATTGGCCTTCGCTTTCCAGGAGGGGGCGGGGCCTATAGACAGAGTCAGGTTTCTGTCACTTGTTGTCTTGTGAATGAAACTTCTATTCGTATTTAATTAACTCTATTTGAACCGATGTGCGCGCGCCTTAACCCCTCGCGTGCCAGGGAGGGGGGGAGCCAGGGATTCCCGCCACAAAAGGGGCTTCCTCTCACGTCTGGGTCACGTGGCGTCATAGCTCGGGCTAATTGTACTTTCATGTGGTCAGGCTAGGGGACGATTTCCAGTCATCTTTTTCTGTCAGGGTTAGGGCTTGTATTTATTTTGGACGCCTTCGTGTTTTCTTTTTGGGGCATTTTCTATTGATCTTGTAGCAACCTGCAGCCCTCAAGCTGTTGCAAAACTACAACTCCCAGCATGCTTGGACAGTCTATAGTTATGAACCTACAACAGACATTGATGGGAGTTGTAGTTTTACAACATCTGGAGGGCCGCAGGTTGGGCATCACTGCTGTAGCTCACCCGAGCGCTGTTTAGTCAGTGCTATCTTGGTAATGACTGTTTCATCCCACGAACGGGCGTTTTGCGCCTTCATCGGGTGATCGGTGGCACCTTTACCCAGGCAGATTGTCAGGAACGTTGGTTCCCTATAATCTGCACATCTAAATCCACCTTCAGCAATGAGAACATCTCTCATGACAGGTTCCACATCCAGATATTCATCCTATTCCGATCCCCCTCCTGATTTCTACCAGCATTTTAGACACATTTTCAGCCTTTCAAGCGAAACATGTCAGAAGACATCCACGATAAATATGCAATTGACACGGTTTGGAAGAAATACCAATAGCATATGAAGGTATAGTCACAGTGCTATAGTACATATAGCAACCCAAACCTTACCCATAGAGAGAAGTCAGTGCCACAAAGTCCGTGCTAAGAGTATTACTTTATTATTTTATGTAAAACTTCACAGTTAGGCCTCGTGCACACGACCGTGTCCATATAGCGGTCCGCAAACCACGGACACACAGCTTCCGTGTGCAGTCCGCATTTTTCTAGTCACTAGAAAGGACCGTTCTAGTTCTCAATATGGACAAGAGTAGGACACAGACAATAATTTGCATGACATCAGCCTTTTGCAGACCTATAGAAATGGATGGCCCCCATGTGCAACCCCCAAAAATGTCAGATCAGGCAAGGATGCAAAATATGGTCGTGTGCACGAAGCCTCAAAATAAGAAGAGTCCAGGCTGAAAAGCAGGCGTCCCGGGTTCTCGTCATACACACATATTGGGTGAATATACTACCGACATGAACCCCAAAGAAATGCTACGTATCAATGAAAACATAACAAAGTGCATAGTGCAATGTCTAAGGGTACTTTCACACTTGCGGAAGAGGATTCCGCCAAATCCGGACGCAAACGCATGCACTTGCGAGACGGATCCGTCTCACAAATGCATTGCAATACCGGATCCGGGATTTATTTTTTTTCTCCTTTTTAAAGGTCTGCGCATGCGCAGACTGCAAAACCGGATCCGTTTTGCCGGAACACTTGGGGCCTGTTCCGGCATTAATGCATTTCAATGGAAATTAATGCCGGATCCGGCATTCTGGCAAGTGTTCAGGATTTTTGGCCGGAGAGAAAACTGCAGCATGCTGCGGTATTTTCTCCAGCCAAAAAACGTAAGAGGGACTGAACTGATGCATCCTGAACAGATTGCTCTCCATTCAGTTTTATCCCGGTATTGAGCCCCTAGGACGGAACTCAATACTGGAAAAGAAAAACGCTAGTGTGAAAGTACCCTACATGAGAACTATACTAATACCAACCCATAAACAGCGACCACAGAGATGCCGTCCACGCCGATGAACGTTTCGGCCAGAACAGCTTTCGTCTGGGGTTGAGGAAGTTGCTGGTTTGCAGAGTATTGAGCATCTTATATAGGTCACCTTCACATACCGGGGCACATTTACTAATGAACTTGCGACTATTTAGGCGTAAAATAGTTGCAAGTCCCCTTTTGAACTTGCCACACGACAATATTTTGTCACACCACCAGTTTTACTCTGTATCCACTAACTGGGCGGGAGGGGGACGGGGTCGTGGCATATCAGGGGCCGGGACTCCATTCCCAGCAAATTTACACCAAAAAAATAGAACATGTCCTCTACTTGTCCGTTTTACGGACAAGGATAGGACTGTTCTATTAGGGGCCATCCGTTCCGCAAAATGCAGAACGCACAAGGCCGGAAGCCATGTTTAACAGATTAGCAATTTGCGGACCGCAAAACACCCAACGGCCGTGTACATGCGTAAATGTTGAACAAAAAACTACACCAGCCAGGGGGCTAGTCTAGTTTTTACGCCAGGCGGAAGGACTGCCACATATGCACCTAATTTATGACGAGGGGCACGCAAGGGGGAAACTAAGGCCGACGTAAAAAGCCAGTCGTAGTAAATGTGCCCCACTGAGCATTGGATCAGTATTTTGCATCACTAGTTGGAAGCCTAAACCATGGAAAGATTTGTGCCTCTGCCATGTTTTGGACCACTCCTGGTCTTGGTTTGGAAATACTGACCAAATACTGACCGTGTGAAGGTGGCCTGGGAGTGACCATTTGTGCAGGCAGTATACTGGAGCGAATCACTGGAAGTAAATGGACTGGTCCCTATAATTGCAACAGCATGTCGGTGTCAGGTTCAGGGCACATTCCTGGGTTCATGCCGGAGTGTGAAGGTTGAGCCTCTTGCATCCTGATTTCTCCGGGACCTTGGTGTTCTCCATCACACAGTAGTAGTCGTTTTACGAACAAATGCAGCTTTCTACATAAACAGGACTATTTCCTAGAAGATTCTTCATAATTGTGTACCCATAAAAGTTACTGGAAAGTCTGCGGCATATCCCCCACATGTGAGCGCACCCGTGGGATGCATTTACACAGCTATTTTGTGACTTTTTAGCCCTTATAGTGGTGTTTTTAGTGCGTTTTATGCTGGACCACTAGAGTATAAGAAGATTCTGGGGTGGGTTTGTTTCTGACACAAAAGTGTACGGATAAACGGCGACACTGGTCGTGACCAGGATCACAGAGTAGCGGAGATCCCCTAGAAATGAATGAGATCGCCGAGCAAGTTGCAAAAAAATCCAACACTTAGGGCTCATGCACACGGATACTGGCCACGTGCATTCCGTATATTACAGAACGGCTGGCCCCTAATAGAACAGTCCTATCCATGTCCGTAATACGGACAATAATAGGACATGTTCTATTTTTTTTGCGGAACAGCCATATTGATACGGAATGCACACGGAGTAAATTCAGTTTTTTTATGCGGACCCATTGAAGTGAATGGAACCACATAGGGACTGCCAAAAAAAATAAAAACGGCACAGAAATGGAAAAAAATATATGTTTGTGTGCATGAGCCCTAACTGCTGGATTTTTTGCAGCTTGCGCTACAATCCCATACATTTCTATGGGATCACCTCTACTCTGCTATCTTGGCCGCGACCAGTGTTACCGTGTAGCCGTACCCAAAGGTTTAGGCTGAGACAACCCGATTTGAACCTGCTTCCATGTACTCCCTATATCCTACGTCCTATACGTACATTACTAGTGATATACAGGGACAGTATAGTGTAGATATGGAGAGCAGAAGCAGCAGATAACACCAGGTAGTGGAAAAGTCAGGATCTACAGGGCAGCGCTTAGGGGGATGGGGGCCCATTTGTTAGTCATTGAATGACAAAAAGTCTCTTCACTGAAAGGATTAGCAGAGCAGATTCCTTTAGAAAAGATAGGAAATTAACCCATTCTCTACCATTAGGCCAGACAAGATGTTTGTGTGTGTGTCTGCTCTTTGGCATCTGTCACCAGGGCCCCTGCGAGATCATTTTGCACGGCAGAAAATCCTTTACCTGTCCGATTGTGGACATTAGGTTTTTCTGCTATTTTCCAGACAATCCATGGACATTGCTGCGGAGTATGTTAGTGCTATCCACATATTGGGAAAGTAATAAATCATAAATGTTATTGCAAAAGATCCCCCCCCCCCCCATACAATCAATTTCTTATCTCTCATAATACATTAAAACATAAATAGTATAACAATAATTCTGAACAACTGCATAGGAACTGTAACACCTGTACGCATATATGTGCCCCTTGGGACTGGGACATTGATGCATATCGCCAGGTTAACAGAGCCCCTCAAGTGAACAGAGGGCACCCGTGCCATGTCCAGCAGTCCCATAGCGGTGAATGGAGAGGTGGCTGAGCCCTCTCTTTTCACTGCTGTGGGACTTCCGAAAAAAGCCAAGCGTGCCCGGTCAGCTATTTTCTGAACTCCCATAGCGATGAATAAAGAGCAGGCCGCGTATGAGCGGTGTGATCTGCTTCACTTCAGGGGCCCCTTTCGAGTTTGGACCTGCACCTATCTGACACTGATGGCATAGCCTAGCAATATGACTTCAGTGTCCCAGATGGACCAACCCTTTTGACTATTGTAAGGACATGGCCACATGGCGCGGACGTTCTGCGGTTGGAACCAAATAGTTTCTTTGTTTCTGCATTCATTGGTAATGGCTGAACGCTAATCCGTAAAACGGCGTGGCCATTAACAATCAACACAAAATCAACCATTGTTCTAGCTAGTTAATGTGATGTCGCTGCGGCTTGTACGGCAGCGTGGTACTCAGCCACAGAGCAGCCGTGTCCCAACTGCAGTATGGCCGAACCATAAATAACCAGCGAGTGACAGAAGCGCGGGTGTCGCACGTCTGCATGACGTCTACGGCCCCTGTAGTGTGGATTGGGAGGTACATTTCTGCCACTCTTTGTTGTTGCCATATTATATTTGGTGTACGTATCCACATGTATATTCCCCCAGCGCTTCCCCTTTACTGTCCGTGACCAGACCGTTTCACCCTCGTATCTGTCCTTGTATCTGTCCTTGTATTGCTTCTTCATGTTTTGTTCTGTTTTAGGTAAATTTTAATATCACGATGAATACAAATTTTTTCAGTTGATGAAGTCGTATTGTTGACGACTTCTTCCATAGCTGCATTTGTGATTGAATATTAGTGTAGCCTGCAGCGACATTCTTGCTCTCAAAATCACTAGGAACCCAATAGAAACCTTGATGGACCTCAGTTGGGTTCTACTTGAAAGCGTATATCACCATACCAGTCAAGTCTATTTTAAAGGGATCTTCCCACAATTAAAACGTATCACCTGATTGGTGACAAGCGTCTATTCGCTCTGGGTCCGACTGCTGAAACCCTCACGAATGGAGAGGTAGTCAGGCATGTCCGCTGCCGCTCTATTCAGTCTCGGAGTTATCTGAGTACAGCGCTTAGCTGTCTCCATCAGCTCCACAGACCTCGAATATCCATGTGTGACCACCGCTCCATTCAAAGTGGGGCAAGCGTTCATTGTGCGCAAACCCTTTTAAAGGGTGATCGGCAGAGGTGCGGGGTGTCAGACCCCTGCCGAACTGATATTGATCGCCTAGCCTAAAGATAGGTCATCAGTTATTAAATTCGGGAAATCCCTTTAAGGGCTCATGCACACGACCGTTGGGTGTTTTGCGGTCTATAAATGGCGGATCCGCTAAACATGGATATCGGCAGTGTGCGTTACGCATTTTGCTGGCTCCTAATAGAACAGTGTTATCCTTGTCCGGACAAGAAGAGGTCATGTTCTAGTTTTTTTGCAGGGCCACAGAACTGACACACGGGTGTGCTGTCCCCATCTTTTGCGGCCCCATTCAAGTGAAAAGTGACCCATAAAAAAATGCGGTTTGGATGCGGATCAAAATTACCTTCATGTGCATAAGCCCTAAGAATGAAAGCCATGCTGGAAAACTGATCAGGGAATAGGGGAGTAGAATTTGCAGCTTTGGAGAAGCCCGGGGGGTTAGTGTACACTTTGAGATAAGGTTGATACATAGTGAGCCACATGGGTGTTTCGCTTTTATTTTTCTTCTTCGGTTATACTTAAAGTGTCCAGACAGACATGATGTGCAGACCGCCTTACTCCACACATTTCTCAGCTATCTACGTTGTTTGCAGACCCCTAACCACAATGCTCTTTTATGCTCTGTACCCTTTGAGTAATACGTTCAGATTAATGTTTTACTAGAGTTGGTTCACGTCACCTTCCTGTCATTTGGGAACACTGGGAGCAATGGGAGCAGTAGCTCCAGTAACTATATGGTTCTGCACAAATATGGCTTTAAAAACCAGGACATGTAGTACTGAGGGTCAAGCACTGAGTGTAAATAATTAGGGCCTGGGGGACCAGACCTTAGGGGTGAAGATAGTCTGAATACCTTCACTAGTCCATATGGAGGGCATACATACACCGATCCCCACCCATGGATTTGCATCTATATACAGACACCCTTCCTACCCCACAGCCACCGTCCCAGATATACCAGGGGCCATGAACCAACAGTGCTGGTACCCGCTCTGATTTCATACAGAGGATTTATACACAATGCGACAGAAGAGAATTATGGCATTCTCCATTAGATGCTACATTAGGAGATACTGAGGGTCATTTATCAATGACTGGCTTTTTATGCCGGTCTTTGATAGCCCCTGCACTGCCGGAGGTAGCGCCTAATTTATAACAAGGTGTGTACCTCATCATAAGGGCTTGTTCACACGAACGTCCATAGGGCAGGCGCATGGGGATCGCAGACCATAGAGCAAGTTCTATCTTTTTTGCGGTGCGGAAGCACGGACCGGAACCTCAGAAAGCACTCCGTAGTGCTTCCGTTGTGTTCCGTTCTTCCTTTCTGCATCTCCGGATTTGCGGACCCATTGAAATGAATGGGTCCGCATCCGTGATGCGGAATGGCCACGGGACGGTGCCTGTGTATTGCGGATCCGCAACTGCGGTCCGCAATACGGCAACAGGCATCACGCGTTCGTGTGAACGAGCCCTAAATTAGGTGCATCTCCATCAGTCCGTGTGCCTGAAGTGAAAACTTTTCTAGACCCTGACTGGGGTAGTTTTCAGTCCTCTTTTACACACGTTTCCAGGCGTAAATTTGCCGGGGCCGATGCCCTAGCCTGGCCCCCACTACTGCCAATTGGTGAAGAAGACGTAAAAACACCCGTGAGACAAAATAATGTACAATGAGCGTTTAAAAAGTTTTAAAAAAAAGTGTCTTGCAACTTTTTTTTAGCACCAAAGTATAGCAAAGTTAGTAAATGTCTCCCATTCTCTCCTACAGGTATGGCTTCTAGATGAGAATGTGGCGCCATAGGGAGGCATCACACTGCGGCACACACAATGCCTATAGCTCTGTGCTACGAAAAGCCCTTGGAGTCAATGAGTTAGCTATGATTTTAGTATCTTTAGGCCTCATGCACATGGACGTAAGCAACAGATCCGCAAAATACTCATACCTTTATATGCAATCTGCATTTATCTCATTCCTATCAATACAAAGGGCTATTGTCATCCACAATGAGGACCAGAAGAGGACATGTTTTGGAATTTTGCTGAATGGCCCCACAGATCCACTAAAAATAGCGGTTGTGCGCATGGCCCCATAGAAATGAATGTGTCAGTGTGCAATCCGCAAAAAATTCAGATAGCACAAGCTTGCAAAATACAGTCATGCACATGAGGCTTTAGGGGGAATGAGGCCGTATACCGTGACACATTCGGACAAACACTGACGACTTTACATTTTTTAAATAGTTTATTTTACTGGTACTTGAATTCTACATCATCAGGTTTAGGCCGTGGCCGTATTGTGGCCCACAAAAAGCAGGTCTGCAATATGCGGGCACCGGCCATGTGCTCCCCAAATGAATGGGTCCGCAATCCGGAGCTGCGGAACCCCACGCTTCCGTGGTGTTTCTGTCTGTGCCTCAGCACCGCAAAAATATAGAACTTCTATTTTTTTGCGGTGCGGACGGATCAGGGACCCATTCAAGTTGAATGGGTCTCAATCCGTCCCGGCCGCCGAACGGACGTTGCCCGTTCATTGGGGACCGCAAAATGCGGTCCCCAATGCTCGGAACGAATGCACAACGTTCGTGTGCAAGAGGCCTTAGACCATTTTCTACTCCTAAAGCAGGGTGGTTCCCAGCCGCACCATGCCCACTTATTTAGACCTGGCGTGAGAGGGGAGAAGTCACAGGTTGCAGCGCAAAGGACCTTTGCGCAGCAACCTGTGCTGAAATACACCTAATATAGCGTATTTATGTTTAATAAATGCATCTGGCACTGGGAGCACCATTGACCTGTAGAAAAGGGGTTCTCTACCTGTCTTTTCCAAAGAGGTAGCTGTACATGTGTGGTCACCCCAATGAAACCAGTGGGCACTAGAGCCTGTGTAAGGCTATTTTGGAGCCCTGATTCTTAGGGTACGGCCACACAGTCAGGTTTGCTGATGCAGTTTTGGAAGCCACACCAGGAGTAAATAATAAAAAAGAGAAGTTCTTTCTGTCTTTTACACTTTCTCTCCTTTTATGATCCACTCCTGATTTTGGCTTCCAAAACTGCATCAGGAATCCTGGCTGTGTCACTGTCACCTAAGGACGCTTGCACAGCAGTGCATGGCAATGTGCAGAAAATCTGCACTAATTTACATGCGGATTTCTGTGCGTTTCTGCAATACATAATTGCTATCTTGTTGCAGATTTTCAGCAGAGCTCACCCTTCCATTGAAAAGATCAATTTCCACACGGAAGAAAAAAAGCAAAATGTACATGAGATTTCTCTCATCTCATACACTTTGCTGGTACTGGATCGCGCTCTGTGCGCGTAATACGCATCGTGTGCCCAAGGATCGCAGTGGGATCATAGTGTATATAAATAAATGGGGTCGCAATACAACTTGCAGATTTGCTACCACCGTGACCCCAGTATTGCAATTCTGCAGTCGCGACAAGCGTATGTGTTTCATTGCGACCCCACTCATTTCTATCATGGCATCGCTACAATGCAATCCCACTGCGATCCTTAGTCACGTAACCAAGATCACCGCGCAGCCGAACCCTTAGGTTTCTTGCACACGAACGTATTTTTTGTCCGTTCCATTTTTAGGCGGAACCATTCATTTCAATGGGGCCGGGAAAAAAAACAAAAAACGGAAATGACTCGGCGTGCATTTCGTATCCGCATGTCTGCGAGTCCGTTCCGCCAAAAAATAGAACATGTATTATTCTTGTCCATTTTGCGAACAAGCATCCGCCAAAAAACTGTCATCCGTATTTTTTATTTTTTTTTGCGGATCTGTGTTTTGCAGACCCCAAAATACATACTTTCATGTGCATGAGCCCTTAGTGACGCGTTTTTATTACCACCAATAGTAATAATTACTAGTATTACAGGAGGACTGTTTGCAATGACTTGAGTACATTATGGTAAGTTAGATGGCCAGCTGGCAGTGCAGGGGTTAAGGCATCTCCTTGTCTCCTCAGGGTTATCACTTGCCCCTCCACCACCCAGACTGACTGGTTTTCTCTGGCCAGGAGATCTAGAGCCCAAATTCTTTCAGAAAACAGAATCCCCCCCTTTGTCCACCTCCCACTATATAATAGCCCTAGTGCAGAGTGCATGTGAAATCTGACACTGTGGCTGATAGGAGAGAGGCTTTCCCCCTTTAGTAATGCAGCTTCCTGTGGCTACATTTTGTGACATCTCACCCCCCACGCTGTCCTTTGCCCACTCCATTTGACAGAGCGGGGGTGGGGGGGGGGGGTTCATGTCAAATAAAATGGCATTCTGTTGAGACATGAGTGAGATGTCCACTATTGGGTTTGTTTTCTGGAGAGGGTCTTTAGCGATAATATCTGCAGAACCCACCCGTGTTTATAATGGTAATGAGTTGCCGCTGTCCTATTCTTTCAATGAAAAGAAATCTTGACTGTGATCCATATGAATTACAGGTCATTTGCATGGACTGTTCAGATTACATGCGTTTCCATACTTGCTCAGCGAGGTCCCTTCTTGCTTCAGACCTGCTCCTTTTCCAGGTATGGCCACAGGCTTTCCAGATTTTTCCAGAATTAAAGGGCTCGTTCACGCGAACGTGTGAAGCCCATGCTGTGGACCGCAAATTGCGGTCTGCAATGCACGGGCACCGTCCGTGGGGCAGGCGCACGTGGGGATCGCAGACCCATTCACTTCAATGGGTCTGCGATCCTTCCATTTCCCGTAAAAAGATAGAACAAGTTCTATCTGTTTGCGGTGCGGAAGCACGGAACGGAACCCCGAAAAAGAACTCCGTAGTTTTCCGTTGCGTTCTTCCGTTCCGCATCTCTGGATTTGCGGACCCATTGAAATGAATGGGTCCACATCAGTGATGCGGAATGGCCGCGGTCCGCAATACAGCAACGGGCAGCACACTTTCGTGTATACGAGTCCCTCATGCAGAAAATTCTAAATGTCACACGATAGCAGCAAAATGGATGAATTGTAAATCCGCAGCAGGTTTGTTTTTGGTGAGGCTTTTCCGTATGGTCATTCCTTGCAATGCAGCATTTAGACAATGAATTCCATTACAAAATCCGCTGCTGCAGAACCCCAGCAGATACCCTGCG
Organism: Bufo bufo; assembly: GCF_905171765.1. NCBI lineage: Eukaryota > Metazoa > Chordata > Amphibia > Anura > Bufonidae > Bufo > Bufo bufo. Next base: position 342,529,761 of record NC_053394.1, read on the forward strand.
GAAAATCAGCAATGTATCCATCTTGTGTGGATGTTTCCTCAAATGTCTGAAATGATACAATGATTGGTAAAGATACAATGTAAAAAAATAAACAAATAAAAATGAATGCAAAACAGTAAAGTTCTCAGTCCTTGTAGTACCTTAGATGTAAGGCTACTTTCACACTAGCGTTCAGGTGTCCGCTCGAGCGCTCCGTTTGAAGGGGCTCACGAGCGGCCCCGAACGCATCCGCACGGCCCTAATGCATTCTCAGTGGAGGCGGATCCACTGAGAATGCATCCGCCTGCCAGCGCTCAGCCTCCGCTCCGCTCAGTGAGCGGACACCTGAACGCTGCTTGCAGCGTTCGGGTGTCCGCCTGGCCGTGCGGAGGCGAGCGGATCCGTCCAGACTTATAATGGAAGTCAATGGGGACGGATCCGCTTGAAGATGACACTATATGGATCCGCTCCGAACGCTAGTGTGAAAGTAGCCTTATGGTTATCATTAAAAGGGTTGTGGCAAGTCTGAAAGTTATACCCTGTCTACAGGAGAGGGGACAGCTGACCGATCGTTGGGGGGTCTAAAGCCTCATTCACACGTCAGTGTTCCACAGACGTGTGCTTTACGTGTTCTCCACGGACAGCACACGTCCCCATTCATTTAATGTGTGTAGTCACACATCAGTGTTTTAGCACGGTCCGTGGGTCCGTGTTTTTAGCACGGATGCCTGCTCTATTTCGTCTGTGTTCACGGATCCATCCATTATAGTCTATGGGTCCATGAAAACCACGGATGCCATCCGTATTTCACGGATCATGAAGAAGAGATGCTTTGAAAATTATTTTTCAAAGCATGCAACACGGACAGCAAAAAACGGACACACGGACCCAACACAGATCTTTCACAGACAGCTTCACGGATGCATCACTGACCACCTGCTCACGGATTTGAGCATGGACACGGATGTGTGAATAAAGCTTGACGCTGGTACCCTCACTTATGGCAAGAACGGGCCAAGCCAGCTCCATTCTTTTTTGCATGCCTTTTTTTTTTTTTTTTTACCAATGCATTTTTTGGCATACTGTTCTACAGAGGACGTGACGTTACATTCTTTCTATATAAACATGCAAGGCATGCAAAAAACTCCATTAAAAATTTTGTGTGCTCAAACTCACTATTTGGACAAAAATAACACAAAACACTTTATGAAGGCTGCAAAAATAAACCACTGCAAAAGTCAGACTTTTTCTTTCTTTGATGTTTCGAAGCAGTAAATAAAAAAGCCATAGAAATCGCTAGTGTTTTTTTCCACACCGCATGTAGTTTTTATGCTGTGTTTTTTTTTTTTTTTTTTGCAGAACTTTCTGGATGATTGTGTGAACCACTTTTTGTGATTTTTTTTTTCCCTATAGAGAAAATGTCAAGTTGCCAGAAAGCCGCCAAAAAACACCACCTAAGGCCTCATGCACACGGCCGTTGATCGGCTGTTCTATGTGTTGAGGACCCGAATTTGCAGTCCCCAGCACGGCAACATCCGTGCGGATTCCGCAGATGGATCCAGACACATTCAACTTGAATGGGTCAGTGATCTGTCCGCACCGCAAAAAAGTAGTGCATGCACTACTTTTTTGTAGTGCGGAGGCACGGTCAGATACCCTCTGCACTGACATTCTGGATTGTATACCCACTGAAGTGCATGGGTCCGCATCCGTGATGCGGTGCAATACGGGCCCAGCCGGCACACGTTCGTGTGCATGAGCCCTAAGTAACATAAAATCACGTTTTCCTATAGACTTTTAACTAACATAAAAAAATACCAAAAACCGCAGGTGTAAAGAAATACAACTAAATATGCAAAAGTCCCCAAAAACATCATTTAGAACCTATTTGTGAATCTACTCTAAAGGGAGTTAAATGAGGTTAAGCTCAATATATCAGTTTTCTTAAAGGGGATGTTGTCATTAGTTTACACATCCACATTTATGGAGGCAAGCTGCATGCATAAACTAAAACACATTTTACACTTTAGTTACTTGTTAAGCACTGGAGTACAGGACAGATTCCTCTCGGTATGTATTACAGAGCTATAGACATCTGTATGTATATATGAAAATCTGTATGTATATACAGTATGAACTATATAATATGGACATGTGCATGAGCCCTACAGCATACCAATTCAAACAGACATCCCTATAAATGTATAAAGTGGTAGGGGCACCAGGGGTTCATATGAAGCCTGATGATTGCTGGTATTTCCTTTGTGTTGATGTGCAAAGAGGCAAAATATTCGCCACGGACCACTAAAGTGCAATTTTTACTACTCTGCCTTTCCTGCCTCAATTTTATTAAGGGCCCATGCACACGATCGTATGTATTTTGCGGTACACAAAAAATACGTGTGACATCCATATTGCATGCGTTTTGTTTTGCAGATCCATTATAACAATGTCTATCCTTGTCTGCAAAACGGACAAGAATAGTTACATGTTCTATCTTTTTTGCGGGACGGACTTGCGGACATACGGACACAAAGCCATTTCTGTTTTTGTTTTTTTTGCGGACCCATTGAAGTGAATGGTTCCACATAAAGGCCACAAAAAAACATAACGACATGGAAACAAAATACGTTTGTGCGCAGGGGCCCTAATGTAGATCTGCACTACGCACTTGTAGAAACTCTGGGGTGATTATAAGCTCTTTTAGCTTCAGAATGATAGATTTATTGTAATGTATGAGGCATGACACTGGCCAGGGCTCAAAGTTTTAAACTATGGATAATCATAGACTGCATAAGGCTACATTCACACGAACGTGGTGTCTTGCGGATCCACAAAACACAGATACTGGCCCGTGTGCGCTCCGCAATTTGTGGACCGCACATAGCCGCAACTATAATTGAAAATGCCTATTCTTGTCCGCAATTGCGGACAAGAATAGGACATGCTCTATCTTTGTTTGCATTGAAATTAATGGGTCCGCACCTGTCGCGGAACGGATGCGGACTCGTTGATACGGTCGTGTGAATAAGCCCTAAACACCAGCTCTAAACTTTAGCTGAAGGTCTATGGGAAATATGTAACACAGTACATACATGCGTGTGTTTTTTTAGCTACTGGTGTTTTTGTACATGAGGTGGTATTTTTGTCTTTCTGGCTTCTTTTCAAAAATGCAGCATGCTGGAGCCTTTGGCGTTTTTCTCGTGTTTTTGGGAAAAAACGTCATGAAGAAAACACTGGAGACAAGACACGCTGTGTGCAAAAAAACACCCAAAAATTTGCCAAAACACACTTGTACCTATTCTTACAATTTTTTTTACTGGTAATAAAAAAAAAATGCCAGAGCCAAATTCCTTAATGAGGAAATTGGAAATGTTACTGACAATTTCTACGGCCATTATTTTTACTTTGACCTATATACAAGTGTCTTGTGTATTCTGTACATTAAATGGGGAGGCCGGTGCTAGACTTGTCGTCACATTTGTTGACACTTGACATTTGTCTTTTATCAGAGGTAATTTAATTAAGCGTCAGTGACCCTAGGTGTACATGCCTCTGACCGTTCTGTTTGCCCATAGCAGTTTACATAAAGGAGTATAAAGCTGGCCATACACATTAGATAGAAGTTGGTTGATGGTTGAACAGCAGTTGAACAAACAAATATCTGAAGAACGCTCATTTTGCAGACACGGCCGTACACGTTTCGGTCCATATTGGCCGTTACAGTTGCTTAATCTGCCCATACACGTTCAATCAAACCGACCGATGGACGAAACATCTGGGAACGTTCTTTGAAAGAAAGATCTTTCACTTACGACTGATCTTCCTTGAACAAAATGTCTTTCATCTAATGGGACGAAAATATTAAACATGGCCAACTTATTTTTAATTGTTATCGGTCTGTTATTGGTCGACTAAAACAATTATTTGTTGTTAAATTTAAACCGATGATTGTTAGTTTTGGTTGAAATCATCTGTTTTGATCAACTTTAGACTACTGTGTATGGGTACCTTAAGGGATACAAATGGCGCAGTCATGTCGCAGTTACATCGCTGTATAAGCCACAGTTAGCTGTAATTAAACTAATTGGGTTCGCACAGTTTAGTGCAGGCATCCTCAAACTGCGGCCCTCCAGCTGTTGTACAACTACAACTCCCACAATGCCCTGCTGTAGGCTGATACCTGTATGCTGTTCGGGCATGCTAGGAGTTGTAGTTTTGCAACAGCTGGAGGGCCGCAGTTTGAGGAGGCCTGGTTTAGTGGGTCTGTATTGTTAATGGCTGTGTGGTATTGCGGCTTGTATGGCCAAGCGGTAATCTACGCAGCTTGGTCGTGTGCCAACCGGGATACAACCACGCTGTGTGGTCCTACTCTACATTTGCCTGCACACCCTTAGTAGCTGTCAGCAGACACTCCCCTATACATATATATTCTCAGTGTGACTTCTGTTGACAGTTTATCTCCTGGGAGAACAAAAGGATCCGGCGTTGACATTCAAAGAGCCCGATCCTTTTCTCCCCCAACATCATCCGTCGGGTGAGAGTCCAGGGTTCACTATACATATTAGATAATCAGTTGGTTCCCCCGAGAGCAACAGGTTCAGCCCACAATACCCTAATATATAATGGGGTCCTAAAGGTGGCCGTACAAATTAGATAGAAGTAGGTTGATGGTTGAACAATCGGCTGTTGAGCAGTGGTTACACAGATGCAGCCGTACACATTTTAGTTTATATTGCCCATTACAAATGGCCATACATGGTCAGTGACACCATGCAAAGGACAATCAATTTATAGAGGAACGTTTTTTTTATTGAAAGATGGTTCACAGACTAGAGATGAAAATTTTAAGCAAATCAAACTTCTGTCTAGATAGCGACGATGATTTACCATTAGTATTAGTCAACTAGAAAAAAAAAAGCAATTCTTTGTTAAATCTAACCCAATAATGATGATTTTGGTTGAAATAGTCCATTTTGATCAACTTTAGACTATGGCCTCTTTCACATGTCCATGTTTGTGGTGACATCTGTGACAAAATGGTCAGTGGTTCACCTGTGAAGGTGAAGAATCTGTTTGGTTTGTGTGTCAGGATTTTTTTGCCACAGACACCGCTAGGCTGAAAATGAATCTCCAGAGCATCTTCTACCAAAAAACCACGCACCAAACATGGATTTCTGTCCATGGTTTTTATGGAACCATAGACTATAATGTCTGTGAGGGATCTATGATCATGGATAAAAACAAGGCATGCTTATGTGGTGTCACCATGGACCCACTCTCATGTGGCGTATATTTACAACGTAAGTAGTCTCTTTAAAGATGGTGCCCACTCTGGAGCAGAGCTGGTGCCATAGTCACCAGGTGCCTGCTGTTTTACACAGCAGAAACCCAGAGGCAATGTCTGTAATTGGCGATAACGCCAGTTGCAACCACGGCATCTTAGAGGGCTTTCCCCATGCAGCAATCGAGGGAGCCATTCGGTTTCTATGGCAGCCTCATGCCCTCTGAAGGATCCGAGGTCTGCCACAGCAATGAAACTCCCTTCGGCTGCAATGATACAATCGTCTCTTCAATTCCCCTAGGGGGACTTTAAAAAAAAGTGGAAAAGAATGTAAAATAAAATTAAAAAATATATTTAAAAAACATCAAAATTCAAATCAATTTCCTAAAAAATAAACATAAATGAACAATAAAAAATAAAGGTCATAGGCATTGATACGTCCCAAATGCCCAAATTGAAAATATAAACATTTTTATCCCATACGGGGAACACTGTAATGGGAAAAAAATCCAAAAGGCCAGTTCACCATTCTTTCATTGAATCACCTCGCAAATAAATTGAATAAAATGTGATTAAAAAATCACACACACTCCAAAATGGTCTCAATGAAAGACTTAAATATAAAACGTTATGGGGACAGAATATGCAATGAAAAGATAAAAAAAAACGATACAAAGGTGGTATCGTTGCGATCGTACTGACCTGGAGAATGAGGTTAATGTCAAATCTAAACCCATAAAATTATGGCAGGATTGTTTTTTTTTTCAAATTCAGCCCCATTTGAAAATTTCGGTGCAGATTTATGTGCATTTCCTGATCAAATCTGCACCAAAAAACGTGTTATTTTCAGATTTTTTGCAGACTTGATGAGGATTTTTCTGCAGAACGCACCCTTGCATTGAAAAGGGTGACATCTGCACACAAAAAAAACACACAAACAATTGACATGCTGATTTCAGAATCTGCACGGCAGATCAATTTCCCCACAGAAGTAAAAAAGCTACTGTAAGTGTACATAAGATCTGTCTAATGTCATACATTTTGCTGGTACTGTATTAGGGTACTTTCACACAAGCTTTTTCTTTTCCGGCACGGAGTTCCGTCCTAGGGGCTCTGTACCGGAAAAGAACTGATCAGTTTTATCCTAATGCATTCTTAATGGAGAGCAATCCGTTCAGGATGCATCAGGATGTCTTCAGTTCAGTCTTTTCCTTTTCTTTGCCTTTTCAGGGCGGAGATAATACCGGCAGCATGCTGTGGTTCTATCTCCCTCCAAAATTCCGGAACTCTTGCCGGAATGACGGATCCGGCATTTTTTCCCTTTGAAATGCATTAATGCCGGCCCCGAGTGTTCTAGCAAAACGGATCCGGCACTGTGGTCTGCGCATGCTCAGACCGCAAAAAATGTGAAAAAAAATTAATGCCGGATCCGTTTCTCCAGATGACACCGGAGAGACGGATCCGGCATTTCAATGCATTTGTCATATGGATCAGGATCCTGATCCGTCTGACAAATGCCGTCAGTTTGCATACGGAATCCTCTGCCGCAAGTGTAAACGTAGCCTTATACTGCATTTTTTCTGCGTGAGAAAGAACGTACGTAATCCGCAACGTGGGCAGGTCGCCTACATGTCATTGTAAGGGGTTATTAAGCACCACTTGACTTGTGCAGCACACTGTTACATGTCCTTAGAGCAATTGTCACTTTGTCATTTACCAGCCCCCACAGGAAACAAAGAAACTGTTTAGTGCAACTGAGAACTAGATTGTATCCAAGAAAGGTTTCCCTGCTTTAAAGCTTCATTGTTTTTCTGTCTCCTTATTATCCATAGGTTTTTGTTTTTGTTTGTTTGTTTGTTTTTTATCAAAAAGATTCCCTACAAACTATTTTAATCAGGATTTGCCACAGAAATGGGAAGCATGAATCCCACAGCATGTAAGTCAATAGGGCCAGTATTACCAAGTAAGGAGCGGGCTGAGTTGTGGGGCAAGCAGGCAACAGTCAAAGGCTACCTAGCCTGCCTCCTTCCTTTCTGCCCCCCATAGTCCACATTGCACATTGTACGGTACATACATCAGTGTCACAACTGTGTCATATGCTTCTCAGGTGACATTGTTTCACTGTGACTGTGAGGCTCCTTTCACATTAGCATTTTGAGACCCGGGAGGGAACAACTTGCCGGATCTCTTTGCATTCCGGCATTGCAGGAAGCAACCACATCGCCATCCGGCCCTATCCGTCCGCAACCTGGCAAATATACAGAGAAACAGCGCTCCATGCAGCGGTATTTGTCCAGCCGCTTCTCAGCATCTTTGCCAATTTCTGGCCGGATCTCCACCGGTCCCTATTATAATGAATGGAGCCGGCGGGTGTCAGATAGCGTCCTGCAGTGCTGGATCCAGAAATCTCCGACAGGTTGTTACGGAAGACTGATGCCTAAGGCCTATTGCACACGACCGTATGGCTTTCGTTGTTCTGTTTTTTGTTTCCGTTGTGTTTCCGTTTCTGTTCCATTTTTCCATTCCGTTTTTCCATATGGCATATACAGCATACAGTAATTACATAGATAAAATTGGGCTGGGCATAACATTTTCAATAGATGGTTCAGCAAAAAACGCAACGGAAACGGAAGACATACGGATGCATTTCCGTATGTGTTCCGTTTTTTTTGCGGACCCATTGACTTGAATGGAGCCACTGAACGTGATTTGCGGGCAATAATAGGACATGTTCTATGTTAAAACGGAACGGAAAAACGGAAATACGGAAACGGAATGCATACGAAGTACATTCCGTTTTTTTTGCGAAACCATTGAAATGAATGGTTCCGTATACGGACCGCAAAAAACGGCCAGTAAACGGAAAAAAAAAACGGCTGTGTGCAGGAGGCCTAACTCTAGTGTGAAACTATTTATATTGGCAGAGCCACTATTAGTCTCTTGTCTGACACTTCCTTAGTGTGAAACTAGCCTAACCCTCACCCAGCCGTCTAGAGACCAGCCAGGCAGTCTAAAATGAACGGATATCAATAACTGATTATTAAGCAGCTTATATGTATATATGATATTGGAATTTCATACATACAGGAAAAATTTGAATATCGTGCAAAAGTCCATTTATTTCAGTAATGCAAATTAAAAGGAATTGCATTAATGCAGCTTAAAATTAGAATTTTGTGAAAAGGTCCAATATTCTATGCTCAAAGTGTCACACTCTAGTCAGCTAATTAGTCCATACCCCCTGAGCAAAGGGGACCTGAGATTGTGACTTTGGGGTTTCATAAGCTGTAAGCCATAATCATCCAAATTATAACCAATAAAGGCTTGAAATATCTCGCTTTGCATGTAATGAGTCTATCTCCTATGTCAGTTTCACATTTTAAGTTGCATTACTGAAATAAATGAACTTTGCACGATATTCTAATTTTTCAAGTTTCACCTGTATGCCAGTGTCAGACTGGGATACCTTGGGACCACCAGTAAAAATAATACTGGGTGCTCACTCCACAGATACATGCAAATATTACCCAATAAACCATTTTTATATAGGCATAGGCTGGTTGAAATGCTGTCTTCTGCATGTCTGTATGTATTGCACGCTACTGTGCCATGTTCCTCTTGTGCAGGAGGTGGGGGACTAAAGGCCAAACTTGCTTGGGGTCCCACTGGGGGATTCACAAGACTGCATATGGCTCTGGAAAGATATAAAGTTCATCACATAGTAGCAATGACTATAGTCAGGTCATCACAAATGTACAAATAACACTAGTCCAATTCAAGTGCCTCAGTGCCCTCAAGGTGCTGACATAATTCCAAGTATAGTAGAGTGTGACACATAAAATAATGGAGCATTCTGATAAACTGGATTACTGCCTGTGGTTCTAAGGCTCCATTCACACGTCCGCAAATGGGTCCACATCCGCTCCACAATTTGCGGAAAGGGTGCGGACCCATTCATTTTCTATGGGGACGGAATAGATGCTGACAGCACACAGTGTGCTGTCAGCATCCGCATTTGCGGAGCGCGGCCCTGATCTTCAGGTCCGCAGCTCCGCAAAAGATAGAGCATGTCCTATTCTTGTCCGCAGCTTGCGGACAAGAATAGGCATTTCTATAGGGGTGCCGGGCGGGTGTGTTGCGGATCCGCAATTTGCGGGTCCGCAACACACCACGGACGTGTGAATGGAGTCTAAGGGTGCTCATACATTGTTCGGCTGACAGCTGTCTCTCCCAACTCCCCCATACACATACATATTTGGCTCGAAAGTGTATGCGTTTTCACTGCTGGTGGCTTATCTTCCGGGATAAAAAAAAAAAAGTGAAGGGGCGAAAACACAAATTTTTCTCTCATCGGACATCATCTTGTCGGGGAAAATCATGAGCTCCCCAAACCTGTTGTCCGAACACATCGTTCTCAGTAGGTTTTCCTGACAATACACTAATGAGTAGGGGGGCCTGAAGGGTATGGGCTGGCTGCATGTGACCAAGCCGCCTCCACCCATGGAAGCCAACGGATGCACATTTTTGATGCAAAGTTGGCATGTCTCTCGATAGCAGCAAATACAGGTGAAACTCGAAAAATTTGAATATCGTGCAAAAGTCCATTTATTTCAGTAATGCAACTTAAAAGGAATTGCATTAATGCAGCTTAAAATTAGAATTTTGTGAAAAGGTCCAATATTCTAGGCTCAAAGTGTCACACTCTAGTCAGCTAATTAGTCCATACCCCCTGAGCAAACGGTACCTCAAAATTTAGACTTTGGGGTTTTATAAGCTGTAAGCCATAATTATCCAAATTATAACAAATAAAGGCTTGAAATATCTCGCTTTCATGTAATGAGTCTATCTCAAATGTTAGTTGCATTACTGAAATAAATGAACTTTGCACGATATTCCAATTTTTCGAGTTTCTCCTGTATACTGAAGTGTAGCAGAATCGGGAAGATGTCAAGAGCTACTGAACCCCCTCTGCTTTTTCTTTCGCTTGCATTATGCCGAGTTGCTCTTGTTTTGGTGGCAGCTTTCCTCAATCGAAAATGCAAGATGCAGTCTCCAGAGTTTTCGGTTTTCCAGTAGCTATCACACGTCATGTAATAAAAACTGCATATATATTTTTGTTATTTTTTTCCCATCCTCGTAGATATGTTTAATAATACAATAAATCGGTACCATCCTCCGAGTGCATTGTATTCATAAGGTTGTGTGACAACAGAAGTGTCCTCCCAAAGCAGGGAAGAAACAGAGAGTCATGCGGTGATGTGCGACCCCCCAGCTGTCCTACACCTGGAGGAAAGAAATTTACAAAGGAACATTCACACCTCATGTCAGAGAGCTGTCCCAGCATTGTTACACAAGACAGGTAGAGTCCAGCAGACAATAGCAGCCACTTTGCAAATTGTTTTGGTCATTTGAATTCCTTCTGATTGAATTAGCAAGTTAATACCTAACCCCAACACTGCAATGCAAAGCAGAGCATTCCTCTGAAGGAGAAGCCGCCTAACCTCCCTGTCTCTGTTGTCTTCATTGATATACCTTTGTATATGTCAGCCATGTCATGAATCCCTCACATAATAGACCATCGCCCTTCTCTTCTCCTCTAGAGCTCCGACAAGCTAGCATTGTCACTAGGCAGAATTTTTGGATCAAGTGAAGATCTGGCCACCCCTGGATTATATATTTTAATTTCCCAAAATTTCCTAACACCTGACAATATTGTTAGTGATCATAACTAATTAATGACTGATGGACGTAGTTTATTGCTTTTAAAATTTATTTCATTAAGAAATTTAGTGAACTAAAATAAATAATCCAGGGGGACATAATCTGCACTTGATATAATTTTTTAAATCCGTTTAGGAATTTTGTAGTAGATGTCACCTAAATATCATATACAGGAAGCATCATTTGGAGTTTATGAGTTTTGAATCACAAATCATGGGATCTGACTTCTGTAGGAACTGCTTAGAGAAGTGGTTTCAAACCTGTGCAAAACTACAACTCTCAGCATGTGGCTGTCTGGGAATGCTATAAATTGTAGCTTTGCAACAGTTAGGGTGGGTTCGCCTCACGTATACGTTAAATGGATGCCTTAGGCTACTTTCACATCAGCGTATTTTGCGGTCTGTCATGGAACTGCAAAAATGCTTCCGTTACAATAATACAACCGCATGCATCCATCATGAATGGATCCGGTTGTATTAGGTCTTCTATAGCCATGATGGATCCATCATGAACACCACTGAAAGTCAATGGGGGACGGATCCGTTTTTTATTGTGTCAGAGAAAACAGATCCGTCCCCATTGATCCGTTTGGCTCCGCTTCGTCAGGCGGACAGCAAAATGCTGCAGGTAGTGTTTTGGTGTCCGCCTCCAGAGCGGAATGGTGACTGAACGGAGGCAAACTGATGCATTCTGAGCGGATCCTTTTCCATTCAGAATGCATTAGGGCAAAACTGATCCATTTTGGACCGCTTGTGAGAGCCCTGAACGGATCTCAGAAATGGAAAGGCAAAACGCTAGTGTGAAAGTAGCCTTAGAGTGCTGCCATACAGTGGCATCAGCAGTTCACCATAGAGTTTCATTGTAAAAAAAAAAAAGTATACTTTTTTTTACCGGACTGAGCAGGATATAAGAACGTGGTGTGCTGCGTTGTATCCTTTTTATTTTGTAATGTATACATCAAATGGAGGCATAAAACGGGATGTGAACCCACACTAAGGCTACATGCACACGACCTTTCAGTTTTTTGCGGAAGCCGCTCGTGTGCCTTTCGCAATTTGCGAAACGGAACGGGCGGCCCATTGTAGAAATGTCTATTGTTGTCCGCAAAACGGACAAAAATAGGACATGCTATATTTTTTTTTGCGGGGCCACGGAACGGAGCAAAGGATGCGGACCCGAACTACGGTCGTGTGCATGAGGCCTTAGAGAGACACAATCAGCCACCAATGATGCAAATACTGATGAAATCTGCATTGCCAGAGCCAGTGCAACGGAGCAGTGGGGAGCACTTGAGTCTTTCAACTGGTAATGCTCACTCCGGGAGGCTAGGTAAAAAGCCGATCATTCTGGAAAACCTCTGTAATGTGCCTGATAATACAGTTGAAACTCGAAAAATTAGAATATAGTGCAAAAGTCCATTTATTTCAGTAATGCTAATTATTCTAGGCTCAAAGTGTCACACTCTAGTCAGCTAATTAGTCCATACCCCCTGAGCAAAGGGGACCTGAGATTGTGACTTTGGGGTTTTATAAGCTATAAGCCATAATCATCCAAATTATAACAAATAAAGGCTTGAAATATCTCACTTTGCATGTAATGAGTCTATCTCATATGTTAGTTTCACCTTTTAAGTTGCGTTACTGAAATAAATGAACTTTGCACGATATTCTAATTTTTCGAGTTTCACCTGTATGTGAAACTTGATTAATTGCAAGCATCCCTTAACCACCTCAGCCCCCAGTGCTTAAACACCCTGAAAGACCAGGCCACTTTTTACACTTCTGACCTACACTACTTTCACCATTTATTGCTCGGTCATGCAACTTACCACCCAAATGAATTTTACCTCCTTTTCTTCTCACTAATAGAGCTTTCATTTGGTGGTATTTCATTGCTGCTGACATTTTTACTTTTTTTGTTATTAATCGAAATTTAACGATTTTTTTGCAAAAAAATGACATTTTTCACTTTCAGTTGTAAAATTTTGCAAAAAAAACTACATCCATATATAAATTTTGCTCTAAATTTATTGTTCTACATGTCTTTGATAAAAAAAAAAATGTTTGGGTAAAAAAAAAAATGGTTTGGGTAAAAGTTATAGCGTTTACAAACTATGGTACAAAAATGTGAATTTCCGCTTTTTGAAGCAGCTCTGACTTTCTGAGCACCTGTCATGTTTCCTGAGGTTCTACAATGCCCAGACAGTACAAATACCCCACAAATGACCCCATTTCGGAAAGTACACACCCTAAGGTATTCGCTGATGGGCATAGTGAGTTCATAGAACTTTTTATTTTTTGTCACAAGTTAGCGGAAAATGATGATTTTTTTTTTTTTTTTCTTACAAAGTCTCATATTCCACTAACTTGTGACAAAAAATAAAAAGTTCTATGAACTCACTATGCCCATCAGCGAATACCTTGGGGTCTCTTCTTTCCAAAATGGGGTCACTTGTGGGGTAGTTATACTGCCCTGGCATTCTAGGGGCCCAAATGTGTGGTAAGGAGTTTGAAATCAAATTCTGTAAAAAATTACGAGTGAAATCCGAAAGGTGCTCTTTGGAATATGGGCCCCTTTGCCCACCTAGGCTGCAAAAAAGTGTCACACATCTGGTATCTCTGTATTCAGGAGAAGTTGAGGAATGTGTTTTGGGGTGTCTTTTTACATATACCCATGCTGGGTGAGATAAATATCTTGGTCAAATGCCAACTTTGTATAAAAAAATGGGAAAAGTTGTCTTTTGCCAAGATATTTCTCTCACCCAGCATGGGTATATGTAAAATGACACCCCAAAACACATTCCCCAACTTCTCCTGAGTACGGAGATACCAGATGTGTGACACTTTTTTGCAGCCTAGGTGGGCAAAGGGGCCCATATTCCAAAGAGCACCTTTCGGATTTCACAGGTCATTTTTTACAGAATTTGATTTCAAACTCCTTACCACACATTTGGGCCCCTAGAATGCCAGGGCAGTATAACTACCCCACAAATGACCCCATTTTGGAAAGAAGAGACCCCAAGGTATTCGCTGATGGGCATAGTGAGTTCATGGAAGTTTTTATTTTTTGTCACAAGTTAGTGGAATATGAGACTTTGTATGAAAAAAATAAAAAATAAAAAAATCAGCATTTTCCACTAACTTGTGACAAAAAATAAAAAATTCTAGGAACTCGCCATGCCCCTCACGGAATACCTTGGGGTGTCTTCTTTCCAAAATGGGGTCACTTGTGGGGTAGTTATACTGCCCTGGCATTTTCCAGGGGCCCTAATGTGTGGTAAGTAGGTAAATGACCTGTGAAATCCTAAAGGTGCTCTTTGGAATATGGGCCCCTTTGCCCACCTAGGCTGCAAAAAAGTGTCACACATGTGGTATCGCCGTATTCAGGAGAAGTTGGGGAATGTGTTTTGGGGTGTCATTTTACATATACCCTTGCTGGGTGAGAGAAATATCTTGGCAAAAGACAACTTTTCCCATTTTTTTATACAAAGTTGGCATTTGACCAAGATATTTCTCTCACCCAGCATGGGTATATGTAAAATGACACCCCAAAACACATTCCCCAACTTCTCCTGAGTACGGCGATACCAGATGTGTGACACTTTTTTGCAGCCTAGATGCGCAAAGGTGCCCAAATTCCTTTTAGGAGGGCATTTTTAGACATTTGGATACCAGACTTCTTCTCACGCTTTGGGGCCCCTAGAATGCCAGGGCAGTATAAATACCCCACATGTGACCCCATTTTGGAAAGAAGACACCCCAAGGTATTCAATGAGGGGCATGGCGAGTTCATCGAAAAAAAAAATTTTTGGCACAAGTTAGCGGAAATTGATATTTTTAATTTTTTTCTCACAAAGTCTCCCGTTCCGCTAACTTGGGACAAAAATTTCAATCTTTCATGGACTCAATATGCCCCTCACGGAATACCTGGGGGTGTCTTCTTTCCGAAATGGGGTCACATGTGGGGTATTTATACTGCCCTGGCATTCTAGGGGCCCTAAAGCGTGAGAAGAAGTCTGGAATATAAATGTCTAAAAAATTTTACGCATTTTGATTCCGTGAGGGGTATGGTGAGTTCATGTGAGATTTTATTTTTTGACACAAGTTAGTGGAATATGAGACTTTGTAAGAAAAAAAAATAAAAATTCCGCTAACTTGGGCCAAAAAAATGTCTGAATGGAGCCTTACAGAGGGTGATCAATGACAGGGGGGGTGATCAATGACAGGGGGGTGATCAATGACAGGGGGGTGATCAGGGAGTCTATATGGGGTGATCACCACAGTCATTGATCACGCCCGTGTAAGGCTTCATTCAGACGTCTGTATGCGTTTTGCGGATCCGATCCATCTATCAGTGCATCCGTAAAAATCATGCGGACATCTCAATGGAGCTTTACAGGGGGGTAATCAATGACAGGGCGGGTGATCAATGACAGGGGGGTGATCAGGGAGTCTATATGGGGTGATAACCACAGTCATTGATCATGCCCCTGTAAGGCTTCATTCAGACGTCCGGATGCGTTTTGCGGATCCGATCCATCTATCAGTGCATCCGTAAAAATCATGCGGACATCTGAATGGAGCTTTACAGGGGGGTAATCAATGACAGGGGGGTGATCAGGGAGTCTATATGGGGTGATAACCACAGTCATTGATCATGCCCCTGTAAGGCTTCATTCAGACGTCCGGATGCGTTTTGCGGATCCGATCCATCTATCAGTGGATCCGTAAAAATCATGCGGACATCTGAATGGAGCTTTACAGGGGGGTAATCAATGACAGGGGGGTGATCAGGGAGTCTATATGGGGTGATAACCACAGTCATTGATCATGCCCCTGTAAGGCTTCATTCAGACGTCCGGATGCGTTTTGCGGATCCGATCCATCTATCAGTGGATCCGTAAAAATCATGCGGACATCTGAATGGAGCTTTACAGGGGGGTAATCAATGACAGGGGGGTGATCAGGGAGTCTATATGGGGTGATAACCACAGTCATTGATCATGCCCCTGTAAGGCTTCATTCAGACGTCCGGATGCGTTTTGCGGATCCGATCCATCTATCAGTGCATCCGTAAAAATCATGCGGACATCTGAATGGAGCTTTACAGGGGGGTAATCAATGACAGGGGGGTGATCAGGGAGTCTATATGGGGTGATCACCACAGTCATTGATCATGCCCCTGTAAGGCTTCATTCAGACGTCCGGATGCGTTTTGCGGATCCGATCCATCTATCAGTGTATCCGTAAAAATCATGCGGACATCTGAATGGAGCTTTACAGGGGGGTAATCAATGACAGGGGGGGTGATCAATGACAGGGGGGTGATCAGGGAGTCTATATGGGGTGATAACCACAGTCATTGATCATGCCCCTGTAAGGCTTCATTCAGACGTCCGGATGCGTTTTGCGGATCCGATCCATCTATCAGTGCATCCGTAAAAATCATGCGGACATCTGAATGGAGCTTTACAGGGGGGTAATCAATGACAGGGGGGTGATCAGGGAGTCTATATGGGGTGATAACCACAGTCATTGATCATGCCCCTGTAAGGCTTCATTCAGACGTCCGGATGCGTTTTGCGGATCCGATCCATCTATCAGTGCATCCGTAAAAATCATGCGGACATCTGAATGGAGCTTTACAGGGGGGTAATCAATGACAGGGGGGTGATCAGGGAGTCTATATGGGGTGATCACCACAGTCATTGATCATGCCCCTGTAAGGCTTCATTCAGACGTCCGGATGCGTTTTGCGGATCCGATCCATCTATCAGTGGATCCGTAAAAATCATGCGGACGTCTGAATGGAGCTTTACAGGGGGTTGATCAATGACAGGGGGGTAATCAATGACAGGGGGGTGATCAGGGAGTCTATATGGGGTGATCAGGGGCTAATAAGGGGTTAATAAGTGACGGGGGGGGGTGTAGTGTAGTGTAGTGGTGCTTGGTGCTACTTTACTGAGCTACCTGTGTCCTCTGGTGGTCGATCCAAACAAAGGGGACCACCAGAGGACCAGGTAGCAGGTATATTAGACGCTGTTATCAAAACAGCGTCTAATATACCTGTTAGGGGTTAAAAAAAACACATCTCCAGCCTGCCAGCGAACGATCGCCGCTGGCAGGCTGGAGATCAACTCTCTTACCTTCCGTGCCTGTGTGCGCGCGTTCACAGGAAATCTCGCGTCTCGCGAGATGACGCATATATGCGTGACTCTGCGCAGGGCTGCCACCTCCGGAACGCGATCCTGCGTTAGGCGGTCCGGAGGTGGTTAAGGTGCTTTAACTGTTAGTTCAAGATAGCTGCCTGTTTGTTAGTGGAGGTAAGCGCTGTTTGTTAGTAGGATTGATTATGCCGATTAATTGCACCATTCCAAAAAAATATTAGTTAATACGATAATCAGCTAATTGGAGCACCAAGGGCCAGCCAGAGCTGTGGGAGCACCAGTTTGGTGAACACCCCTACAGCTTTAGCCAACCCCCATTCCCCTGGATTGACAGGGCTAAACATCTTGTGGGATCCTGGTGAGGAAGGAGGGGAAGTGGCTAAGACTGTAGGGGTATTCACAAACTGGTACTCCAATGGCCCTGGCTGACTCCTTGGTGCTCCAACTAGCTAATTAGCATATCGCAAAAAGAGCAGTCTTCTCTAGAAGGGTGCATAGCACAGACATAAATGCGATATCGTTTAAATTAGCATGATCAACCCTATCAGACAGTGTGCTTATATTAATGCTGACAAAGGCTCTTTAATGTGCTGCATGAAAGATAATTTTACCTGATGAACAAAGGTTTTGCTCATTCATCGCTGATCTGCGGCACCTTTACAAAAGATGATTATTGGGAATGAGCATTTGTACTAGCGTGCGTTCCTGATAATCTGCCCAACATTTTTGCAGTGTAAATTCTGCAGTTTAAATTCATACATTACCACTTTTGATGGTTGAAATAGTGACCGCGGACCTTTAGGTATGCTAGCAATTTTGATCAGAAGATTTGTAAATAGCTGTGTGCAAATGCAATAAACTGATGATTTGGCTACCGAGTCCCTGATCTAGGCTTTGGTGCTCCACCTCAAACAGAGTGCCATGTAAACACATGATTATTTCATTGTGAATTTTGCTGGATTTTACTCATTACATTATGTTTACATGGAATTTTCACAACAGATAGGACATGCTGCAGATTAAAAAATGGTGTGAGCAGCAGTTGTCTTCTACCTATATTGTGCACAATTTCACCATCAATATATATATTTTTTTCCTTTGGCCAGATCTACATTGGATCTCTCCGCTCTACTACTGTAAACCCTTTTCCTGTGCTGTGCCATACAGTACAGCACTACAAAGTGGTGACTTTGTTCCACTAAAGGCTGTATTAGACAGCCTGATTTAATACTTCCTTCCGGGCAATCGTCTGCTTGCTAGCGGATTACATGCAGCGATCTCCTCCTCAGTATAGGGAGGAGCGATCGTTATGCCGTCGCTCTTCCCTACACTGAATCATTTTTTGTTGGCAGCAGATCGTGATTAGACACCACAATCAGCCACCTGCGAATGTAACATAGAAACATAGAATGTGTCGGCAGATAAGAACCATTTGGCCCATCCAGTCTGCCCAATATACTAAATACTATGGATAGCCCCTGGCCCTTATCTTATATGAAGGATGGCCTTATGCCTATCCCATGCATGAGGATTTTGTTAACCTGTCAAAGATTTGGATTGTCCGATGAATGAGCGTTTGCTCATTCATCGGGCAATCGGCAGCAGTACTGGACTGGCAGATGATTTGCCGATTAGCGATCATCTGCTGAAAAATAGGCAGGTGTAAGGCCTCATGCACACGACCGTTGTTGAGTTCCGTGTCCGTTGTTCTGTTTTCCGTGATTTTCTGCGGACCCATTGACTTTCAAACTCGGAAAAGGCACCGTTTGTCATCCGCGTCCGTGATCCGTGTTTCCAGTCCGTGGAAAAAATATGACCTGTCCTATTTTTTTTCACGGACAACGGTTCGCGGACCCATTCAAGTCAATGGGTCTGTGAAAAAACACGGAGGCACACAAGATTGTCATCCGCGTCCGTGATGCGTGTCCATTTTTTTCCTATCATTTTCAAGGCAAACTTGACTTAGATTTTTTTTTTCACTTTTCATGCCTGGTGATCCTCCAAAAATCAAGGAAGACACACGGAAAAAAAAAATGGAAACGGATCACGGAACAACGGAACCCCGTTTTGCGGACAGTGAAAAAATACTGTCGTGTGCATGAGGCCTAATACAGGCTTTACTCTTATGAACAGTCCAATACAAGCGTCATCCTCTTTGACCATAATCCCTATGGACATCATTGAACTTGTGTATAGAAGTAGGAAGCAGAAACAGAGTAGGCTACTTTCACATCTGCATTTTCCTTTCCGGTTTTCAGATCCGGCAGAGGATCTCAAAACCAGAGGGAAACGCTTCAGTTTTGTCCCCATTCATTTTCAATGGGGACAAAACGGAACAGAACAGAACGGAGTGCACCAGAATAATTTTACGAGCCCATACTGTGTGTGCTTCCAAAGTACAGTATATCATAGAAGTATATAAAGGGACAGAATTGTGCCAGAAAGGAGATATATGGTATAGCTGCACACAAAAGGTTTACAGTTCCTTAAAGGGGAAGTCCAGTACTGATCCCTACCCTGCTGGTACCTGATCCCCGTCACTCCATGGGTCCTCCGCTGTCTTCACTATGCTTTGGTCCCCGCATGTAAATGACTGGTGCAGACAGGGTTACCTGCACTTCTGCAGCCAACAACTGGCCTCAGCAGTGACCTGTCCCCAAGCAGCATGTCATTTCTTGGTCACATGTTGCTTGGGGACCTGTCACCGCTGAGGCCAGTAATTTGCTGCAAAAGGCCACATGACCCTGTCCATGCTGGTTCCAGTTGCCTGACCTCAGTTTCCTTTGTCTATCTGTTGCATCTAGTATGTACCAAAGTTATGTATGTTACAAAACATGAAAGAACTCGTTAATAAATCCATTTATTTATGTTATATATTAAGATGAATTTTCCAAGTGAGCAGCAAAAGTGACAGCGGTTGGCAATGGTCTTATCAATCACATTTTTCTCCTTCTTTTCTGACAGAAGGGCTGCGGAGGCAGCCGGGAACACCTACCCTGACCCTTCACTGTGACAACCCTGGACTCTAATGCTAATCAAACAATTGATTATTTTTTTGCCAACTGTCCACATCTGTTTTATGGGGAATTAACATATAGCTGCTATAATGATTTTTACAATCCATGTGGTTCGCTGATCATTTAGTCATCCTTATCCTTGGCTCCATGTTTCAAGATGCGGGTGAATTCTACATAATTGAAGTTGCCCTTCTTGTCAATTGGTGCTTCTCTGTACATCTCATCCACCTCCTCGTCTGTAAAACGGTCTCCCATTGTGGTTAGGAGCTCACGTAAATGGTCCTCATTGATGAAACCTGCAGGCCACAAAAAAAAAAAGGTTGAATCAGCAAGCAGAAAATCAGACAGGGAATTTTTTTTATCACGAACACAGATAAACTGGGAAAAATATTGTTTTGACCAAAGGTGGCCAAACAAGGTCTAAACAGAGCCATGAATGGAGAGATATGGAGCATTTTTGATAAAAATCAATAAATCCAAAAATTCCCTCTCAATTTACCCAGCTTTGCCATGTCTCATTGGAATAAAAAGACTGGATCCTTATGTATCATTACAATGTTCAGGGGATCTAAAGCTGGTCATAGACATGAGCTCAACATCAAGATCCTGCCAATTTCTCATTTAAACGTTCGTTCATCAGGTGAAAGCTTCATTGATGCCGACACCAAGTCATTCTTTCTGGGCAGCAGATCGTGCAATATAAAAGAGACCTGCTGCCCAGAAACAATAATTCTCTATGGGGAGGAATGACTGCAATAGTAATCACTCATCCCCATACAGGGGAGATGATTGCTACATGTAAATGCAGCTCTCACCATTTCTGACGAGCAGACAACTATTGGGAATCTCACACTTGTTCAACCATGCCTGACCTTTCCTACTCTTCAACATCTGCCATCGTATACAGTCTGGAGGCCATCATACACATTAGATAGGTAGTTGGTTCTGATCAAACTGCCGGGTTTGGATGATGTGCATGGCCACCTTTACTTTTCCTTGAGATAACTGGCATCAGATAAGTCTGGAGGAAGCTTATCTCCCTCCACCAAAACAAGTTCTACCTGTCACGGGGAGCCGGCGGCGCGCTCTTCATTCGCAGCGCCGCTGGCATCCCGTGCATACAGCGGAGTGAGGAGGCGGTCGGCGTCCTAGTCTCCATGGGAACCAGGGGGTGGGGAGCACCTGGCCGCGCACGCCTCCTCAGCGTGGCCGGCGTCCTCCGTCCCCTAGACAACGAGCAGCAGGGGATCTGAGAGCCAATGTTAATGAATCGGCGCTCAGCTATGTTATGAGCAATCAGAGTCACGTGACGCTGGCCATGTCACGTGACTCACCTGTAGGGGTTATTTAAACAGGCAGCCTGCTGGCCACAGGTTGCCTGTGATTGGTCTTGCTACCCTCACCAGAATTTTTGGATTGTGCCTGTCTGTGTGTGTTTGGACCTCGGTTCTGTTTTTTACCTCGACCTTGTGACCTCCCTGGTATTGAGGTGACCTCTTGGCTTCAGACTCTGGATTATGTTTTGACTTCGTTATCGGATTGCTCCCTGTCTACCTGCGTAACCTCCTAGCTTTGACTTTTGCTTGCCTGACTCTGTTACAGTACTTCTCTATCTTCTTAGGTCCCTGCACGTATCTAAGCGAGGGACTGCGGCCAAGTTGTACGCCGTCGGTTAGGACGGGCCGTGCAAGTAGGCAGGGACAGAGGTGGGGTGGAGTTTAGGGCTGCACTTATCCCTACCCTCTGTCGTGACACTACCAAATTGGGGTAGATGATCAAGCCTAAGCAATTTTTAACAAACTCTAGATTAATTTACTAAGTACTATTAGACGCTGTTTTTGCAGCAATGTTGGATGTTTTAGTATTTCTTCAACAAGTCCAAAGAGAAAATTTGTGTAAACTTATGTAAAATCTTACACTTGGAGGAGAATGACTAAAGACCAAGAATGTACAGCTGCACAACCCCTCAGTCACATAAAAGGACGTCAGTAACAAACAGCAAGAGATAATTGGGGGGGCACTCTTACACATTTTGCATCAGGGTCTCAAGAGCATCTATTCATAACCAAATTCCAGCAGCCATTTAGGTCAATCACTAGAGAACTCTAGATGTTTAGGCTAGTTTCACACTAGCGGCAAGGAACTCCAGCAGGCTGTTCCGGCGGGTGAACAGCCTGTCGGATCCGTGCTGCCGCTAGTGTGAAAGTACCCTTATCCCAAAGCCAATATTTTTTACGGACAAAGTCAGTAATACAGGTCTATAGCTCAATATACTGATAAGAACTCATTACCAGCATTTATTTTGAACTGGCAAATAATGCTAATTACACCAAAATAATCTACTCAAATATTCATTGACACATTGAAAAAGTTGCCTATTTTTATGGACTATTTAGAAATATCTAGATAGTTGGCAACCCCGTTTCTAGGCAAGTGCATTTCATCATATGTATCTGATAGTTTGTTCCCTTAGTCTCATTAACGTTTATTATTACGTTTTAATTACATTATAAACATTTAATACAATGTGAGATTACAGTCTTGCGCAGGGTGGATAAAAATCTATGATTTTTAAAAAAAAATAAAAAAATCAGATTTTTTTATTTAAATCAGATTTTTTTGATTTAAATCAGTTTTTTTTTATATAAAATGCTTTTTGAGGAAAATATATTACCATCCAAAGGTTATTTCATTATGAAATAAAGATTACTTTTTTAATTATGTAGAATAAGGCTGTATATGTTTAATTTTTTGTTAAATTCCATTAATCCATTCACAATGTCATGCTCTTCCAGAGATTTTTGTAAGATTACTGGGTAGTTTCTCTGCCTACAAGATATTATCACAGATGCTTGGTTTAATTTTGGAGTTCTCAAAAGTGAATTTATAACAAGAAATATATGTTTGCTGAAGATATTTTAAAGAAAGTCACACCAGTGAACTGGTGGAAGTCACTTAAAGGGAACCTGTCACCAGGATTTTGTGCATAGAGCTGGGGACATGGGCTGCTAGATGGCCGCTAGCACATCTGCAATATCCAGTCCTCATAGCTCTGTGTGCTTTTATGGTGTTAAAAAACAGTTTTGATCCATATGCAAATGAACCTGATATGTGTCCTGTATCCGGAGAGGAGACCAGCGGAAAGGAGCCCAGCACCGCCCCGCGTCCTCCGAATCTCCTCCTTGCTGGCGGACGTCACAGAGCTGTGGAGCGCCGAAATCTCGCGATGCGCGAGCTAGCGCATGCGTAGTTCGTTCCCTGTGCTGATGCCAGCACAGGGAATGAACATGATGCTGACACTGCGCATGCGCTAGCTCGCGCATCGCGAGATTTCGGCACTCCAGCTCTGTGACGTCAGCCAGCAAGGAGATTCGGAGGAGGCGGGGCGGTGCTGGGCTCCTTTCCGCTGGACTCATCTCCGGATACAGGACACATATCAGGTTCATTTGCATATTGATCAAAACGGTTTTTTAACACAATAAAAGCGCAGACAGCTATGGGGACTGGGTATTGCAGATGTGCTAGCGGCCATCTAGCAGCCCATGTCCCCAGCTCTATGCACAAAATCCTGGTGACAGGTTCCCTTTAAGCACTTGGATTTAGAGACTGTTCAAGTAATGATTTCACTTTTAACAGCAGTAGCTTCTTCTGCGGGCGTTGAAAGAATATTCTCTTCCTTTGGACTCGTTCATTCTAAATTGAGAAATCGTTTGGGTCCCGATAAAGCAGGAAAGCTTGTTTTTCTTTTCCGGATTATGAACAAAGAAGAAGATGAAGATGAAGATGACGAGTGAGCTACAGAGGACATTATTAAGCTTTTCTTGTGTAGGCTGGGCTGACAGTCTAAGTTTCTTAAGATATATATATTTTCTTTAGCCAAATTAGTTAACAAACATGGATGTTTAAGCAAATAACATGCTGTAATGTTATTGTTTCAGTTGAATAAATCCTATTTAAATTGTTATTATTAAGGTAATGATTATTTTTCTACTTCCTAAGTACAACAGAAAAATTGTCCAAATATGAATCTTTATGTAAAAAACTATGATTTAAATCAAGCCTTACTGACTAGTGATTTAAATCGGTTTGATTTAAATCAAATCCACCCTGTAAAAAATTGCGTCATCACATTTATAAGCCATCTACAGATTATATCACAGGAAACGAAGGGGTTATTCCACGAAAAGTATTACTTTGCAATAAATAGGGCATTACAAATTAAGTACTAATGCACTATACATGCAATACAAATATTTAAGCTTTTTAATGTACATTATTATTTTTCTCTGGTAGCACCCCCTGCTGTTTTTATGTAGCTAAAATTATGGTCCATCTTCTCCTGCATCAGTGGACCAACATGTTCAAGTCGTTTCCCTGGTCCATTCTACCTCAGTCCCAATGTACGTACATTCTTCCTTCCTTTTTATTCATCCCTACTTCTAAAGTCATAGAAATATATAACTATATCTCTCTCTACACTGTGGAGAAGACATTACATACCTTATGTATCTCAGGGACCATATGTGAGGAACTATCTTCTACGTAGGGAAGGAACGAGTAAGTAAAATAGTATTTTTTTATTTTTATTTGTGGGACACCCCCCTTGAAAGAAACAAATTGATTTAGTGCCATGACCCACTGTCCATACCTGTGCCTTCTTCATCAAAACAGGCAAATGCGTTCCTGATCACATCCTCAGGGTCAGTGCCGTTAAGTTTCTCTCCAAACATAGTCAGGAACATGGTGAAATTAATAGGGCCAGGAGCTTCAACCATCATGCCTTCTAGGTATTCGTCAGAGGGGTTCTTACCTAGAAAACCCAAATAGTACAATAAATACGGATGCACAGATCAAACTTTTAACATCATGAGCTTTACTTATTACTGCTAAGGACAACATCTGCATGGAGTTTGTATGTTCTCCCCGTGTTTGCGTGGGTTTCCTCCCACACTCCAAAGACATACTGATTAGATTGTGAGCTCAATTGGGGAAAGTGTAATGATAATGCCTGTAAAGCGCTGGGGAATATAGTAGTGCTATATAAGTGCATAAAATAAATATATTATTATCATTTGTTGTCTGATAATGCTTATGAGTGATCTTGCTGTTTGGTCAGAGAAGAGGTTTGACGGTCCCATACCTTTTTTTTTTTTTAATAAGGCTAGGTTCATATTTCCATTTTATAACCCTGGTAGTCAGTTCTGGCAGAGGAATAGATTACCAGAGCTACCGTATCTAGCATACCTGGACACCGCTGGGCACTGCCAGATCCTCATTCACTATAATGGGATCCAGAGAGAAATACAGATGCACGTGGCGGTATTTTTCCTGCAGAAAGCTGGCATTTATGCCAGAAACATGCCAGATCCCATTATAGTGAATGTGGATCCGGCAGTGTCCAGCTATGCTGGATATGGTAATTTCGGTCGTCTGCTCCCTCTGCTGGAACAGACTACCAGAGTTAGAAAATGGAGATATGAACAAACCCTAATGTGAAGATGGATTAAATCCTCATTGGCATCAATGCTGTGGAGGGCACGTACCAAAACCCATCATCATTGCAGCAGCATCATCACTCAAAGTCCAGCAGGGGACCTCAGAAGTGTCAAGGTGGTCTTTGAAAGCTACAACAGTTTTGTTATTTTAATCCACATCTCGTTTATTTAACAAAAAATGGTTTAAAGAGGACTTTTCATCGGTCCAAACATTGTAAGATAATTATCAGGCTACATAGAGCGGCACCCCGGGAACTCACTGCACTTCCTATTATCCCTGGGCGCCGCTCCGTTCTCCCGCTATGTCCTCCGGTATCTTCACTGAATTGGTTCTACTAGGCGGAGTCTGCCCTGTATCTCCCTGGGCGTTCCTTCTCTCAGGCTGGGAGCTGTGTGCTGCGATTGGACAGCTCTACAGCCAGGGAGAAGGAACGCCCAGGGAGAAACAGGGCAGACTCCTCCCAGTATAACCAATTCAGTGATGATACTGGAGGACACATAGTATGTGCAGTCAGATCCCTGGGCGCCGCTTTATGTAGCCTGATCATTATCTTACAATGTTTAGACCGATGAAAGGTCCTCTTTAAGTAATATAAAGCAATACATATTATATTGTAGAAACAGCATCATTGTGTTCCATAGGCTATGTACCAAATTCAAGTGAATGGGCTTAATTGCAATATCACACACAAATAATGGCGCTGTTTCTGGGAAAAAATACAATTACAATAGAAAATGCCATAAAATGCTTTTCATATTCTGAGACATTTGTCACACAGAAGATCATTAAAATGCTGTGACTTTGCCAAAGGGTGAGGACCCATGGCTTTCTGACAGCCTGTCTGTGTGCTTGAATGACAGCCATTTATCTTTTTATATTTTCTTCACATTTTCCAGCCTGTCCAAAATGATCCTAACCAGTAGTGTGGATTGTTCTCAGCCCATGCATTCATTATAGCACAGTATAGGGCCACTTAAGGCCTCTTTTTCCGTTTCCGTTCCATTTTTGCGGATTCTGTTTGCGGTCCGTACGTGGAGCCATTAATTTCAATGGTTCTGCAAAAAAAAAACGGAATGTACTCTGTATGCATTCCGTTTCCGTATATTCGTTCCGCTGAAAGATAGAACTTGTCCTATTATTGCCTGCAAATACCGATCCGTGGCTCCATTCAAGTCAATGGGTCCGCAAAAAATACAGAATGCATACGGAACACATCTGTATGTCATCCGTTTTTTGGCGGATCCATGCCCACGTGTATACTGTTAAAACACATTACTGTACATTACATTAATGATTAAAAATTGTATGTTTCTGTTTGCGATCAGCAAACAACGGATCGCATAGGGAAACCATACAGAGATTTTTTGCGGAACTATGGATCCATTAAAAACTGACCGCAAAATACTGAAAAAGCCATATGGTTGTGTGCAAGAGGCCTAAGGCTCATGACCGTCTACATACCCATGGAGGCCAACATGTCATGCAGATCTTCCTTATCAATGAAGCCATCCCTGTTTTGGTCAATCATGTTGAAAGCCTCCTTAAACTCCTGAATCTGGGACTGGTCAAACATGGCAAACACATTGGAAGTCGCCCTCTGAGGACGCTTCTTGGTGGTCTTAGCCTTGGTCTTTTTGCTGGACATGTTGGTGGGTTGAGGGAGCCTAGGGAAAAGCAAAATATCAAGGTAAATAATGTCAATGTATGTCATATCACAATGTAATCTAATCTCCGCTGACATATTCCACCCATTACCATGATAGGTTATTATGAAAATACTTTCTTAAAGGTAGTGTGTAATTAGAAAATTACCCATTGTTTAAATTAAGTTTTCATGTTAAACATATTTTTTGTTTAGAATTCTTGATGATTTTTTTTTCACATTTTCCATTGCCCTATCTATATATATATTTTTTTATCCTAAAATCATGCAGCCTTCCCACTGACCACAAGGCCTAAAATATGTGAAGGACTTCCTGAGAGCAGCCACATGGGCCATAGATGCAGCAGGCTGGGAGGGATCTCAATGACTTTTCTAGGCATGCTCTGTGACCTGTGCAAAGGTCAGGAGCAGTGATGGTCAGTTCACAGTGTTCGCCAGCAAACACATGCGGGCTGCCATCTTGACTCACCCGTCCGGCGATGCACAGGTAAGCCCTTACCTGTGCCTGTGTCAGGAGCCGGTCTGAAATCAAATGCAGTCACCGGGAGCAGGCAGTTCCGAGAACAGCCCGATGAAGGCCCCCGGCGGCTGTTCTCGGAACTGCCTGCTCCCGGTGACCGCATTTGATTTCAGACCGGCTCCTGACACAGGCACAGGTAAGGGCTTACCTGTGCATCGCCGGACGGGTGAGTCAAGATGGCAGCCCGCATGTGTTCGCTGGCGAACACTGCGAACTGACCATCACTGGTCAGGAGGGAGCAGATAAGCTATGATATCACCTAATGTGGATGGTGGATCCTGTGTTATCTATACAGAGGTGATATCTGTCTCTGTAATTCTGCCTCTGATGATAATGAATAGTTATGATAGGTTCACATCTGTTACTCCCGATACGGTAACTCCCGTAATCTGCTCCTCTGCTGGATCAGACTACCTGATTTACCCACTGCAGATGTGAACCTACCCTTACCTGTACAGAACAAGAAGTCTTGATATATTTTAGACATGGTGGTCAATTTAAAAACCGAATGATTTTAGGATTGAAAAAAATAAATAAATCACCAGTAATTCTAAAAAACATTTGACATAAAAATGTGATTTAAAGGGGTTCTACACTTTTTCCTTACCGATGATTTATCCTTTGGCTAGGTCATCAGCATCTGATTGGTGGGTGTCCAACACCCAGGACCCCTGCCGATCAGCTGTTTGAGAAGGCAGCAGCGCTCGCAGTAGCACTGCGGCCTTCTTCCTGCAGGCCAGTGACGTCACGACTTTTTCACTGGCCTGGGTGTGGCTTAGCCCCATTCACTTCAAACTGCTGATCAACGGGAGTCTGACACCCGGACCTTCGCCGATCAGATGCTGATGACCTATCCATAGGATAGCTCATCAGTAAGGAAAAAGTGTAGAACCCCTTCAAAAGGATAGGTCATATTCTGATGACACATTCCTTTTAAATATACTGCAGCTGCATGGTCTATGAATCCTCACCATAACAATAGGAAAGATTTATACGCTGGATTATAAAATATAAGAATGCAGTTGGCCACCATCAGGCTCTTCCTAGCGAACCCCGTTGTGGGGATATGGGAACTGTGCAGTTCACTCAAACTATCCTGTGCGCTTCCTCTTTGAGGTCTGGTGAATGACACATCAAAGGCAGGCTAATTAAAGAGGGCAGCACCTCTGTATGCTCTATGAGCGCTGACAATTCACAGCCAATTTATTTATTGTGGCATGTTGGCAATAAAAGGTGGTGAATGGTTTAGGATCTGTTCACATTTCGTTTTTGCTTTCTGTTGGAGGAATACATCAGGGGCATCTGTCGCCTATAGGTCCCCATTATTTTGATTACAAAAAGAATCCGCAACTCCATAAAAAAAATACATACGACATACAACACAAGTAAAATCATTCTTCAAGTGTAGATCAGACAATTAACATTTGGGGGAAGTGTGGGGGGGGGGGGGGGAGTTATCAAAATTGGTGCAAAGAAAAACTGGGTAAGTTGCTGACAGCAACCAATCAGATTCCACCTAACATTTTTCAGAGTTCCTTTGGAAAAATAACGTTTTCCAGAGCAACCAATCACATTGATCCTAAGTCCTTTGCACCAGTATTGATAAATGGACCCGCTAGGTGTTTTACACGGTCAGTTCACATTCTTCCGACGTCGGCAGTGCGTAGCTCTTGAAGGAAGTCCTGTGTGGTGAGCTGGCTTGGTGGGTATATATAAGATGCGTGATAGGCTGTCTGCTCACATATCCCTCATTGTGGTCATGGGTAAAAGGGGTGATTTATCAGAGTTGCAAAAAAGGATGATTATTGGCATTCGGGCCAAGGGTGGCAGTAGTTCTGAAACTGGTCCAATTCCAATTCCAAAATTGAAGCCTTTTCTGCCAGAGCTGCAGTGACCCCCATCTGCTTTGGAGCCCCACATGCAGTAGGGTTCGCTGCTTCACACACCCGTCTGGTAGCCCCCTGACTCATTATGGCAGTAAGCTGCTCCAGTGTAGCGAGTCAGTCCACCCTCACCTCTCACATCATTGGTCCGTGGTGCTCCACATTTTCCACGTCTTTTATTCACAATGCTGCCATTTGTCCACTCACCATACACTTTCACCACAGCAGCACGTGAACAGTTCACAAACTGCGCAGTTTCAGAAATACCGTCACCCTTGGCCTGAAATCCAATAACCATCCCTTTTCGCTACTCTGATATATCGTCCCTTTCATCCATGACAGCAACGAGGGATATGTGAGCAGACAGCCTATCACACACCTTACTGGATATACCCACCAAGCCAGCTCACCACACGTGACCCTCTTCATGAGCTACTGCCGACGTTGCAAGTAAGAAGTGGTCATAATAATGTGACTCGACTGTGTATTACAGCAGCTCCAGGATAATCCAACACCTTGCATGTGCATGAAGCTCAGCCAGCACTTCTCTTTATAATACTGCTCAGAGATCTTGAAGATGAAGCCTCCCATCGTCTCTGTAAGCCATACAAGGCCACGTCCCGTTCTGAAGACTTCCAGGCTTGGAATGTATGGCTTAATCACTTCCTATACAGAACATCTTGACATCAGACAGCATGTGGAACATTCTTGCATGCATTTCCAATTATTGGGACAGCAGACTCCATGGGATGTAGCTGCTCACGTTTTATGGTGGAAATTATTTTTAGAATTTACAAGTTTTTATTCTCCACAGTATGTGCTGTGCAGAGTAAAGTCATCAGATAAAATTGTAGTATTAATCACGTTCAACCACCGTCTGCTATAGACATACATAGAGCAAATGGATTGACCATGAAAACCCTGCACTAGGCAGAATGGCTAGTCTCTCTGATGGCAAGGTCCAGCAATGGGACCCCTCACAATCAGCTCACCATCAGGTTACCTGATAGACAGGGAAAGGTTTACCAAACTGGTTAAAGGGGTATTCCAGTAGGTACAAGTTATCCCCTATCTATAAGCTATCTCCAGAACTCCCATAGAAATGAATGCGGTGGCCACATGCATTTGCGACCAGCTGATCCGGTCATTTTAGGGGAGCAGCAAGGGGCTTGCAGGGGGTACAGAGCCCCCGTTCTCGTGATCGGTAGGACCCCACAGATCAGATAGTTATCACCTATGCTGTGGATAGGGGATAACTTGTACCTACCGGAATACTGCTAAAAGTTAGATTTACATTTTGTAATTTTTGCTATGATCTATTCTAATGTTGGACTTCACTGATTATCGTTACACACTGATCAGCCACAATATTAAAAGTGATAAGGGTGGAGTATTACTGTTTTGATCATTATATAAATTATTCAGAAAATGCATATTACTAGTACATTGTTTGCATGTGATTTTTAAGTAAAAGAGTGGATTCTTAAAAAAAAAAAAAAAAAGTTACCGTGGTTTCCCAGGATTCATATAATGATAACCTATCATCAATATCTGATCAGCCTGTTTTAAAAAGCTCTTTTTAAGCCATTGGCATTAAATGTATTGGTCACATGGCCCATGTAGAGCAGAGTCCCATTCAAGTAAATGGATCTGAGCTGCAATACCAAGCACAGCCACTAAACAATTTCGGCACTGTGCATGCAAAGCTGTGAAGATGCTGCAGTGCTCATGGGAGCGCCGTGACTTCTTCAAACAGCTGATTGGGTGGGGGTGCTGGATGTCAGACCCCCACTAATCAGATATCAATGACCCATCCTGCAGCCATGACAGCATATTGTTGGGAGTGATGACGTCTCATATACCGCACGTGACTGCTGTAGCCATTCACTGGCCTCAGCAGTTTATGGCATGAGACCGATGAGGCCATCGATTGGCTGCAGTGGTATACAGGCATGTCACCACTGCTTTACGTAAACAAAGCTTGGCTGAACGGAGTGGCGGTACTGGAGCAGGAGATAGGGGTTGTGTCAAATTTTGAAGTTATCCCCTTTCATTTTGATAGCTTATTTGATAAGGGTACTTTCACATTAGGGGCAGGGGACTCCGGCAGGCTGTTTCGGCGGGTGAACAGCCTGTCGGATCAGTCCTGCTGCTAGTTCACGTGTGCCCCCGGACTGCCGCTCCATCTCCACTGACTATAATGGGGATGGGGCAGAGTTCCGGCGGCAGCACGGCAGCGCACAACGAGAGGCAGCCGGACTAAAAGTACTGCATGTCGTACTTGTAGTCCGGCTGGCTCTCGCCGTGCACTGCCGTGCTGCTGCCGGAACGCCGCCCCCATTAAAGTCAATGGGGACGGAGCGGCAGTCCGGGGGCACACGTGAACTAGCAGCAGGACTGATCCGACAGGCTGTTCACCCGCCAAAACAGCCTGCCGGACTCCCCTGCCGCTAGTGTGAAACTAGCCTTAGCTGATCAATGTCAGATTGGTGAGTAAACACAAATTCTCTCACCCTAAGGCCTCTTGCACACGACCATATAGCTTTTTCAGTATTTTGCGGTCTGTTTTTAACGGATCCGTTGTTCCGTTTTTTGTTTCTGTTCCGTAAAAAAAAATAAAAAATCTCCGTATGGTTTCCCTATGTGATCCGTTGTTTGCGGATCGCAAACAGAAACATAAAATTTTTAATCGTTAATGTAATGTATAGTAATGTGTTTTAACAGTATACACATGAGCAAAGTGGGCATGTATCCGCAAAAAACGGATGACCTACGGATGTGTTCCGTATGCATTCCGTATTTTTTTGCGGACCCATTGACTTGAATGGAGCCACGGATCGTTATTTGCTGTCAATAATAGGACAAGTTCTATCTTTCAGCGGAACGGATATATACGGAAACAGAATGCATACGGAGTACTTTTTTTTTTTTTGCGGAACCATTAAAATGAATGGTTCCGCATACGAACCACAAAAACGGAACGGAAACGAAAAAAATAAATGCTCATGTGCAAGAGGCCTAACTGACTACCGGGAGTGGTGAATGATAACAAGGATCGGGAGGAGGCTCTCATCAGATCATTACAGCCCCTTTGATTATTAATATTATTTATTAACAGACTGGTACAGAGGGGTAGAGGACCCTGCCCGCAAGAGCTTACAATCTATATGATCAGCTGATTGGCGGGATTGCTGGAAGTCTGAGCCAAAGTCCCAGAAAACTTTAATTTCATGTCTAAGGTGCTTCCCTTAGGCCCCTTTCACACGGGCGAGTATTCCACGCGGATGCGATGCGTGAGTTGAACGCATTGCACCCGCACTGAATCCCGACCCATTCATTTCTATGGGGCTGTTCACATGAGCGGCGATTTTCACGCATCACTTGTGCGTTGCGTGAAAATCGCAGCATGCTCGATATTCAGCATTTTTCACGCAACGCAGGCCCCATAGAAGTGAATGGGGTTGCGTGAAAATCGCAAGCATCCGCAAGCAAGTGCGGATGCGGTGCGATTTTCACGCACGGTTGCTAGGAGACGATCGGGATGGATACCCGATCATTATTATTTTCCCTTATAACATGGTTATAAGGGAAAATAATAGCATTCTGAATACAGAATGCATAGTAAAATAGCGCTGGAGGGGTTAAAAAAAATAAAAGATAATTTAACTCACCTTAATCCACTTGATCGCGCAGCCGCCTTCTTGTCTGTCTCCTTCTTTGCTGAACAGGACCTGTGGTGAGCATTCATTGCAGGAACAGGACCTGTGGTGACGTCACTCCGGTCATCACATGGTCCATCACATGATCTTTTACCCCGATCCCAAGCCCGAACTTCTGTGAAGAAGTTTGGGTTTGGGTACCAAACATGCGCGATTTTTCTCACGCGAGTGCAAAACGCATTACAATGTTTTGCACTCATGCAGAAAAATCGCCCGTGTTCCCGCAACGCACCCGCACCTTTTCCCGCAACGCCCGTCTGAAAGAGGCCTAATGTTCCAAAAAGTGCAATGTGCTGCTTGTGAACCCTGGTTTATATATTACTTTATTGACATCACGTTCTAGACTACAATTAGGGGGCATGGGTTGATGATTGGCCAAAAATAACTTTTATTCCCGATCTATGGTTCATGAAAAAGGTCTGGCAAACAGCCAACAAGCAAGCTTGGTTCCCAACTGATTGGATCTTTTATGCTGGCAGAACAATTATATTTTTTCGGTAGCACATCGTCCCTGGTAAAGAGCGGATGTGCCACCGACAATGTGCGAACTGTATGGGGGACCAACAATCGTAGCAATGATTGTTTGTTGCCCATTCAGTTTACATTGGGCTGTGTAAAAACGAGCATCGACTTGTATATCATCAACTGGCATTCGTTAAAGGACCCTAGACATACATGTTATATCCGTGACCAAGATATTTACTATATCTAATGTTGACCATAGACATAAAGATTATTGTTAAAACGTCACAGAATTTAAAAAAAAAAAACTCATGAAGACATATAAAAAGTTTTGATCAGTGGAGGTCTAAGTGCTGAGACCCCCACCATTCATTAGAATGAGGAGACTTGCATACAGAATCGAGACGGGCCCATAGACGTCTACAGAGCCCATCTCTTACAGCGAGGAGAGAACAGAATATGCAAGTGCTTTTCTCTCCTCGTTCAAATTATTGTGGGGGTCTCAGCATTCAGACCCCCACAGATCAAAACGTTTGATATGTCTCAATGACATATTAAAAGTGTTTGGACCTTTTAAAAGAGGTTGTCTAAGGAAATAAACACTTTTGCCAGTAGTGGTAAATGAAATAAAGTAATACTTACCAGCCACTTTCTTTCTCCCGAACAACACCACGTCACCACTGCAGCCAATCACTGGCCTCAGCTGTCATGTGCTATACACTGTTGAGGCCATTAATTGGCAGTAAGGCGACTAGGTGTGTAGAAACCTTCACAGCTGCAGTCAGAAAGAGGACATCAGAGCTGCAGGATCGGCGCACAGCACTGGAAGCGGCGGGGGAGGATGGTGGTGAACACAACTTTCTTTGTAAGGCTGCATTCACACGTCCGTGCTGTGTTGCGGACCCGCAAATTGCGGATCCGCAACACATCCGCTGGCACCCCTATAGAAATGCCTATTCTTGTCCGCAGCTGCGGACAAGAATAGGACATGCTCTATCTTTTTGCGGAGCTGCAGACCCAAAGATCGGGGCCGCGCTGCGCAAATGCGGACAGCACACTGTGTGCTGTCCGCATCCATTCCGTCCCCATAGAGAATGAATGGGTCCGCACCCGTTCCGCAAAATTGCGGAACGGATGCGGACCCATTTTGCGGACGTGTGAATGGAGCCTTAAGCTGCTATATTTACCGCTGGGGAAGTATTTAAAGGGGTTTTCTGACATTATTTAACTGATGACCTATTTTCTGTCTAGGTCATCAGTATCTGATTGGTGGGGGGCTGACACCAGGGAGAAGACACCAGTGCTCTTGTGAGCGCTGCGACCTTCTCGCAGCTTACCAAGCACAGAGCCGTACATTGTATAGTGGCTGTGTTTGGTATTGCAGCTCAGCCCCATTCACATGAATAGGATTGAGATGCGCCTAGGCTCTAGGCCATGTGACCGATGAATGTGGCGTCAACGGCCTAGTGTAAGTTGTGAGAAGGTTGTGGTGCTCACAGGAGCGCCGCTGGCTTCTCAAACAGTTGAACCGCGGGCGTTCCAGGTGTTAGACCCCCACCAATCAGTTTCAATGTATGCAAGCCTCTAGGAGCAACGGGGGCGTTGCCGTTACACCTATCGGGTCTGCTCTCTCTGCAACTGCCGCACCCTCTGTACTTTGACTGACAGGGCCAGGCAGTGTAAATGTGATCATGTCTGGTTCTGACTTCTCCTAAAGTCAAAGTGCAGAGGGCATGGCAGTTGTAGAAAGAGCAGAGCCTCTAGGTGTAACGGCAACGCCCCCGTTGCTCTTAGTAGTTCATTTGCATATATTAAAACATAATTTTTCTCAGCAATGTGGACACATATGAACATAGGACCAACGCAGATGTCTTCAGCCGCCAAGTGCACATGTAACAGGTCAGGCAGTGTCATAGGTACAAATCTGCTGACAGATGCCCTTTAATATAAATTTTGAAAAATTCTAGTGGGGCTATAGAAAGATATCACATTTCCCATGATACAAGTGGGGAGAATGTTCATATTGGCAGCAACATTCATTTGTCTTCTTGAACCTTTGTTTGGCCACAATAAATATTGGATGATGGGTATCACGCCCGTGTTTGGCTTTCTAGGCCGAATCAAGTCTCAGTTTATATTAAGAAAAAATAGAAAAAAAATGAAAGATCCGATAGGTTATTACTTGTTATACACATCATATATACGTTTCATGTAAAAATAGCTACACGTGGAACATTTGTACAGAACTTTCTAAATGCAGATCTTTGTAATAGTTGCAAAAACGTCTGCAACAAATCTGCCATGTGTGAACATACCCTGAATGCACTGCCAGGCTGGAGGCTATTAACAGAGCATCCTTCACTTTGTATCCAGCTGTGTAAAAGTATATCCTCAACTAGCGTTAGTACGGACCCATAAGAGGACCCCAAGCTGGCCATACACATTCAATGTATCTTTTGCTCTTAGTGTATATGTCACATGTACCATAGGTCCCTA
Source organism: Bufo bufo (assembly GCF_905171765.1). NCBI lineage: Eukaryota > Metazoa > Chordata > Amphibia > Anura > Bufonidae > Bufo > Bufo bufo. The sequence goes on from NC_053394.1 coordinate 342,566,167, forward strand.
TTCTCCTGATGGAGGCAAAAGGGTCTGTATGACCTCCGTCTAAGGGCTCATGCACACAAACATATTTTATTTCCGTGTCGTTTTTTTTTTTGTTTTTTTTTGGGCCGTATGCGGAACCATTCATTTCAATGGGTCTGCAAAGAAAACAGAAGTTTCTCCGTGTGCATTCTGTTTCCGTATATCCGTTCCACAAAAGAATAGAACATGTCCTATTATTGTCCGCATTATGGACGAGGATAGGACTGTTCTATTAGAGGCCAGCTGTTCGGTTCTGCAATATACAGAATGCACGCGGACGTCATCCGTATTTTTTGCGGATCCGTGTGCATGAGCCCTAAGAGTCGTATCTTTTTTTGTGCTTTGCAGAGCAGTGCAGTTGACTATGCTATTCTCTGCAGAGACATCCATTCTGCGTTATATATTTTTTTCAACATGGGGGCCTATGGAGTGCTATATGTCAGGAAATCCTCCAGATGTGTGTCTCTAACGTACAGTTCTCTTGCCTCCAAATTGCTCCCCAATGTACTGATGTGCTCAACATGTGACCTCTAAAGCATGACACATTAGAGCACAATTGTGAAGAGTAATTTCGCCAACAGTTTTCTATATGCAATATTGTGGGTATGTGCTAATTTCACTAAAATTGTGCCTGGATGAATGCGAATTTGGTTCCAGTACAATAATTAGAAACACATTCACTAAACCCTGAAATGTTCCAAAATAAAAGAAATGTTACATCCGCAACGTGTCGTCCCTTTTAAGTATAAACTACAAATTCGGCGTGGTAATGAAAAGCAGGAAGTGCTCAACCCCATATGCAGTGGCGCATCTATACCGGGGGGGGGGAGGGGGGGTGTAGATCCTGCACTTGTGGTCCGCTGCTAATGGCAATCCCCAGCAAAAATGCATACAATGGAGGATGCCCGCAGCGGACCACAATAGACATCCTACACGCGCTTGTAATGTGCCCACTGGCTCCTGGTATTACCCATACGGCCCAGGTAGGTTTAGCGTTAGGTCCCGAGCTACTTGAGAAACCTTGGCGCGGTGCTCGGGCTCAGACATGTCCTCCACAGTAGGATATGTTGGCTAATCTCTTAATTTTACACCAGTACGAGGGTTTAGTAAGACCGCAGAGTGCACCTGTCTTTGTAAACGGTATTTTGTTTGATTGTTTATCACATCCACACATTTGCTATCCTGTGTAGGATGTCTATTGTGGTACTTGTGGTCCGCTGCGGGCATCCTCCATTGTATGCATTTTTGCTGGGGATTGCCATTAGCAGCGGACCACAAGTGCAGGATCTGCCCCCCCGGTATAGATGCACCACTGCATATGGGGTTGAGCACTTCCTGCTTTTCATTACCACGCCAATTTGTAGTTTATATATAGAATTGTTTGGAGGTGTATAAACTCCTAGTCTGAATGCGCCTTTATTTCCATCCACAGGCAACATTCTGGTGCACATGTGAGGCCTGGGCTATATCAGCCAGTCTTGGGTGGGGCTCAGAGCTCTCTCCCTGCTCCCATTGTAAGCATGGCTGCATGCTGGAGGTAACTGGGAGATTGCTGTGAGTCGGACCTTGCGCTCCTGGTATTGCCCACACGGCACAGGTAGGTTTAGCGTTAGGTCCCGAGCAACTTGAGAAACCTTGGCGCGGTGCTCGGGCTCAGACGTGTCCTCCACAGTAGGATATGTTGGCTAATCTCTCCATTTTACATCAGTATGAGGGTTTAGTAAGACCGCAGAGTGCACCTGTCTTTGTACAAGTTATTTCGTCCCTTTTAAGGCCTCTTTCACACATCAGCGAATCATGGACGTGTGCTGTCCCTGTTGTCCACTGACAGCACACATTGATTTTAATGTCTTAATTTACAGTGATCGTGGGTCAGTGAAAAAAATAAAAATCACGTAGACATGCACTACTTTGATCCGTGATGCGGACCAAACCAAACACCATCCGTGTTGTCCCTGAAAACCACTGGCACAACACGGATGGCATCTCTGTTGTGTCAGTGATTTTCACGGACCATTGGAAGGAGATTCTTGTGAAACCAATTTTCAGCCTAGCAGTGTCCGTGGAATATGGATGACACGCGAAGGGCAAAAAATGGACATACGGATTCTTCACGGATGAACCACTGACCATCACAGACACGGACGTGTCAAGGAGGTCTAATTTCCCTACAATCACATGTATTTTTTAATTCTCCAGTTGTACTTGCTGAAGGGAATAGTGAAAAACACAGAAAATCCAGCCTGCCCTTCGAGTAAGAAGTTGCCCATTGCAAGATTTCTTGAAATCCTATTTACTACGCTGTAATATCTGGGCGGTACGCCACAGCAGCCAAAACACAAAGGGAACAATTCAGCTTTACATACCCATATTGGGATGTTAGGCTGATGGGGTGAAAAATCTTAAAGGATCCCTTTGATAGTGGATAAGACCTCATGCACACCATATTTTTTCCCCACATTCGACCTGCATTTTTTGCGGACCCATTAATTTTAATGGGGCTACAAAAAATTCGGACAGCGCACCATGTGCTGTCTGCATCTGAATGTCCGCATGTCCACCCCGGAAAAAAAGAAGAAAAAAAAAAGAAGAAGAATAGGCATTTTGACAATGGGGCCCGCAGATATTGCGGGATGCACACGGCCAGTATCCGTATTTTGCAGATCTGCGGTTTGTGGACTGCAAAATACATATGGCTGTGTGTATGAGGTCTCAATAAAACATACTTTGAAAAAAACATAGTATGCACTAGGTAAGGCAATTGCGGAGGTATTTTTCCCTTAGGAATCTCTATGAGAATTGAAAAATTATAAGAAAAAAAATCCCATACCTAGAACATGCTGTGTTTTCACATAAAATGCTAAAAACTCATTTTAAAACTACAATGCAAGGGAATGCTCTGTGTACAGTGAATTTTTTAATTCACTGTAGGATTTGAAGCAATATCTGGCTGCAGAATAAAAAAAAACAGCAAGAAAGGCCACTAAAAAACGCCCAAAAATTTCAAAAAACACGGAAAAAAACCTATTGTGTAAAACCAGCCTAATTTGTACACCCGACACTCCTTTATAGAATATACATCTTCAGGTTGTCCTAGTCTATAGCAGGGATGGCACTCCAGCTGTTCTGAAACTACAACTCCCAGAATCCTCTTTTGACTTCTATGGGAGTTATAAGAACAGCAGAGTAAGTGTGCATGCTGGGAGTTGTAGTTTCACAGCAGCTGGTCAGGGTATATTCTGATGGTTTTCTGATGCAATTTACATAGCCAATACCAGGAGTGGATTCAAAATGAGACGTAGAATCTGTCTGTCTTTGATACGTTCTCTCCTTTTATGATCCACCACTGATTTTGGATAAAAAAAAAACCTGAACAAAACCTGTGCATGTGAATATAACCAGAAGAGTAATAAGATACAAATCATTCTATGTCCATGAAATAATATTTGCCGCTCAGACGGTATATGGCGGCACAGATGTCATAGATGAGAAGAGAATTGAGGGAGAGAGTCTTGTTATAATACAAGGAAGAGGAAATGTTAGAGCGGGGGGGCGGTGAGTAGATCCCTTCACTCCCATAGAGCAGAGCCTGAGAAAGTGTTAATCTAGAAGCCTTATGCACCTCTTACCTGCACAGGAGAAAGACAGCAACTCGGAGATCTCCTCTGTGGATCTGGACACAGGGAAGGTCTGCATTAAGCTTCCCAGGGTCCTAAATCCAAAGGAAGAGAGCAGCCAATAGGGGAAGGCACTCCCACCCCCCCTCCAGCTGCCCTCCCGCCTGGGATTTGGCCATACATGGAAAAGGAATTTGAGGAGGATGCGAGATCTGTGGGACAACACTGATCCAAACCCAAACACAGGATATTCTCCCTTATATAGTTCTCAGCCCCACTTTGTGACAGCGCACAGGGAACCCTCTACACAAGGCTGTGTACACCAGACAATCCTCCATATAAGGGGCGTAAAGGTGTGAGGAGCAAGGTACAAGGGGGGGCAACGAAATATACTGTGCTGATGAGGACACCGCCGTGTATTCTCATACAATGCCTATATAGAGTTTAATTTTATCGCAACAGACCAACGTCCTAATAGCAGATGATGGGGACAGTCGTCTCAGCGCTTCTGTCAATGTGCACAGAAATTGGGAACTGATGATGGCGCCGAAGGCAACGCTGTGTGCCGGTCCTCGGTTCTTGCTGACCCTCACTTTCATCTGTATTTGATGAGTTACTAACGTAATACTATTAAAGGGGTTTTCCAGTTTGTATCAACATCCCTTACAATAATTGTTTATGCATGTAGCTGTCATTTTGTTATATATTTATTTTACCTTTATTGTGGTCACATGACCATGTCCATGTCCATGCAGCCCTTTCTTACTTCCTGTGATGCTATGTCCATGGGCGGGGCAGTGATAGGGGTGTGTCTATGTCTTTAGGTGGGTGGGAGGAGCTATAAACCAGCTGGGCGTTGTTAGGGGGGGTAGGGGCGGGGCTGGTGAAGTGCATCATGGAAGTGCTCTATACAGGATGGAATAAACCAGAGGGATTGGTTTACATTGTGAAGATGGGTCAGGTAAGTCCAAACGGGGAAAAAAAGCCTGGGGAAGATTTACATGAGGTAAGTAACTACATGAGCATATCTGTTAAAATCCTTAGAAATCCCAGAAAACCCCTTTAGAGGGGTTTTTCAGGATTTTTGTATTGATTGCTTATTCTATGCCAACTAAATTCCTATTTTTGACAGGTCGATACATATTTTTGCAGGAGTGCTCCTGTGTTCTGAATGGGGAGAGGGAGAAACCCAGGCTTAGGCCTCTTTCACACGGGCGTCATGTTTTTGGCCCGGATAAGATGCGGGTGCGTCGCGGGAAAATGCGCGATTTTTCCGCGCGAGTGCAAAACATTGTAATGCGATTTGCACGCACGTGAGAAAAATCGGCATGTTTGGTACCCAAACCCGGACTTCTTCACAGAAGTTCGGGTTTGGGTTAGGTGTTGTGTAGATTGCATTATTTTCCCTTATAACATGGTTATAAGGGAAAATAATAGCATTCCTAATACAGAATGCATAGTACAGGGGCTGGAGGGGTTAAAAAAAAATATATATTTTTTTTAACTCACCTTAATCCACTTGTTCGAGCAGCCCGGCTTCTCTTCTGTCTTCTTCTTTGAGGAATAGGACCTTTGATGATGTCACTGCACTCATCACATGGTCCATCTCATGATCTTTTACCGAGGTGATGGATCATGTGATGGACCATGTGATGAGCGTAGTGACGTCACCACAGGTCCTTTTCCTGTGCACAGCAAAGATGAAGAAAGAACCAGGCTGCACGAACAAGTGGATTAAGGGGAGTTAAAAATGTATTTTTTTTTTAACCCCTCCAGCCCTATTGTACTATGCATTCTGTATTAAGAATGCTATTATTTTCCCTTATAACCATGTTATAAGGGAAAATAATAATGATCGGGTCTCCATCCCGATCGTCTCCTAGCAACTGCGCGTGAAAATCGCACTGCATCCGCACTTGCTTGCGGATGCTTGCGATTTTCACGCAGCCCCATTCACTTCTATGGGGCCTGCGTTGCGTGGAAAACGCACAAAGATTAGCATGCTGCGATTTTCACGCAACGCACAAGTGATGCGTGAAATCCACGGCTCATCTGCACAGCCCCATAGAAATGAATGGGTCCGGATTCAGTGCGGGTGCAATGCGTTCACCTCACGCATTGCACCCGTGCGGAAATCTCGCCCGTGTGAAAGGGGCCTTAGGGCTGCTACAAATTAGATGGACGCTCGATTTAAGGCAACATTGGCAGGTGCAACCGATATACATCTAATGTATATAGCCAACTATGCTTCTAAAATGCTATTATTGCCCCGCTACTAAGGATATGACTAGGGTGGCCAGACGTCCGCTTCCTGTCCTGGACGGACACTTGGATGTCCTCCTTTTTTGTGGCTCCAAGCATTGCACTGTCTGAGTGTGCGCTACAGCTAAACATTGACTGCCTGAGGCTTTCCCTCACCCCTGTCAGTTCCTGAGAGAAGCATGCAGCCCACCTTATTCACAAGATGGATTTTACAGTGGAATTTTGACACTGATAGCCACTCTGAAATATCACTAAAAACCCGCCGTTGTGCCACATCCTTTCTCACTTCCATTCATTTCAATGGGAGGCAGCGCTCCGACATTGGGGGCATATCGCTAGGATATAAGGATAAAGGGGTTATCTGGGAATTTATATTGATTACCTACAGGGCCGGCTCCAGGTTCATGTGGGCCCTTGGGCGATAAAGTCTCAGTGGGCCCCCTTATATAGTGATAACTCTCAGAGTACAGATAATATAGTAGATATCACCTAGATATCGTCCTATGTAACAGCACAGATAACACAGTGATGGCTATTCTGAGTACAGGAAATGTGGTAGTGTTACCTGCAGTCCTATGTAAAACCACAGATTACACTAGTGTAGATCATGTGGTAGTGTTACCTGCAGTCCTATGTAAAACCACAGATTACACTAGTGTAGATCATGTGGTAGTGTTACCTACGTCCTTAGTGTGCCTCCCTGTGTCTCTTCCACAGACTCCATGCTGGCAATGCTGCCTCCTCTTCCATCTTCTTCTTCTTTCCCCGCACAGAACGTCCTGATGCAGCTGCGTCAAGACATAGGAACACCGTGGGCATGCTGATGGCG